>NC_060124.1:225919579-226544579 GCF_021461395.2 Schistocerca americana
CTGGCAACTTGAATCTCCGCCCGTTCTGAGCGACCTCTTTGAATGCTTCACCTGGTCGAGTCCTTGCTCGCTGGCTCTCCACCAACTGACTACCACCCTATAAGAGCTCCTCAAGCAAACACCAGAGTGCACGGACGGCTCTACTTACGGTACGCACCTCAACAGGAACAGGCTCTGACGAGGTCGAACTGGTCCATTCTGCATCTTGATGGTTAATCCAAGGCTCTCTTGGCCAGGGGCGGTCAAGAATTCGACTCTCAGCCTGTGTCTTACACGATTGCCGTTTTGCTCTGCCTGGTTGCACATCGCGCCTCCAACACGGCAGGCTTCTGAGTGTGAGGACGGGGAAGCGTGTTTAAGTGGCAAATGAGGTCTCAGTGCAGCAGAGAAACAGACAAAGACAATTTCACAGATTTTTGCGCTCAGATTGCCACATAATCATGACTTATTTATCACCATTATCGGAAAATGGTCTTTCAGACATATGTATGTTGATCGAAATAATGGAGCAGTTTTGCAACCTCGTTATATAGACGCTCTCTTTGTTTGCGTTCCCCACAATATTATATGTGTGATCATTCCTATTTAAGTTGATCATAGTTATAATCTCTAGGTGTTTAGTCGAATAAACAGCCTTCAGCTTTGCCTGACTTGTCATGTAACCGTTAAGTAACGGTTTCCTTACAGTACCTGTGTGGATGACCTCAGACTTTTTATTGTTTTGAGTCATTTCCCACAATTCTCAATAAACACATGGGCTGCGTAAATCAATTTGCTCTTAATTTTGACCTTCTAATGACTTTACTTGACGGTAAATGACAGCATCATCTGCAAACAGCCCAAGAGAGCTGCTTGTATTGTTTTATAAACGACTTATGTAGAACGACGATAGCACTTCCGTTTTACTCATTGACTGACAGTTACTATGAACTGTGATGTTTCCGATAGGAAATCACGAATCTTGTGGTACAATCGTGACATACCCACACAATTTTATTAAATGTTTCTGGTGAGGAATGGTGTGGAAACTCTTCTGCAAATCTAAAAGTATTGAATCAGTTTCAGATATTCTGTCGGTAGCGCTCATTACCTCATCCGAATAATGAGCCATGGTTTATAAGAAGAAGAACAATATTTCCTGAATCTGTACTATGTGTCGTTAGATTATTTTCTTCGAGGTATAGTGGAATACTCCTATTTCATATCTTGGATACGGGTGTCACCCGAGCAGCTTTCCAGACTTTAGATACCCATCTTTCGTTGAGCGAACGGTTCTATTTTATTGTCAAGTACAGAGCTATTGTATCAGCTTACTCTGAAAGGAACATAATTACTATACAACCTGGACTGGAAGACTAGCCCTTATTAGGTGATTTCTCTACGCCAACTAACTCAGTTGTTCTTTGTTGGAATTCTAGAATATTTATTTCGTCTTCTTTGCTGAAGGAATTTCAGAAAACAGTGTTCGGTAACTCCACTTTGGTGGAATTCTCGTTGATATCATTACCATTGATACCGTGCGGTGAAGGTAATTTGTCTCGCCACAGGTGTACTCTACTTCCGACCAGAATCCCTTCAGATATCCTTCCAGTTTCCGAGCGAACACTGTTACTGGTAGAAGAATGTGGCCATATTTGTGTAGTTAACAAATTTCTTCTTTTTCTTCTTCTTCTTCTTCTTCTTCTTCTTCTTCTTCTCCTTCCAACAGGTGGGATGAATCCATCACAGATGACTCTGGAAGTTAAAATTATTTTATACACAACCTACAGTTGGAACATCAGTGGCAGCAAATATGTTGGTGTGTTGATGATCTCAGGTCATAAGTTCTATCCTATTTTGGCTTTCGAATATCCTCGATATGATGATACCGAAATCATAACATTCCTGGGTGAGTGGATTCACTTATGTGAAACTTCGGGTAAATGACAGCATCATCTGCAAACAGCCCAAGAGGGCTGCTTGTACTGTCTCATGAACGACTTAAGTAGAACGACGATAGCACCGCAGGCAACTTCGAAGACATGGTTAAAACTGATAAAGAAAACGAGTGTACTCATCTATAGGAGAACAATTTAAAAATTTCATATACATCGGTTATTCAACGCAGTATGCTCTAGACAGGTAACAAAGCTTACAACCAAACATTTGCAGATTCTACAAGAAAATGTGAACCAATCTGACAGAACTGGCATGCCAGCAAATGTGCTTTATCACAGGATCATTGCCGGCCGGAGAGGCCGAGCGGTTCGAGGCGCTACTGTCTGAAACCGCGCGACCGCTACGGCCGCAGGTTCGAATCCTGCCTCGGGCATGGATGTGTGTGATGTCCTTAGGTTAATTAAGTTTAAGTAGGTCTAAGTTCTAGTGGACTGATGACCTCAGCAGTGAAGTCCCATAGTGCTCAGAGCGACTTGAACCATTTTTGAAATGGATCATCTGGCAGTGGGAAGACTAGTGTTGTTCTATCACTGTCAACATGTCAAGAGGGGATCTGAACGAGCGTGCATACTTGTTTTCGAAAACATTATTACAGTCCAAACATCAGGCATTGCAGGATATCTGGATAGCATTGACAGAGTAAGGTACCAGACGTTCTGCAAAATCAGTAAACACATTTGCTGTCAGTGATGTTTAAACTGTAAGTACTGTTGTACAACATAATTGTAAACTTAGATGCCTGCTGAGATGGCTTTGCCTCATTTGCAGAAGGCAGAAGAGGAAATGTTCTACATATACATGCATTGTCACATTCTTCTACCAACTCCACCATTACTGATAATTGCTTGTCACCTGCATGGAGGAGGAGAAGGAGGAGGTGGTGAGCTGTGATGTGTGGCCTAACATCTTCGTCATTGAAGAGTTCTTCGTTGATTGACATCGCACTGTTTTGAAGTGCTGTTAATATATATCGTTCACATCAGTGATAGGAACATTAAAAAACGAAACACTCTCTCTCTCTCTCTCTCTCTATCTATCTCTCTCTCTCTCTCTATCTCTCTCTCTCTCTCTCTCTCTCTCTCTCTCTCTCTCTCTCACACACACACACACACACATATATATATATATATATATATATATATATATATATATATATATATATATATATTCGGAGTCTTCTAGCTGCAGACCTCTGTAAATATGTAGACATGACGAATAAAGATGTGGAATGTTAACAACGTTTATTTTATTTAAAACGCTTTAAGAGTTTTCACATGAAAATTCGGAGGTATTACTTGTCACCATAGCCCCGTATTTTAAATTACAATAAGTTGAGGAAATTTGATTTTAAAAATACCAGTTACAAAGGAAGGGTTACAGCAAATGTATGGGTAGTTTCATCTAGTTTTGGTACTGATGACCTGATAATAACAAGTTAATGAAATCGCTCATTGTATAATTCGGTATGATGTTTTGGCTTGGACTCTGACAATGACTATGTAAAGTTAATGAAACTGTTTTAAATGAAATATAACTAATGAAGAATGCACCCTTTTTTATCGCAGAGATGAAAATACACCCTAACTCTTACTGTGTGCCACAATTACACTGCGAAATTACTAAATTAAAAAGGAGCTACATATATATGTCGTAATCAGACAGTGGCTCAAAAAGATGTGTCGAGCTAAACTCACTCTCTGCTGTGTTTTCTGAAAGGCACTGTTGATGTCGTCGATAAACTTTTTTTATAAGATGTGTTTAATCCATATCCCGTACATTAATTGTTACATCTAAGGGTACTTAAGGGTACTGTGTATTTACAGTGTTCTTCTCTAAAATAAATAAGACACCTGCACAGTTTTGTTACAAGTTGCGTTATTATTCTCTTCAGTACTTAAATAATTACGGTAAAGTCTTAATTGCATAATGATTTATTTGTCATCATCCAACGCATTTCACTGCGTTCACCATTATCTTTATCTGCTTTGCACTGAAATAACAACAATTAACACTAAACACAAAATTATTAATGAATATTGTAAGTCAGAGAAGAAACGTTAACGTGCAGGATAGTAGCTACACTTTTTGTGTCAAAATCATATTTTTTATCGTCGGGGTGTTTTCTCTTCTCTGTTTCATTTAATAATAGTATCATTCAAAAATGGCTCTGAGCACTATGGGACTTAACAGCTGAGGTCATCACTCCCTAGAACTTAGAACTACTTAAACCTAATTAACCTAAGGACATCACACACATCCATGCACGAGGCAGGATTCGAACCTGCGACCGTAGCGGTCGCGCGGTTCCAGACTGAAGCGCCTAGAACCGCTCCGCCACCACGGCCGGCTAATAGTATAATTTCTTAAACGTTTTTAAATTATGTTTACTTTTCTGAATGACAGAAAAACACAGCACTAGTGTAATATTCTACAATATTTTTCTATCTTACGCGTTTGAAATGGTTGTTTATAAACATTTTAAAATTCATAATGCGTAAAATACTCTATCTGTAATAATGCAAGTTATCGTTTGGTCCCTTAGATCTGAAAAGGTCTTCCTCTGCTTTAATTTATAACAACATTTATTTTACGTTACTGAATAGTGTGTCGTATGTTTGCGTCATCTGGTGGACGTTGAACCTTCCTTCTGATCCCAAGCACAGCAAGACAGTTAGCATTTCTCTTTCATGCGGGGTGGAATCAAAATACGTCGCATTAACACTAGAATCGTCTCATTCAACTGGTCTTCTTACTGTTTCCTTTTCGTCAGGTTGACGTAAGATAATACGTCGATGGGCGACACTGTATATATGAGTCTGGTATTGTATTGCACACTGCCTCATCCATAAAACTAAAAAGACGTGCTGGGAAACAGATAAGGATTTTATTTAACTTCTTTGTGCGTGATACCGATATTTTGTTGCCATAGCTTCTGACGATGACAAACAATTGGGAAAACATAGAAAAATGTTCAAATGTGTGTGAGTTCTTAAGGGACCAAACTGCTTACGTCATCGGTCCCTAGACTTACACACTACTTAAACTAAGTTAAACTAACATATGCTAAGAACAAGAAGCACACCCAAGCCCGAGGGAGGACTCGAACGTCCGGCGGGAGGGGCCGCGCAGTCCGTGACATGACACCTTAAACTGCACGGCCACTCCGCGTGGCCGGAAAACGTAAGTCTTCTATTAATAAATATAACGCGAGCCACATTTTACTGTAATTTCTAAGTTTGCAGAAGGCTTAGTATATTACTTAACAGTGCTCTTCTGTTCCATTTAACAGAGTTGAAATTCCTATGAAGGTGCTCAGAATACAGATGCTACGTTGTGTTTGATGACAAGCATCGTCGGTTGTAGATTACAACCTGCACGTCACCCGTTTTGTAAACTTCACAGGTGTCTCCTTCATTTAACAATATCACAATCTTAAATACCTTGTGTTTATTCCTTCGTAAGTGCCAGTTCCGTGAGGAACACTGTGGCAGTCACCATCCACACAACCAGTAACCTACAGTAATATTTTATGCTGAGTCCTAGAACAACTGATTAGTTATATTCGACGACAAAAAATCACTGCGGTAGTCCTACAACTGAATTTATCATTAACACAGGACATGAAGTTCTATTTCATTAGGTGCACATGTTTAGTCGCGATTAGTTTATTGGCTACTCGAAGTTTCTTCTATAAACACTAATCTGAGAGTTTTTGCAGTAAGTACAATTTTTTTTTTCACTCCAAGAATGTCAGGGCAAATAAAAACTATTGGTAGTGGAAGTACAAAAATTTGTATGGTATTGTTATCTGGAGTAAGTTACAACATTCAGTTGTAGTGTGTGTGTGTCTTTTACAACCCTTATTACCGACTGGATCTTCCAGTCTGTTTTAATCAGGAAGGTTGATTACAAGTGAAACCATTTACACATTGTTTCAGCTCTTAAAATGAAGCTGGTGGGGGCACTATGCCCCGCTGCTACGCTGCCGGTAAAGTATTTGGCGCAGTGGGCACTTTGCATAACCTTGGCTAATACTTCAGCTTAGCTAAGTGCGACACTTATTCAATTAGTGTGCGTGGGCCGCTAGCGGGCACTTTCCTCCTGATGTGATTAAGAGAGGGGAAACTCGTTTACGGAGATACACTGAACAGTTTGCTTTCCTCTCTCGAGCTTCAGCAGGGAAGGAGCTGCCCAGCTCCAAGTACGCAGTGGCCATTACCGTGATGTTATAACTTCTTCGACAGTTGAGGTCTTGTGTTTTTACTGATGGAAAGGTAATTTAGAAATACACTCTTTTATCACACGTTTCTCTTTCTTATTCATTCAACTGGACCTTCCAAGACTTAATGTACGTGATGTCCATAAAGTAGCCTGTCATTTAAAAGATAATAACTTGGAAAGTATACTATCGAAAAGAAAGCAGTATACATGTTTATAGGATTCCAGTTCACCCAAGATTCATTGTTGCTACAGTGCATATGGAGTACATGAAATGATTACAATGACAGAGCAATGCAAGTGGTCCTAAGGTGCAAGATATCGATCCATGCTGAAACACCCGTATTGCTCATGGTGTCGCCTCCTCGTGCGCCAATGCAGGCGCTGTCTCTGGCCTCCAGCCGATGTTACAGATGTCGAATACTGTCCTGGGACACGTTGTTCCACGCCTGCTCATACCGTCCTCGTTGTTCTGTAAAGGTTGTTGGTTGACGAGTCACAAGAATCACTTCTCGTCCCATCATACCCCACAGGTGCTCGACTGGAGGCAAGTCCGGAGATCGTGCTGGATAGGGAAGTCGCCGTGGATCTTGCAGAGCACGTTGGGTTCCACAGGCAGTGTGTTGGCGACCATTATCCTGTTGGAACAACGCATCACCTTGTTGCTGCAAGAACGGCAAGAGGACAGGTTTAACTAATTTCAGCATGGACCGAGAGCTGGTTAGCGTCCTCTGCAGAAAGAGCAAAGATGAACGAGATTTTTAGCGTATCGCACTCCAGAGGATAATGCCTGGGTTGTTTCAAAAATGGCTCTGAGCACTATGGGACTTAACATCTGAGGTCATCAGTCCCCTAGAACTTAGAACTACTGAAATCTAACACACCTAAGGACGTCACACACATCCATGTCCGAGGCAGGATTCGAACCTGCGACCGTAGCAGTCACGCGGTTCCAGATTGAAGCGCCCAGAACCGCACGGGCACTAGCGGCCGGCTGCCTGGGTTGGGGCCAGTCTGTCTTTGACGAATGCATTCTGGGAAAAGCGCTAGAGGTGTGCCTGCCCGTAGTTGCACTGCTAATACACGAGTCGCAGTGGTTCGTGTTGAAACGTCTGGGCTCACCCCTTATCTGTGGTTTAGCACAACTGCACGATCTGCGACTGCTGCCCTTACAATAGGACGATGGTGGCGGATGTCTGTGCTGCGTGCACTTCCAGAACCTCGTCTACTGGTGTGAGAATGTTCACCTGACCACTGATACCAGCATCCTAAGCGACTGACGCTTCACGGTCAATTTGTGTGGCAATTCTCCGAAAGGACCATCACGCCACTCGGGGGTCACAGTTTGAACTCTTTCAAACTCGTTCAGTTGGCTGGAGGAAGCACGAGTGAATCTCTGTGGCATGGTTGCCTGCTTGCGTCACACGTCTACACGACACTGACAGCTATGCGACTGCGCTCTCTGTTGCGGGACGACGTTGAAACCATTATCAGTACATTTACTTTCCCCCAGGTTTAATTCGGAGTCATCACATCGAAATCGACGTCATCTTTCCAGGTGTATTACCTTTTTTCTGGTAGTGTATTACAGACAGAGCATCGTCGTTCCCTGTAAATTGTGTGTCAGCTATCAAAGTGTTTTTTTTTCTGTTATGAGGGAATTTCAGTACATGCCCCACTCATTGTTCGCAGAACACCAGAGTGATTTCGAGTTGTTTTGCCGATGCACGAATCATCGTTGCACCGACAACGTTTATGTTTCATGGATTCATGCACTTTCGGTAACAACGTCATTGATTGGTGTTGTGTACACGCGACCCTTGATGTTATGGCGGTAGGCCACATAACATGAAAAAATAATATTGAAGAACTTTGCAAATATAGCAGAACTGACGTCAGAACGAATAAATATTATCAGAGAAAAATCACAGAAACTCTATAATCAATTAATGTTGTTGTTGTGGTCTTCAGTCCTGAGACTGGTTTGATGCAGCTCTCCATGCTACTCTATCCTGTGCAAGCTTTTTCATCTCCCAGTACCTACTGCAACCTACATCCTTCTGAATCTGCTTAGTGTATTCATCTCTTGGTCTCCCTCTACGATTTTTACCCTCTACGCTGCCCTCCAATACTAAATTGGTGATCCCTTGATGCCTCAGAACATGTCCTACCAACCGATCCCTTCTTCTGGTCAAGTTGTGCCACAAACTTTTCTTCTCCCCAATCCTATTCAATACTTCCTCATTAGTTATGTGATCCACCCATCTAATCTTCAGCATTCTTCTGTAGCACCACATTTCGAAAGCTTCTATTCTCTTCTTGTACAAACTATTTATCGTCCATGTTTCACTTCCATACATGGCTACACTCCATACAAATACTTTCAGAAATGACTTCCTGACACTTAAATCTATACTCGATGTTAACAAATTTCTCTTCTTCAGAAATGCTTTCCTTGACATTTCCAGTCTACATTTTTTATCCTCTCTACTTCGACCATCATCAGTTATTTTGCTCCCCAAATAGCAAAACTCCTTTACTATTTTAAGTGTCTCATTTCCTAATTTAATTCCATCAGCATCACCCGACTTAATTAGACTACATTCCATTATCCTTGTTTTGCTTTTGTTGATGTTCATCTTATATCCTCCTTTCAAGACACTGTCCATTCCATTCAACTGCTCTTCCAAGTCCTTTGCTGTCTCTGACAGAATTACAATGTCATCAGCGAACCTCAAAGTTTTTATTTCTTCTCTATGAATTTTAATACCTACTCCGAATTTGCTTGCTCAATATACAGATTGAACAACATCGGGGAGAGGCTACAACCCTGTCTTACTCCCTTCCCAACCACTGCTTCCCTTTCATGTCCCTCGACTCTTATAACTCCCATCTGGTTTCTGTACAAATTGTAAATAGCCTTTCGCTCCTTGTACTTTACCCCTGCCACCTTTAGAATTTGAAAGAGAGTATTCCTGTCAACATTGTCAAAAGCTTTCTCTAAGTCTACAAATGCTAGAAACGGAGGTTTGCCTTTCCTTAATCTTTCTTCTAAGATAAGTCGTAAGGTCGGTATTGCCTCGCGTGTTCCAGTGTTTCTACGGAATCAAAACTGATCTTCCCCGAGGTTGGCTTCTACTAGTTTTTCCATTCGTCTGTAAAGAATTCGTGTCAGTATTTTGCAGCTGTGACTTATTAAACTGATAGTTCGCTAATTTTCAAATCTGTCAACACCTGCTTTCTTTGGGATTGGAATTATTATATTCTTCTTGAAGTCTGAGGGTATTCCGCCTGTTTCATACATCTTGCTCACCAGATGGTAGATTTTTATCAGGACTGGCTCTCCCAAGACCGTCAGTAGTTCCAATGGAATGTTGTCTACTCCGGGGGCCTTGTTTCGACTCAGGTCTTTCAGTGCTCTGTCAAACTCTTCACGCAGTATCATATCTCTCATTTCATCTTCATCTACATCCTCTTCCATTTCCATAATATTGTCCTCAAGTACATCGCCCTTGTATAGACCCTCTATATACTCCTTCCACCTTTCTGCTTTCCCTTCTTTGCTTAGAACTGGGTTTCCATCTGAGCTCTTGATATTCATACAAGTCGTCCTCTAATCTCCAAAGGTCTCTTTAATTTTCCTGTAGGCAGTATCTATCTTACCCCTAGTGAGATAGGCCTCTACATCCTTACATTTGTCCTCTAGCCATCCCTGCTTAGCCATTTTGCACTTCCTGTCGATCTCATTTTTGAGACGTTTGTATTCCTTTTTGCCTGCTTCATTTACTGCATTTTTATATTTTCTCCTTTCATAAATTAAATTCAATATTTCTTCTGTTACCTAAGGATTTCTACTAGCCCTCGTTTTTTTTTACCTACTTCATCCTCTGTTGCCTTTGCTACTTCATCCCTCAAAGCTGCCCATTCTTCTTCTACTGTATTTCTTTCCCCCATTCCTGTCAATTGTTCCCTTATGCTCTCCCTGAAACTCTGTACAACCTCTGGTTCTTTCAGTTTATCCATGTCCCATCTCCTTAAATTCCCACCTTTTTGCAGTTTCTTCAATGTTAATCTGCAGTTTATAACCAATAGATTGTGGTCAGAGCCCACATCTGCCCCTGGAAATGTCTTACAATTTAAAACCTGGTTCCTAAATCTCTGTCTTACCATTATACGATCTATCTGATACCTTCTGGTATCTCCGGGATTGTTCCATGTATACAACCTTCTTTTATGATTCTTGAACCAAGTGTTAGCCATGATTAAGTTATGCTCTGTGCAAAATTCTACCAGACAGCTTCCTCTTTCATTTCTTAGCCCCAATCCATATTCACCTACTATGTTTCCTTCTCTCCCTTTTCCTACTGACGAATTCCAGTCACCATGACTATTAAATTTTCGTCTCCCTTCACAATCTGAATAATTTCTTTTATTTCGTCATACATTTCTTCAATTTCTTCGTCATCTGCAGAGCTAGTTGGCATATAAACTTGTACTACTGTAGTAGATGTGGGCTTCGTATCTGTCTTGGCCACAATAATGCGTTCACTATGCTGTTTGTAGTAGCTTACCCGCATTCCTATTTTCCTATTCATTATTAAACCTACTCCTGCATTACCCCTATTTGATTTTGTGTTTATAACCCTGTAGTCACCTGACCAGAAGTCTTGTTCCTCCTGCCACCGACTTCACTAATTCCCACTACATCTAACTTTAACCTATCCATTTCCCTTTCTAAATTTTCTAACCTACCTGCCCGATTAAGGGATCTGACATTCCACGCTCCGATCCGTAGAACGCCAGTTTTCTTTCTCCTGATAACGACGTCCTGTTGAGTAGACCCCGCCCGGAGATCCGAATGGGGAACTATTTTACCTCCGGAATATTTTACCCAAGAGGACGCCATCATCATTTAACCGTACAGTAAAGCTGCATGGCCTGGGGAAAAATTACGGCTGTAGTTTCCCCTTGCTTTCAGCCGTTCGCAGTACCAGCACAGCAAGGCCGTTTTGGTTATTGTTACAAGGCCCCTGCAACTACTGAAAAGGCTGCTGCCCCTCTTCAGGAACTACACGTTTGTCTGGCCTTTCAAAAGATACCCATCCGTTGTGGTTGCACCCACGGTACGGCCATCTGTATCGATGAGGCACGCAAGCCTCCCCACCAACGGCAGGGTCCATGGTTCATGGGGGGAATCAATTAATATGATCTTCGAATGTAATTGCAATCTCTGTTCCTTTTGAAAAATGATCGACTCGCTTCCCTTTTCTTTCTTGGTAGTGTAAGAAGCCATTTTGTGACGAGGCGCAACAACGTATAAGTTTCATGTAATATTTAGCCTGAAAATAATCAAATATTACTTAAAAGTGTCGTTAACATTTTGCTGTAACAGATCCTATATTCATGAAGTAAATGACGTAAATGCTTTATGTTGGTACAGATTTGTTTAAGTAGACAGTGCTTATCATTAAGACAATATACGCTACTCGATCAAAAGAATACAGACACCAAATAGTGATCATTAATGGGGTTGTGTTCACTCTTCGCTTTAATGGGAGCTTGAACTCTGCTTAGAACAGTTCCAATGGCGCGTCTGAATGTCTAGGGAGCGGTGACAGCCCGTTCATCCTCAAGAGCCGATATCAAAGAAGTTAGTGATATTAATGCTGTGGTCTTGAGTGAAGTCAACTTCTCAGTCATCCCAAACGTGTTCCATTGGTTCCAGGTCGAGACTAAGGCGAATCAAGTCAATTTCTCTTCGAATAGCTACTGCTTGCCATATGCCATGCTGTAAGATTTGTTTATATCCATCGCAATTAGCGTTTTCTTAAGTGCTATAGGGGACCGTATCCTAATCTCGAGAAACACCACCATACTATAACAAAACCTTATTCGTAGTTCACAGTTGACAATACCCACGATAGCAGGTAACTATCTATGTACAGGTTTTAACGGGTAAAACTGCATATATCTGATATTTGGTACGTTTAATACGTATAACATCAGACTGTTGGTTGTTTCTTCCCTGCAGTGAACAGTCTTCCCTCAAACATGTCACAAATTTTACGACCTGATGCTTTCCTCATGCTGATAGCTGCACCGTTAAGTGAACTACACATGACAGTACAGATCGGTTATTTTGCGCCGACACATGCACACAACACCTTACCTACTCCCCAGGGGAAAATATGCATTTATGGCTTGCTAGTACGATCTGCACTTGCAGATACTACTCAGCCTAAAGACACATGACTTGCGATATGAATTATTATTAATCTGCAAACGATCTAAATATTGATGTAGTGTCACTCACCAATAAAAATATCTGCACTTACACCCACACTACTCACCCACCCACACACACATATGCACCTACACATGCACACTAAAAAGTATAAAGAAACTTCACTCATCATACACTCCACACACACACTATATATATATTAGAGTGCGTGATAAGTGACATCTACGTCTACATGGGTACTCTGCAAATCACATTTAAGTGCTTGGCACAGGGTTCATCGAACCACCTTCACAATAATCTATTATTCCAATCTCGTATAGCACGCGGAAGGAGCGAACATCTATATCTTTCCTTGTGAGCTCTGATTTTCCTTATCGTGGCAATCGTTTCTCCCTTTCCTTTCGCATTCGGAGGAGAAAGTTGGTGATTGGAATTTCGTGGGAAGATTCCGGCGCAACGAAAAACGACTGTCTTTTAATGATGTCCCGTCAAAACCCTGTATCATTTCAGTGACAATCTCTCCCATATGTTGCGATAATACAAAACGTGCTCCCCTTCTTTTCACTTTAACGATGTACTCCTTCAGTCCTATCTGGTAAGGATCCCACACTGCGCAGCAGTATTCTAAAAGAGGACGGACAACCGTAGTGTAGACAGTCTCCTTAGTAGACCTGTTACATTTTCTAAGTGTCCTGTAAATAAAACGCAGTCTTTGGTTAGCCTTCCCCACAACATTTTCTATGTGTTCCTTCCAGTTTCAGTTGATCGTAATTGTAATACTTAGGTATTTAGTTGAATTTACGGCCTTTAGATTTGACTGATTTATCGTGTAACCGTAGTTTAACGAATTCATTTTAGCACTCATGTGGATGACTACACACTTTTCGTTATTTAGGGTCGACTGCCAATTTTCACCCCATTCAGAACTCTTTTCTAAATCGTTTTGCAATTTGTTTTGATCTTCTAATGACTTTTTTAGTCGGTTAACGACAGCGCCATCTGCAAACATCCTAAGACGGCTGCTCAGATTGTCTTCCAAATCATTTATAAAGATAAGGAACAGCAAAGGGCCTATAGCACTCCCGTGGGGAACGCCAGAAATCACTTCTGTCTTAATCGATGACTTCCCGTCAATTACTGCGAACTGCGACCTCTCTGAAAGGAAATCACAAATCCAGTTACATAACTGAGACGATGTTCCATAAGCATGCAATTTCACTACAAGTCACTTGTGTGGTACAGTGTCAAAACCCTTCCAGAAATCCAGAAATACGGAACCGATCTGGAATCCCTTGTCAATAGCACCTAACACTTCATGCGAATAAAGAGCTAGTTGTGTTTCACAAGAACGATGCAAGGTATTTTACTGTGTGCATGTGAGTGGGTTGGTGGTTGTAGTCTACATCTACATCTACATCTACATCTACATTTATAGTCCGCAAGCCACCCAACGGTGTGTGGCGGAGGGCACTTTACGTGCCACTGTCATTACCTCCCTTTCCTGTTCCAGTCGCGTATGATTCGCGGAAGAACGACCGTCTGAAAGCCTCCGTGAGCGCTCTAATCTCTCTAATTTTACATTCGTGATCTCCTCGGGAGGTATAAGTAGGGGGAAGCAATATATTCGATACCTCATCCAGAAACGCACCCTCTCGAAACCTGGCGAGCAAGCTACACCGCGATGCAGAGCGCCTCTCTTGCAGAGTCTGCCACTTGAGTTTGTTAAAAATCTCCGTAACGCTATTACGGTTACCAAATAACCCTGTGACGAAACGCGCCGCTCTTCTTTGGATCTTCTCTATCTCCTCCGTCAACCCGATCTGGTACGGATCCCACACTGATGAGCCATACTCAAGTATAGGTCGAATGAGTGTTTTGTAAGCCACCTCCTTTGTTGATGGACTACATTTTCTAAGGACTCTCCCAATGAATCTCAACCTGGTACCCGCCTTACCAACAATTAATTTTATATGATCATTCCACTTCAAATCGTTCCGCACGCATACTCCCAGATATTTTACAGAAGTAACTGCTACCAGTGTTTGTTCCGCTATCATATAATCAAACAATAAAGGATCCTTCTTTCTATGTATTCGCAATACATTACATTTGTCTATGTTAAGGGTCAGTTGCCACTCCCTGCACCAAGTGCCTATCTGCTGATCTTCCTGCATTTCGCTACAATTTTCTAATGCTGCAACTTCTCTGTATACTACAGCATCATCCGCGAAAAGCCGCATCGGACTTCCGACACTATCTACTAGGTCATTTATATATATTCTGAAAAGCAATGGTCCCATCACACTCCCCTGTGGCACGCCAGAGGTTACTTTAACGTCTGTAGACGTCTCTCCATTGATAACAACATGCTGTGTTCTGTTTGCTAAAAACTCTTCAATCCAGCCACACAGCTGGTCTGATATTCCGTAGGCTCTTACTTTGTTTATCAGGCGACAGTGCGGAACTGTATCGAACGCCTTCCGGAAGTCAAGAAAAATAGCATCTACCTGGGAGCCTGTATCTAATATTTTCTGGGTCTCATGAACAAATAAGGCGAGTTGGGTCTCACACGATCGCTGTTTCCGGAATCCATGTCGATTCCTACATAGTAGATTCTGGGTTTCCAAAAACCACATGATACTCGAGCAAAACACATGTTCTAAAATTGTACAACAGATCGACGTCAGAGATATAGGTCTATAGTTTTGCGCATCTGCACGACGCTTCTTGAAGACTGGGACTACCTGTGCTCTTTTCCAATCATTTGGAACCTTCCGTTCCTCTAGAGACTTGCGGTACACGGCTGTTAGAAGGGGGACAAGTTCTTTCGCGTACTCTGTGTAGAATCGAATTGGTATCCCGTCAGGTCCAGTGGACTTTCCTCTGATTCCAGTTGCTTTTCTATTCCTTGGACACTTATTTCGATGTCAGCCATTTTTTCGTTTGTGCGAGGATTTAGAGAAGGAACTGCAGTGCGGTCTTCCTCTGTGAAACAGCTTTGGAAAAAGGTGTTTAGTATTTCAGCTTTACGCGTGTCATCCTCTGTTTCAATGCCATCATCATCCCGGAATGTCTGGATATACTGTTTCGAGCCACTTACTGATTTAACGTAAGACCAGAACTTCCTAGGATTTTCTGTCAAGTCTGTAGATAGAATTTTACTTTCGAATTCACTGAACGCTTCACGCATAGCCCTCCTTACGCTAACTTTGACATCGTTTAGCTTCTGTTTGTCTGAGACGTTTTGGCTGCGTTTAAACTTAGAGTGAAGCTCTCTTTGCTTCCGCAGTAGTTTCCTAACTTTGTTGTTGTACCACGGTGGGTTTTTCGCGTCCCTCACAGTTTTACTCGGCACGTACCTGTGTAAAACGCATTTGTGAGTCTGGCTTTTACTTTTTTAAATCATCAATCTTCTGACTGGTTTGAAGCAGCCCACCACGAATTTCTCTCCTGTGCCAACATCTTCATCTCAGTGTAGCACTTGTAACCTACGTCCTCAGTTACTTGCTAGATGTATTCAAATTTCTGTCTTCCTCTACAGTTTATGCCCTCTACAGCTTTCTCTAGAACCATGGAAGTTATTCGCTGATGTCTTAAAAAATGTCCTATCATTCTGTCCCTTCTCCTTGTAAGTGTTTTCCAAAGTTCCTTTCCTCTCCGATTCTGCCCAGAACCTCCTTATTCCTTAACTTATCGGTCCACCTAATATTCAACATTCGTCTGTAGCACCACATCTTAGATTCTTCGATTCTCTTCTGTTCTGGTTTTCCAACAGTCCATGTTTCACATCCAAACAATGCTGTGCTCCATCGTGCATTCTCAGAAATTTCTTCCTCAAATCAAGATCTATGTTTGATACTAGTAGACTTCTCTTTTGACAATGCTAGTCCGCTTTTGATGTCCTCCCTACTCCATCCGTCAGTGTTTATTTTGCTGCCGAGTTGGCAAAATTCCTTATCTTCATCTGCTTCGTGTCCCAAAAACCCAATGTTAAGTTTCTCGCTGTTCTGATTTCTGGTACTTCTCTTTACTTTCGTCTTTCTTCGATTTCCTCTCAATCCATATTTTGTACTCGTTAGATTATTCATTCCATTCAGAAAATCCTGTAATTCTTCACTTTCACACTGGATAGCTATGTCGTCAGAGAATAGTATCATTGATATCCTTTCACCTTAAATTTTAATACCACTCCTGAACCTTTCTTTTATTTCCATCATTGCTTCTTCGATGTACGGATTGAACAGTAGGGGAGAAATACTACATCCCTGTCTCACACCCTTTTGAATCCGAGCTCTTCGTTCTTGGCCGTGCACTCTTATTATTCCCTCTTGTCTCTTGCACATATTGTATATTAACCGTCTCTCCCTATAGCTTACCACTAATTTTTCTCAGAATTTCGAACATCTTGCACCATTTTACATTTTCATACTCTTTCTCTAAGTAGACAAATCCTATGAACGCGTATTGATTTTTCTTTAGTCTTGCTTCGACTATTAATCACAATGTCAGTACTGCTTATCTCGTGCCTTTATCATTCCTAATGCCAAACTGATCGTCATCTAACACACTCTCCGTCATATTACAGTCGAAAAAGATATTATAAACCGTCTATTACTGGTATAACTGTGCCGCTGGGGAACAGGCCTATAAACAAAAAAGATAACATGTAGCTATTGTAACGCACAATTACACCGACGTTTTATGCACGTCCTTCGTGTTTGTCACTATTTTGTGGAATCATTGATGTAGATATTACAAATACTGTAACAGCGGAGAAATTCCCTTTCGCTTAGTATGTGTTTGTAGCGAGTGCGGTGGTACACGACATGCGTCTTTATGCCTACTCATATTCAAACATTTAACGCACCAAGAGTCTCAAGAGCGCTTTGTTTGGATTACATATTTGTGTTGACAACAGTGGAGGAGGGTGACTGTCATCTTCTCAAAGTAGAAAATGTTGCCGAAATGTCTTTGAATTCACGGAAAAGGCTCGCAATCTTGTACGGTGAGCATTAATCCGGGGAACAAGGGAGCAGATGCATTAATCCGGGGAACAAGGGAGCAGATGTTTCGGATGGAAATGTAAAGGCTGCGGGCAGCGCCGTTGCTGAACGGAGAGACAAATGCAAAAAAGTTCTTTGGTATTCGGATTTCATTAGATTTATTTGCGCAGCGCCTCTGTTCCCACAAAGAGACGCTGTACTTTCGAAAGTTTACCTCTTGAGGCGCGGTAAACAAGTCGCTAACAAAGTCGACTCGCCTGCGACGTCAGAGGCAGAATTTAAAGCGCGGCTGGTTTTTGCGCCCGTTCTGTGGAACCGAGGCGAAGAGCTGAAGGCGAAAGAACGGCTAGATTCGTTTGTTTAATGGCGATGGCTGGGCAGCGTCGTCTTAGTACACTGTAGGCAGGAACGTTACCACTTTGTTAATCTTAACCTCCCATTTTCAAATGAAACTCAATTCGGTATCGTCAAGATGCCAGTGTGTGGGTTCAAGGGTATAACTGGCTAAATCTAAAATAACAGTGCAGATTATAAGTACCGCACAGTACTGAATTTTGCCGATGTTTATAGAACTACTTCTGTGGCAGCTGAGAATAGTACAAACATGTCCTCCAAGTCGTCCTCCCACGTGAAGGGTTTTCAGTCGCGCAGCACGCCATACGCCGTGGCTGCTGCGCGCTGTGAAACGACCTGGTACTTCTCACGGAACGTGTTCTTCATCGCGATTTGTGACCTCAGCACTTCTCGGAGGCAGTCTGCGGCATGTGGGGCGTAAATCACATAAGATTCTTTACGAAAATGGACGCGCATAGAATAGCTGCGTTAACTCTATTAGCGATTGTCGTAGCAAACCGGAGGAAATCGCGAAGAAGAATCTGGACTCTCCGATTTCTCGAATATGAAGTAATCACGTAGAGCGGTCTGACATACGTACTACCAGGAGATATTCATTAACTACGTTGAATAACCACCACGTTCTCGTTTGTAAATTAAATATCGTTATAGAATCTAAAACGAACGCAGTGGCTAGCACATTGGACTCGCACTCGGAAGGACGACGGTTCAAACCCTAGTCTGGCCATCGAGATTTAGGTTTTCCGTGATTTCTATAAATCGCATAAGGCAAATGGCCTCGAAAGGGCACGGCCAATTTGTTTCCTCATCCTTGACAACGTTCTACCTTGTGCTTCGTCTCTAATGACCTCTATGTCGACGGGGCGTTAAACCCAGTCTTCCTTCCTTTATACTGTGTAATCCGTATTCTCCGTGATGCATTGACTAAAATCACTCTGTACTTCATCACACAGATTTCGAAACCGTGATTCATTTCGTAATTTCATTTAAATGGAGGAGGAGAATTTTTTCTAAAAGTCTCACCATCACTGGAAAAGTTACATACCGGTAAGATACAACCATTAGACAATCCATAAAACCAAGAGAGAGGTGTACAAGTTTTACAAATGAATGTGTGTGAAATCTTATGGGACTTAACTGCTAAGGTCATCAGACCCTAAGCTAACATACTAATTAACCTAAATTATCCTAAGGACAAACACACACACCCATGCCCGAGGGAGGACTCGAACCTCTGCCGGGACCAGCCGCACAGTCCATGACTGCAGCACCTTAGACCGCTCGGCTAATAGCGCGCGGCGTACAAGTTTTACGCACAGTTTCATAATCTCAGAAATTTGCAATGTGTAACTTATCTTTACTTTCTGACGTAGACCGGCAGTTAAGATTTCTGGTCACTGCGGAAACATTCCTGTCTTTGACTTGGCAACAGAAACTGCAGCAAATCATTACTTATAATAAATAACGACTACTGCAGGTAATACATATATTAAATTAATAAGAAAGATCAAGAATCTTTTAGAAAACAGTAGCTGAATATCATTATTTGAAAGGAGAATGCGAGCTCGTTACCTATCGCTTCACAAAAGTTCGCGACGTCAACAATTGAGCTATAGCTTCAACATGTGTATGGTACACTCTGGACTGTATCTACAACAGTTGTTACTTAATATTTAACTATGACAAATTGTGCTAAAACGACACGCGTTTGACAGATCATCATTGTGCAGAATAATTTCGTGGCACATCAAACGCAGGAGACGTTTATCTACCGACTTGTAGTTCTATACCACTTTATGATAACCTATCGTAGTTAAAATTGCATATTTTGGAAGATCACCAATTTTCTGATGCTATGAAACAGATTATATTCATACCACATACTCTATGATAAAAAAAACGCGTCAGGTACTTAGTTTAACTCATACAATATGGCAGCTCCTCAGTTCTGCCTGTAAGGTAAAGACGATGTCGCATTTCACTGGCCATGTTCCCCTCCGCGATGCAAACATCTCATATGGCAGGCAGTTCATTTCACGCCCTGTAATGCAGTGGAAAGTGGAGTTCCACGCTGTAACGTCACCATCTCGTCATCCGCATGCGTCTTCATATCCAATGAGATGGCGGCCTTAGACGGTATAATAAGAATGGAAGACTTAGGAAAACGTGACGGCGATATTAGGGCATAGTTCACGTGTCACACAGGTAGGGTAGCTGGTGCTGTGGGTGAACTACGACTTCGTGGTGTGCCCATCACCTCCCCTGCCGCCTCAACCAACCTCACACGCTTCCTGCTTTCTCCGCGCCAAACTGTTGAACCACTCAGTCAAAATTACGTTATTCTGTTTCCTCCGTTTCAATACTAAGCGGGACAAAGCCACTTGGCCTACTATGTCCCACACTGTCTCTGATGCGCAAAAGTATGAGGTAAAAGATCTCTTGCAGCTAGCTTCGGTGACAGCAGCCAGCAGTATGATCCTGTTGTGTTCCCTTAAATCACATTTAACAATAATCTGGAAGTATTCTCATGGTGTTGAGTGTTTGATGGAATCGTGACATGAAAGCAGCATCCTGCAGTCCAAAATTTCCGTCTACAGGTGTGCATTTTGTCAAAAATTTCTCATTTAATGTTCAGGTCCTCTTCGTCCCAATCGTAGTTCACTCCTCCAACTGCACTGCGTTTTCTAACTTGGGATAACAGTTAATCTAATAGCAACAAACCAGAAACATACCCATTCATTCCAAAAGGAAAGCAAAGGTGGTGATGTTAGTGGTTCAGGTGTTCTACATAGCCTCTTCCCACTTGAGAACATCGCTCAGAACATTCATACAACCAGATTAAACTGTCAGAAAAGTCTGTTGAACTCACTCGTCACATTCAGAGACCTGTTCCATACTTTGGTGTTTTTTGGTAGGTTCGTACTATTAACAGCGACACTCTTCACTCTTGTTGATTTTTTTTGTTTTCCTGGAAAGATCTGTGCGCGCTTCTCACTTCAGTCAAGTAGGGCATGCAGTCCCCGAGCAGTCGTTTGTATTCGAGAGTCAAGGTTTGCGGGACAGACTTTGCCACACACTTTTCTCCTCTTCACAACATTCTGGAGAATGATTCAGAGGGCAGTAGGTTTCTCCCCTGCGATTTGTAGTACAACAACGTTGATCCGTTTTTTGAAGTTGGTATCTGTACTTATATCATTGGTGATCTTGCAGCTCTATAATAATGAAATTATTATGAAATCTAGACCTTTAGCTGCTTACAGGCATTGATAAATATCAACAGTTGAAAAATGTGTGCCCGACCGAGACTCGAACCCGGGACCTCCTGCTTACGTGGCAGACGCTCTGTCCGACTTTTTTTCATTATATTGTATTTCAAACTTCATTCAAAGTATATGAAATAATATGACCAGTGTTGACAAAAATATACACTAAAAACATAGCGTAAATCAATCAGAAGATCCACCGATTTGGAGCTTGAACGCTAACCACTTTTTTAAAAAGAAAATCATTTATTGAAGAAACAGTGTAACACTTTACAAATACATACTAAGTATATATACTCACCATGTACACATGTTATACATGAAATGATTTAAACAAAAACAGTTTGATCATTGCAATTATGCTGATGTTAAAGAAATACAACAGAAGATTGTATGAATTACCAGATAGAACTGATTAAAACATCAAGAAAAGTTCTTTTAAAGACATTCAAACTTCAAAAATGAGCAAATAAAACCTGCACTTTGAATTACAGGGGCTCCAAACTTTACAGAAACATAAATAGCTCTTAATGAAGGAAATCTGTAAGTTGGTGGAATAGTTTTTAATATATTAATGTACACAAGGAAATCGTCTCCTTGAGAGACAGGTTAAGGGTAGAAACTGATCTTTAACCTTCTCAGCTCAGTCAGACCAGCTATGAGCATTTCACACAAATGTATGGAAGTCACCAAATAGAGAATATGGAACATTTATGCCCATCGCACAGAAAAACAATTTAATTCTTATTAGACAATATCTGAATCACTTGAGAATGTCGGAAAAGAGATGTGATAAAGTTGGCGAGCCTTCCAAATACACTTTCTGGGCACTAATGAAATGTTAAGCATCTGAAGTGATCAGACCTATATAATAAGTCTTTCACGGCAAAAGTGACTTAAAAACTGTCAGTTTCCATATTTATAATATAAACCAACAATGCAGCTTTAATGTTTGGGGTTTTGACACTATTAGACACACAATCTGATTGTCACATGAGTTCTGTACATTAGCTTATAAAATCTCAAAATCTACTCTCTCAAGTAGAAAAAGCACACTCCAAAACTTAACAGTAAAATTTTAAATAATATCTTTAAGGTAACTACAATATATCACTGTCAACACAGTCTTCTGTTTTTATATTAACCAATGCCCATTCTTTCAAATATAATGTTTAACATATTACCGAACCTTTTCTTGTGATTCGAATACCTTCATATTTTGTGGAATTCACAAAGCATGTATACCTTGAACTCTATGGTGCTGTCGGTTCCTAACTTGTTAAGGACGTAATTAACAAAATTTCCCAGCAACCAGTACATAACGTTATTTTTTACCTCTGGGAAATAGCGTGCGTAAGGCCCGTGCATCGATGACAGCAATATATACTCAGGGGATGCCCTTGTAATCAGAGCTATTTGCTCTCGGATCCACTTCCAACTATTCATGTGACCGCTGCAAGTATATCTGTGAATTATTGTCTCAAGGAAATGACATTGTTGACATAAATTTGTGTCACAGAGTCCGATTGCGTACATTCTTTCATTGATGCTAACTATGTTGTTAACTGTCGTGTACTCTGATGTTATTATATTAGACGTGAGTACATTGGAACTAATGTTTTTACATATCTCAGTTCACAAAATGTTTGGAAACTGTCGTGCTACTTTGTTCCTTCCTTCGCTTTTCTTTTGTTCCCGTATTATGACTCTTGATGTTCAGTGTCGTGACTGCCTGAGTTCGATACTTACGTAACTGAACTCAGCATAGAAAACCCTCATATGCTCTAACGATTGTTGATATTCTGGACATCAATCGGGGAAGCATCTCCAAAAGTTGGATGGTTATGCTTTCTCGCGAGTCTCTTACTAAATCAACTTGTCTTTTGATAAAAAGTTCAGAGGCTTTGTCCGTTATGTTAGTTAATCCTAGTCCACCATTTTTAGGATCTAAAGTGGCTATTTTAGCAGGTACTCTGAACACTTCACCTCTCCACAAAAAGTTTGTGATTTTGGACATTATTATCCTTGCTATCATTCTCGGTATTGGAAACAGCCGGGTAGTATAATAAGCCTTAGCAAGGATGCAAGACTTGATATACTTTGTTCTTTGAACTTCTGTCATATATCGAGTGACATTCTCTATAATGGCTCCTTGCAATTTATCTGCTGCAACTTTCCCATTTAAAGCCGTCATTCTCATGGGGCATGCTGTCAGGGCGATTCAAAGTTTTTTATGTTGTCGAACTAATTTAGCCCACTCGACGTTGATATTGTCAAAACCTCTGAGATTTAGCATCTTACTTTCTTTGCGTTTGTATTGGCTCAAGGTGCTCTACAGTACGAATCAATCACCGTTGCTAGCGTGGTTACCTCGTCATTATTCCTTATAATTACCCCTATATCGTCAGCATAGGCTCTTATAACTGTTTTATTTCTTTATAATGTTAAGTCTTTGAATCTAGCATGGTCACGTCGGAGGAAAGGTTCCAGTGAAATGGCGAAGAGGGACATGGACAGAGGACTTCCTTGAGGAACACCTCGTTGTATTTGTATCGGCCTGGATTGTTGACAATTCACCGCTATTTTAGCATTTAGTCAAGTTGCAAGGTTCTTTATCAGCTGTATAACCCTATCGTTCAAAACCTATTTTCTTCACCGTCCTTAGAAGATAATGATGATTTACTACATCGAACGCTTTATAAAAATCTAAAAAAGTAAAGCACACTATTTGTATGTTACTGAAGTTATTGCAATGATATCCCTGAATTCTGCTAAATTTAGTTCTGATGTTGACTAATAATTTTATCTATAAGGCATTAAATTCTCTTGTTTTAATTTGTAATCAGAATTCAGCAATGAAATTGGATGACAATTATTTAAATCATTGTTTCCATTATTTTTTGACACCAGAACAATTTTACTCTTCTTAAGCTCAGTCGAAATCATTTCACCCTGAATAACCTCATTTACAATGTCCGTGATTTTCGTACCTACTATTGGCCTGTAACGGATGTAAAACAATGCTGGCAGACCATCCGGTCCTGGGGATTTTTTTGGTGGTGAGGCGCACAGAGTCTCATACACATCCTCATCACTGGCAACCTGGAGACAATTTTCGTTGTCATCGTCTGTCAGCCGTGGGACTAGGATGTCAAGGAATTCGTCCAAGGAAGCATCACTACTTTGATTTAGAGAATATAGCTCGCAATAGTAGCGATAAATTTCGTCGATGATATCCTGTTGGGTTCTGAGAATCGTATCGTGTTTTGTTCGAATTGCATCAATAAAAGCCCTTCTCCCGTTTTTCGTATGCTTCACTAAATGATACAGGGAAGTAATTTCATCTCCTGACACTGAATTTGACTTAGATTTTATTTTTAACCCTTCTATTTGCCTTCTCTTAATATTAAGTAACTTGGCTTTGACTTTTATGATGTCTCCTATCCGAAGTGAGGAACCTGCTGAGACCTGGTCATATAGATCTCTCAAAACAGGATAGTAATATTCTATAGTGCATTTCATTTCTCTTGCGCTCTAGGCACTGTATTGAAGAAGAATCATCCTCAACTTTGGTTCAAAAAATGGTTCAAATGGCTCTAAGCACTATGGGACTTAACATCTGAGGTCATCAGTCCCCTAGACTTAGAACAAATTAAACCTAACTAGCCTAAGGACATCACACACATCCATGCCCGAGGCAGGATTCTAACCGGCGATCATAGCAGCATCGAGGTTCCAGATTGAAGCTCCTAGAACCACTCGGTCACAGCGGCCGCCCTCAACTTTGGCTTCGCCATTTTAACACACCAGTCGATAGCAGTGGAATATCTACTACGAGTACGCAGGCATATTGCCCACACTTCTTTAATCAGGTCTTCTAAATCACGATTTACTAACAAGGAAGTGTTCAAATTCTACTATTTCTTCAATTGGCTAACTGGCTATGTTGTTAGATTTAAGCAAGCCAAGACACTTCAATGGTCGAAAAAATACGTACGAATGGTTTCTAATTTTGTCACGAAAGTTTCAAGATTTTTAGGAATATATAATCTAACAATCCTGCTACGAGATGTTGCCGAGACATAAGTGAACTCAACAATGGAGAGGTATTTGATTTCCCACATATCCTTTAATTCTAAACCAGTAACTAGTTGTTTCAGTTAACTTGAGAATTTAAAATTAGGTAACTGACCTTTTTGATTTAAAACAATTAAAATCATCTCCAAGTAATAATTGTCTTGGAGTTTTCCTTAACAAGTACATCAGGTCATCTTTGAAGAAACGTGCCCTGTCAGCTCGGTGAAAACTTCCTGAAGGGGCATACGAGTTGATGATAGTCACATCATAGATATTTAGTCCTATTCCCCCTCCGGATTCCAGTCGTTCCACCTCACTAACTGTAATCCCTTCCCTCACCAAAACAGCTGTTACAACACTTGTTTCGGGAGACACATTTATGTAACTGACATAACGGGGAATTACTAAATCCGACATTTGAACTTCTTGTAACAGGGCAATATCAGTCGCGGATTCGTACGAAAATTCCTTAAGTGCCAATAATTTCAAACCGGTCGTAATTTTATTTATTTTTATAGTGGGGATAGAACAAGAGTGCGTCACTGAGCTGTCACTATGTAGTTGTTTTGATGAACTAATTTAGTTTCCTGTGGTTCAGGGTTCAGTTAAGCTATAACAGTTTTCTCGGAAGGCTGAACTTGGGATAACAATTCAATCAGTTTATTAGTTACTGTCCCGTTCCTTTTTCTTTTTTTTCTACGTCTGATGTTTTCTCTTGAACTGATTCCCTTTAAACTTTCTGATTTTTCCGCCAGTGATTCGCGTAGGACCGTTTCGTACCGAACATTCTTTGGGCTTGGGCCGGCTGAGGCGTCGCAGCTAGGGCGCGATCGCCAATTTGTCTATTAAAGCTTTCTTGTGTGAATGCATGTGGGCTCCAGTGTAGGCAGTCAGAATCTATCTGCAACGGGCGAGCTGCGTCCTGCAGACGTGCGTCCTGACCATATGGCGTGACTGCAGCGTGTGAAAGTAGCGGAGAGGCGCTTACAGAGTAGTTACATTCTCTGGAACTATAAAAATTAATAACTGATCTAGAAATAGCCTGAGGAACTTCATATTAGGTACATAACCTTCTGTTGTGAAAAGGAACAATCTGTCGAAATCTGAAGTCAATAACTGTCATAATTTGGAAGTTAAAAAAAGAAAAGTCCGTAAAAAACGTAATTATCCAACAATTAAAAACTATATATATATATATATATATATATATATATATATATATATATATATATATATATATGTGTGTGTGTGTGTGTGTGTGTGTGTGTGTGTGTTAATAGTTCACCAACTGTGACTATTTTAAGGATATGATAACACCTTCACTGTTTAGATTCAAATTTGGAAAGTTCTCATTTTATATAATCTTTCCTAATTTTGCTGTACAAATAACTTTCTGAATCCACCAGTGGTTCCCCTACTTGTGGATGACGGATGTACAAGCATGTTTGAATATGTAAGACACAGCCAGAACGTTCGTGACTATACAGTTAAATACCAACGTAAGGTACAACTTAAAGCTTATTTCATTTTATTTGTTTAACAAGAGAGTTTTGAGTTGCTTATTTTAATGACGTCAAAGAGCTGAGAGCAGTGGTTGGTTCTTGTTAGATTTTGGGGCGAGCCGCGCCCTGGAAGTCAGTTCAGATTGGCCGCAATTCTGTACAGCCAAAAGAAGTGAGACGGTTTGCCACCTAACGCATGAGATAGAGGGGCTTTTAGAGGCAGAGAGAGAAGAAGGAAGTGGTGGACTAGCTTTAGAAGTAGCCAGTCATGCTGACTGTCCGAACGCATTATGTGTAAAATGAAGTGATTTGTGACTTCCGCGTTTCGGTACAGTGATAAAGGTAGCTGGTGTTTACCATTAACTATTTGTGAAATTTTATAAGTCGAGAAATATTTTGTTCTGGGGAAAATCGCGGTGTGTAAACTTTGAACTAAAAGCGTGGTGGTACTAAGTACATTTCTTTATTACTGAGTATTTATGGCGAGTAGAATCTTTATTTAAAGACAACCACTGAATGCTGAGTGCAAAAGTAAATAGCAGTTTATTGACTGTGTTACTCTCATAAATGATTTAGGAATTGGATAGGAAAAGTTTTGGCTGTTTGAGTGTGACGAGACGTGTGAACAGGAGCTTTAGTGATTTGAACACATGTGGGCTGATGATCTTGCTTAATAGCAATAAAAAAATCCTAATGCAAGTTCAAAAGGACCTTTGAACTTAGAAATTTGAACAGCAACCCATTTTCGATTTATTCTTTAGAGTTCGCAAGACTATTTTCAGCTTTTTGTACTTATAGCGGCCTCCAACGTGTAGTTATGAAATCTAAGTTTCTTCGACACTGCTATTCTGAGATAGCTGCAATTAGGAGTTACGTGTACAGATCTGCAGAAGTATCGAGGTAGGTCGACAATTTATGTTGCAGAACCGCCGTCGATGAGAGAAAGAACGCGTTACGTCGCAGGCCTTTCCGGATTTTCCCTTCCCTTGGCTACGAGCTATGTTCACATTGGGTTGCTTTTGAGTTTTACTTCGCGGCTCATCTGGAGCAGCAGCAGACGCCTTCGCAGTTTATGTTGCCGCCGCCTTCCCTGAGGTGTTGACCGTGATTTCATTTTGGCCACCACGTCGCCCCACCAACGATTAATGCCACCTGCGCGCTGCACCTCCGCCGCTCTGCTGCCGCGAGGAATTCAGTTCTTTGAAACACATTGTAGTACTCTGTTTGTTTAAAGCGTCTTATGTCTCAATAAATGACTGTTAGTGGGGTCACCGATATTTCTCTCGCACCTCACCCACTGAGCCAAGTAAAGAACCCACTCCACCGGCCGGCCGGAGTGGCCGTGCGGTTCTAGGCGCTACAGTCTGGAACCGCGTGACCGCTACGGTCGCAGGTTCGAATCCTGCCTCGGGCATGGATGTGTGTGATGTCCTTAGGTTAGTTAGGTTTAAGTAGTTCTAAGTTCTAGGGGACTGATGACCACAGCAGTTAAGTCCCATAGTGCTCAGAGCCATTTTTGAACCACTCCACCGCCCACAAAGTGTCGCTTTCCCTCCCGCCATTCCTGACAAAGTGATGACCTTTGCTCCTCTGTATCACTGACGCTCAATATCTAGTGTCACTAAACCCCGACGCACTACATATGATACAACATACAGTTAAGAAGATACGTCATAAACACCGAGCTGTGCCAGAAACTGCCGAATTTTGCTTGACGTTTAAACGTATGACTCTTTTTATACCAACACTATTCGCTGGACATTTTTCGTACAGTATCCACATATACCGTTGAATGTACCAATAAAATTACATCCTATGACACGTAAAGCATGAAATATAAGGTCATAAACAAGCAGAGGCGTGAAAAATGCCACGTAATGCAAGGCGTTTTATTAGTTTCTCCTTTTACTACTGAGACATTCTGAAGTCCAGTTTCCTTACGGAGGAGGAGGAGGAGGAGGAGGAGGAGAGTAGTGTTTAACGTCCCGTCGACAACGAGGTCATTAGAGACGGAGCACAAGCTCGGGGGAGGGAAGGATGGGGAAAGAAATCGGCCGTGCCCTTTCAAAGGAACCATCCCGGCATTTGCCTGAAGCGATTTAGGGAAATCACGGAAAACCTAAATCAGGATGGCCGGAAACGGGATTGAACCGTCGTCCTCCCGAATGCGAGTCCAGTGTGCTAACCACTGCGCCACCTCGCTCGGTTTTCCTTAAGGAAATCCCTGACACATGGCAGTGCTTTTGACAGCTTTCAACTGCGAAACGCAGACGGCTATTGGAGAAAACGATGGCCGTCTATAGAGTTATGAAAAGGGTTTGCCGCCGGCCGTAGTGGCCGAGCGGCTCTAGGCGCTACAGTCTGGAATCGCGCGACCGCTACGGTCGCAGGTTCGAATCCTGCCTCGGGCATGGATGTGTGTGATATCCTTAGGTTAGTTAGGTTTAAGTAGTTCTAAGTTCTAGGGGACTGATGACCTCAGAAGTTAAGTTCCATTTGAACCAAGAGGCTTTGCCATAGAAACGTTAACAAAATAGCGTTGTATTCACATGATGCAGCTGCGCCCAGCATACAAAAGCTGCCCGGGATCGTTTTTCTTAATCTGGATTATGTAATTACACATTTTTATATTGCGTGTATTTCTTTATACGACTGTTTCATATTTTCAAAGGTCTTCACACGAGTACAGGGAAATGAAGTTTTTGCGATTCTTCACTACAAACACAGTTCAGTTTTTGTTTCCGTTTCTAATAGAAAACTGGGAAAATTAATATGCGGGCATTGGTGGGGTTGTCAGTGAGCTGTCCTTTAATTGCTGTATAAAAGTAATAATCACAGAAAGAATTGACTCAGCGGAGATAAAAAGAACCCGTCACGATGTCATAGTATGGAACAGTCTCGCCAAAAGTAGCGAACGTTTTTAAACCTCACGGTGTCAAAATAGCTTTCCAGACAAATAATCTAATGAGGTATAACCTGAAGCACGATTTCTGTAAGAAGTTCGAAAGATGTGGAGTTTATAAAGTTCAATGCACATCCTGTGATGCGACATATACTGGGCTATATGGAAGAACATTTTCGATGACGTACAAAGAACATAAAGATGTATTCGAATTAACTAATTCGCTGTTGCGAATCATATATTCGGAACAGCCATCTTCTTTGGGTCACAGAAGAAGAATTAGGAATTTTGCACAGGAAAAGAAAGGGAGGAAACTCGAATTGGAACTTCCTGGCAGATTAAATCTGTGTGCCGGACCGAGACTCGAACTCTACATCCCCCAGGCTGTGGCTGAGCCATGTCTCCCCAATATCCTTTCTTTCAGGAGTGCTAGTCCTGCAGGGTTCGCAGGAGAGCCTCTGTAAAGTTTGGAAGGTAGGAGACGAGGTACTGGCGGAAATCATGCTGTGAGGACGGAGCGTGAGTCGTACTTGGGTAGCCCAGTTGGTAGAGCACTTGCCCGCGAAAGGCAAAGGTCCCGAGTTCGAACCTCAGTCGAGCACACAGTTTTAATCTGCCAGGAAGTTTCATATCAGTGCACAATCCGCTGCAGAGTGAAAATTTCATTCTGGAAGCTCGAGTTGTTAGGGCAGTAGGAGACCGCCTTTCATGAAAAGAAACATGGCAATATTCTGAATGCACAAGTCAAAGACAACGAAATGAGATTCCCCAGTGACTTTGTAGAATTGTTTCAAGGCACGTATATAATTACATATTTGTAATAAACATTTGATGGAATAGCTAGTGGCTGACGATCGTTGGCTGAGGACATGAGGAAACGTAAGTGACCAATACAACAGCATTGTGGTTGAGCCAATAGCTGCAGTTACACACTAACATCACAGTAACGTCAGTTAACAACAGCTCTTGGATCTGTTAAGATGCGTCAATTGGACATACTGTGCGGGGAACCCGTCACAGATAGGAAACTGCGTGCTGTAGTGTGCGGTGTTAGATGCGGCGACCACTGACACATGTCGACGATTTTAATGTAAGACGAGGACCGACAGTCCAAATGGTTCAAATGGCTCTGAGCACTATGGGACTTAACATCTGAGGTCATCAGACCCCTAGAACTTAGAACTACTTAAACCTAAGTAACCTAAGGACAGCACAGACATCCATACCCGAGGAAGGATTCCAACCTGCGACCGTAGCGGTCGCGCGGTTCCAGACTGAAGCGCCTAGATCCGCTCGGCCACACCAGCTGGCAACCCACAGTCCAATGATTTTTCATGTTAGCCTGTGAAAACCGCATTTATTATTGCTGGCAGATTTTTTTAGCTTTTTAACTTTTTAGCTTTTATCTTCATAATCTCAAAAATGAGATAGACAGGAAGTGCAAAATGACTAAGCAGGGATGGCTAGAGGACAAATGTAAGGATGTAGAGGCTTGTCTCACTAGGGGTAAGATAGATACTGCCTACAGGAAAATCAAAGAGACCTTTGGAAAGAAAAGAACCACTTGTATGAATATCAAGAGCTCAGATGGCAACCAAGTTCTAAGCAAAGAAGGGAAGGCAGAAAGATGGAAGGAGTATATAGAGGGTTTATACAAGGGCGATGTACTTGACGACAATATTATGGAAATGGAAGAGGATGTAGATGAAGACGAAATGGGAGATAAGATACTGCGTGAAGAGTTTGACAGAGCACTGAAAGACCTGAGTCGAAACAAGGCCCCGGGAGTAGACAACATTCCATTAGAATTACTGATGGCCTCGGGAGAGCCAGTCATGACAAAACTGTACCATCTGGTGAGCACGATGTATGAGACAGGCGAGATGCCCTCAGACTTCAAGAAGAATATAATAATTCCAATCCCAAAGAAAGCAGGTGTTGACAGATGTGAAAATTACCGAATTATCAGTTTAATAAGTCACAGCTGCAAAATACTAACGCGAATTGTTTACAGACGAATGGAAAAACTGGTAGAAGCGGACCTCGGGGAAGATCAGTTTGGATTCCGTAGAAATGTTGGAACACGTGAGGCAATACTAATCTTACGACTTATCTTAGAAGAAAGATTAAGAAAAGGCAAACCTACGTTTCTAGCATTTGTAGACTTGGAGAAAGCTTTTGACAATGTTAACTGGAATATTCTCTTTCAAATTCTGAAGGTGGCAGGGGTAAAATACAGGGAGCGAAAGGCTATTTACAATTTGTACAGAAACCAGATGGCAGTTATAAGAGTCGAGGGGCATGAAAGGGAAGCAGTGGTTGGGAAAGGAGTGAGACAGGGTTGTAGCCTCTCCCCGATGTTATTCAATCTGTATATTGAGCAAGCAGTAAAGGAAACGAAAGAAAAATTCGGAGTAGGTATTAAAATTCATGGAGAAGAAGTAAAAACTTTGAGGTTCGCCGATGACATTGTAATTCTGTCAGAGACAGCAAAGGACTTGGAAGAGCAGTTGAACGGAATGGACAGCGTCTTGAAAGGAGGATATAAGATGAACATCAACAAAAGCAAAACGAGGATAATGGAATGTAGTCAAATTAAGTCGGGTGATGCTGAGGGAATTGGATTAGGAAATGAGACACTTTAAGTAGTAAAGGAGTTTTGCTATTTAGGGAGTAAAATAACTGATGATGGTCGAAGTAGAGAGGATATAAAATGTAGACTGGGAATGGCAAGGAAAGCGTTTCTCAAGAAGAGAAATTTGTTAACATCGAGTATAGATTTAAGTGTCAGGAAGTCGTTTCTGAAAGTATTTGTATGTAGTGTAGCCATGTATGGAAGTGAAACATGGACGATAACTAGTTTGGACAAGAAGAGAATAGAAGCTTTCGAAATGTGGTGCTACAGAAGAATGCTGAAGATAAGGTAGGTAGATCACGTAACTAATGAGGAGGTATTGAATAGGATTGGGGAGAAAAGAAGTTTGTGGCACAACTTGACTAGAAGAAGGGATCGGTTGGTAGGACATGTTTTGAGGCATCAAGGGATCAGAAATTTAGCGTTGGAGGGCACCGTGGAGGGTAAAAATCGTAGAGGGAGACCAATAGATGAATACACTAAGCGGATTCAGAAGGATGTAGGTTGCAGTAGGTACTGGGAGATGAAGAAGCTTGCACAGGATAGAGTAGCATGGAGAGCTGCATCAAACCAGTCTCAGGACTGAATACCACAACAACAACAACAATCTTCATCAGATAGGTTTTGCAACCCTATGATGAGAGTAGTGTCTCTCGAAATGCGGTGTTGAGCTGTGCTTTGGGCGGATATACGTTTGAATGCTATCAGTTATTACTGTGAATATTTATCAACCGTTAACTCATATCCGTAATAGATAATATTACATGCGAATGTTTCCTAAAGTTGAAAAATGCTTGTTCAATTTAGCGTAACCCTGTTGCCATCAGGCTTTCCCCAATTCAAACGCCACTTGGAGAGGCCCCTAACCTCCGAAGTTTTGATGCCTGCTTTCGCACCTTTAGTTTCTGATTTCCACCGTGCAGACACAGTGTAGCAGTGATATATTGCGCTACCCAGCTACGGAATACGTGGAGGCAAAGTAGCAGCTAGTCCAACTCTCTGACAAACGGAGATTATCCTAATAAAATTGCATCAATACCTTTGATAGCAGAATTAGTTTCGTTTTTAGATTACGAGTCAACTGATATAAGTCAGAGCCTGATCTTCCCAGTAGTTTACACGTCCAGTTCATTAAATGCCGATTAAATTATGTCACATTAATTTTAAATGGCAATTAAAGGCTTGCCTAACCACTTGAGTTCCGTCTCGTGGAGACATTATAATTTTCTGACGCCTGGTATAATTAGTATACAGGGTGGTCCATTGATCGTGACCGGGCCAAATATCTCACGAAATAAGCGTCAAACGAAAAAACTACAAACAACGAAACTTGTCTAGCTTGAAGGGTGAGACCAGATGGCGCTTTGGTTGGCGCGCTAGATGGCGCTGTCATATGTCAAACGGATATCAACTGCGTTTTTTTTTTCTTAAATAGGAACCCCCACTATTTATTACATATTCGTGTAGTGCATAAAGAAATATGCATGTTTTAATTGGACCACATTCTTCGCTTTGTGACAGATGGCGCTGTAATAGTCACAAACATATGGCACGCAATTTTAGACGAACAGTTAGTAACAGGTAGGTTTTTTAAGTTAAAATACAGAACGTAGGTACGTTTGAACATTTTATTTCGGTTGTTCCAATGTGATGGATGTACCTTTGCGAAATTATCATGTCTGAGAAGGCATGCTGTTACAGCGTGAGTACCTGTAAATACCACATTAAAGCAATAAATGCTCAAAATGATGTCCGTCAACCTGATTGCATTTGGCAATACGTGTAATTACGGTTCCTCTCAACAGCGAAGAGTTCGCCTTCCTTAATATTCGCACATGCATTGACAATTCACAGACCCATGTTGTCAGGCGTTGTCGGTGGATCACGATAGCAAATATCCTTCAACTTCCCCCACAGAAAGAAATCCCGGGACGTCAGATCCGGTGAACGTGCGGGCCATGGTATGGTGCTTCGACGACCAATCCACCTGTCATGAAATATACTATTCAGTACCGTTTCAACCGCACGCGAGCTATGTGCCGGAAATCCATCATGTTGGAAGTACGTCGCCATTCTGTCCTGCAGTGAAACATCTTGAAGTGACATCGGTAGAACATTACGTAGGAAATCAGCATACATTGCACCATTTAGATTGCCATCGATAAAATGGGGACCAATTATCCTTCCTCTCATAATGCTGCACTATACATTAACCTGCCAGGGTCTCTGATGTTCCACTTGTCGCAGCCTTCGTGGATTTTCCGTTGCCCAATAGTGTAAATTATGCCGGTTTACGTTACCGCTGTTGGTGAATGACGCTTCGTCGCTAAATAGAACGCGTGCAAAACATCTGTCATCGTCCCGCAATTTCCCTTGTGCCCAGTGACAGAACTGTAGACGTCGTTCAAATTCGTCGCCATGCAATTCCTGGTGCACTGAATTTTGGTACAGGTGCAATCGATGTTGATGTAGCATCCTCAATACCGGCGTTTTTGAGATTCCAGATTCTCGCGCAATTTGTCTACTGCTGATGTGCGGATTAGCCGGGACAGCAGCTAAAGCACCTACCTGGGCAACATCATTTGTTGTAGGTCGTGGTTGATTCAGATGGTTCAAATGGCTCTGAGCACTAAGGGACTTAACTTCTAAGGTCATCAGTCCCCTAGAACTTAGACTTACTTAAACCTAACTACCCTAAGGACATCACACACATCCATGCCCGAGGCATGATTCGAACCTGCGACCGTAGCGGTCGCGGGTCGTGGTTGACGTTTCACACGTGGCTGAATACTTCCTGTTTCCTTAAATAACGTAACTATCCCGTGAACCCTCCGGACACTTGGATGATGTCGTCCAGGATACCGAGCAGCATACGTAGCACACGCCCGTTGGGCATTTTGATCACAATCGCCATACATCAACACGATATCGATCTTTTCCGTAATTGGTAAACAGTCCATTTTAACACGTTTAATGTATCACGAAGCAAATATCGTCCGCACTGGCGGAATGTTACGTGATACCACGTACTTATACGTTTGTAACTATTACAGCGCCACCTATCACAAAGCGAAAAAGTGGTCCAACTAAAACATTCATATTTCTTTACGTACTAGACGAATATGTAATAAAAAATTGGGGTTCCTATTTAAAAAAACACAGTTGATATCCGTTTGACCTATGTCAGTGCCATCTAGCGGGTCAACCATAGCACCATCTGGTTTCCCCCTTCAAGCTAGACGAGTTTCGTTCTTTGTAGTTTTTTCGTTTGATGCTTATTTCGTGAGATATTTGGCCCGGTCACTATCAGTGGACCACCCTGTAGAACTGGTGCAATATGACGTAATACTAGAAGGCTAAAGCGGCCTTTATTTCGAATTTCAGGCCCTCTCCGCTGTGGCGGAAGGACACACGCCCCCCCCCCCCCCCCCTCTCTATACTTTGCGCCCGACTGTAAGGCATCAACATTGCCGTCACGGGCTGGATCGAATGAGCAAGACGCCCCACTGTTAGGTTGGTTACAGACCTCCTCCTCCTGTGGCTGAGGTAGACACTGTCGTTGGGTCCTGGCACGCATAAGATACGGAAGACGGGAAGCGCTCAGTCGAAGCCAGTGCTAGTAGGTGCGAGTTCGTGAACATCGTCCACGAGTGAGTCGCCGCCATTATGCACAGATGACCATACTTGCTACATCGGTAGCGGCCATTGATCGCGCGACAGCATACAGCATTGTCAGTAATCAGTTTCCGCGTGCTAATCGGCAGTAATTCCGACGCGACGTGATAAGGTGTGCGGGAATCGTACCATGTTTCCGTACAAACAGTATCAACTACCCTTATCTGAGCTGGTCTCGTCCATTTTTATGACTTGTAGTGTTTAAATTATCTCACGGTGCACTCTTTCTTAACACACTAGTTAGATCTTGTCTTGTGGTCTAGTGGTTAGCGCTACTGTCTCTGGATCACGAGGTCTCGGGCTCGATTCCCGGCCGGGTCGGGGATTTTCTCCACCGTTCGACTGGATGGATCTGTTATCGACATCATTTCATCTTCATTCAAGAATTGACGGGACTGGAGAGTCTGGGAATTTGTACGGATGCTGATAACCACGCCGTTAAACGTCCCACAAACCAAAATCATAATCACCCCCCACTTAACGTGTTACCTTCATTTAGTATATGCAACGACATATCAGGTCTGTCTGTCTGTTTTCTTGGTCTGTGGGTTCCCCCTGTTTTTTCTTCTTTTGTCAATTAATCACTGAAATCTAGCTAGACGTGACGTAGCATGATACCAGCCACGGTCGGGACAACGGAATAATAACAGGTGGGATAGAATACCGCTCGTTACTAGAAGAACAAGGAAAACTGACAATCAAATTAATTATTCAATATTCTTAATTCAGTGTCGTGAATCCCCGCCATCAGCCACAACATTGCTCTGTTTTTGACACTGCTCGCTTTTAAAACTGTAACATAGAAAGATAGCTAATAAAGATATCATACTTACCGTGCGTACACCTTATTCTAGGAAGGACAAATGATTAAATATTTGAGTGATATGTCGATGGACAGAGTGGGATATTTTGTACATAGAGGTGCCACTTCTCACACCAACAATGGCTCCGAAACAAGGTTCGCATCAAGACGAACAGGGCTTGTGTGACACGCATGGATTCAACTTGCTGCTTAATTTTCAGTCGTAGTACCTGGGGTATGGTCGTGTGACAGCCCCTCAGCAAAATCGTTCACATATTTCCAGGGTGTGAGGGATGTAGACACAGCTGTTTAACTGCTTTATCGGTTTCATCATTCCAAAAAAGCAACAGAAGTAGTAATATTTGTGGCGAATATTTTTAGGAAAAATATCGGTTACTTTCTAAGCAACACGGAACAGCCACGCTCCGGAGAGAGGGAATTAGTTATGAAGTTCCATTAGAGATCCATCGATCTCTGCGATGCTGACGTAAATAGATCACATGGGGAGATAGCTAGTGCTGGAAGCACAACAACACACACACACACACACACACACACAGAAAGAGGAGGAGGAAGATGAAAGGGGACACAGAGAGAGAAAGGGAGGGACAGAAACAGAGGGATGTGAGCTCCCTTCTCCCTCTCGACTAATAAAATCAGGTTATGTGGAATAATATATACTGCTGCAGTCACTTTTTAATAATATTTTATTAGCACAATGCATTTTGGCAGCATGCTCCCATCCCCAGGTGCATTATACAGTTACTTATATACCAGCTGATAGGTTATGTACATTAGCTGTGTGTGCCAGTGGAGTTAGTAATCGAAAAATAAACCTGTGTGGAAGGATAAATCTGTTACAGTGTGTACATTATGTGAGTAGAATGATTATGTACACTATTAATACGTTTACTTACGTTTGTGTTGGCGATTTCGTTTTCTGGCACACGGAGCACAGTAACAGATTAATCACAACTTAGCACTTTCACTAACATCTGTTTACATCTTTCCAAAGAGTTTTAAAATCTAAGATAAACTACTTACAGTTTCAAAGACTATTAACATCTTTCCAGATAGCTATAAAATCTAAGCTAAACTACTTACAATTTCAAACACCTGTAGTGAAGATGAGGAGTTTTATCTAGATGTATTGGCAATATGGCGATTGTTACATAGATACTTAACTAAACTATTCTATGAATGAAATAAACATTTAATGTTGGAGAAATTTTTGAAGAGATTAACATCATTAATTTCAAGCATATCACTTAATAATACATCTCCATATGCTGTGCCATGAATGAAGATATCAGTTTTTCATATAAGTCCATTTGGTGTTCGTTATTCTTTTTATGTGATATACAAAGATCATTAGCAGGATCATGGAATGGGTGGCCTGTGTCCTTTATGTGGTAGCCTATTGCTGATCTATTGTAATTGTTAGTGTGGTAAGCATTTATGTGTTCATTATGTCTTGTTTGGAAGTCTCTTCCAGTTTGGCCTATATAAATGGATCTGCAGGTATTACATACTATTTTGTAGATTCCTAATTGTGAGTGTATACCCGTCTGTGTGTATATATTTTGTCTCAGTGTGTGTTGCAGTTTCTTGTGTGTTGTAAAGGCAATGTTAAACTCGTGTGGTCTGACAATGTTTGATGTTTTGTAGGAGAGTTTGACTATGAAAAGTAAGCAAGATGTGGGTTTCATTTTCATTTGATGTATGGAAGGTGGTTTATTATTATTGCTCTTCCTTTTTTGCATAAGGTAATAAATTAATACTTCATCATAGCCATTTGCTGAAGTTATTTGTTTTATTATGCTGAGCTCATCAAGATGCGCATATTTATCCTTTGGTATATTGTTGGCTCTGTTAACCAGTGCTCTGTATGCAGCAAGTTTGTGTATTGTGGGTTGACAGGATGAGCTGTGTATGGTGATATCTGTTGCTGTTGCCTTCCTGTAAACTTTGAAGGTGTGTGAGTTGTTTTCTTTACTGATGTTTAGATCAAAGATATTGATGCTCTCATATTCCACTGTGAATTTTATATTTCTATCTTGTTTACTGAGTGTGTCGAGTATGTTCTTAATATCGTTTGAGTCACCATCTACCAGAAGTAATGTATCATCAACATAACGTTGAGAGTAAATGATTTTATCCAAAGAGCTTGATTTTTTAGCAAGAGTTTTTTGCTCAAGGTGGTAATATATATGTTGACAATTATACCAGCTACGCTTGAACCCATTGCAAGACCTCTATGTTGCATGTACATTTTATTATTAAATGTAAAATAGTTGCAGTTTAGTACTAGTTCAAGGAGGTCCATGAATTCAATAATTTCGGAAAATGACAGTTTTTGAAGTTTTATGAAGTTTTACCTGATGATTTTGAGTGTTTACGGGATGGGAATGTTAGTGTATAGGTTTTTAATGTCAAATGGTACAAGTTGGGCTGAATGGGGAATGTTAATATTTTTAATTTCGTCTAGAAAATGAAATCGCCAACAGATACGTAAGTGAACGTATTAATATATTACCTATACATGCTATCCACATAATGTACACACTGTAACAGATTTATCCTTCCACACAGGTTTATTTTTCGACTCTTAACGCCACTGGCACACACAGCTAATGTACGTACATAACCTATCAGCTGATGTATAAGTAACTGTATAATGCACCTGATGATGGCAACATGCTGCCAAAACGCATTGTGCTAATAAAATATTAGTGAAAAGTGACTGCAGTAGTATATATTATTCCAAACAATCTTATAATACAGTGGCAGACCTCAAACAACATCCATATAACATGGATACATTTAAATAAAATCAGTGTCGAAAGTAGCAGAGGATCGGATGAACGTGCAAACTAGTAGAAATTTTGCGTCCAACACATGTATCTATTTATCATCCTTTGGCTGGCTTGGATGTAGAATCCTTAGATTTTGCTTGGGTTTCCTAGGAATTAATGAGAACTGCAAAATAGTGAATCATTTGCCAACTGAATAAAAAATAGGATCGTGAAGTACGTAAAGGCTATATGCAGTTATGATTGAAATTGAACCAAGCTTATCTTATTAAATGAAGTTTAATTTGCTTGTGAAACTTAGCTAGCAATAAAGTAAAACAGAAACAGTTTTCACGTGTCTAACTGGTCAGCAAGGTTAGTATATGGCTTCTGTACAGCTAGCAGTAGCGCAAATCTGAACGCAAGCAAGTGGAAGCCCAAAGACCAAAAGCACCCTAACTTCACGAAAATCGAAGACTGAAGTCCATTAAATGAATGTTATGTCATTGAAAAGTGGAACTAAAGCTGTAAAATATAATGGTTTTAGTTGCTCATCAGCGCTACTAGTGCGCGAGGTTTAAATTTAAAGAAAGCTTTGGTTCTCTGCAGCACGTTGTCACACATAGCAAAACGTAAAATTTTAGCTCGTTTCATCTAAAGTTGAAGTTCTCTCAGTCAGCCAACAGCTACCATCATCCATAAAGGATAGGGTAGGACAGGGCTCAACATACAGCGTAAAACTCAGTGTCGTTCATCCTCGGCACGGCTCGTACGCCGCATAACAACCTCTCTCCAGCATTATTGCCAAATTGAACGCCAAAACTGTGCCTGCGACTGGGACACCGATTATAAAACGTTCAAATGTGTGTGAATTCCTAAGGGACTAAAATCCTAAGGTCATCGGTCCCTAGACTTACACACTACTTAAACTAACTTGTGCTAAGAACAACACACACACTCATGCCCGAGGGAGGACTCGAACCTCCGGCGAGAGGTGCCGCGCAATCCGTGACGTAGCAATAATGACACTTTGGCACTGGCTACGAACTCAGATAACGTGTGAGCGTCGTCCCTAATACACTAAACAGTTTTAACACTAGAAGCAACAAACAACTACGCAGTTGGCATAAAATTTTCCGAGTATAATATCACGCTATAATGCAAATAGCGTTACTGAAAAACTAACGTTTCGGCCACGGTTAGAGAAGTCTTTCTCTAGGAAGTATACCCAGAAGAAAGCCACTGTGACTGTGGCCGAAACGTTGGTTTTCCAGTAACAGTCTTTTATATTACGACATGGTACCATACTGAGAAAACTTTTATGTCAGATGACTCTGGCCTTCGAAGCCTAGTTAGTCAAATTAAGCCAAAATACGCAGTTCTCCACAGTAACACATTACAATACTCAGTGTCTTAATAACAATATTAAATTTACTTAAATCGGCCCTTAATAAAGACTCTTGGCATGTCGATATACTACATGCATTGTAGATTTTGAAAACATTATGTGAAAATTCATTGTAGGGTGATGCAGAATCATTATCTACTTAATTTTTTTGTTAATAAATATGTTTTCCTGGTGAAAATCGGTGTCAACAGCAGTGGTCTTGCAGTTACAGTTGATAGCTCCCAATCACGAACTCAACACCAAGAGTGAGCCTGCGACTGAGACACTAATGACCCTTTGGCACTGGGGCGTCTCCCTTACAAAGCGTTGCCGACTTCATACTGGCTTGTTCGTTAAAAGAAAATTGCTTTTATTCAGTTTTGCAAATAAAACATTTCAACTATCCATGTTTAACGACATCCCTCTTTCTTCTGGTCATTCGCCACCTACAAACTACATTATAAGTTTATCGGTTATCTTGTTACTGACAAAATACACACTAAAACCTTTTGGCAGCACTAGTTTACACCCAAAAAAATGCCAGGTGTTCATTTTCGTCGATCCGGAAGACATTCAGTTTAACGCCGCGCCGGCCGCGGTGGTCTCGCGGTTAAGGCGCTCATTCCGGAACCGCGCGACTGCTACGGTCGCAGGTTTGAATCCTGCCTCGGGCATGGATGTGTGTAGTGTCCTTAGGTTAGTTAGGTTTAAGTAGTTCTAAGTTGTAGGGGACTGATGACCATAGATGTTAAGTCCCATAGAGCTCAGAGCCATTTGAACAATTTTTTTTTTTTTTAACGCCGCGTGGTGAAACCTCTGTTAATCTATCTACTGTTTGCAGCCTGTGAAGACTTTAACTTCAGATGAAACTAGCACAAGCTTTACGTTTTGCAGTACGTGACAACATGCTTCAGTGAACTTCATCTTTTTTAAATTAATTTCTCCTCGTTATCGCTTCGCGAGAAATACACATATTTGTACGAAATTTCCAGGGTGATGTAGATTCTGACCAACATTGTGAACTGAAAAATTGCAAGAAAGGTAGGAGATTAAGGATATGGGACCAAGTAAGTTGAAAGAACCAGATGTTGTTGAGAATTTCAGCGGGAGCATTAGGAATATTTGACAAGAAGAGGGAAAAGGAATACAGTAGACGATGAATGGGTAGATTTCAGAGATGAAATAGGGAAGGAAGCACAGAATCAAATAGATGAAAAGACAAGGCCAAGTCGAAATCCGTGGACAACACAGGAGTTACTGAATTTAATTAATGCAAGGAGAAAACATAAAAGTGCAGTAAATAAAGCAGGTGAAAAGAAATACAAACGTCTAAAAAAAGAGCTCGACAGGAAGTGCAAAATTGCGAAGCAGGAATGGCTAGACGACAAATGTAATGGTTTAGAAGCATATATAGTTAGGAGAAAGGTAGGTACCGCCTGTAGGGAAGTTAAACGGGAATTTGGAGAAACGAGAAGCAGCTGTTTGAGCATAAAGAGCTCAGATGGAAAACCAATGCCAAGCAAAGAAGCGAAACCTGATAGGTGGAAGTATTTTCTAGAGGGTCTATACAAGGGAGATAAACTTGCAGGCAGTGTCAGAACAGGACGTAGGTAAAGATGAGATGAAAGACGTCATACTGCGAGAACAAGTTGACAGAGCACTGGAACACGTAAGTGGGAACGAGTCCCTGGAAGTAAACGACATTCTGTCAGAACTACTGATAGCCTTGGGAGAGCCAGCCAAGAAATCTCCACCACCTGGTGTGCAAGATGTATGAGACAGGCACCATACCATCAGATTACAACGAAAATATCATAATTCCAACTCTAAAGACAGCAGGTGCTTACAAGTGTGAATATTATCGAGCTAACATTTTAATAAGACACGGTTGCAAAATACTAACATGAATTATTTAGAAAACAGTGGAAAATCTGGTAGAAACCGACCTCTGCGGGGATAAGTTTTTATTCTGGCGAAATGTAGGAACACACAAGGCAATATCCACCCAAGGGCTTCTCATAGGAGATATGTTAAGGAAGGTCGAACTTATGTTTGTTGCTTTTTGTAGACTTCGAGAAAGCTTTTGACAATGTTGATTTCAATAATATTTTTGCAATTCTGAAGGTAGTAGGGGTAAAATACAGGAAGCGAAAGTCTATTTACAACCTGTACAGAAACCAGACGGCAGTTATAACGTCGATGGACATGAAAGGGAAGTAGTTGTGTGAGGCAAGTTTGTAGACTTCCCTGATGTTATTCAATATGTACATTGAGCAAGCAGTAACGGAAATCAAAGAGAAATTTGGAATAGGAATTAAATTCCAGGAAGAGGAAATAAGAAACTTTGAAGTTTGACCATTAAATTGTAAGTCTGTCAGAGACAGCAAAGAACTTGGAAGAACAGCTGAACGGAATCCATCAACAAAAGCAAACCAAGAATAATGGAATGTAATAGAATTAAACCAGGCGATGCTAGGGGAATTCGATTAGGAAAAGAGTCACTTAAGGTAGTAGATGAGTTTCGCTCTTTGGGCAGCAAAATAACTAATAATGGCCGAAGTAGTGTGGATATAAAATGTAGACTACATTGGTAAGAAAAGCATCTCTGAAGAAGTGAATGTCGTTAACATCGAAAATTGATTTAAGTGTTAGAAAATCTTTTGCCAGAGTATTTGTAAGGTGTGTAACTTTGTATGGGTGTGAAAGATGGACAATAAACGGTTTCCACATAAAGAGATTAGAAAAATGGTTCGTATGGCTCTGAGCACTATGGGACTTAACATTTGAGGTCATCAGTCCCCTAGAACTTAGAACCACTTAAACCTAACTAACCTAAGGACATCACACACATCCATGCCCGAGGCAGGATTTGAACCTGCGACCCTAGCGTTGAGCGGTTCCAGACTGAAGCGCCTACAACCGCTCGGCCACCGCGGCCGGCAAAGAGAATAGAAGCTACAGAAGAATGCAAAAGGCTACATGGGTAGATCAAGAAACTAATGAGAAGAAAAGAAATTTGTAGCACAACCCGATTAGGAGAATGGATCGCCAATTTAATACTGGAGGGAAGTGTGGCAGGTAAAGGCCACAGAGGGAGACAAAGAGATGAATACAGTAAGCAGATCCATTAGATTGTAGGTTGTAGTAGATATTCAGAGATGGAAAGGATTGCACAGGATACGGCAGCATGGATAACTCCACCAAATTAGTCTCAGGACCGAAGACTACAAAAACAGCAATATGATTTCCTCAACACAGTCTACAAATTGAAGATAATAAATTCTATAAATACGCGCTGCTACTGAAATAAATGCACACAAATAAATTCGTAGACCTAAACTGCTTTTCACTTACTTCATTGTCTGACAAAGATTTCTGCAGATCTTTCGCAAGCAGCGCATAGCATACAGCAGCAAAGTAGCAATATCAAACTACGAGTGAAAATTCTGTTCCACAAAGTGCAGTGTGCATGCTTGCATGATAAACTGAATGATTGGTGGGAATTTGAACTAGTAAGAAGTGACATCTGATCAAATTCAAATGAAGCTTTATATGCAGGAGCAATGCTCTAAAAATCAACTGAACGTTCACAATACTATTTATGCAACAAGCACGTCTTCTTGAGGCCACAAGTGGCCCATCGGTACCATCCGACCGCCGTATCATCCTCACTGAGGATGCAGAAAGGAGGGGCGTGTGGTCAGCACACCGCTCTCCTGGTCGTCATGATGGTTTTCTTTGACTGGAGCCGATACTATTCGGTCGAGTAGCTCCTGAATTGGCCTCACGAGGTGGAGTGAACCTCGAAAAATGCCAACAGCGCATGGCGGCCCAGATGGTCACCCATCCAAGTGCTGGCCACGCCCGGCAACTCTTAATTTCGGTGGTCTGATGGGAGCCGACGCATCCACTGCGGCAAGGCCGTTGCCTGATGCAACATGACGTTAACAAGTAACTTTAAGCAAGGGGATACTCATCTTCCTATCAGAGCAATGCATATAACATTCCTACTACCTGAGCCTCGTTATCTCCTCATAATAATCTCAACAACATAAAACAAAGCCACTCACTTGCGTGCTTGCCCCAGCCTGTCAACGTTGCAGGAAAACTCACAAATAATCTCATCACTTTCTCTCTCTATAATTGCACTAAAATATTCATACTCGAATTCCATCAATCTTATATCACATAAAGGCAATTTCTTGAGAATTTTTCAAAATAAATCTGCTACTCAACGCTGCTCAACTTATATTGCGTGTAATTTGCGCTCAGGCAGAGGTCGTATAGCGACACAAAGATATTGCAACAGTAGTCAAAGATTATTCAGCCATATGGTTTTGCTCATGTGAGCTACGCACACTTACGTAATAAACAGAATCTACGAAGTAACCAAAATAACATGTATACCTCGCAACCCCTTTCGCTCTATGCGCGCGTACGTGGGATGGCCAAAACATGGATCACCCATGCGTTTTTAATGAGCGTTTTTTGCGTGCGGCGTCAGCGTTCTTTAAGTTTCAGGAAAAATGGGAGAAATAGAAAGGGATGTAGAGAGAGACGGGTAGAGATGTATTGAACAGCAAGAAAGGGGGAGCGTGTGCTTGTATGCCTGTTTTCTCATTCTCTTTGTTTTCAAACCTTCATCTAGGTTCATTATTCGCTTCCTTCTCTGCTTAATTAAAGAACGGCAGCCCACAGTTTTGGATGGCTCGGGTACTGTGGAACGATGGTGCCACCGCCAGGTCGATATTGGCTTGTGAGTGGAGAGTTGTAGCCCCCTTGGTGCGGAGGCGTAACAGACGGCTGTCAGGGCTGAGAATTGGAGAGAGTCGGGGACTCGTAGATGTCGTCCACTCACTCAGTCTTTCCCGTTGCTCAAAAAATATTCGACCGCCCCACTAGCAGCGCATAAGGGAGGCGGCCGCCGGCTCCATTAGCGCGCAGCCAAAGTGCCCGGATTGGGTGATTTATGAACTCTGCCCGCACTGGTCGACGGACAATTGTTGGCGGGGTGGCCGCTGCGGAGTGGGTGGGGGTGGAGGGGTGTGGGGAGGGTAGGAGGGCGTGTGGTAGAGCTGACCGTGCCGCTACTCCGCGCTCCACCCGACACGTGCAAGCCCGCAGTGCTCGGCCCCCGAGCCACTCCGTCTAACTGCAGTTCCGCACGTTGAGAGACACTGCGCGCTGCTGGCGGTGTAGGCGGCATCCCGCGTCGAAAATGTACCAGTGAAATGCTGTCCGCGAACAGATTTTCTGGTGCACTTTCGATTCTGCCAGACAACTACAAGCAAAACTATCACAATAGTGATAAAATCGAAGCACAGTTGGAAAGTTTTTTTCTATTTTAAACTGCAATTTCCTTGACCTTTAATATAAAGGGAGTGGAAAGACTTGACTCACACAGTGACCATTTCATTTCAACATATTTATTTGCATCATAGATAAATAATTAAGAGAATTACAGTCATATATCAGATAATAATTTCTTTAAGAAACGCCATTCAGGCAAACTTTACAGACTGCTTGTTATATAAAACCACAAATGAATTAATCTCTTTAAAAATATTTAAAAACCCGCCACTCGTGCCAATTTAACAAGCTGCTTGTTATATGAAACCACAAGCGTATTAAACTCTTTGCAATCACTTAAAAAAACGCCACTCTGGCGAAGTAAATCATTTAAAATAAACTTTACATCAAATAACCAGGAAATAAATTATAAAAAAACAGTTTATGGTGGGTCATGGCCCATCGAATATAGGCCGGTATGAGGTGGAGCTTACACCATTAAGTTTAGTAGTGGTTTTGACTTTGTACATATGTACTGTTTGTGTTTTCCTTTTCGTTTATAAATGTATAGCTATGGTGCTCTTTTAATCATTGACAAAGCTCTTCGTAGGCACTTGTGGATTTTATTGTTGTTCCCAAAAGGTGTAGCTATCTACGCCGAAACCTGGGTTAACATTTAACACTAGGTGCTTTTTTCGCAATCGAGACGGGTTTTTAGTTTTTTAATATATTAACCAACGGTTGATGACGTGCTGCGATGTTGAAGGTTCTTAAAATCAATTATTATTTCAACATAGGTTGAAAACCGCCCCTCCCGGGCGAGATATTGCCAAACAACTATACAAGGTTGTAGACAGTTTGATCGATAATAACCCAGTTATTTCCCCAGCAAAATTGACATAAACCAGTAAGGCTGAATTTACCCAATTTTAGAAAACGGTTTCAATTAAGACACATTCTTCTAGAAATACCTCAAAATTCTTAAGGCAAATATTTAAAACATTTAACCCGGGCAACATTGCAGAGACACTACAAGTTTTAGAAAACTGCAGCTTGTACCATAACTGAGGTCCGAGATTGTGAGGCCGCGACTTGGCCACGAACGGTGGAGGCGACTGAGTGCTTATCTTCGAATTAAGATGTGGACTCCGTTTGTACTTTCACCCAGTTGAGAACACCGAAATCGAAACCAAACAGCACACGCGAGCTCAGGCGAAGTCCATCGCCCGTACGCCCGCTAGTAATTTAAAAGGTGAGGCTCTGCACTTCAGTGGCCCACAGCTTCCGATCTCTGAAACATAAATCAGAAGCGGCAACAGGGAACCAAACAACCCTTCCTTCTCCTTAATACTCAAAATTGTACAGAAAACTACTTCGATAAAATGGACAATGATAACACTGATTTCATTCCTTTAAGCAGAACCACGTACACGAATGATGCAAACGTAACTGGCTCATTAAAACCCAACCATCACATGGACCACCTTATGTGGGCCTGTAAGGTACCACACGGTAATCTTTAGAATATAAATCGTTCGGCAAGGCTGCGGACACATTTAAATGTTTTAGACACTTGGCAGCTGAAATAAGAACAATATTATTAAGGAGCGAAGCACACAATAAGAGGCATGAAATATCACATCAAAGTCCTTGCAACGCTTTGCTGCCTCAAGAGCAATCATAATTGTATTTCACTAATCGTTGGTAGGACTTGAATTACTTAACTTGATGCCAGCTGCTGGATCGATGTGGCGAAGACACGAGACGTTGCTTAGTCCGATAGTAACAGCGTGTTCCTTCACGGAAGCGAGCACATGCATAGCTTCACGAGTTTGCCAAGAAGTCACAGCGCCGGCCCGCTGTTACTGACCCCAGTACGATCAAGCGCTAACTGCCGCCCGTGCTCAGGCACACCGCGCTCGTTGTCGTCTCTCCAACGCCTCGCTAATACGCGCACTTCCGCGTGCCGTGCCCAACGTTGTTCCTTTTCCACTCCGTACTGCCCGCTATCCTCAGCCAGCCCAGGCTCCAAAGAAAAACTTCTGCCACAGGGAGTCAATAGTGCCTAACTCAAAGATAGCCCTGGCACCAGTTCCGCCACAGCTCAACAGTTGCAGGGAACAATTTCAATTTCGTGTACTGAAAGCACTCGCGTGGACCTAGATGAGACGAGTAAAATTGGTGAGAGACAATTGTAAGTTTTTATTTATTTATCTATTTTTTTTTTCAAGAATTCCCTCTCAATGGGCGAGGTGTGTGCAGGTGCACCGTCGTGAAATGGATGCTAGTCATCGTTCTCCCATGTTTTATGTTCCTAAATTGAACAACCTTCCTGAATCCTCTCAAACCATGATACACGGAACTTCCGTCTCTATCGGAACATGTGAAATAAATTACTTATTTACAGTACCATGACTGGTAATAAAAGATATCACTTCATGTTTATGTGAATTTTCAAATACTACAGCGATGGGCAGAAATATATAGGGTGTTTGGAAATTCCCGTTACAGACTTCTAGGATTTGTAGAATATAGTGAGTACATAGTATTTTGAACAGGAGCCTCGCGGGGTGGCCGCGCTGTTTTAGGCGCCATGTCACGGACTGCGCGGCCCCTCCCGCCGGAGTTTCGAGTCCTCCCTCGGGCATGGGTGTGTGTGTTGTTCTTAGCATAAGTTAGTTTAAGTAGTGTGTAAGTCTGGGGGCCCATGACATCAGCAGTTTGGTCCCTTAGGAATTTACACACACTTGAACATTTGGACAGGAACCCACGTTTACCTGCTATAACCATTTGCAACATGTTGTTAAAGTGACCTCTTTTACAAGTAATTAATTACGATTGATCCAGTACATCACCTGTTTTCCAGTTTCACTAATTAACATCCAAGTAAATCGCTCCTACACTCGTTGACAGATTATCTTCATCGTGATGCGATGCGGCCTCTTCCAGTTCAGGTATTCGGTGTCTCCTTGGAGCACCAGTCACGTCTGCTGACAGTGAATGTATCCCTTTCACGCCGTTGCGTAGTTGAAAAAAGTATGCGAGGGTGTCGTACGTTGTGGATAATGATCTTGATAAGACAGTCTAGCAGTTCTTCCCTTACCGTGAGTTTCGCCATATAGGAGGGTCGTGTCGGTGTATTGTGCAAACGTGCACTCAACCATCTCTCTTGAACACTCATACACACGTGAGTGAGACTCGAATCAGATCAGAGACATAGGACAGACGTCAAATAACATCAACCAATCCGACGTAAGCAACCCCCACCATGACTACCCTGTTACATACCTACCTATCACACATGTTCTCAAATGGCTGTATCACGTAAATGGTACGTTTCGGGACATGGGTTCCAATTGAAAATATTGTCTACTCGGTCCCTTCTACAAGTTCTACAGGTTTGTAACGAGAATGTCCGAGCATCCTATATAAACACCAAAAAGATAACGCACTAGCATACCTAATATGATGTAGAAAAACCGTTCGCATTCAAAACGGCCTCTGCTCGTCTCGGGATGCAAAGGATGTTATAAGTGGATAGCGAAAACGCATCCTTGTCCGCAGAGTACAAAGGCCCGATAACATTGATATTTGTGGTGGCCAGAGGAGATGCAACATTTAATCCTAGTGCTCAGGAATCCAGTACTGGACGATGAAATCAGTGTGCACAGGGGCACCGCCGCTTAGAAACACAACATGAGTAACGTAGTAGTAAATATCCTCGGAGTAGTGAAGAAACTTAAATCACTTAATAAAAGCAAGTCTTCTAGTCCAGACTGTATACCAATTAGTTTCCTTTCAGAGTATTCTGATGCATTAGCTCAATACTTGACAATCAATCATATACTACCGTTCGCTCGACGAAAGATCCGTACCCAACGATTGGGAAGTTGCACAGATCACATCAATATTCAAGAAAGGTAGTAGGAGTAAATGGTTCAAATGGCTCTGAGCACTATGAAACTTAACTACTGAGGTCATCAGTCGCCTAGAACTTAGAACTCGTTAAACCTAACTAACCTAAGGACATCATACACATAAATGCCCGAGGCAGGATTCGAACCTGCGAACGTAGCGGTCGCTCGGCTCCAGACTGTAGCGCCTAGAACCGCACGGCCACTTCGGCCGGCTAGTAGGAGTAATCCACTAAATTACAGGCCCATTTCATTAACGTCGATATGCAGCAGGATTTTGGAACATATATATTGAGTTCAAACATTATGAATTACCTCGAAGAAAACGGTCTATTGACGCAGAGCCAGTGGGTTTAGAAAACATCGTTCTTGTGAAACACAACTAGCTCTTTATTCAGATGAAGTGTTGAGCGCTATTGACAAGGGATTTCTGTATTTTCGGATGGTTTTTGAGACTGTACCACACAAGCGGCTTGTAGTCAATTTGCGTGCTTATGGAACATCGTCTCAGTTATGTAACTGGATTCGTGACTTCCTTTCAGACAGGTCACAGTTAGTAGTAACTGACGGAAAGTCATCGAGTACAACAGAAGTGGTCTCTGGCGTTCCCCAAGGTAGTGATGTAGGCCCTTTGCTGTTTCTTTCTATATAATCGATTTGGGAGACAATCTGAGCAACGCGTTTTACGTTGTTTGCAGATGACGCTGTCGTTTGGCGAATAATAAAGTCATCAGATGATGAAAACACATCGAAAAACCATTTAGAAAAGATATCTGAACGGTGCCAAAATTAGCAGTTGACCCTAAATAACGAAAAGTATGAGGTCATCCACGTGAAGGCCAAAAGGAATCCGTCAAACTTCGGTTACACGATAAATCAGTCAAATCTAAAGGCCGTAAATTCAACTAAATGCCTAGGAATTAAAATTATGAACAACTTAAATTGGAAGGAACACATAGAAAATGTTTTGGGGAAAACAACGTTTTATTGGCAGACACTTAGAAAACGTAACAGGTCTACTAAGGAGACTGCCAACAATGAGCTTATCCGTCCTCTTTTAGAATACTCCTGTGCGGTATGGGACCCTTACCAGATAGGACTGACAGAGTACATCGAAAAAGTTCAAAGAAGGGCAGCACGTTTTGTATTATAGCGAAATATGGGAGAGAGAGAGTGTCACTGAAATGATGCAGGAATTGGCCTATGCATCTTCGAAAGAAAATCGTTTTGGAATTCCAGAACACCCTGCAATTTCTTGTTGGTGTGACATAAAGCTCTCTTCTCACTTTGCATCTGCTGCCCTCTTATTTCACATCCATTCCGATTACTCAACACACAATTTCCTCCAAGTTGTGACTTAACTGACGATCTTTTCCCGCTTTTCCCGTATGAGGCATAGATCTTCGATATGAATCCTTTAGGAAACACTAAACACTTCAGCTGTCTGAGTTACGGAAGCACTATCCATACGAGAACCAGCAATATGTCCACATTCGAATTCACTTAGCTCCGACAGAATGTACTCACAACTATACAGAACACTGTTCTGATACTTACTAATCTATGGAGAACACTGTAGAGGCAGACTTGGCTAACGTCTATATATAAACTACTAGCCATTAAAATTGCTACACCAAGAAGAAATGCAGATGATAAACGGGTATTCATTGGACAAATGTATTATACTAGAACTGACATGTCATTACATTTTTACGCAATTTGGGAGCATAGATACTGCGAAATCAGTACCCAGAACACCCACCTCTGGCCGTAATAATGGCCTTGATACGCCTGGGCATTAAGTCAAACACAGCTTGGATGACGTGTACAGGTACAGCTGCTCATGCAGCTTCAACACGATACCACAGTTCATCAAGAGTACAGACTGGCGTATTGTGACGAGCCAGTTGCTCGGCAACCATTGACCAGACGTTTTCAGTTGGTGAGAGATCTGGAGAATGTGCTGGCCACGACAGCAGTCGAACATTTTCTGTATCCAAAAAGGCCCGTACAGGACCTGCAACATGCGGTCGTGCATTATCCTGCTGAAATTTAGGGTTTCGCAGGTATCGAATGTGGGGTAGAGCCAAGGGTTGTAACACATCTGAAATGTAACATCCACTGCTCAAAGTGCAGTCAATGCGAACAAGACGGGACCGAGACGTGTAACCAATGGAACCCCATACTGTGACGCCGGGTGTTACGCCAGTATGGAGATGAGAAATACACGGTTCCAATGTGCGTTCACCGCGATGACGCCAAACACTGATGCGACCATCATGATGCTGTAAACAGAACCCGGATTCATCCGAAAAAATGACATTTTGCCATTCGTGCACCCAGGTTCGTCGTTGAGTACACCATCGCAGGCGCTCGTCTCTGTGATGCAGCGTCAAGGGTAAGCGCAGCCATGGTCTCCGAACTGATAGTCCATGCTGCTGCAAACGTCGTCGAACTGGTCGTGCAGATGGTTGTTGTCTTGCAAACGTTCCCATCTGTTGACTCAGGGATTGAGACGTGGCTGCACGATCCGTTGCAGCCATGCGGATAAGATGCCTGTCATCTCGAGTGCTAGTGATCCGAGGCCGTTGGGATCCAGCACGGCGTTCCGTATTACCCTCCTGAACCCACCGATTCCATATTCTGCTAACAGTCATTGGCTCTCGACCGACGCGAGCAGCAGTGTCGCGATACGATAAACCGTAATCGCGATAGGCTAGAATCCAACCTTTCTCAAAGTCGGAAACGTGATGGTACGCATTTCTCCTCCTTACACGAGGCATCACACCAACGTTTCACCAGGCAACGCCGTTCTACTGCTGTTTGTGTATGAGAAATCCGTTGGAAACTTTCCTCATGTCAGCACGTTGTAGGTGTCACCACCGGCGCCAACTCTGTGTGAATGCTCTGAAAAGCTAATCATTTGCATATCACAGCATCTTCATCCTGTGGGATACATTTCGAGTCTGTAGCACGTCATCTTCGTTGTATAGCAATGTTAATGGCCAGTAGTGTATGATCAAGAATTTCTGTTTCCATATTTTTCTTCATCCACTGTAAACAGGGAAGGCAGGGAGAGTCTCATTTATGTGGACTAGAAGAAAAAATTGAGAAATCTGTGAGGAAGAAGAGTCATCATAAAATTTCTTCTTCCATGAGAATATGTTGGTAGGCACATGTTTGGAATAAGAGCACTGCGCACACACACAGTGTGTGTTTATCGCTTAGTGGCCTTAATTAATAACACAGTTGCGAGAAACCGTGATTCAGGTGCTTCAATGAATATGCAGCAGAGTTTTTCTTTGGACTAAATGTGCTGCCTGATATCCCTGTCTGCGTTCTGTCATCTAAAGACACACGGCATCTATGCTTCTACCTTCCGGCCTGTTGGAGGTGACGTACTCGATTTACAGTGTCAAGGAGATCTCGCCCTGAACATGCTACTGTCTGCAGAGTCTGCGTGGTAGCCGACCGATAGCAGCTGTGCTTAAAATGCCTAGCAGTCATCTGTTTCGTTCAGTGTACAGCGAGCGGATCACCGACGAAAATTTAATCCGATGAGAAAGATTCTAAACCAAACGCATTCAGCTTTTCTATCCACCACAATGGAGTGACACGCATTTCCATGTATGGTCGTTACAAGACTGAACTTAGCTAATATTTCTTTTTCTCTCTTTATTTTAACTTTCAGAGCATCACTCGCTCTTTCATTGTCGCTGTAGTGTAGTCTGGCTCTGGCTATGTTACATTTATAATGGTTCTAGTTGTCTTGTTAGTATCTGAAATAATTTTATCTGTAACATTATGACAGATTTTAAGGGAATAATATGCATAAGTTGTTATAACCTGGAGTTAACTCATTGTTTACTGCCATTGGGTTTAAGAAGCGTTCCTCTATATAGGATCACATGTACCCTCATGTGTGCATACGAAGTTAAGCACTATCCACGTTTTGTTTTTGCTGTCGGCGTTATTAAGCTACAAGTGCTTGCTCTGTGGTACATAATCTAAAGTTAGTCCTTTTTGTGGTTACAAACTTTCAAGTTGAATGTCTGTAGTGTTCAAAAAAATGGCTCTGAGCACTATGGGACTCAACTGCTGAGGTCATTAGTCCCCTAGAACTTAGAACTAGTTAAACCTAACTAACCTAAGGACATCACAAACATCCATGCCCGAGGCAGGATTCGAACCTGCGACCGTAGCGGTCTTGCGGTTCCAGACTGCAGCGCCTTTAACCGCACGGCCACTTCGGCCGGCCTGTAGTGTTAATAGATCTTTTATTTAATATTATCAGCTTATATGGATTCATGAACTTTTATTCACAATTCAGAAACATTTTCTTGTATTTACAGCTACAGTCTATTAAGCGTGACCGAGCGAGGTGGCGCAGTGGTTAGCACACTGGACTCGCATTCGGGAGGACGACGGTTCAATCCCGTCTCCGGCCAACTTGATTTAGGTTTTCCGTGATTTCCCTAAATCGTTTCAGGCAAATGCCGGGATGGTTCCTCTGAAAGGGCACGGCCGATTTCCTTCCCAATCCTTCCCTAACCCGAGCTTGCGCTCCGTCTCTAATGACCTCGTTGTCGACGGGACGTTAAACACTAACCACCGCCACCACCATTAAGCGTGCTCTACGTGTTAGTGTGGAATGACATGTTTTCATATTTTTTTGTCGTGTGTTATGGATTTACAAGTTTAGTTGTAGTTTTTGAAATATGTTAGTTGTAGTTGTATCGACGTTTTAATGCCCTGGACAAAATTTTAAAATTTGGACGTCTTACTAGGCACTGCGTATAGAAAGTTTCCTGGTGCCAGAGGCTATCTGCTTATCCTAAACTGGCTGCATTAATGTACGTTTTATAAATTCTTTTAGTGCCTGAAGCAGATGATTCTAGGTCGTATGTTCTTATCTGAAGCATGACGACAACAAACTTGCGTAAAATATATTATTCCTTAAAGAGCAGAAAGGAACCTGGATCAAATAAAATACGCTACTGCCCATTAAAATTGCTACAACAAGAAGAAATGCAGATGATAAACGGGTATTCATTGGACAAATATATTATACTAGAACTGAAAAGTCATTACATTTTCACGACATTTGGGTGCATAGATCCTGAGAAACCAGTACCCAAAACAACCACCTCTGGCCGTAATAACGGCCTTGATGCGCCTGGGCATTGAGTCAAACAGGACTTGGATGGCGTGTACAGGTACAGCTGCCCATGCAGCTTCAACACGATACCACAGTTCATCAAGAAACGTCACTGGCGCATTGTGACGAGCCAGTTGCTCGGCCGCCATTGACCAGACGTTTTCAATTGATGAGAGATCTGGAGAATGTGCTGGCCAGGGCAGCAGTCGAACATTTTCTGTATCCAGAAAGGCCCGTACAAGACATGCAACATCCGGTCGTGCATTATCCTGCTGAAATGTCGGGTTTCGCAGGGATCAAATGAAGGGTAGAGCCACGGGTCGTAAAACATCTGAAATGTAACGTCCACTGTTCAGAGTGCCGTCAATACGAACAAGAGGTGACCGAGACGTGTAACCAATGGCACCCCATACCATCACGCTGGGTGATACGCCAGTATGGCGATGACGAATACATGGTTCCAATGTGCGTTGACCGCGATGTCGCCAAACACGGATGCGACCATCATGACGCTGTAAACAGAACCTGGATTCATCCGAAAAAATGACGTTTTGCCATTCGTGCAACCCAGGTTCTTCGTTGGGTACACCATCGCAGTTGCTCCTGTCTGTGATGCAGAGTCAAGGGTAAGCGCAGCCACGGTCTCCGAGCTGATAGTCCATGCTGCTGCAAACGTCGTCGAACTGTTCGTGCAGATGGTTGTTGTCTTGCAAACGTTCCCATCTGTTGATACGGGGATTGAGACGTGGCTGCACGATCCTTTGCAGCCATGCGGATAAGATGCCTGTCATCTCGAGTGCTAGTGATACGAGGCCGTTGGGATCCAGCACGGCGTTCCGTATTACCCTCCTGAACCCACCGATTCCATATTCTGTTAACAGTCATTGGATCTCAACCAACGCGAGCAGAAATCGCGATAGGTTACAATCCAACCTTTATCAAGGTCGGAAACGTGATGGTACATTTAAGTTTTATCTCGAACGTAAGGAATTCTATTTGGAAACTGACAACCAGGCCTTATGCAGGGTGCTTGCCAGACCTCGTAAAACTTGAGGGATTGTACATCCAACTGGCAGCTTTTCTGGTTTTCGATTAGGTATATGGAGATCAGATAAGCAGATCACAGACACATTGAGCTGTTTATTTGAAGCCGACCGCACTATTCTGGAGGCGTTGCGGGATAGCGAATGTTTGGCGTAGGTTTCGATGGTATTGTCCAAAATACCTTTCATATTAGATAATTTAACAGGATTCATTTGTTCACGGTGATAAACAGAGGCTTCTTCCAGAATGAATGTTCACTCTGCAGCAAATTGTGCACTGACATGAAACATCCAGGCAGTTTAAAACTGTGTGCCGTCGACCCCTGCCTCTTTAGGGTTAGTGCTCTGCCAAATGAGCTACCTAAGCACGACTAACAACCTGTCCTTACCGCTTCTTGCTGGTGAATAAACTCAAGGTTACCAACTTAATAAAGGCCTTCTTTGCTATCGCACCCATCAGGATGGAAATTTAAAAATGTATCTTTCCAAACAAGTTTCCCCTGTCGTAGTTGACGAGTAGAAACTGAGATTGGATTATAGCCTCTTCCTAATCTTAACCATTTTGGGTTGTATCGTATCCCCAATTTTAGCCATTATGTACATTGAGTAAGTAATAAATGAAGACACGTAAAATTGGAAACGGAATTAAGGTCCCGGGAGAATAAATAAAATTTTCATGGTTCGCCAGCAATACTGCAGTTCCAACAGAGACAACAAAGGACTTGGAGAACAGATCAAGGCAACCGTCTTGAAAAGAGATTATAAGAGGAACGTTAGCGAAAGTAATGCAGGGGAAATGGAGAGTAGTCGCACTAAAGCAGACGATGCTGCGGGAATTAGAACAGGAAATGAGATGCTGAAAGTAGTAGATGCGTTTTTCTATTAGGAGAGCGAAATAAATGACAGTGTCCAAAGTGGAGGGGATATAAAACGCTCACCTGCAATGGCAAGAAAGTCTTTTAGTGAAGAAGGTAAGTATGTCGACTTCTGATTTAAGCGAAGTGTTAGCAACCCTTGTCTGAGAGTATTTGTGTAGCTAATAGCCTTATACGAGGATGAAACGTTATTGAACAGATCAGACAAAGAAAGTATAGAAGCTTATGAAATGTGATGCCACAGAAGAATGCTGAGAATCTGATGAGTCGATCGCGTAGTTAATGGTGATGTACTAAATTAAACTGGGGAGAAAAGAAGTGTATGGTAAAATCTGACTAAAAGAAGGACTTTTTTAATAGGGTGCATCCCGATGCGTCAGGGAGTGGTTAAAAGAAATCGCAAAAACTTATTTAAATAATTTATTTTGATAGTAACGGTTTCCAATCTTGAAGATCGTCATTAAAACACTACTCGTCTACGAAACGTAAATAACATTTTCCTTACAGCGCGGACGGCCGAGAATTCGGCTCGCCGGCCTTGCCCCGGCACGAGTGGCATAATCCTCTTCCTGGCTGAAACATTTCCCCAACTGCCACGGCACGCTTCCTCAGCATGAGGAGGGCAAAATTCTAAATGTGGCGCATTTAAATGACAATACAGTCGCATTACTTACGTCCTGGTATTATATTTCACATTTCTGAACAACGTAGATAAAAACAAAACATGTTTTTCAGTGTTATTTAAATACAAGGGTTGAAACTTTAATAGTGGCAATTATTTATTTACAGCTCGTACTAAATAGATACGTGTCTCAAAGTTTTATTGAGCTTCAAAGTAGTCACCAGCATTGTGCATAGCCCGTTGCCAGTGATGTGGAAGTCGTAGGATACTCTTAGCAGTGACAGTTGTGTTAACACTTCGAACGGCGCTGTCTATTGCCCGACGAATTTGTAGCAGTTCTGAAGCGAATGCCGTGAAGTGTTTCCTTCAGTTTATAAATCGAATTGAACTTAAGACGGCTTAAGTCAGGGGAGTCCAGAAGGTGGTATAGCACTTAGCAGCCCCATCAGTCAAACAAATCAGTAACAGCTTGCACTGTACGTGCTTTGCTCGAGAATTGTGCGGCAAAATGATGGTGAGGTCCTGCGGAAAGTGTCATCACTTCTGTGTCTAAGCTGGTCGTAGGTTGTGTTCCAAAAATGAGGCAGTAGACCACGCCGCTCCAACTGTCGACACAACTGGCATTGCTAAGAGTATCCTACGACTTCCACATCGTTGGCAACGGGTTATACACAATGCTGGTGACTACTTTGAAGCTCAGTAAATCTTTGAAAGACGTATTTATTTTGTACGAGCTGTAAATAAGTAGTTGCCACTATTTAAGTTCCAACCCTCGTATTTTCGGCGCACTGAAGACAAATTATTTTTATCCGAGTCATAACTGTCCGTATATGGATATACGCCGAGAATTTCACACATTTTCCCACTCAGGTTACTACACAATAGTGACTTATTTAGTTTCAGCATCGAGAAAATGTCTTTAACAGACATATGTTGGTCGAAGCATTGTATCACTTTTGCAACCTTATTATGGAGATGTGGGATCTCTGTCTGAGGAAAATATTGTTGATGTCCTGGATAGTGTTGACGTCAAGGAAATTTGTCTTTAAAAAGCGAATTACTTTGCATGTAAATCAGTTACATCTGAACATACAGGGGCTATTTCAACTGAAACGTAAAACGGTCTTGGGAACAGCTCGAAAACAAATGTAACTTTGGCAGTGTCCTGAAAATGTTTAGGAAAATATCCTTGCAGTTCTCTCAAGGCCACAACGAAGTCTTCAAAAGTCGTGTTTTCTTTAACCCCAGTGAGCTTAGATAACTGGACTGTGCTTCTACAGCCCTACTTGCTTTTTAAATGCGTCCCAATCAAATCAGAAATACATTGTTCCTGTCCTTGTGACGTCTTAAAGAGGGCAGTGAACAATTAAATCCACTTAAAACGCGATGTCTGCAATCCATTCTGGACGATCTAATGTTTGTTCCTGAACTGCTTTTCTCTTCGTTGCTTCTAAAAAAGCGAGTTTTAAATCGAAATTCGTCCCAGGTACGCCTCTTCACTTATCGAAAGTACTTTGCAGTAATATATAAAGTCTCCATACTCTTCGTTCATTTCCATCGAAAACTGTTGCAACTGACAGCGGAATAAAGCGTGAAAATCATAAATTTTACTCCTTGCACCACCCCATTCTTCGGTGCTCCATGCCTACAAATTTATCACAAAGTGCTTGTCGATGTACAGAGCAATGAATCCTGTATTTCCATCGTTATAGTGCTTTGCTCTTTCATTGCCTACTAAATTTTCAAATTCTGTCAGCACGGTACTGTAACGTCATTTCATAGTAAATTAGCTATTCTCGTCGCTTCTGCTACTGTACTGAGTATTCTCATAATTCCCATTCATTTTTAAGGGCTTGTGTAGATATATCGATGGACTTCGTCTTTTTGTGCTAGCATCCACAAGACCTGTAAAGGTGATTCATATCTCCAACATATAGCGAAGGGTAAACAGCGCTGACACTTCGATGCCGCTGAACTGTAGGAAGTCGTGCAGACAGAAAAATGCTCACAGCGATACTCAGTGAAATGTGGCGTTGTTCCAGCCACTTCAAGAAGTCGAATGACAGTGGAGCTTTAGCACGCCCGCGGTCCGCACGCGCTGCACGGGTGAAGTTTGACACTCGGTGGCCGCTCTTGCCTTGGAGGGAGACCGAGCGAGGTGGCGCAGTGGTTAGCACACTGGACTCGCATTCGGGAGGACGACGGTTCAATCCCGTCTCCGGCCATCCTGATTTAAGTTTTCCGTGATTTCCCTAAATCGTTTCAGGCAAATGCCGGGATGGTTCCTTTGAATGGGCACGGCCGATTTCCTTCCCAATCCTTCCCTAACCCGAGCTTTCGCTCCGTCTCTAATGACCTCGTTGTCGACGGGACGTTAAACACTAACCACCACCACCACCTTGGAGGGAATTAGGAACAAAAAGAAATAACTAATAACCGCATTTCTAATAAATGTGATATCATATAGAATGACTGATACCCTTAGCGTAGCGTGAACGTACTTCGATAATCACGGTCATCGAATGCTGAATAACACAGGAACGGTCTGCGCTAAACGGATGAAGTTCCACCCGTCGTCTGGTGCATGACCACTACAGTAGCCAACAAGGCGAATCACGCAATGATAACGCATCAAAATGCTTAGAATAATAATCTCAGTATGTTATAAAAGAGAAAGTCACGTTAAAATACGTACGTAAAAATTAGCCGCTATAAATACTACCTACATTTGTACAAATATTAAAAAATACATAAACAAACAATAAAATTTGGTGACAAGAATCGCATTAGCCATCAACGAGCAGCGCGTGAGTAAAAACAAAGTTACAGAAACGTGATCGATGCTACGACAAATACAGACGATGCCATTACCTGTCATGGAGATGGGCGGCGTGGAGTCTGTCAAAAAAGACAAGTCAAACAAGTACGGCAACGGGCGCCACTGGTCATCGTGGACACAAGAAACTGGTCAGCTCATCGATGTTCTTGTCTCCATAGTGAACGACGACTTTCTTTGCCGGTACATCTTTGCCGTGTCGCCTACCTAAACTCACACATGCTTTATCGTTAGCCGGCCGAAGTGGCCGTGCGGTTCTGGGCGCTGCGGTCCGGAACCGCGAGACCGCTACGGTCGCAGGTTCGAATCCTGTCTCGGGCATGGATGTGTGTGCTGTCCTTAGGTTAGTTAGGTTTAACTAGTTCTAAGTTCTAGGGGACTAATGACCTAAGCAGTTGAGTCCCATAGTGCTCAGAGCCATTTGAACCATTTGAACCTTTATCGGTAGGTTCCATGCGGCCCGTTTGCATGACAATTGATGGTGTCGTTTACAGTCCATCTTTGCATCGATAGAGTTTGTACGGCACTGGCCGTAACTTCTACGTACTGCCGTGGCAGTTGTGGTTCTTATAACCGACTTTTACTGTTTCTTCTAAGTATTTCTTAATTTTTCTTTTTTACAAATACAACTAATGTTTATACCGTAGAATTTTGGTGTATTTTAAAGTGCTGTTTTGTAGTTTGCCTTCTATAGTTAAGACGGATAGTTAAGAAGGGAGCGTTTTCATACATCACTGTCTGACTGTCCTTATTGACTCTTTCCATGGTCATGCAGTAGACAATGGGCGGAAATGTACCGATTCAGTTCTTAGCGCCCCTAGACTGTTCCGTATTCTACGAATGTATGTATTGACGTACTTTCGTGCTCCTCTCAGCGTCTCTGCACACCACCTAAATGTATAAATCTTTCTAAATGTTATTACAACTTTTATTGTGTATGTAGTTATTACCCACTTCTTTTTCTCCTCGTTACTCCCTAAGGAAAGATTTACATTTCAGGGGCATGTAATGATCCAATGTTGAATTTCAGGTTTAAACTTGTTGCTACTAAAATAAAATAATTAAAAAATATTTTTGCTCTCAAGACTGATTATTTCTCTTAATTTTCCATGTATGTCGCTGTGTCACCAATAATGTTATCAAAATCGTTATGGAATACTTAATTTAGTAATGAAGGGCATTGGATAAAACCTCTACAAAAGACCAAGGTATGACTATAATTTCAAATGGTTGTAGATCCCAATAGTTATACAGTGAATAAGAGGCTTGAAAACTATCAAGTTTTAAACATGGCTGCTTGATTCAGTGACCGTTTATAAAGTGAAGTTGAAACATATGAGCGCTCGGTCAGAATTTTTAGTCTTATTAACGAGGTTTCAACACTTCTAAGAATGGCCTCATCAGAATTTAAATGTTTAAAGTGATCTATAACGTAATTGCAACTTTATTGGAAAAGAAAATTGTTTTATATAAAAGTGTAAGTACTGACTAACAATACAAGACAGAGACAGTATATACATGTCACGTATAAAATAAATAACAGGCCAGAAAGGCTTTAGTCATAATTTTTTTGAAGGAATGCATTTAGGCGAACCACAATGGGCTGCTCATATCTGTAAAGCCACAGGTAGCAATGGACTGAGGCGCCCGCGTTAACGAGTGCGGGCAGGTGAACATGACAACAAGAGCGCCATCTGGTAGCCGTAAATATAAGTAGGCTACTTAACATTTAAAATATAGACAGCTGAATGTTATAATGAACAATATTTAGTACTTGAAGTCACAGGCAAAGTATTATATGACAACAGCAGACATAGTGACATTTTGCTTATGTCTGCCGTTGTTATATAAAACTTTGCCTGTGAGTTCAAGTACTTCATACCGTTCACTTTAATAATCCATCTGTCTATATTTTAAATGTTAAGTAGCCTACTTATATTTACGGCTACCAGATGGCGCTCTTGTTGTCATGTTCACCTGCCCGCACTCGTTAACGCGGGCGCCTCAGTCTGTTACTACCTGTGGCTTTACAGATATGAGCAGCCCATAGTGGCTCGGGTAAATGCATTCCTTTAAAATAAATTGTGACTAAAGCCCTTCTGGCCGGTTATTTATTTTATACGTAATATATAAGTACTGTCTCTATCTTATAGTACTTACACTTTTATATAAAAAATATTCTTTTCCCATAATTTGTAATTATGTTACAGGCCACTTTAAATATTTAAATTCTAATGAAGGCACTCTTAGAAGTGTTGAAACCTGGTTAATAAGACTAAAAATTCTAACCAAGGGCTCATTTGTTTCAATTTTACTATAGATTAACTTCCAGAGCTGCATTAGATAAGTCATCAAACTGCAGATCACAACAACAACAGTACAAACTTACAGAAAACGTAAATAAAATGGAATAAAGCCGAACTGAAGTACCGTAATTTTTTTGGCAAGAAGACATCTAGATAACAGCAGTGCATAGTTTTGAAGAGGAAAAGAAATTCCAACTATCCCAGACGACACTACATCTAGTTTTGAACAGTACTTGGAAATCTAGGTAGGGAGGGACGTTTAAAAAATAAATTGGGGGTCTACATAACAGTGACAGACTAACCGTTCAGCATATACGAGCGTGGTTCATTCATTTTGAGCTAATAATTCTAACAAAGCTTTTTAGGAATACGTTTCTTAAGATACGTTGCGTCTATTCCGTTAAAGTACCAGGCGACTTCAGAAATGTAGTTACGCACGTCAAGTAACTTTTATTGAATGCTGCATTACACTTCAGAGTGGCACAGATGCATGACACTAATTCTTAGCATAGTCACCCAGTCTGTGAACAACGGTCGAAGCTATCTACCAATTGTTCCATTTCTCGACGACAGAGGTCCACTAAGTTCCTTTAATTTACGTCTATGGTCACTAAATTTTGTTAACAGATGACCGGTTTCGGTCGATAATGACCATCATCAGATCTATAAAATCTAAATCCTAATGTACTGCAGCCATAGTGGAATCGTCAAATGTTAAATGTTGAATCAGCACCAGCATCGTCAAATATATATAAATAACATCATATGCACGAGCAATGTTGTCAGTGCTACTGACAACATGGCTCGTGCATGTGATGTTATTTATATAAATTTGACGATGCTGGTGCTGATTCTGCATTTAACATTTGACGATTCCATTATGGCTGCAGTACATTAAGATTTTGTTTTTATAAAACAGATCTGATGTTTGTTATTATCGATCGAAACCGGTAATCTGTTAACAAAATGTTTGTGACCATAGACGTAAATTAAAGGAAACTTATTGTACGTACGGGTCACTGTTTGATTCGCGACAATGTCGTAGCTCGTGAGAGGTCCACTACTTGGTCATAGAACCGATCGAGAGCCGCTGTGTGAACGTCCTCGTTGTCTGAATACCTGCGATTTCTACGAAGCAGTTCTTCGATTGCCTGGACGTGGTCGTAAGTAATCGATGTTGATGGCCTCCCGTCTTCCTAAGCATCAGCCACATTTGTGCGGCCTTCGTCAAAATGATGGCACTATTTCACTACTGCTGGTCGTGACACTGCATTTGGTCCATAAGCTGTCAGAATTTCATGTTTAATCTTTGCGCAATGTAGACTCTTTTCCCATAAGAATCGTCTTGTCTCTTGAACTTCAGCTTTGGAATACATTTGCAGCTGTCTAGCAATTTCACAACCACACTGTAAGGCTCTTGTTATGGACAGTGAAACAGAACTGTGTATGCAGTATGACATGGCGCCTCTTTTGTCGCGCTATGGTCTTAGCGTGGAACGACATCAGTAGCTTACATTTTGATGTCTCAACATAGTTATCACTAAGTACGTGTGCAACTACACTTTTAAATTTCAACGAGATAAGGCGTTAAAGCGTCTACTATTAATATTTTAGGAAGGGAAATATTCGGCAAGTTATTTTAACGTATTTTCTGTAAACAGTGCTGCAACAGCCTCAACGTTTTTGAACAAAGGCGTGATGAAACCATCAAAAGGTGCTGTAATTTACAGACAGCCAATTTCGGTTCAAGCGACCGTCTTCAAGTCAAGGATACGTTACACTTGGTTAAACGAAAGTAGAAGGTAATGGATGGACGTATGAGTGAAGCTGTACTGATCTCTTCACAAAAATTGGGTGTCCACAAATAAATACAATTACAGAAACTATTGGTTGTTTTGTGAGGCCCTTTTCTTCTTTGTTTATTTTTTTTATCTCTGAAGCATTAAAAAATCGTTCAAATGGCTCTGAGCACTATGGGACTCAATATCTGAGGTCATCAGTCCCCTAGAACTTAGAACTACTTAAACCTAACTAACCTAAGAACATCACACACATCCATGCCCAAGGCAGGATTCGAACCTGCGACCGTAGCAGTCACGCGGTTCCGGACTGAAGTGCCTAGAACCGCACGGCCACTGCGGCTGGCTTCTGAAGCGTTAAAGCTACAGGCCTACGCCTTGGGCGTAGTTAAGAACGATGTAAATTAACCATTAAATTCTAAGAATTATGTTTCCAAGTTAGTATTTTACACTACGCTTGGCAAACTAGCATAACTTCTAATTGCGGATCCAACATTTTGTGGAATTAAGAGGACATGCTGGAAAGTAATACCTCTGAAATATTTATACGAATATTCTTAAGGGTTTTTAAATAGAACAAATACTGTTAACAACTTACATCTGCATTCTTCATGTCTACATGTGTGTATCTCAACCACCCTGACGACAAACACGATTCACCCAACGAGAGATCAGTCTGTTGATACTGTCACTGTGGAATGTTTGACGTCGTTGACGGGGTCACAGTCCCAAGTCTGATTGCACCACTTCATCATTATCAAAGTCCTCGAAGGTGTTCTTTAAATAGCTGTAGAGGGAAAAAACAGTAGAGGTAGGCGGCGATTGCAATACATCCTGCAAATTGTTCAGGGTGTATGTTACAATTGTTACTGTGAGATGAATAGATTGGCACAAGAGAGGAATTCGTGGCCAGCCGAATCAGACCAGTCATAAGACTGATGACTCAAGAATAAAAAAAATAAAATATCGTTTTGGAAACAGATGAAAATCGGATGGGCCGAAGTCGGGACTATATGGAGGGTGATCGATAACAGTGAACGCTAGGCGTCGGATTGTTGCAAATGTTGCAGCGCTGGTGTGTGATGTGGCTGGTGTGTGGTCCGGCATTCCGGCGTTGAGGTAGAGGGTGCTCCATGTGTGGACGAACTCTTTGAATTAGTGTTTTCAGTTTTCTAAAGGCTCCGCAGTATCCTGCAGAGTTCATATTGGTGCCTTTAAGCATGAGTTCCAAACGAAAAACAGCTTGTAAATCCCCGAACACTGTGAGTATCACTTAGACTGCTGACGGCACGGTCTTGAGCACTTTTAGAGTCGGTGACCTCCATCATACATGTTCACTTTTTTTTGAGTAATCAGTCCTCTGACTGGTTTGATGCAGTCCGCCACGAAATCTTGGTGGATGTATCCCAATCTGTCTCACTCCGTCGTAATTTTTAACCCCTACCGCCCTCTAGTACTGTATCGGTTATGCCTATCACCCTGTCTCTTTTCGTGTAAATGTTTTCCATATATTCCGTTCCCCGCTGATTCCGCAGAGAACCTCTTCATTTCTTATCTGTCTATCTTGATTTTCAACACTATTCTGTAGCGCCAGTCTCAAATGCTTCGATTCTCTTCTGTTGCGGTTTTTCCACAGTCAGTGTTTCTCTGTCATACAATGCTGTGCTCCAGACGTACATTTTTAGAAATTTCTTCCTAAAATTAAGATCTATGTTTGATACTGGTAGTCACCTCTTGACCAGGAATTTCCTTTTTGCCAGTCCTAGTCTGCTTCTTATGTCCTCCTTTCTCCGTCCATCATTGTCTATTTTTCTGCCCAGGTAGCAGAGTTTCTTAACTTCATCTACTTCGTGATCCCCAAATAAAATTTTAGGTTTCACCTTGTTCTCATTTCTGCTACTTTTTATTACTTTCCCCTTTCTTCGATTTAATCTCAGTCCATCTTCTATACTTGAAACGTCCCCTTAGACAAATTATACATGACTGTGCTTAAACTGACACACAATATTTTTAGCGCAATGCAATCTGACTCAAAAATCCCTACACAAATCACTTACCTCACAAAAATCTTCGTTACTCGAACTACTGCAATACAGCGAGCGCCACTACTGCCAGCTAAATAAAAGATTCAAACTGCTCGAGGCACTAACTACTGATAGGCATAGTTAGCAAATGAAAGATTTTGATAGAGAACAAACAATTTATTTATCTTAATAGTGATCAAAAGTCATAATATATATAGCAGTTCATGACATACAGTCTTACAAATGTACTGTCTCTGATGGACACACGTCCAGATCATCCACTCTCAAAATTCCGCCGTCTCTCTCCCCACATCCAACACTGCTGGCGGCTCACCTCCAACTGCGCAACGCTACGCGCTGTTAACAGCCAACTGCCCAACACTACAATAGCCAACAACAATGCAAACCAGCCACAGACTGCACGCAGCACAGCCAGTGATTTTCATACAGAGCGCTACGTGGCGGTGGCGTTACCAATATAAGAACCTAAACAGCCTACTCACATAGCCCCCGTGCTCCCCACAAAAAATTTTACAAGATGTTTTGGGCAGGGGCCAATACTGATTTGAAAAATTTTTTCATAATTACAATAACAAAGAAATCAAATGCACACACTTATCGATACAATGTTGGACAAAACCCAAAATTTTCTCACAGTCCATAAAGACAGTCCTGATCATTCATCACAGTAAAATTGCAGTGTTTTTCTCAAAGTCTGAGTAGTAAAAGAATATGCACATGGAAGTAGTGGATTTCCATGCAGTCTTGAAGAAGTAGTGTTGTCCTTCCAACGGAAAGACGGTGCTGACTCTTGACATGAACACAAGTAATGGGCCACAACAGAGCAAACCCACAGCAGAGTCAGTCGACGTTTTGAAGAATATTGGTAGGTAGGTCATCACAGAGCAGACCACTGTAGTCCTGTTAGAGATTACGGTATTGGTGGGCCACCAGAGGTGCAGACCCACTGCACTCCTTGTAGAAATAATGGTATTGGTGAGTCATCAAAGAAGTAGACCCATTGTAGTCCTTGTAGAGATGGCCAGCAGCCATCTGCTGTGACTGTTCAGGTGCACAATCACCACCGAAGAGTCTTGTGGACAATATAGCAAGTCCATAAACCACCACTTATGTACTCACAAAACTTTTTGGAATGTCCTTAGAACCAGCAATGCTGTTAACCAGTCCCTTGCTGAATTATCAACACACGTGCAAGCACTAACAGTCCTCTTTTTTTCACATATTGTGCATATACTATGACCAACAGAAATGTGTGCAGTGAAATGTATGCTTACAAGTCACTTAATTTGATGAACTGGTGTCCATTACAATTTTTTTCCATGAGAATACAATTACAGAGATACAGAAAACATCATGAAAATATAATAATACACATAACATTTGTAGTAATACAGGCTTTACAAAAGAATAGAAATAAACATGTACATCAGTGTTACAGGAATTATGACATAAGTAAATAAATAAAATAATGAGAATAGTTCTCGAAACATTAATTTCACACATGAGCATTGAATGAAACGTCCCCTTAGAAAAATTAATGAATTACTGTGCTCTAATGACCAGTTAGGAGGAAAACAATGAGAGAATTGATGGAGCCACGCTTGTGAATGAATGTCGTTGCCAGAATTCTTAAACGTTTTGAATTTACGTGTAGTAATGAACAGCTTATAGTCAAAATCATCGTGTCGGCGAGTCGCATATCGGTCATTGTTGCGTCGTGTCGGCGGTTCCATCTCAAAATTCGGTGCACCTTGCCAATTTCTTTTATAATTTCCGAAATGCCCTGTGTTATTATTTTGCGGCTTTTCAGTATTTCTAAGTCCCTCTTCCCGTATTGGAGCGCGAGTGTCCTCTGAAATATGTAATTTTTGTATTACATGTGCCAGCCGCCCTTGTGGCCGTGCGGTTCTAGGCGCTTCAGTCTGGAACCGCGTCCTTGCTCCGGTCGCAGGTTCGAATCCTGCCTCGGGCATGGATGTGTGTGATGTCCTTAGGTTAGTTAGGTTTAATTAGTTCTAAGTTCTAGGCGACTGATGACCTCAGAAGTTAAGTCGCATAGTGCTCAGAGCCATTTTATTACATGTGTCAACTGATCTTGTACTTCCCGGATTTCTCTTTTCTGTTGCGTATTAATTTGATTCTGATTTTGTTTCGATTTCTTAATTTGTTCATACTCTTCTGTGTCAGTGATGGCTACCGGTCTTGTGTCATTCAGTTCATCATCTATCTTTGTAGATAAGTTAGTGAACTGATCCGAAAGTTCGGCTACTTTCTCCGATAGTGTATTTACTTCCTCAGTGTGTTTTTCTGAACCAAGTTTCAGAGTGCCCATTTGTGTTGAAATCGTATCTTCTGTGTCCTTTAAGTTTTCCTGAGTTTTTGCAAGTTGCGTAACCGAATCGGTCGACGCAACTTAGTCAATTTTAGCTTGCAAGGTCTCATGATTTTCATGAACAATAGTTTGCAGTTCTTTTATGGCTGCTTCGTGATTCTGTAATGTATTTTCATGCCGCGAAAAAATAAGTTGGAAATGCTCACAAATTTGTGTTTTTACGTCATTACAGACTTTTTGACATTTCGATTCGATTTTATGTAACTCAGTAGTTAAATCTTCACGTGTATGTTCATGCGTGGTGTGAAGATTATGTTCCATTGCGTCTGTTACTGTGTTTGTCTCTGGTGTTTTCCATAGTGTCTAACTTTTGAAGATTTTGTTCCATTGAGTCTAACTTTTGAAGCTTTTGTCCCATTTGTTGCATTAATTGTAATAACAATGCACTGGAGTCTGAAACATGTTCCTCAGTGCTATTCGGCAGTGCATTTGAACCGGCAATATTCGCATTTTGAAAAGCAGAAAATGTGTCTTGAGTTATTTGAGAAAACGGTGAGGACGCAAAACCTGAATTTGCAAGATTGTGTCCTGTCATTTCGGATTCCTAAGGCGAGCTGTTGCCGACCGATCAATCGATAATGCTTCCCTGTTTACTATTTGTTTCACTGTCTACGCTATTATTTGTCGCCCGCTCCATTCCCCTATGCACAATTTACCAAATTACTACTTTGAACGTCTGTTAATTCGTTACACAGTGGTGCTGATAAGCTACGCTCGTCGTCACTATTATTTATCAGTTTACTTTGGAGCCTAGTATTACATTTTTCACACGCCATTATTGTCACAATATTTCACACGATAACACAGAAAAGCACAATTTTGAAAGGCAAAATAAGAAAACACATTAACATAGCACTGAAAATAATATCTACTTAATTGCAAGCGCAGCTGCGGAATACTTGGTGCAAATCTACATGCATGACACAACTGTTTTACTGAACAACAATGAAAAACTACAACTACAAACGAAATTCTCTCTATAATTACGCGCTGGCAATAAACAATAGGTACACTAATTACAGAAACTACAAGAAAAAATCAGAAGATTCCAGTGAGGTATCCCCGGCTAAGGGTCGACATATGAAACGTCCCCTTAGAAAAATTAATGAATTACTTTGCTTAAACTGACACACAATATTTTTAGCGCAACGCAATCTGACTTTCAAAAATCCCTACAAAAGAATGGCCCTGACTAACAATAACCTATACCTTTCACAAATCACTTACCTCACAAAAATCTTCGTTACTTGAACTACTGCAATACAGCGAGTGCCACTACTGCCAGCTAAATAAAAGTTTCAAACTACTGAAGGCACTAACTACTGATAGGCATAGTTAGCAAATGAAAGATTTTGATAGAGAACAAACAATTTATTTGCCTTAATAATGTTCAAAAGTCATAATATATATAGCAGTTCATGAAATCCAGTCTTACAAATGTACTGTCTCTGATGGACACACGTCCAGATCATCCGCTCTCAAAATTACGCATCTCTCCCCCCACATCCACCACTGCTGGCGGCTCACCTCCAACTGCGCAACGCTACGCGCTGTTAACAGCCACCTGCCCAACACTACAATAGCCAATAACAATGCAAAGCAGCCACAGACTGCACGCAGCACAGCCACTGATTTTCATACAGAGCGCTACGTGGCGGTGGCGTTACCAATATAAGAACCTAAACAGCGTACTTACATACTAATTACGTCGTTTATTCTATTCAATACATCCTGTAGTTCTTCTTCACCTTCACTGAGGACAGTAAAGTCACCAGCGAATGTTAACATTGACATCCTTTCACTTTGAATTTTAGTACCACACTTGAACCTTTCATATATTTCCGTCGTTGCTTGTCCGATCCTTGAACAGTAGGGGCGAGAGATTACGTCCCTGTCCTACACACTTTCTAATCTGAGCACTACGTTCTTCTTATTGTTCCCTCGTGGTTTGGTACATACTGCATATAATCCTTGTTTACCTATAGGGTACCTCTGTTTCTACTAGGAATTCGAACATCTTGTAGCATTTCACGTGCTAAAACGCTTTTCCAGGTCGACAAATCCTATCAACGTGTATTTTCGTTAGTCTTGCTTCCCTTGGCAACCACCTAGTCATAGCCACCTCTCTAGTGTCTTTCCCTTTCCTAAAGCAGTACTGATCGTCTACACCTACATCTACATGGCTACTCTGTAAATCACATTTAAGTGCCTGGCAGAGGGTTCATCGAACCACCTTCACAATTCTCTATTATTCCAATCTCATATAGCGCGCGGAAAGAATGAACACCTATATCTTTCCGTAGAAGCTCTGATTCCCCTTATTTTATCGTGGGTATCGTTCCGCCCTATGTAGGTCGGTGTCAACAAAATATTTTCGCATCCGGAGGAGAAAGTTGGTGATTGGAATTTCGTGAGAAGATTCCGTCGCAACGAGAAACGCCTCTCTTTTTAAGATTTCCAGCCCAAATCCTGTATCATTTCTGTGACACTCTATCAAATATTTCATGATAATACAAAACGTGGTGCCTTTCTTTGAACTTTTTCGATGTACTCCGTCAGTCCTATCTGGTAAAGATCCCACAACGCGCAGCAGTATTCCAAAAGAGGACGGACAAGCGTGGTGTAGGCAATCTCCTTAGTAGATCTGTTACATTTTCTATGTGTCCTGCCAATAAAACGCAGCCTTTGGTTAGCCTTCTCCACAACATTTTCTTTGTCATCTATCAGATTTTCAATATTTTTTTGACGTTGACACCACAGGTTCCTTCATTAGGAGCACGAGCAACCCAACGCCTCAAATTTGTGATGCCGTTAAAATCATTACCGTGCACAGCTTTCATTATTCTACTTATTTAGACTGGAGGCACTTCCTCTGCTGGTAGCAACCAGATTATACCATGGTTTTTTCTCACGCACCAACATAGATACGTTATGTTTCACGCTACAACGCTAGAGGCAGAGGGTTGCAGCTTGCGTAGTGAAGCGGCAAAGTCGACCATGTGATGTGCATGGCTTGTAATGCCTTAACCCATAATGAAAACAGAAGACAATATTTGGAGGCATTACTTTTCAGTACACCCTCGGCTGTCTTTTTTTTTCAGACGTGGTGTTTTCCGTTTTACCTGCTTTCAAAATTTGAGTAAGGACAATGTTATCTCTTGCACTGAGCACACAATGAAACTGCAGTTGCACGAGATTACTTTTGGGCATCATACTTCGCTGGCATCCAAACATTGTCAACAACGGAACAAGAACTTCTCCAGTCTGACATAAGGCGGAAGCAGGAAGTTGAGTCTTTGTGGCGGGGAGACAGTCCTCTGCTCTCGTCAGATGCCGGGCGCCGATAAGCCCGTCTATTCCAGAGACGACGAGTCGGCAGAGGGGTTGACTTCGACCGCGCTCTCTCAGCACGCGCGGAGCCACGAGATGCCGTGCGCCTGATAAGCCGCAACCCGGCGCACGTGCGTCGGTCTTCCCAGTGGCGGCCCCACCATGGTAGTTACTTTAGGTCCCACGGACCGCCAGCTCCCCAAGTTTCTCAACGGCCAACTGCTTGTTTCTCGCCTCGTTGCAATGGAGGCCAAGTAGTAATGGCCTCAGTGAAAACAAGCAGACTCTTGTGCATACCTACACGAACAGCGTCTTCTAACCAAACTGCGTGCCTGTGGAATATTGCCCCAGCTGTGCGACTGGATTCGTGATTTCCTGTCAGAAAGGTGACAGTTTGTAGTAATAGACAGAAAGTTATCGAGTAAAACAGAATTAATATCCGGCGTTCCCCAAGGAAGTGTTATATAGGCCCTCTATCTTTCTGATGTATATAACGGCATAGGAGACAATCTGAATAGCCCTCTCAGATTGTTTGCAGATGATGCTGTCATTTACCATCTTGTAAAGTCATCATATGACCAAAACGAATTGCAAAATGATTTGGATAAGAGATGTGTATGGTGCGAAAAGTGGAAGTTGACCCTGAATAAAGAAGTGTGGAGCTATTCACATGAGTACTGAAAGAAATACGCTAAATTTCGATTACACGATAAATCACACAAATCTGAAGGCTGTAAATTCAACTAAATACTTAGGCATTACAATTACAAATATCCTAAGATGGAATGAGCACATAGATAATGTTGTGGGTGGTTCAACCCAAAGACTGCGATTCATCGACAGAATACTAAGAAGGTTCAACAGGTCTACTAGAGAGACTGCTAACACCATGCTTGCCCAACCAACTCTGGAGTATTGCTGTACATGGTGGGATCGGCATCTGGTGGGACTGACGGATGACAGCGAAAAAGTTCAAAGAAGGGCAGCTCGTTCTGTATTATCGCGAAATAGATGAGATAGTGCCACAGAAATGATACGTGAATTGGAGTGGCAGTCATTAAAACAAAGACATTTTTCGTTGCGACAGGATGTTCTCATGAAATTTCAATCACCTGTTTTCTCCTCCGAATGCGAAAACATTCTGTTGTTATCCATCTACATAGGGAGAAAGGATCATCACGATAAAATAAGAGAAATCAGGGCTCCCACAGAAAAATGTAAGCGCTCGTTTTTCCAGAGCTCCGTTCGAGAGTGGAACGCTAGACAGACTGCTTGACCGAGCGAGGTGGCGCAGTGGTTCGACACTGGGCTCGCATTCGGGAGGACGACGGTTCAATCCCGCGTCCAGCCATCCTTATTTAGGTTTTCCGTGATTTCCCTAAATCGCTCCAGGCAAATACCGGGATGGTTCCTTTCAAAGGGCACGGCCGACTTCCCTACCTGTCCTTCCCTAATACGATGAGACCGATGACCTCGCTGTCTGGTCTTCCCCAAAAACAACCAACCAACAGACTGCTTGAAGGTGGTTCATCGAACCCGCTACCAGGCACTTAATTGAGAATAGCAGAGTAATCACGTAGATGTAGATATATGCCCACATTGTAGGTGTTGTCTTGTGAGTGGGGTCATGAGAGAAGCTGAGAAGGTGAGAAGATAATATTGTTCTTACTTGTCAAAGACATCAGTCTGGCGACCATTTCAGTGATAAATTCTAGTTTTCTCTATGTGTTGCTTATCATTTGTTCTTTCTACCGTGTCGGAAAAAAATTCAACACCCTCGCAAACAACATCTACATCGGTTAACTATATCTACACTTCACAGCGCACCTAACGGTGTCAGGCGTAGGTTACTTCTGATACCACTAACTGATCCGCGCCCCCCGCCCCTCCCCCCTTTCCTGTTCCACTCGCTAATAATGCATGGGAAGATTGATTGTCTGTAAGATTCTGTATCAGCTCCAATTTCTCGAATTTTATCGTCGTGATGATTTTGCCAGATGTATGTGGAAGGAAATGTATATTGTCCGACCCTTCCGGAAAGTACCCTCTCGAAACTTCAGTAGTAAACTTGTCTGTGATGAGCAGTGACTCTCTTGCAGCATCTACGACTAGAGTTTGTTGTGAGTCTCTGTAACGCTATCATGCCGACGAAACAATTACATGACGAGAAGCGCCACTTTTCGTTAGACCTTCTCTACTTCTTGTTATCAGTCCTACCTGGTTACGAATCGACACGAACAATCAATACTCAAGAACTAATCTAGCAGGCACCTTCTAAACCACTTGTTTTGTTGATAAGTTACATTCCCTTCGTATTCTCCCTCAGCCTCAACTGACCTCGACTTCTTCCGTCTGGCCATTCCACCATAGGTCGGTCCGGATAGTTACTCGTAGATATTTTACAGTGGACACGATCTCCAGCAATGTGTCATCATAATTGCAGTTCTACAGTGGTTGATTTCCTTTTATATGCATGCGCAGTATGCTACATTTATTTATGTTCAGGGTCACCTGCTAGAGCGTACGCCATTCACTAAGTTCTGTCAGTAAGGATGTCTTGAATCCAGTCGCAGATCTATCCAATAACCGCCAAGCCATATCTGCACCTGTGATCTAGGCGTAGCGTCTTTGACTAGTAATCTTAACGTCCTCGGTCCGGGTTAGAATCCTGCCACCGCTTATATTTTGTCTACTAATCAACATTGGCGGCCGAATACTTCGGGCCAAAGTCACTCTCATTTTGCCAACGGCATTTTCAAAGTGGAAGGAGGAGTGGACAAGGGTTCTTGGCATTGTCTTTTCATTGGTGTGGGAAATTGTCTCTAAAGGCCGAAGAATCAGCATTGATCAACGGCATGAGGATGCAGAAGGCAAAGGAAACCACTGTATTAAAGACACATCACGTGTATTCCCAGGACATGTGGCCTGTAATTATAGAAGTGTCATGGTGACCTCTCCATTAGCAAAGGATCCGATATAGCCCCTCCTTCAGATCTGGAGGGGACTGCCAACAAGAAGGTCACTGTGAGTAAAATATCCAATGACAAATGAAAGGATAACTATCTACGACACAGTGCGTGGAAAGACAGAAGCTTAAATGTGGTAGGAAAGCTAGAAAACCCGAAAAGTGAAATGCAAACGCTGAATCTAGATAGAGTGGGATTCAGTGAAGTGAAATGGAAAGATGACAACGATTTCCCGTCAGCAGAGCAGAATATAGGGTGATATCAACAGCAGCAGAAAATGGTATAAAGAGAGCCGGATTCGTGATGAATAGGAACATAGTGCAGTGAGTGAGTTACTGTGAACAGTTCAGTGCTAGCGTTGTTCTTATCAGAATCGACAGCAAACCAACACTGACAACGGTAATTTACATATACATGCCGATGTCGCAAGCTAAAGATGAAGAGAGAGAGAAAATATATGCGAATATTGAAAGAGTAATCCGTAGGTAAAGGAAGATGAAAATGTAATAGTCATAGGGAACTGGAACACAGTTGCAGGAGAAGAAGTAGACGAAAAGGTTATGGGAGAATATGGGCTTAGGATAGGGAGTGACAGAGGAGACATAGTAATTGTGTTGCATAATAAATTTCAACGAGTAATTCCAAATACTCTGTTCAAGAATCACAAGAGGAGTGGGTTATACATGGAAAATGTTGGTTGCTGTGGGAAGATTTCAATTAGATTATATCATGGTTGTAGGGGAGGCTAAGCTAGTGCCAGCGCAATTTGTTAGTGTGGGTTCCCTACATCAGTAGTAGGGACGCACCCAAGGGCAAACCTATTGTTCTCCTTTGATTGACAGGTACTTAAACTGTTGTTCTGCTAAAAGGACACTTCCTTTTGATTGACAGGCACTTATCCTTTGATTCTTCCACCCTCTCCTACTCCCTCTCCCCCTCAAAAACCCTCTTGCTGCTACAGGCACACTTTCAGATCCGAGCTATTGGAATAGTCCGACTCACTGTTACCAGTTTGATTGACTACTTAATTAAGTAGATCAATTAATTAACCTCTCCCCATCTGGTAAACCCCCCTCTCCTCCCACTGTCCGTTTTCCATATCATCCACATTTCCTTATACTATTGTACCGCCTTTGACACCAAATTTAGCAATTAGTTATGCTCCCCACCATTTTCTGGTACATGTTTGGCTACATTCAGATCATTTACAATAAATATAAATCGTAATTAGTTCATTAGTGAATTAGCCAGTATTATTACCTGAGTGTGCACATGATAAATGACAACAGACAGTCAATAAATAGTGGTTAAAAAATTAATTATGTCTTCTTAATAAAAGTGTCTTTTGATTCCTTTTTGAATTGTGGTGTCCACTAACACGTCTGAATGACCACATGTAAATTAGCACCGTTTTTAACAGCACTTAAATAAAGTTACTGTTACAACAGTGAACTATTCATTTAAAAAAGCGCTAGCATGGCAAAATATTAAATATTTATGCTCTCTTGCTGTGCTGATGTGTTGTGTAAGTATATAAATGTGATTTTCTGACTGGTGGAAGTGGTAACAAAACGACTATTCACGTTGGTGTGTAAAATGTATTAGTCTGCCGACATATCATCTAACTTCCGGAAAAATTTCATCCACACAGTTCGGAAGACTGAAAGAGCTGACAAGTGCGAGAATTACCGAACAATCAGGTAAACGGCTCATGCATCCAAGATGGTGACAAGAAAAATATGCAGAAGAAGAAAAAGAAAATTGAGGTTGTGCTACATGACGATCAGTTTGGCTTTAGAAAAGGTAAGCATTTCTGAGGTTGCGTTTCATAATGGAAGCAAGACTAAAGAAAAATCAAGACTCATTCATACGATTTGTCGACCTGGGAAAAGCGTTCGAAAATGTGAAATGGTGCAATATGTTCGAAATTCTGAGAAAAATATGGATAAGCTGTAGGGAGAGACGGATAATATGCAATGTGTACAAGAGCCAAAAGGGAATAATTACAGTGGACGACAAAGACGGAGTGCTCGGAATAAAAGGTTGTAAGGCGTGGAAGTAGTCTTTCGGCCCTATTGTTCAATGTGTACATCGAAGAAACAATGTTGGAAATAATAGAAAGATGATTCAGCAGTGGAATTAAAATTCAAGGTGAAAGGATACCAACGATACGATTCGCTGATGACATTGCTATCCTAAGTGAAATTGAAGAAGAGTTACATGATCTGCTGAATTAAATGAACAATCTAATAAGTACAGAACATGGACTAGGAGTAAATCGATCAAAGAGTAATGAGTAATGAGACGTTGCAGAAATGAGAACAGCGAGAACCTTAACATCAGGATTGATGGTCACGAAGTAGATGAAGTTAAAGAACTCTACTACTTAGGCAGCAAAATAACCAATGACGGACCGAGCAAGGAGGACATCAGAAGCAGACTGGTACTGGGAAAAATGGCATTCCTGGCCAAGAGATGTGTACTAGTGTCAAACATAGGCCTTCATTTGAGGAGCAAAATTTCGTAGAATATTTGTTTGGAGCACAGCATTGTATGATAATGAAACTTGGACTGTGGGAAAAGCGGAACAAAAGAGAATCGAAGCATTTGAGATGTGGTGCTGCAGACGAATGTTGAAAAACAGGTATACTGATAAGCTCAGGAATGAGGAAGTTCTGCGCAGAATCGGAGAGAAAAGCAATATGTGGGAAACAGTGACAAGGATAAGGGACATGCTGATAGGACATCTTTAAAGACATCAGTAATGACCTCCATGGTACGAGAGGGAGCTACAGAGGGCAAAAATTGTAGGGGAAGACAGAGATTTGAATACATACAGCAAATAATTGAGGACGAACGTTGCAAGTGGTATTCCGGTACGAAGAGGTTGGCACAGGAGAGGAATTCGCGGCGAGGCGCATCGGACCAGACTGATGACAAAAACTAAATCGCTGAGATACTATTATTTCACTAAACAATAGTGAGAAACCGTGTCAAATGCCTTCCTGAAGTCAAGAAGTACGGCACCAACTTGAGTGCCGTTGACCACAGCGCTACAGACTTCATGGACGAACAGAACGAACTGTGTTTCGCAAGATCTCTGTTTGCGAAATCCTTGTTGATTTTTATAACATAGATCTTCGTTCCCCAAATAGTCATAATTCACGAGCATAAGCCATATTCCACTATTCTGTAAGCGAATGACCTTAACCATGTAGGGCTATAATTATGTTTATCTGTTTATCTTGCAACCCTTCTTGAAAATGAGAGTTGCCTGCGGTTCCATTTTTTTTTTTTTTTTTTTTTCGTTCGCTAAGTACCCTTCGTCTCTCCAGCCAACTACGCTAAACTCCTAGTAGAAGGAGAACGACTTCTTTCGTATAATCTTTGCAGAATCTCACAGTGTAACGTTACGCGTATTTAGGCTAGGTAATGGGCTACCGAATATTGGTAGGATATAAGATGAATCTGCTGTGAGCCCCGCGCCCGAGAGCTCGTGCTGCCGGGCAGATCACAGAGGCCGCTGTAGGCGAGCCAGATGCAAGGACGAGCAGCGTCACCCTAAACGGGTAAATCCCAAAGATGGGAATTTGAACGGCTGATGGCCGCTATGTTTTTGTGTAGGAGACAATGTTCCAAGAAACGACGGAGTGTCAAACAAGCTGAACGACGGCTTCTTGCAGCTCTACAAGAATCTACAACGGTACACAATAAGAAAATCTGAACAACTCACTAGCATCAAATCTGAATATACAGGGTGATTCAAAAAGAATACCACAACTTTAAAAATGTGTATTTAATGAAAGAAACATAATATAACCTTCTGTTATACAACATTACAAAGAGTATTTAAAAAGGTTTTTTTCACTCAAAAACAAGTTCAGAGATGTTCAATATGGCCCCCTCCAGACACTCAAGCAATATCAACCCGTTACTCCAACTCGTTCCACACTCTCTGTAGCATATCAGGCGTAACAGTTTGGATAGCTGCTGTTATTTCTCGTTTCAAATCATCAATGGTGGCTGGGAGAGGTGGCCGAAACACCATATCCTTAACATACCCCCATAAGAAAAAATCGCAGGGGGTAAGATCAGGGCTTCTTGGAGGCTGTCCAGAACTTTTCCCTTTGCACAAACACCCATTCTCTGTAAACTGTTTATACCAACGTTTAATACACCACCGATCAGGAGGTTTAACACCATACTTCGTTCGAAATGCACGCTGAACAACTGTCGTCGATTCACTTCAGCCGTACTCAATAACACAAAAAGCTTTCTGTTGAGCGGTCGCCATCTTTCATCAACTGACGCTGACGCCTAGTCAACAGCGCCTCAAGCGAACAAATGTACAACTAAATGAAACTTTATAGCTCCCTTAATTCGCCGACAGATAGTGCTTAGCTCTGCCTTTTGTCGTTGCTGAGTTTTAAATTCCTGAAGTTGTGGTATTCTTTTTGAATCACCCTGTATTTGTGATCCAGGTGAAACCAGGTGCATCCAATGATACAACAATATTTCAGTATTATTCAAGCTAAGGAAGTTGATATTTCATAGCAAATAAACATTTTCACAACGAACCTCTACTACAACAAGTTTTAAATGCTTCATGCGGATTCAACAAACGATATCTCAGATGGTGGCACTGCACGGTAGCTATCGTTCCAGGAAGCCACTCATCGGTATCTATTTTATTTTATTTTTTATGATGCCTTTTATATCTCTTTAATTACAGAAGTGTTTGTCAGAAAATCACATTTCCACACTTACGCAACAAATCAGCACAGCATGAAAGCATAAATATTTCATATTTTTCGATGCTAGCGCTTTTTTAATGAACAGTTCACTGTTCTAACAATAACTGTATTTAATTGCTGTTGAAAACGGTGCTAATATAAATTTGGTCAGTCAGACGTGTGAGAGGACACCACAATTCAAAAAGGAATCAAAGGACAATTTTGTTAAGAAGACATAATTAGTTATTTAACCACTATTTATTGACCGTCTGTTGTCATTTACCATGTGCATACTCAGGCAAGAATTCTGGCTTATTCATTAAAGAACTAACTACTATTTATATTTATTGTAAATAATCTGAATTTAACCAAATATTTGTGACACCTTCTATATTTAAACATTGTTTGAATGTATTAGTTTAGCTGAGAAAGTGGTCATGTCCAGTCATGTCTGTAAAGCCTTGAAACGACGTATTTTTGGTGGGGACAGCCTTCAGCCAGTGGAAAAGCAGACTACAGTAGCAGAACACTACTGGAGTCCATTGGAGACTTTGACTTTTCGGGTGAAGAGCTCAAGGGAGCTGCAAATTCTTGTGTTTGTTCTGGAAGAAGACTGACCTCCTGTAGCAAAGTACATGATTCGGTCATGTGGGTGTTTGGTTCTGGGCAGTGAATGGCTGCTACCATTCTTTAGTTTGTGAAGGGACTTTGTTTTTCGAGAGGCCTGAATGTGATCCAGATTAGGATTATCTTTCCCCACGAGTATTATGGAACTGTAGATAGACAGTGTAGGAGTTACTATTTTTCGTATTCTGTGTGTTAATTTGCTAAGCAACATGTTGAAGATTGAACTGTTTTGGGCTGGTGAATATTTCGCGTATCGTAGTTACGAAATGAACTTCGTTTACGGGTACCTTTGATTACAATATAGTTCAGGGAATGTGATACAGTTATTATAACTCTCTCAAAGTAACTTTACTGCATTTCATAAGAGTGTTTTCTACCAGTATTTTAATTGAATATTGTAGGACGACTTCCCATTTAGCTGAGATGTCCTTTCCTCACTAATTATTAGTCAAAATAATTCTCCATCATCTTCATCAGCTACAGAATTAGAATAGAACCCTTGTTACTAAATTATCCATTTAACTTTTATTCTGTATTTTTGTATATTTTATTAACTCGGAATTCTGGTCAATGCATAGACCGACAGCAGGATCATAGCTTCAGGAAATTATTAGCTGCAGAGTAGCTACATGTAATGAAAGCAGATGTGTGCAGCTTGACCCTATGACTACACTGAGCTATTGTTTTTAAATAGTACCATGCACAACCCAAGAACCTGTAGTAAGGTCGCACCTGGTTTGCTCATTTGGGATGCTGTTTGGAGGAGCAGCTGCACTAAGCTGCGAGCGTTAGCTGACGTCGTAACAGGTATCTCAGCTGGTACTGCTAATCGATTGTAGTTGCTTTTTGACACCGCGACCGGCTTTCTCGATATCATTCATTTTGGTGTTTCTACGGTAACTGAAAGGAGGCACTGTTTTACGATCTTCTACGGCGAAACATTTTCGGTACATCGAATTCATTATCTCGGCCTTCTCTCTGTTATCTTCCAATTTGGTACCAGTTGGATCACTTAGTGACTGAATAGATGCGTTTGTCAAATTGGTTGACAAAATTTTTCTCTCAAAATAACTGAACGCTTCTCTCATTGCTCACCTTACTCTCATTTTGGCTTCGTTCACCTTTTTTTCCAGCTAGATTTTGACTTATCCTGAATCTGTGATGAAGGTCTCTTAATTTACGTAGCAGTTTACTAACAAGGTTATTAAACGACGGTCAGTCTTACCTATACTTAAGACCTTGCTCGGAATATACTTTTCTAAGATGTATTGAGCGTTGTTTTTGCATATTTTCATCTGTACCTCACACCTTCAACGTCAGCATTCAGTAAATGATGTTGATTACTCAGCTGTTCTGCAATTTGTATCCTGTCACTCTAGCTAAGCAAAAATATTGTTCTACTGTTTTTAACATTCCTTGTTATGCCTGTGTTCATAGCTGCTATCATATCTTAAGATCACTGATGTCTTCCTCAACGTTAACTGAATCGACAAGTTCATGTCTGCTTATTGCTAGGAGGTCTAAAACATTGCCTTCACGAATTGGTTCTCTAATTTTCGGCTCGAACTAATTTTTGGATAAGACGTGGGGAACAATATCACACGAATCCCATTCTCTGGCGTCAGTTTTGATCGCATGACTTTCCCAATCTACTCCCGGCACGATGAAGGCAACAACTATTTATTACAGCGTCGTCAGTTTATTAATAGGTGATGTGATAGCTCCTTCATCGTTGTAGGATAATGAGACCAAATGGTACACACATGTCACGGCAAGAGGTGCACGAACAGTCGCGGTAACACAAAGTGTACCCCTCTGCCGGACACGCAAGCCTGTATTCTTACATGCAAACAATCAAAAATGTGTCGAATGGCAATGGTTTTTACAGCTTCTGGAGAAAGAATATGCTCCGTCTTCACTATGTTCCACACGATTTCAGTTAGTGAGAGATCACGTGACTTTGTTATACACCACGAAGAGCAAGTTGCGTAACAGCAGCCGTATATGGATGTGCATCGCCCTGTTGAAATAGCACGTGACCGTCCTGTCGAAATAACAGCATTATCACGGGTGTCACAACCTGTACACTGTAGCGGGCTGTGTTTACTTTATCCTGCAGAACACCAAATGTCACCGAGGAGTTTAAGTGACGCCATGAAGCCTAGGGTGGCAACCTGTGTCTCGTGGGCGAATGCGCTCCTGAATAGGCCGCTCACAAGGTCTGTGCCACACACGTGACGGTCCATCACTCGCATGCATACAGAACATACTCTCATCACTAAAGGCAACGGAGCGGCATTCCACTAGAGTAGCCGTCCCTAATGGTGTCGTGATGCCATTGATATCCTGGCCAGACGCACGCTTGCTATTTCTCCTACTGCTAGCAGATGGTTCCCAATTATCCTTTCGGACAATGGCAGGTGTAACATGGGCCCAGATTTCTTCCCTAGATGATGTGCGGTCGACAGCTGTTCATAGAATTTGTCTATGTCGACGCGCGCCCGTACTACGCGGACGTCCAGAACCTTGCGTACGAGTGTGGGAATATTCCACAAATCACTGCTGAAAGGAACGACACACCACAAACATACGGTTCCGAGCACTATGGGACTTAACATCTGAGGTCATCAGTCCCCTAGACTTAGGACTACTTAAATCTAACTAACTAAGGACATCACACATATCGATGTCCAAGGCAGAATTCGAGCCTGCGACCGTTGAAGCAGCGCGGTTCCAGACTGAAGTGCCTAGAACCGCTCGGCCACAGTGGTCGGCGCCACCAATATATTGTGCTCAACATGTGCGGCAATCCATTCAACTTTCTGCAGGTCCACAGCGCGATCCCGTTCAAATTGCTGATGTTGATGTACAGGAATACGTGTTTGTACCCACAAATGAGTGTAGCAAACACCTCTAAACCTCTAAACTCTGCACAATTACTCTTTGCAGAGTCAAAACGTAGGGTACAGAGACAAGCCCACTGAGACACAACTGATCGCAGACAACCAAGATAAATTAACCACTAATATTACATTCCACTACTTTGCGCAAAGTAAACTCTTTGCCACTGAACACAGACGGTGAGGATGTTACTTTTTTTCCGGCAATGAATGTGTACCCCAGTTGATGTCGTCCATCAGCAGTTCCAACTACGATGGCTAGCTCTAAAATATTAAGTGTCACTACGGTGAAATTAAGTTCCGTGATTAGTTTTCGTTATTTACGGCTTCGGCTCTGGTACACACTGAAATTCCCGCGCCTTACGGTTAGTTGCTCGCCAATGGAGAAGCGAAAAAATTGTGCTGCCCGTTGACAAAGTTTCAAAGCAAAACACATTGTGATGCACAATGAAATATTTGTACTGAAACAAACTTAATGTGTTTAGATGTATATACTGACTATCGGTTGGCTGGATACATTCTGAAGCATCAAGGGATCATCAATTTAGTATTGGAGGGAAGTGTGAGGGGTAAAACTCGGAGACCAAGAGATGAATACAGTAAGCAGATTCAGAGGGATGTAGGTTGCAGTAGTTACACGAGGATGAAGAGACTTTCACAGGATAGAGCAGCATGGAGAGCTGCATCAAACGACTCTTTGGATGAGTCAAACGGCTCTGAGCACTATGGGACTTAACCTCTGAGGTCATCAGTCCCCTAGAACTTAGAACTACTTAAACCTAAATAACCTAAGGACATCACACACATCCATGCCCGAGGTAGGATTCGAACCTGCGACAGTAGCGGCCGCGCGGTTCCTGACTATAGCGCCTAGAACCGCTCGACCACTCCGGCAGGCGGATACAATGTAAACGAAGTATTGACGCTATTAAGATTCTATCTAAGCAGGCGACATGTATAATAAATAAAATCGAAAGCGAAATGTGTTGCCTATTGGTTTTCGTCACTTGATACTCTGTTGACATTTATTTAAGGATTCTGACGTTTTAAGAGCACGAGTCGTTGATTTATACTCCCATTGCAACCAGAAATGAAGGGCGAATCTTTGCTAGCCACTCATCCTGGCGTAACTTCAGATCTTTTAAGAAGTGATCAGCTGAATACCACGACACGAAAAGTCGATACATCAATGAATGCACACGAAAGCCTGAACAATATTGTAGTAAGGACATGTGTAAAGAATTACCATTCTTGCTTCAAATTTGAAGAAAGTCCAATGATCCATTTGGTACCAACATCTCATATCATGTTCATGCGGAAAGAGCCAAAAATACTTCATATTAAGCAAGTCCAATGCAGTTTATCTTGACGCAACATTTCTTACACTTACAATAGCGGTAAACGTCACAATACAAAGAGAAATTACATCCTTTGACAAATTTGTATGAACATTATACTGTCTTTATAACACTCGCAATACTGTTGCACATGCGGATACGATTAATGAAGCTTCAGAAAAGCATCCAGTTTGCTCTATATTGGATACTGTGTGTTTCAGGAACGCACTGAGATCCGACAAACCGATATTGTTATTCCGCTAAATTTTGGTTCGATGCATGCATCAAATAATTATTCTACACAGCTTTAAAAATTTGCCTCGATGGAACACCCTTACATTTTTTCCTTACTGGTTTGTATATCGTGCTATCATTTTTGGTCGATCTCTGGAAAAACAAGTCAACGACCAGTAGTTCCACTGGAACATTGAGGATGTAATACGGGAACCTATTCTTAAGACATCAGAGAACGATTAATTTTAAAAATGAATTTAAGAGGGAAATAATTCTTCCCATACATTGAAGAAGTCGTGTAACTGTTCCATTTATATTACTAAGTAGCGCAATGTATTCCCCATTTCTGTAGCATCCATAACACGATGTTCTGTACTACAATGAATTTATACTAGAGTTTTTGAGAAAGCGCTGCCGGAATGCAAGGAGACAATCAAAGGAAATCTTCCTTCACAAAGGCGTCCTCTAGCTTTATGGAGCCCGACTTACTTCTTTGTTAGACTCTTCGGCTTTAGCTCGTTACCAGTGAGTGAAACGTAATCGGATGAAACGTTCGCTAAACGTGATTTATGAAATACTTAGACGCGGATGAAAGGCTGTACGCTCTCGCAACTGACTGAAAAGAGATTCATTTCGTCCCACGCCAATGCCGTTGTTATTTGTTCTCTGGGAACTACAGCAGAAACTGTTTTCGGAGAATGCATTACGAGGGACGTTTCTGAGAACATTATGGAATATTTCCTTAGTGGACGCAGGTGGGTAGCAAAATTAAAAAAAGATAATTCATTCCCCGTCGGTCCACAACTCTCAGTTCTAAACTGATTGCGAGTTTAAGCCCATTCAGCCTCTTCTAAGTCGCCGGTTGATGTGCGTTTTGACAGGAGAGAGCCCTTTAAGCTGTAGGCAGGGCCAGGTAGCGAGCTGAAGGTAGTGGGAATTTTCAAAGAGGTGGCGAACTTCTGCGGGTTAATTTCACAAAAAAATTCGAAAAATCCGTTGAGAGCAAAGTGTGGTAGCGTCCGGCCGCCGGACTAGCACCTTAACCTAACTGCTATCTGCAAACTGCAGAACTTTTGCTATAAAAATGATCGACATATTCTCAACGATGTTCATTCAAGTTAATTACCACAGACTCAATTTTTACGAGACGAATCAACTGCACTTTAAAATTCGCCCGTACGACCAATGGTGTGGAAATTAGATGTCTTTCATGATTCCTGAAATTACGCAAAATAGCGTAAATTCTGTGCGCAAACGTGTACCACTACGACCTAGCTCAGATAGAAACCCAGTTCTAAGCAAAGAAGGGAAAGGAGAAAGATGGAAGGAGTATATAGAAGGCCTATACAGGGGCGATGTTCTTGAGGACAATATTATGTAAATGGAAGAGGATGTAGACGAAGATGAAATGGGAGATATGATACTGCATGAAGAGTTTGACAGAGCACTGAAAGACCTGAGTAGAAACAAGGTCCCGGGAGTAGACAACATTCCATTAGAACTACTGACAGCCTTGGGAGAGTCAGTCCTGACAAAACTCTACCATCTGGTGAGCAAGATGTACGAGACAGGCGAAATTCCCTCAGACTTCAAGAAGAATATAATAATTCCAATCCCAAAGAAAGGTGTTGACAGATGTGAAAATTGCCCAACTATCAGTTTAAAAAGTCACAGCTGCAAAATACTGGCACGAATTCTTTACAGACGAATGGAAAAACTAGTAGAAGCCAACCTCGGGGAAGATCAGTTTGGATTCCGTAGAAATGTTGGTACACGTGAGGCATTACTGACCCTACGACTTATCTTATGAGAATGGTTAAGAAAAGGCAAACCTACGTTTCTAGCATTTGTAGACTAAGAGAAAGCTTTTGACAATGTTGACTGGAATACTCTCTTTCCAATTCTGAAGGAAACAAAAGAAAAATTCGGAGTAGGTATTAAAATACATGGAGAAGAAATAAAAACTTTGAGGTTCGCCGATGACATTGTAATTCTGTCAGAGACAGTAAAGGACTTGGAAGAGCAGTTGAACGGAATGGACAGTGTCTTGAAAGAAGGGTATAAGATGAACAACATCAAAAGCAAAACGACGAGAATGGAATGTAGTAGAATTAAGTCGGGTGAAGCTGAGGGAATTAGATTAGGAAATGAGACACTTAAAGTAGTAAAGGAGGTTTTCTACTTGGGGAGCAAAATAGCTGATTATGGTCGAAGTAGAGAGGACATAAAATCTAGACTGGCAATGGCAAGGAAAGGGTTTCTGAAGAAGAGAAATTCGTTAGCATCGAGTATAGATTTAAGTGTCAGGAAGTCGTTTCTGAAGGTATTTGTATGGAGTGTGGCCATGTATGGAAGTGAAACATGGACGATAAATAGTTTAGACAAGAAGAGAATAGAAGCTTTCGAAATGTGGTGCTACAGAAGAATGCTGAAGATTAGATGGGTAGATCACATAACTAATGAGGAGGTATTGAATAGAATTGGGGAGAAGAGTAGTTTGTGGCACAACTTGACTAGAAGAAGGGATCGGTTGGTAGGCATCAAGGGATCACGAATTTAGTTGGCTCTGAGCACTATGGGACTCAACTGCTGAGGTCATTAGTCCCCTAGAACTTAGAACTAGTTAAACCTAACTAACCTAAGGACATCACAAACATCCATGCCCGAGGCAGGATTCGAACCTGCGACCGTAGCGGTCTTGCGGTTCCAGACTGCAGCGCCTTTAACCGCACGGCCACTTCGGCCGGCTCACGAATTTAGTAATGGAGGGCAGCGTGGAGGGTAAAAATCGTAGAGGGAGACCTAAAGATGAATACACTAAACAGATTCAGAAGGATGTAGGCTGCAGTAGGTACTGGGAGATGAAGAAGCTTGCACAAGATAGAGTAGCATGGAGAGCTGCATCAAACCAGTCTCAGGACTGAAGACCACAACAATAACAACGCCCTAGATCATACGGCGTTTACTATCAGTGAGTTGCAGCAGTATCTGTTAGAACATCCGTATTTCTATAAAGTCCTGTTTCTCCCTAAATGCCATTTTATTAACATGGAATTAATAAATCAAGCAAGAATCCCCATTTGTACTTCATCCTAACGCATCCAAGTAATAGCTTTAAGTTACTATTATTAACATCCACTGCAGCCTCAAGCTGTGTAACCGAAACCATCACAGTAGTATTGTACTAAGACAATGGTTGTCGTTTAAAAATGTGTCCCACTATTATACTGCCTTTCCTTATAATTTTCCGGTTTGTACCCAACCCTCAGACTTTTATTCGGTCGGGTTTTTGGTCATAAATATAGGTCATAGTATTTTTCTAAGACACTAGTTGTCGTTTGAAGGTTTGTTATGCTATTATAGTGCCTTTCATTTCTTCTTTATGCCTGGTCATTAATGTTCTAATGAATCAGCTCCTGGTCGTAAATACAGCCAGAAAAATTGTACTAAGTCACAGGTTGCCGTCAAACAAAATAGGGCTCTTGTGGTTAGATTTACATGTTAACCGGTCAAATTATTTGCTTGTAATTGCATTACTTATAATCTGAACAGCCCGTTGTACTAAGCTGTACGTTGCTGTCTAAGACCAGGTAATTACTGGTGAATTATTAGCTTGTGCTTGTGGTTCCGCAGAGTAAGTTCTCTTGTAAAAAGTGTTCACAAGTAGTGTTTTAAGACGTTTCTTCAGAACGGTCTTAATAACTGACAGTGAGTTTAACTTTGAAAATATTAACAGCCAACTGTCATCAGCCCTTTAGTCAAAATAAGATTGTCAAAAGGGGCGGACTGAGATCCAGTCGCACGTTGGCTGCCGATTGAAATTAAGAGGTTCGTTGCTTTGAAGTAAGCCTTATCATTGCCATATTGTTTCCTAATCTGTGTAACCTATAAGCACAGGAGCGTATGTTAACACCGAACCTCTAGACTGTTTCACCCGGTAAAGGGCGGGCTGCAAGTGCATTTGCCTTGTAACTCTTGTAATATTATTTGCTGTTTGGATTTCTCTTGCAAAGGCTTATTCATTTTACAAATTTGTTCATTTTTTTAAAAAATTAAATTTATGGTTATATACTGTTACACGACTGGTCATTAAAATTGCTACACCGAGAAGAAATGCAGATGATAAACGAGTGTTCCTTCGACAAATATATTAGAACTGACACATGGTTACATTTTCACGCAATTTGGGTGCATAGACCCTAATAAATCAGAACCCAGAACAACCGCCTCTGGCCGTAATAACGGTCTTGATACGCCTGGGCATTGAGTCAAACAGAGCTCCCCATGCAGCTTCAGCACGGTACCACAGTTCATCAAGAGTAGTGACTGGCGTATTGTGACGAGCCAGTTGCTCGGCCACTATTGACAAGACGTTTTCAATTGTTGAGAGATCTGGAGCAGTCGAACATTTTCTGTATCCAGAAAGGCCCGTACAGGACCTGCAACATGCGGTCGTGCATTATCCTGCTGAAATGTAGGGTTTCGCAGGGATCGAATTAAGGGTAGAGTCACGGGTCGTAACACATCTGAAATGTAATGTCCACTGTTCAAAGTGCCGTCAATGCGAACAAGAGGTGACCGAGACGTGTAACCAATGGCACCCCATACCATCACGCCGGGGTCATACCCCAGTATGGCGATGACGAATACACGCTTGCAATGTGCGTTCACCGCGATGTAGCCAAACATGGATGCGACCATCATGATGCTGTAAACGGAACCTGGATTCATCCGAAAAAATGAGGTTTTGCCATTCGTGCACCCAGGTTCTTCGTTAAGTACACCATCGCAAGCGCTCCTGTCTGTGATACATCGTCAAGGGTAATCGCAGCCACGGTCAATGAGCTGATACTCCATGTTGCTGCAAACGTCGTCTAACTGTTCGTGCAGATGGTTGTGGTCTTGCAAACGTTCGCATCTGTTGACTCAGGGATCGAAACGTGCCTGCACGATCCTTTACAGCCATGTGGATAAGATGCCTGTCATCTCGACTGCTAGTGATACAAGGCCTTTGGGATCCAGCACGGCGTTCCGTATTACCCTCCTGAACCCACTGATTCCATATTCTGCTAACAGTCATTGGATCTCGACCAACGTGAGCAGCAATGTCGCGATACGATATACCGCAATCGCGATAGGCTTATCAAAGTCGGAAACGTGACGGTACGCATTTCTCCTCCTTACACGAGGGATCACAACAACGTTTCATCAGGCAACGACGGTCAACTGCTGTTTGTGTATGAGTAATCGGTTGGAATCTTTCCTGATGTCAGCACGTTGTGGGTGCTCTGAAAAGCTAATAATTTGCATATCACAGCATCCTCTTTCTTATCGGGGTTGAATTTCGCGTCTGTAGCACGTCATCTTCGTGGTGTAGCAATTTTAATGGCCAGTAGTGTACTTTGTGACAGGTTGGGTGTCACAGACATCATTAGATACCATATTCGTGTCATGGGTGACGTGCCGATTCGCTAGTCTCCACATCGCTTGTCACCACCTCAGATGAAGATATTGCGGCGCAAAATTGAGCGTTAGTGAAAAGACGGAGTCATAAGACCGCCCACCTCCCCCTATGCTTCCCACGTTTTCTTAGTACCTAAAGATCAGGTGGCAGGATTTCCGACCTGTGGTTGATAGGCTTCTCAATAAAAAGGTGATTTGAGAATCGGTTCCACTGCCTGATCTCCACAACTGTCTCAACTGATTTTACAAAATGGTTCAAATGACTCTGAGCACTATGAGACTTAACATCTGAGGTCATCATTCCCCTAGAACTTAGAACTACTTAAACATAAATTACCTAAGGACATCACACTCATCCATGCCCGTGGCAGGATTCGAATCTGCGTCCGTAGCGGTCACGCGGTTCCAGACTGAATCGCCTAGAACCGCTCGGCCACACCGGCTGTCATCTTAGTTTACAGTGTTAAATCTTAATCAGGCTTATTACCAGGTATTTTTAACGGAGGAATCTAAGCATCTCTATGCCTTCGTCACGGATCGGAATTTATATGAGTTCAACCGGGTTCTGTTTGGTTTGTCAACTGGTGCAGCAGTTTTACCCCGTTTACTGGATAAAATTTTATGTGATTTAAAGTTTAATTGTGTCTTCAGTTATATGGACGATGTGGTCATATTTAGTGCCTCCTTTGAAGAGCATTTGGAGCCCATACGGGAGGTACTATCCAGGCTCAGGGATGCTGGGCTGACTATGAAACCCTCAAAGATAACCTTGACTAAGCTGGGTACGGAATTAGCATTTATCAGAAACGCACTGAAGCGTTGAGGAATCTTCCGCAGCCAAGAACTAAGAGGGAGTTTGCCCGATTTGTAGGAATGGGTAATTACTTCCGCATCAATGAGCAACTTGCAGCCCCGTTAGATTTGTTAAGCAGAAGTAATACGAAATACATTTGGGCTGAAAGTCAGCAGGCAGCTTTTGATGGAAATAAAACTGCAATCGCCAACCCACCGGTTTTAGCTGTACTGGTTTTTAACAAGAGATTTGTGGTCCAGACTGATGCTTGCAATACAGGTGTGGTGGCAGTTCTTTGCTTCCCGACGTCTAGAGGGACCTGAGCTCAGTTACTCAGTATATGATTGAGAAGCGTTAGCTGTGTTGTTCTGGAAAAATTTCGGTTCTGTCTCGAATATAGTGAATTTGACCTAGAGACGAATAATCAGGCCCTTAGTTGGGTCCTAGGTCGTCCTAGGAAGACAGGACGTATCGCGAGATGGACGGTCCGCATATCGGCTTCCCATTTTAAGGTTAGCACGTGAAAGGATCTGATAATCAGGTTGCTGACGCCCTTAGCAGGATGTTCCAACAGCACCAGCTTGATGAGGAAACGCCGGACAGTCACCTAGTATGTGCGATCCTTACCGAGGTACCCCAACTGTTTAATAATTTGAAAAGTGAACAAGAACAAGACCCATTCTGGGGGGCGTGGGGCTCAGGAAACAAATACTAGATGGACAGGAATCCAGAGACTATATTCTGAGAAACGGCATTCTGTGTAACCGCAGGTCAGGGGAAGCCAGAATCTGTCTCCCACGAACCTTAGTTATTCCAGTCTTCCAGTACTTCCATGGCTCTCCAGTAGGAGGGCATTTAGGTCTCCATAAAACATTAGAGTAGGTCAAGGAACAGCTGACCTGTCCGACACTTTATAAAGACATTTGAGGTTTAGTCAAAGAATGCCGAGATTGTAAGAAGGGAAAACGAGTAACTCCCTGGCAGGGGATTTCTGCAGTCGGAGACAGAAGAGCATCCGTTGGACAAATTGTTTGTTGATTATGTGGACCCGCTTCGCCGGACGAAAAAAGACAATTCGTATATTCTCGTAGTGGTGGACGCCTTTTCCAGGTTCGTTTGGTTAATACCTAGACGGAGTGTGACCGCTATTATTAAAATCTCTCATCCTACTAATATGTTTAGGTGGTTCGAGCCACCGCGGGCGTTGGTTACGTATAACCCTCCTGGGTTTCTGGCAAGGTCGTTTAGACGATTCTGTCTTGGCAATAGGATACAACATGTTACCACCACCCCTTATTATCCTCAGGGTTCCTTAGGCAAAAGGATTACCCACAGCTTGAAGTCAGCGTTGATTATTTACCACCATAAATCGCCTGAAAAGTGAGATACCACCTTACCCTGGCTAAACTTAGCGTTTAACTCCATGCGGCATGAAGCATCTAAGGCCACCCCAGCTAGCGGAATGCTCGGATATCCCATGAATTCCCCGCTCTCCAATTTATGGGAGATAAATGATCCTTTACCTCCATCTATCGCTCCGGAGGTTCTTAGGGATAAATGGGGGTGAGCTAGGTTAAATACTAGGAAGGCCTGTCACTATGATATAGCCGGCCCGAGTGGCCGAGCGGTTCTAGGCGCTACAGTCTGGAACCACGTGACCGCTACGGTCGCAGGTTCGAATCCTGCCTCGGGCATGGATGTATGTGACGGCCTTAGGTTAGTTAGGTTTAAATAGTTCTAAGTTCTAGGGGACTAATGACCCCAGCAGTTAAGTCCCATAGTGTTCAGAGCCATTTGAACCATTTTTGAACTATAATATAAACAAGCGCCCCTTTCAAGGGAAGATAGGGGATCCTGTCTACATCAGGAACGTTCCTGGGCGGACATCCCGGTATAAACGTTTAGGGAAACTTGCCCCGCGTTTCCTAGGTCCTTATTTCACTGTCAAGACTTTAAGTCCAATCAGTCTTTTAGTTATAGAACCGGGAAAGGGGAAACTCATACGCGTTTATCTGAAACTAAAGATTCCAGCGGTGAGAGGGGTTCTTAGCCCCGGGGGAGGCTATTTCAGTTTTGAGAGGTGAGGTTGAGCAGTGGAAGACTGTTCTGTATGTTGCCACTGGCTCAGGTGTAGCATCGACTATCCCTCTTGCGGCCCCATTGCCAATGTCTATGAGGAAAAGTTGGTATCTGTGGGTTGTGTCCTTAGAAGAAGGTCATTGCTTGCCGAGGTTTATACGGGTTCGCTGGCCCGAGACGGGAGGCATGAAGTTTGGCGGTAGCGTCGCGGCAAGAGGTGGTCACGAGGTCCGAGCGGCCGAAGCCACGAGCTACGCAAAGAGGGCCTGCGCAAAGCGAAGATAGCGGCTGTACTTCACCGGCATCAGAGTCGACTACAAACAGCAGTCCGAAATCCCGTCGGTTGGTTGGCAACATTCGTGTCGGACGACCGTTCGTGGCCTGGCTGCCCTCTTCTAACTGGCTTTCATCGGCACCACTCAGTAACGGCCGCGACGCACCGTAGATCCATGGAACTGCTTGTTGATAGATGGGAGTAACAGTCGGTAATCCTGGTGGTGATTTGTGCCATTGTCTACACGCCCTCCTAATTATTTTCTGGTTTGTACCCCAGCATCAGTTTTACTCGGTCGGATCTTTGGTCGTAAATATAGGCCATAGTATTGTACTAAGGCACTAGTTGTGGTTTGAAGATTTGTTCCGCTATTATATTGCCTTTCCTGTCTGCTTTATACCCGATCATTAATGTTCTAATGAATCATCTCCCGGTCGTAAATACAGCCAGAACACTTGTACTAAGACACAGGCTACCGTTAAACAAAACAGGGCTCTTGTGGTTAGATTCAGATGTTAACCGGTAAAATTATGTCATTGTAATTGCATTACTTATAATCTGAACAACCTGTTGTACTAAGCTGTACGTTGCTGTCTAAGAAATACCCGCTCATTATTAGTGTATTTTTAGCTGGATCTTGTGGTTCCGCCGAGTGAGTTCTCTTGTAATAAGTGTTCACAAGTAATGTTTTAAGACGTTCCTTCAGAGCGGTCTTAATGACTGACAATCAGTTTAGCTTTGAGAATATTAACAGACAGTCAAAATAAGATTGTTAAAAGGGACGGGTTGCAATTAAGTCGCAACTTGGCTTCCGATTGAAATTAAGAGTTTGGTTTTTTGAAATAAGCCTTATCATTGTCATATTGTTTCCTAATCTGTTTAACCTTTTAAGCACAGGATCGCATCTTAACCCCGAACCTCTAGACATATAGCTTTCAAATTAACAGCTACGTCATCTGCTTTGAGTAACTAAATCACTCTTGTCATCAATGGTGTTTATATAGTTTCCATGTATTGCAGAAGGGCATTTAATAAGAGAAACTGGGTCCAGCGATGTAGTAACCACCGCTGTTTAACCCGATAACAGGTGGGCTGCAGGTCCGGTCGTCTTGTAATTATTGTAATACAGTTTCCTGTTTTGAGTTCTCTTGTCAAGTTTAATTCATTTGACAAAATTGCTCATTTTGTAAAAAAGAAACGAAATTTACGATTATGTATTGTTAAAAAGGTTGTGCGAAAAGAAAGTTATATTGGTGGGGCCTCCTTTTCACGTTTTCCTTAATACCAGTGAACCCAACGTCTCAGTTCTCAACATCCAATTATCTTCTCATTACGTTTCCCATCGTAGCTTTAGTATTAAGTAACGCAGGTGAAGCAATCCCTCTACCTCCGCAGAGCCAATAATGTGCGCCGAGGGAAGAGTTTCAGGATGACCAGTTTAGTTGTTAAAGAAACTCAGTGTTGGGTCAGTGACTTTGAAACTTGCGACTGTTTGGTACTGTGGGCGAGAGACTGTACTTTATTAGCTACTCGCATAGATGAACGAGTGCCTTCAATAAGTAAAGCATTTTTTGTGAAAGCATTTGGGTTTTATTCAGGATTCAAATACATCATATTATTCCTCATTCCTGTGGCTACAAAATCAATTGTTTCACATAATCTGCGTTCAATGATGCGGCTTGAAGCCACCTCACTAGACGGTGCGAGGATTCACATATTTTTAAGTTAAGTCGTTGTCATTTTCAGCTAGGGATAGTCTAAAAACTCCCGAGTTCTTAAATATTCTTGTTAAGTGTAGAATAACTTAATTGTTACAGAAAACTAGAATTGGGCAACTCCGATCTTTTAAGGTTTTTATTGCACCTTTAAATGCCACACATCCTAGTCGATTAGCATTTTGTTACGGGAGACCTTCGGGATGGCGAATAACAAGCTTTTCTTTGTTTTCAGTACATACATATAAACATTATTGATATAGGCTTCTGGTCACTGGTATTCATTGACAGCGTGGCTGGAGCAGAAGATTCTTTATCGTCTTCGACTACTTTGGCCGTCAACAGTCCAAGCAAGTCTTCAACTCTCTTGGAAGGGCATGGAGACCAGGCGAAATACCGCATGCAAATAATAAAATACACAAAATAAGACTTGTAGCTCGAATAAATTTTCTTAAATAATACACTACTGGCCATTGAAATTGCTACACCACGAAGATGACGTGCCACAGACGCGAAATTTAACCGACAGGAAGAAGATGCTGTGATATTCAAATCATTAGCTTTTCAGAGCTTCCACACAAGGCTGGCACCGGTGGCGACACCTACAACGTGCTGACATGAGGAAAGTTTCCAACCGATTTCTCATACACAAACAGCGGTTGACCGGCGTTGCCTGGTGAAACATTGTTGTGATGCCTCCTGTAAGGAGGATAAATGCGTACCATCACGTTTCCGACTTTGATAAAGGTCGGATTGTAGCCTATCGCGAATGCGGTTTATCGTATCGCGACATTGCTGCTCTCGTTGGTCGAGATCCAATAACTGTTAGCAGAATATGGAATCGGTGGGTTCAGGAGGGTAATACGAAACGCCGTGCTGGATCCCAACGGCCTCGTATCACTAGCAGTCGAGATGACAGGCATCTTATCATCATGGCTGTAACGGATCGTGCACCCACGTCTCGATCCCTGTGTCGACAGATGGGGACGTTTGCAAGACAACAACCATATTGCACGAACAGTTCGACGACATTTGCAGCAGCATGGACTATCAGCGCGGAGACCATGCCTGCGGTTACCCTTGACGCTGCATCACACACAGGAGCACCTGCCATGGTGTACTCAACGACCAACCTGGGTGCACGAATGGCAAAACGTCATTTTTTCGGATGAATCTCGGTTCTGTTTACTGCATCATGAAGGTCGCATCCGTGTTTGGCGGCATCGCGGCGAACGCACATTGGAAGACTGTATTCGTCATCGCCATACTGGCGTATCACCCGGCGTGATGGTGTGGGATGCCATTGGTTACACGTCTCGGTCACCTCTTATTCGCATTGATGGCACTTTGAACAGTGGACGTTACATTTCGGATGTGTTACAACCCGTGGCTCTACCCTTCATTCGATCCCTGCGAAACGCTACATTTCAGCAGGATAATGCACGACCACATGTTGCAGGTCCTGTACGGTCCTTTCTGGATACAGAAAATGTTCGACTGCTGCCGTGGCCAGCACATTCTCCAGATTTCTTACCAATTGAAAACGTCTGGTCAATGGTGGCCGAGCAACTGGGTCGTCACAATACGGCAGTCACTACTCTTGATGAAATGTGGTATCGTGTTGAAGCAGCATGGTCAGCTGTACCTGTACACGCCATCGAAGCTTTGTTTGACTCAATGCCCAGTTGTATCAACGCCTTTATTACGCCAGATGTGGTTGTTCTGGGTACTTATTTCTGAGGATATATGCACCCAAATTTCGTTAAAATGTTGTCATATGTTAGTTCTAGAATAATATATTTGTCCAATGAATAGCCGTTTATCATCTGCATTTCTTCTTGTTGTAGCAATTGTAATGGCCAGTAGTGTAATTAAAACTTTATGTTCCGCAAGTTTACTCTGGATAACAAAAACGCATATAATTCTACTAAGAAGCCTTGTTCATATATATTAAAAATTAGTAGGAGATTTCACTGACACGCAACGAAATTATCTATTTTTAAACTTTAGCTGCAACATGTCTGGACAATCTAGTACCCTCACTGCGGGCCTGTATGCTCGCATGGAACCACTCTGTTGGTCGACTTAGGGACCAACGTCTTGCTGCATTAGTAACCCCTCATTCGTCCATGTACTGCATCCTTCACTGGACCAAACAGATGGAAGTCGGAGGGTGCACAAAGGGGCTGTAGGGTGGATCCCAGTGGGCACACTACTTTGGGCGCAACATCTGGTGGACGAGCGAGTCAGCACTACCAACAGAGACGTCAAATTGTGCAGCAAGGTGTCTGAGTGTGATTCATCGATCACCTCGAATAAGTGTGTCCGCACATTGCAGGAGTCACAGCTTTGTACGGCCAGCTGTCATACGGCTGATCGGACAGGTTTGCTGATCTTTGTTTCGTTGATAACAGACGCCGCGCCCAACGACTCTCCGTACTTTTGTTCAGTGCCAGGTCTCCGTAGACATTCTGCAACCACCTACGAATATCTACGATGCTCTGGTTCTCTGCCAAAAGAAAGTCAGTTACAACTGTCTACTTGCAACGTACCTTCGATACAGACGTCATTTTGAGGCCTATGCATGGAGTCGATACTCATGGGAACTTCATGACACGATAGGGGATGGAGGGTGAGTATTCCAAGATGTTCCACAGTAAATACAATATTTTTTCAAGCGAAAGTTGCCGAGAAGGAAAATGCAGTTGTTGCTGAACGCCCGTCACAAATAACGTAACACGCCTCTGCGATCAGTGCGGAGTAGAGAGTACAAACATGAAGTTTATTTTAGTATGTGGTGTAATTTGTGGTCCGCACCTCGTGGTCGTGCGGTAGCGTTCTCGCTTCCCGCGCCCGGGTTCCCGGGTTCGTTTCCCGGCGGGGTCAGGGATTTTCTCTGTCTCGTGATGACTGGGTGTTGTGTGATGTCCTTAGGTTAGTTAGGTTTAAGTAGTTCTAAGTTCTAGGGGACTGATGACCATAGATGTTAAGTCCCATCGTGCTCAGAGCCACTTGAACCATTTTTTTGTAATTTGTATACCATTTTACAAAAAAACTGATATTGTTATGTATTTGAACTGAAGTGAAGCTGAAGTCGAACATTTATTGCATCGCCTGTTACCAGTCCGTAGCTGTCTTTGTTGCGTGATACGTGGGTACATGACAAAGCCACCGGTGTCCCTGACTGAAATTTGATTGCTTATCTTGTAGCAATGAGAGCCTTAGCCTTATCACTAGATATTTTCTTACAGCCTCACCCAATTAACACGGATCCACGACCTACGTAAGCTGCTTGTGCGCACGGACATGTATAGAAGGCACCAGGTGGGTGGACAATTACACACTGTCAGTTCTGCTTTGCTCTAATAAAGTGCAACTAGATACCTTGTATGCTCAGTATTCATAGTACAAATGTGAGGAGGCGCATAACATCTGCATTAACACAGAGGACGGGATACACAAGACAACAGCTGCACTGAACATTAACTCTTGTTTCCATTCGCTGCAAGAGTTAATTAGTTTCTAAACAGCACTCCGTCTCATACAGCTCCCCAGTAATAAACCTAAGTCTCTTCAAACAGGGGTACATAATTACCCAATTCCCTGTTCCGGCTGGTAGAAGAATTTTGCCTCAATTATTCCCTTTTAGACTAACCAGTCGCTTAGGAAAGTCTACATACTGGCCAGAATAATATACAGTAGAATAGAAACAACATCTGGAGATGTATTGGACGTAGATCTGGTTTAAGCAAGATAGAGGGTACCAGAGAAGCCATTCTGACGTTGAATTTAATAATATTAAGCAAACTGAAGAAAAATCAAGATACTCTCCTACCAATTACGAATCTAGAGAAAGTATCCGTCAATGTAAGGTGGTGTAAGATGTTTACAGTCGTCAGTGATAGAGTTGTTTTCATCAGAATCGTCAGAACACCAACACTGATGACAATAATTCAGAAATACATGCCGATGTCACAGTTCGAAGATCAAGAGATAGCAAAAGTATGAGGATATTACACGGGTCATTCAGCACGTAAAGGTAGATGAAAATCTAATGGTCATGGGGGGACTGGAAGGCACTTGTACGGGAAGGAGTAGAATATGGGCTCGGTATTATGAATGAGAGAGGCGAAAGACCAACTGAGTACTGCAGTAAATGTCGGTTAGTAATAGCGAATATTGTGTTCAAGAATCACAAGAGGAGAAGGCATAATTTGAAAAGGCCGGATGATAGGCGAAAATTTCAGACAGATTACATCATGGTCAGGCAGATCCAGGATTTAAAGGAGTACCCAGGAGCAGATACCGACTCAGATCAAAATTTATTAGTGATGAAGAACAGACTGAAGTTTAAGAGGCTATTCAAGGATGAATGAATGCGCAAAGAATTGGGCTACAGAAATATTAAGGAGTGAAGAGGTACCCTTGAAGTTCCCTAAGGCTTTAAATCCTGCGATAAGGAATAGCTCAGTAGGCATCTCAGTTGGAGAGAAATGTAAATCTCTAAAAAAGGCAATCACAGAAGCTGGAAAGTACAACAAGTTACAAAGAAGGTAACTGCGAAGAAACCAACAGTAACAGAAGAAGTAAATCAGTTCATCGACGAAAGGAGGAAGTGCAACAGTGTTCAGGAACATTCATGTTACAGAAATACTAGTCACTAAGGAATTAAATAAATAGGTAGTGTAAGGAAGCTAAGGCGAAATGGCTAAGTGAAAAATCTTCAGAAATCTAAAAGTAAGTGACTGTCGGAAGAACTGCCTCAGCATACAGGAAATCAAAACAAACATCGGTGAAATTAAAAGCATGGGTGGTAATACACTCCTGGAAATTGAAATAAGAACACCGTGAATTCATTGTCCCAGGAAGGCGAAACTTTATTGACACATTCCTGGGGTCAGATACATCACATGATCACACTGACAGACCCACAGGCACATAGACACAGGCAACAGAGCATGCACAATGTCGGCACTGGTACAGTGTATATCCACCTTTCGCAGCAATGCAGGCTGCTATTCTCCCATGGAGACGATCGTAGAGATGCTGGATGTAGTCCTGTGGAACGGGTTGCCATGCCATTTCCACCTGGCGCCTCAGTTGGACCAGCGTTCGTGCTGGACGTGCAGACCGCGTGAGACGACGCTTCATCCAGTCTCAAACATCCTCAATGGGGGACAGATCCGGAGATCTTGCTGGCCAGGGTAGTTGACGTACACCTTCTAGAGCACGTTGGGTGCCACGGGATACATGCGGACGTGCATTGTCCTGTTGGAACAGCAAGTTCCCTTGCCGGTCTAGGAATGGTAGAACGATGGGTTCGATGACGGTTTGGATGTACCGTGCACTATTCAGTGTCCCCTCGACGATCACCAGTGGTGTACGGCCAGTGTAGGAGATCGCTCCCCACACCATGATGCCGGGTGTTGGCCCTGTGTGCCTCGGTCGTATGCAGTCCTGATTGTGGCTCTCACCTGCAAAGGCGCCAAACACGCATACGACCATCATTGGCACCAAGGCAGAAGCGACTCTCATCGCTGAAGACGACACGTCTCCATTCGTCCCTCCATTCACGCCTGTCGCGACACCACTGGAGGCGGGCTGCACGATGTTGGGGCGTGAGCGGAAGACGGCCTAACGGTGTGCGGGACCGTAGCCCAGCTTCATGGAGACGGTTGCGAATGGTCCTCGCCGATACCCCAGGAGCAACAGTGTCCCTAATTTGCTGGGAAGTGGCGGTGCGGTCCCCTACGGCACTGCGTAGGATCCTACGGTCTTGGCGTGCATCCGTGCGTCGCTGCGGTCCGGTTCCAGGTCGACGGGCACGTGCACCTTCCGCCGACCACTGGCGACAACATCGATGTACTGTGGAGACCTCACGCCCCACGTGTTGAGCAATTCGGCGGTACGTCCACCCGGCCTCCCGCATGCCCACTATACGCCCTCGCTCAAAGTCCGTCAACTGCACATACGGTTCACGTCCACGCTGTCACGGCATGCTACCAGTGTTAAAGACTGCGATGGAGCTCCGTATGCCACGGCAAACTGGCTGACACTGACGGCGGCGGTGCACAAATGCTGCGCAGCTAGCGCCATTCGACGGCCAACACCGCGGTTCCTGGTGTGTCCGCTGTGCCGTGCGTGTGATCATTGCTTGTACAGCCCTCTCGCAGTGTCCGGAGCAAGTATGGTGGGTCTGACACACTGGTGTCAATGTGTTCTTTTTTCCATTTCCAGGAGTGTAATATTAAGAGCGCAGTCGGAATTCCTCAGTACAGAAGAATGAGCGGATAGGTGAGAGGAGTACGTTGAAGGCCTCTGTCGGAGGGAAGACTTCTCTGCAGACGTGATAGAAGAAGGAACAGACGTCGATATACAGAAGAGTATTAGAATCGAAATTTAAAAGATCATTGGAAGACTTAAGGTCTAAACAACATTCCATCAAAATTTCTCAAATTATTGGGGGAAGCGGTAACAAAACGACTATTCACGTTGGTGTTTAGAGTGTATGAGTCTAGCTATGTATAATCTGACATTCGGAAAAAAAATCAACCGCACAATTCCGAATATTGCAAAAGCCGATAAGTGTAAGAATTATCGCACAATCAGCTTAACAGCTCATGCGTCCAAGCTGCCGACAGGAATAATATACAAAAGAATGGAAAAGAAAGTTGATGACGTGTTAGATGACGACCACTTCATCTTTAGGAAAGGTAAAGGCACCAGAGAGGCAATTCTGACGTTGCGGTTGATAATGGAAGCAAGACTGAAAAGAGAAAAAGAACAACACACGTTCATATAATTTGTCGACCCAGGAAAAGCGCTCGGCCATGTATAATTGGGAAAAGTGTCCGATATTCTGAGAAAAATAGGGTAAACCTACAGGGGCAGGTGGGTAATATACAATTTGTATAAGAACCAAGAGGGAACAATAAGAGTGGAAGACCAAGAACGAAATGCTCGGATTAAAAGGGTGTAAGACAGGGATGTAGACTTTAGCTCCTGCTGTTCAATCTAAACACCGAAGAAACTGTGGGGAAAATAAAAGAAGGGTGCAACTGTGGAATGAAAATTAAAAATGAAATGTCTCAATGATAAGATTTGTTGATGACATTGCTATCCTACGTGAAAGCGGAGAATATTTACATGATCTGCTGAATGGAATGAACAGTCTGGTGAATATGGAATATGGACTGAGAGCAAATCGAAGAAAGACGAAAGTAGTGAGAGGTAGCAGAAATGAAGACAAGAAGAAACTTAACATCAGGATTGGTGATCACGAAGTAGATGAAGTTAATGAATTCTGCTACCTGTGCAGAAAAATAACCCATGATGCAGGGAGCGAGGAAGGCATAAAAACCAGACTAGCACTGGCATAAATGGCATGCCTTGCCAAGAGAAGTCTGCTAGTATGAAGCATAGGCCTTAATTTGAATAAGAAATTTCTAAGAATGTAAATTTGGAGCACAGCAACGTAAGGTAGTGAAAGAAGAACTCGGAAAAACGGAAAAGAAGAGAATCGAAGGATTCGATATGTGGAGCTGCAGAAGAATGGTGAAAATGAAGTGAATTTATAAGATACGGAATGAGGAGGTTCCTCGGAGAATCGGCGAGGAAAGCAGTTTATAGAAAACACTGACAAGCAGAAGGGACAGGATGGTAGGAAATGTGTTAAGACATTACTGAATGACTTCCATGGTACTAAAGGGAGCTACAGAAGGTATATGAAAACCAAACAAAGATTGTAATAAGTCCAGAGGATAACTGAAGATGTAAGTTGTAAGTGCTACTCTGGGATGAATAGTTTGGCACAGAAGAGAAATTCGTGGCAAATACAGAGCCCGACCAGTAATCCTCAATATCTAAAAAGCCAAAGTGACAGAAATAAAAGTGGAAATTTAGAAAAGACTAGTTAGTGCTAAGTTGAGTGTAATTCAGTGTTGCAGATAATCGGCAATGTTCAACGTGTACGTCGAAGAAGCGGTGAAGGCTGTAATATAAAATTTTGCAATTGGCTCGTAAGTGAAAAGCGTGCCGATGCAAGCCTTAGGATTAGAAGCACAGCGCGTCTGTTCAGTCGTATGGAATACGTAGATCTGCCTAAGGAAATGTAGAGTGTGAACCGGAGAGTTGTCTAGCTTTCTCAAACAGGCACGTGGAGAGGTCCCAACACTTCGTCCGTATTACTAAGAAGGTATTACGATAACATTCATTAATAGGAAATCTAATCACGGAGAGATACGGTTGACGAAATAACGAACCAGATGACCGCAATCATCTTTGCATAATCAGTACGTTGGTATATTTGATAGGGAAAATTCTTGCGCTGACGTTCTAGCTGTTTTTATTAAAACTGGACGAAACGTGACGCGAAACGGCATTTATTGTCTTCTGATGATTCCATGGTAGCTGGAAAATTAAACGCACCTTCCAGTCTTCTGTTCTCTCGACCACTGAAGCATTCGGTTTCTTGTCGTCTTGCAGGGGTATCAGTTGGTAAGTAGAAACTTACTGACTTGCGAATAACAAGGGAATGCTACAGACCATCAAACTAACATATCTGGTGCATAGTTCAGATACGTTCATCATTTAAAAAATACATGATATTTGTTGGATCCTCTTACATTCTGTAAGAGATGGATCCACTCACAATTAAAGAAATGACCTGGAATGGCAACATCTTATTGCAAATCAAGACGAAACAATGAAACTATACAGAAAATACAAAATGAAATATGATTAAGTCGTCCAACTTCTCTGAAAGAGTGGGCTGGCAGAAAATCACGAAGAAACTTTAGAACATGTAATCAAGGGGAAGTTGTTAGTAGCCATGAGACCTGCATTTGAACGAAAGGCCAGACACAGGCAGCATGAACTAGCTTATGGTATAAGCATGGAAAAATCGTTATGGCCATCAATCAAGATTTGAACGGTAGCATCACTTTGAAATTGCGACCGAAATTACTGCGGGGCTTCTATTGACAGAGTTAGGTACCAAAACTAACCCCTTTGTCCACGGCTGCCACGAAGTAACGGAAGCAAGCGCACAGACGCTGAATATGACGACGATACTGCTACCGTGATGTGGCTCCGACTAAGAACTGCAATGAAATGGAGTGCAGAGAGCATCTCGTCACTTTTGAAGGGTTAGATAGCTCACCACAGTAAGCGTCCCCGGTAGCAGGAGACTCTCTTAGCCAACCTAATGTTGGTGGCGTTTATAACCTTTTCCGGCTGTTGACAGCCCGGACTTCTAGCGCTGGAGTTAGGGAGACTGAGGTGACTCCAATTCTGTGACGAAGGGAAGGCGTTCTATCCCTACGCATAGATTTTAAATTCAAAGTAATAGCTTGGAACTTCTACACGATTTCGCCGTCTTACGAATTATGAACAACAGTTAATCAATGGTCCTGAGAATATCTCCGCTCCCACCAGTCGGTAGTTCTCTATTCAGGCAAGCCATCGGTGTTCTGAGATGGTTAGGGAAAACTGATTTAACATCACACATTCATCAGTTAATTTTATCGATCGTCGAATTAACGAACTTAATCAGCCCGTGGCTGATATCATTAGATTACTAATTTCAGACGCAAACCGAAACTGCGATCGGATATTTAATTTACTTAATTAATTAAATTTAATTAGCAACTCTCTCTCTCCCTCTCTTTCTCTCTTTCTCTGTCTCTCTTTGCAGCAGACCGGACCGTGTTGCAGTCGGGGTTTCTCGATGTCTCTATTATATAAAACTCTCGGAGCTACAAATTAATTTTCTCCACAACTACAAACAGACTGAAGATTTTCCAAGAATATGAATCACAGACTGAGAAGGTGTGGATGGCTTTGAGACTGCTGCAAAGGGATTTGTTAAAAAGTCCCCAAGATGGCGCAATCGTTAAAACGGAAGAAAGGAGCTTACGTGCAAACTTGCTCACGGTCACGCTCTCGTGGAAGGTCGCCTATTCTTTCCGCGTCTCTGGATTAGCGCCACTGTCGCTTACTTAACACAATAAATACTCCCGTGCTGCTGAGCAATAATACACACGTAAGTGTCTCCTCCCCTGTGATGTCGGCAGCACGGACTACATTTTTCAGGGGAGGCGCAGCGTATAAGAAAATAAAATCAGTGGAGGCACGAGCTGCTACCCTGAAGCAGTATCTAATCACGGTTAATTGGTTTCTATTCACAGTGAAGATTTGTTTGCAAGTCTGCTTCCATCTTTGTTGCAACGTATGCTGAACCTCGTTACTTTAGTCAGACACATACTGAAGATTCACAGTAGTAAACCGGTCGAATCTCAATGAGAGGTACGTAATTTTGCTATCGCTGTAGGACACGCTCTATTATCCTACATCCAACTCGCCGATGTTTCCGTGTTTAGCTACGTGCCCCTGGGCATGCACTCTCGACCTTGTATCCATTACTCTCGTGGCTCATTAGCTTATTACTTATTTTCTTTAGATTTGTTGGCTCTCGATACACATCATATATTTTCTTTTTCTGTGGGTTGGAATGAACTCTCACCGTCAATTACTTTATGTTTTTTCACGTATTCTTTACCCGTGGGTAGTCTTCTCGTGCCAGTAGTTGTCCAAAAATGTGGATTCATGGGTTTTCCCAGACCGTGACGGCTGCATCGCCTTTCACATGTGTTTAAGATAAGTATACGATTTTTTTCTTCACGCACAGCACCTCTATTACTCTACTATAGCCTTTCCTCTACCCTAAAAGTTCACACATCTGGCTGTTGAAACACTTCCTCTAGTTTTCTAGCACCGATGCTGAACGGCCATGGAGACACGTAAATCTTAAGCTAACCCCTAATTTACGTGAAACATTGCAGGACAGTTACAGAGTTGCAGGCATTCTATTTACACACAAATTTCGATTATCACATTAACCATCGTCGAAGACCTTTTTAACTTATTAATTTCGGCGCGAGTGGTGACGAGTCAACAACGTAAATCTCACCAGGGCTTCACATATCTGTGCTGGTTACAACAAGATACTTACTTGCAGATATGACTTTGGGGTACATGGGGGTGAGATAATGAAAAATAGTAGAATAGTGAGTAACGACTTCCTTCACAGCACAACCGGAAACGACACAATAGTAAAGAAAAGAAATAGTTATCTTTTCTTTGAACTATTATTACACAAAATAGATAAAGTAAGGAAGATTTCGTAATTGGATTACCGCAAGCGAAGATAGCCTTCTCCAGTAAAAAAAAAAAAAGGCGTTCTCATACCAAATATAGGTATGCTGTAGGAAAGTCAAACGTTTACCGAAGGTGTTTCGGACAAGAAGATACTGGAAGCATATGAAATGTCGCACTGTCGAAGAACATTAAGCGAAAGAGGGCTGAATAAATAAGTTCTAAAGAGATTAAGTTGGGAAAGAAATCTGCAGAACACTGATACAGGAAAAAGGGACTGGCTAGTGGGTCACGTCCAGTAGCATCAAGGTGCTGGAGATAGTGGTAGAGGAGGAAAGAGTAGATGGAACAAGGGCTTGTATGAGCAAAACAGGCATTAGAGAGACGGTTGGGTGTCGTGGTTACATAAATATTGCAAGATCAGCGCAACACATGAGACCATCGAAGTCTGATGGCTTTATAGAAAAGTAAACCTGTGGAAAAAAACCTAAGACCAATAAATGATGTAATTATAAGATAGCTTCATCTTTTCAGGCGTGCTGCTTATCGCACTATCTACTATGACGTTTAAATTTAGTCTGATCACATGACTGGTACGTCCTGAAAATATTTCTCTTCTTATCTAACCTGTTGACCCATGAATAAACAGTACACAATCTGGCTTCTGTTTTGAGGTATTCGAAGGAAATTCGAAAGTAGGAAGAGCTTTCATTGAACAATAATGGATCTTAAACGTATAGTAGCTATTATTTCTCAAGTAAACACCCCGTTTTCCTCAACACAAAGACTAATTGTACAGAGATGAATGAGGAACCGTTAGAAAGGTTTTATAACCAGCTTGTGACATTGCGTAACGATTTTGTGCCAAGACTTACTGTTCGGAGAAAATTTTGATGTAACAGACTTTCAGCTATCATATACAAAAGGGCGTCCTGGATTCACAGCTTCCCCTGTATTTTACGAAGCTATTTTGTTAACCACGATAAAAGACTCCTTTTTCACATTATCTTATTACAGATATCGTTTTATTTGTTTTAAATTACTTATTAGATGGATAATTAGTATGCAACAATGTCATATATAATAAATGTGACCACTGCTCGCCGTACAAGTTGACTTCTGTAAACGGATACAGTTTCCGAGACGAAAAAAACTTATTTATCATTGTCATCTTGAATTATCATTTAGCCTTTACTACCATGGCCTAACGTGCTTGCTTTAATTTAAAATGTTTGTCGAGTTAAAGTTATGGGCTATGGGGCCCTATTGACAGTCACTGACCTCTGCCAATCGTACACGCCGGGGAAGACATTCCGAACGCAAAACACATGTTCTGATGCAAATAAACATGTTTGTAGTTTCTAGAATGAAATTTTCACTCTACAGCGGAGTGTGCGCTGAAATGAAACTTCCTGGCAGATTAGAACTGTGTGCCGGACCGAGACTCGAACTCGGGACCTTTGCCTTTCGCGGGCAAGTGCTCTACCATCTGAGCCACCCAAGCACGACTCGCGCCCCGCCCTCACAGCTTTCATTCCGCCAGTACCTCGTCTCCTACCTTCCAAACTTTACAGAAGCTCTCCTGCGAACCTGCTCTCCTGCTGCAGGAGAGCTTCTGTAAAGTTTGGAAGGTAGGAGACGAGGTACTGGCGGAATGAAAGCTGACTTGCCCGCGAAAGGCAAAGGTCCCGAGTTCGAGTCTCGGTCCGGCACACAGTTTTAATCTGCCAGGAAGTTTCATGTTTGTAGTTGTTCCTTTTATAGTGCAGTTATTATTGCTTCTGCAGCATAAAGTACTATGTGCAATAAAAAAATCTCAAAATACAGTTAGAGGTTATTATGGCCTTACATATATTCGAAGTAAAAAGCGAAAACTACGCTCTAACCTACACATTTCGCTGGGACAAATGCTTCAAAGAAAAGGATTGTATTTACCATATCTCGTCTTCACACAAGGACAATTGTATGTAGCCTTTTCAAGTATAACTAAATCATCTAACATTTTTGTACCCTTTGAAGAAAATGAGAAACAAGAAGTACACGAAAATTACATACTTACAACAAATATCACCGAGGAATTGTAGTGTTCTGTATAAAATTAGATGCAAAATTATGTGCATGGAAATATGTATAAGAGTATGCATCATTATTTCATGATTATTATTTCACGTCGTGCCGTTCATTTTTAAACATGTTTTCTCTTCTTTTCCACAACCACCCTTATCCCAACTATTCTACATATTCCAAATAATGTCATTTTTTAAAGTTATGGAAGTGCGAAAGTTTCACACGGGTCTCCTCGTGTTCAAGTAATGTGAAATTAAGACCAATACATCCAAAACTGTTAACACAGTCAGAAAGAATACTGGATCCTCTCTTACAGAAAGAATGTGTGCAGTGAAGATTTAGACTGAACATTATATTGTCTAACATCTATTCGCAAGTAGCATTAACCACCATAGTCCCAACAGATTCAGAAGCAGAATTTGTCCAGCAGCTCTCATCAGCTGAGGCCTACCTCACACTTGCTGTAATGTGCATGCAAGGAAATAAATATAACGTAGACCGATGGCTGATAAGTAAGTAACTATTCCACTGAGGGCAGAACGTATTCAGTGAATAATTCTTGCACCAACTACGAATTTAGATAAATGAGCATACTGGAACTTATCACGGAAACGTGACAGATGTCAGGTGGCTACGGAATGAAAAATAATCATACAGATTTGATGTAGTGTTTTGTTATTGTTCCCAAATAAATACCAGAATTTACTAACGAGCTTAGGTCTGTCCTCCGAGGCCACAAGTGGAACACGTATAACTAAAGGAAAGGAACAAAATCAATCCCATATAACTTCATATACACATAGTAACATTAAATAAGTTGGATAGTAAAGTGAACCATAACCTACATTCACTAACAGTTTAATGAAGGACCGATACTGATTGCTGAAATTGGAATAATGTCTCTAGACGGTAACAGGTGTTGTAACCTTGGTTAGCAAGAAATAACACTCGTAGAGCTGAAACTCATGCAAATAGAACGCAACGGTAAATCGCCCTAACAGGAATCTATATCTACTTCTACATCTACATAGATACTCCGCAATCGACCACACGGTGTGTGGCGGAGGGTATCCTGAACCACTAGTAGTCATTTATTTCCCTGTTCCACTAGCGAATAGAGCAATGGAAAGACGACTGTCTAGATGCCTCCGTATGAGCCCTAATTTCAGGTATCTTTTATTCGTGGTCCTTACGCATAGTGTCTGCTGGCAGCAGTAGAATCGTTCGGAAGTCAGCTTCAAACGCAACATCGTTACTTAAAAATTTTTGTATGTTGGCAATCACAGTATAACAAAAGACAAAGGGCTCTTATCTTGACAAATACAACCATGACAGTTGCAGGAAGCATACACACGACGAGGAGTGTGTGACTAGCCTCAACGGTGAGCAGAGAAACTTGAACACTTGAGTCTGAAACATGTATACGGATTCTGGGTAACGCAAACTTATTCGCAGTCAGGTCACTTGGAGGGTTGCAGGTTTATCAGTTCATCACGTCCATTGTTTGTTGGGAGGTTCAAAGTCTTCCATATTTGTTTTGGTTTTGTTCATAACAGATGCTGGTTTCATATCGTTGCGTTTCTGATTACGACTTCGTGTGTATTGTGCTCTTCGTATTTCGTTTTAATATGTTGCTCGTACCCTGCTAGAGCCCTGCCCGTGTACGTAATACTGGGTGGAGCAAACTATTCCGCATTTGCTTGTGTTTCATGTAAAACAGAAGTTAGAGTTCTCGCATCGTGTTTTGTGAATCACGTACGTTTGTTCCTGCTCATGAATCTGAGTGTGAATTGCTCAATTTAATTGCTCCCTAGTACATTGTTAGTATTCTGCTTTATTTTTGTTCGCATCTGTTTTTCGTACTTTCTCGCATTTAATGGAAGACTCATGTTAGCAGCTTTTGACAGAATTAGTATCAACCTTATGACATGTTGTCACGGAATGAGTACGTATTCCTGCTCGAACCAGGTCGCTTCTTACCACTGACAGCACTTTCTAGTCTTAGTGACGGAATACATGGTTATTTGGCCTGGTAGGCTGCTATTACACAGAAAAAACGTTCTACATCTACGTGACTACTCTGATATTCACAAAGCTGTCTTTCTACCGTTCCACACTCGAACGGCGCGCGGGAAAAAAGGAGCACTTACATTTCTCAGTGCGAGCCCTGATTTCTCTTATTTTGTCGTGATGATGATTTCTCCCTTTTGTATGTGGGTGCCAACAGAATGTTTTCGCAATCGTAAGAGAAAACTAATGATTGAAATTTCATGAGAAGATCCCATCGCAACGAAAAACGCCTTTGTTTTAATGATTGCCACTCCAATGCACGTATCATGTCTGTGGCACTATCTTCCTTATTTCGCGATAGTACAAAACGAGCCGCCTTCTTTGAACTTTTTCAGCATCATCCATCAGTCCCACCTAATACGGATCCCACACCGCACAGCAATACTCCAGAATAGGGCGGACAAGTGTAGTGTAATCAGTCTCTTTAGAAGATCTGTTACACTCTCTAAGTGTTCTGCCACTGAATCACAGTTTTTGGTTTGCTCTACCCACAATACTATCTATGTGATCGTTCCAGTTTCGGGTATTTGTAATTGTAATCTCTAAGTATTTAGTAGAATTTACAGCTTTCAGATTTCTGTGACTTACCGCGTAATCGAAATTTACCGGATTTCTTTTAGTTCAAAATGGTTCAAAAGGCTCTGAGCACTATGGGGCACGGTTCCAGACTGTAGCGCCTAGAACCGCTCGTCCACCATGGGCGTTTTTCTTTTAGTACTCATGTGAATAACTTCACACTTTTCCTTATTCAGGGTCAACTGGGACTTTTCGAACCATACAGATATCTTATCTAAATCATTTTGTAATTCGTTTTGGTCATCTGATGACTTTACAAGACGGTAAATGATAGCATCATCTGCAAACAATCTAAGACGGCTGCTGAGATTGTCTCCATTGTCTTCAATATTGATCAGGAACGATAGACGGCCTGTAACACTTCCTTGTGGAACGCAGGATATTATTTCTGTTTCGCTCGATGACTTTCCGTCTATTACTACGAACTGTGACCTTTCTGACAGGAAATCACGAACACAGTCGCACAACTGAGGCGATTTTCCATAGGCACGCAGTCTGGTTAGAAGACGCTTGTGAGGAACGGTGTAGAAAGCCTATTGGAAATCTAAAAATATGTAATCAATTTGACATCCCTAGTGGACAGCACTCATTACTTCATGAGTATAAACAGCTAGCTGTGTTCCGCAAGAACGATATTTTCTTAGTCCGTGCTGACTACGTGTCAGTAGATCGTTTTCTTCGAGGTACTTCATAATTTTCGAATACTGTGTATGTTCCAGAACCCTACTGCAAATCGACGTTAGTGATATGGGCCTGTAATTCAATGGATTACTCCTACTTCCCATTTTGAGTATTGGTGTGGCTTGAGCAATTTTCCCGTATTTAGGTACGGATCTTTCTTTGAGCGAGCGGTTGTATACAATTTCTAAATATGGAGCTGTTGTAACAGCATACTCTGAGAGGAACCTGAATCGTATACAATCTGGAGCGGAAGCCTTGCCCTTATTTGAGTGATTTAAGCTGGAGGATATCTGTTTCTATGTTTCTCGTCTTGGCAGTTGTCATTGATTGGAATTCAGGAATACTTACTTCGTCTTCTTTGGTGAAGGGGTTTCGGAAAATCGTGTTTAATAACACTGCTTTAGTGGCACTGTCATCAGTGACTTCACCGTTGTTATCGCGCAGTGAAGGCATTGACTGCGTCTTGCCACAGGTGTGCTTTATGTATGACCAGAATCTCTTTGGGCCTTCTGCCAGATTTCGAGACACAGTTTCGTTGTGGAAATTACTGAAAGTGTCTTGCATTTAAGTACACGCTATATGTCGAACTTCTGCAAAACTTCGCCAGTCTTGGGGATACTGCATTCTTTTAAATTTGGCATGCTTTTTTCGCTGCTCCTGTAACAGCGATCTGACCAGTTTTGTGTTGCATGGGGGATCAGTACCATCACTTATTAATTTATGTGGTATATATCTCTCAATTGCTGTAGATACTATCTCTTTGAAATCCTTCCACAATTTTTCTACGCTTACATGCGCAGATCGGAAGGAGTGCAGACTGTCTCTTAAAAAGGCGTTAAGAGCATTTTTATCAACTTCTTTAAAATAGATATACTTTGCGTTTCTTTTTGATGGTTGTAGGAGTTACGGTATTCAGCCTAGCAGCTACTGCCTTGTGGTCGCTAATCCCTGTATTCTTCAAGATACTTACTGTTTGTTCAAATGGCTCTGAGCACTATGCGACTTAACTTCTGAGGTCATCATCGCCTAGAACTTAGAACTAATTAAACCTAACTAACCTAAGGACATCACACACATCCATGCCCGAGGCAGGATTCGAACCTGCGACCGTAGCGGTCGCTCGGTTCCAGACTGTAGCGCCTAGAACCGCACGGCCTCTCCGACCGGCACTTACTGTTTGTCCAGGATTATTTGTTGCTAAGAGGTCAAGTATAATTTCGCAACAATTTACGCTTCGAGTGGGTTCATGAACTAATTGTTCAAAATAATTTTCTGAGATAGCATTTAGTTCATTTCAGATGACGTTTTATGCTTGCCGCCGTCTTTAAACGTAAAATATTTCCATCATGTCGAGGGTAGATTAAAGTCCCTATCGACTATAATTGTATGAGTGGGGTACCTATTTGAAATGAGACGCAAGGTTTTCTTTGAACTGTTCAGCAACTATATCTTCTGAGTTAATAGTTTAGTCCGATTGTCATGTATAACCTGTACCCATACTCTTTCGCATGAACTATCTGCTTCAATTTCACTACAAGGCGAACTAATTCTGACAGCAACACATACTCCACCACCAACTGTATTTAATGTATCCTTTCTGAACGCTGTTAGATCGTTACAAAAAATTTCGGCTGAGCTTATTTCTGGCCTTAGCCAGCTTTCTGTACCTAGCCTATAACTATTTGAGCTTCAGTGCTTTCTAATAAGGCTTGGAGCTCTTGTCCTTTCACAACACAGCTGCGACAATTTACAACTACAATACCGATCTTTTCTACAACTAACTTACTGTGTTTTAACTGCCCCCTTTTTAGAATGATGCCCTCTGTGGGGTTCCCTGAGGCCCTCTAACCTAAATAACCGCCCCGTCCCTTCCACACAGACCCCGCTACCCATGTAGCCTCTTCCTGTGTGTAGTGGACTCCTGACCTGTTAAGCGGAACCCGGAAACACACCATCCGATGGCGCAAGTCAAGGAATCTGCAGCCTACACGTTCACAGAACTGCCTGAGCCTCTGATTCAGACCCTCCATTCGGCTCTGCACCAAAGGACCACAGTCGGTTCTATCGACAATGCTGCAGATGGCGAGCTCCGCCTTAATCTCGCAAGCAGGACCGGCAGTCTTTCCCATTTCCGCTAGCCGCCTAAAACCACAGAGAATATTCTCCGATCCAAAGCGACATACGTCATTGATCCCGACATGAGCCACTACCTACATTTGGCTGCACCCTGTACCCTTCATGGCATCCTGAAGCACCCTTTCCACATCCGGAATGACTCCACCCGGTATGCACACGGAGTGCACACTGGTTTCCTATAAAACATCGAAGCGCATCGAAGCACATATTTGTTCATGGGATTGTATGGTACTGTATAATCTGAAAGTACTTCCACCATACTGACTGCTAATTCATTTAGTAAGTATTAGCTATCCACATTTACTCGTTCATTCAGTGATGAAGTCAAGAGAGAACATATTATTTCCTTTGAAATTTCGTTGGAGTGGGAGGATGAGTCCAGTGCACCGATTTCTGCTAAAATATATTGCTTATAGTACGTGTTAATAACTTGTGAACACATTTAAGTAACTATTGCAAAATTTTTAACATTTGCAAGGACAAATGCTCGAGCCACTAAGAAGGAAAAACATAATGACTGGCAAGAAGCAACACCATTCAAAGCAGAACTACATATTCAGTCCGTGACAAGATATAATAAAGTTGGAAACCCACTCCGTCGGAAGCTGCTAACATAGCATCCACTATTAAATGAGCGAAAGTAGGAGAAAGGGTTTCGAATAAAAATGAAACAGAATAAAAGAAATATACTTCCAGCCACGTAAAGGAAGCAGTTCACGCAGATTCGTAAGCAGTAAGGAATATACGCCAGTCCATGAGACACAGTACGACAAAAACAGCTTGTTTCATACGAAACAAAACAAAACATGGAATTATTTATTCCACGAAATGTTATGGATGCAGAAAGAAATCTAGTAGAATACAAGAAACATACAATGCAATTCAAAGAGTGCAATATAAACTAAAATTAGTATCAGGAAAAAAAAATGAAGTGAGACTAGCTTCTAAGTTATGTCATGTCAGATGAGTTGTAGGCTTTGAGATGCTCAGGCTCTTCGACTTAATAATTATCACATTGTTGAAACTGTAATATCGGGTTTAAGAAAAAAATTATTTTACAGTCAAAAGGTGACCACAATGTTATTTAAAAAAATTTTTACTGCGAATCCCAGCCACCAAAACTTAATCCCAGTTTTTGATAAAGATTTATCGACTTTATTACTTCGCAAGGTCACGAAAACTAGGTTTCCAAATAGACTCTTTAGTACTAGATTAAAAGACCTAGCCATGATTAAGAAAATAAAAAAAATTGTCATTTAAATCATATTACGAATTAAAAATAGGGTATTTCATTCCCTATTTCTCTTATTCAGCGTTCACTGCCATGCCATTTGAAGCGCTATGGTCGATCTCCGTTCCGTGTCGTAACTCGTACCTTGTTCTTCTTATATTTTGGTGTTTTGTTCCTTAACAGCTTACTTTGTCGCCGTACGCAGGCCCAATCTAACTCAAAAATTAGGTACAGTATTACCGGAATGGTCAGTAGGGTATAGTCCACAATGTACAGCTTGCAGCTATCCTTTCACAGTGCTACATATCAGTGCAACCATAGCAAATGTTCATACATTGTGTAGTACAGGTGCCGGACGTCAGTTTGTGGGATGGGGTTCCATGCCCGTTCGCTTGGTCGGATAGTACAGGGATGGTTAATGCTATTTGTGGATGACTCTAAAGCTGTCTCTCGAATATCTCCAATACGTGCCCGACTGGAGATAAATCTGGTGATCGTGCGGGTCATGACAACATGTCGACACAATATAGAGCGTTATCCTGTTGGAAAACACCCCCTTGAATGCTGTTCATGAATGGCAGCACAGCACGTTGAATCACGACGTACAGATTGCAGTCACGGTGTGTGGAATAACCACTGGAGTGCTCCTGCTGTCATACGAATTCACACGCCAGATCATAACAGTAGCTGTAGCCCCAATGTGTTTAGCACGCTGACAGGTTGGTTGCAGGCCTTCAACAGGCCCTCTTTCAATCACGTCACTGCCGTCACTGGCACCGAGGCAAAACCAGTTTTCGTCAGGGTCCACAAAAGACCTCCACCCTTCCCTCCAATGAGCTCCCACTTGACACAACTGAAGTCGAAAATGGCGTTGGTTTGTGGTCAGTGGGATACACGCAACAGGGCATTTGGCTCAGAGTTATTCTTGCAATAACCGGTTTGTAACATTTCGTTGTGTCACTGTGCCGCCAGCTGCTGTTAAAACTGCTGCTGCAGATGGAGTACGATGTGCCAGAGCCATACGCCAAACATGATGTTGTTCCCTACAGGTAGTGTCATGTGACTGTCCGGAGCAGGGTGATCTTGCGACCGAACGTTCTCGTGAGCACCGCTGCAAGCAATCATGTACAGTCGCTACATTCCTGCCAAGACTTTCAGCAGTATTGCAGAAGGAACATCCAGGCTATTACACGACCTCATTCAAACTCAGTGAGGTGTGGATAAATGGCATCTATGTCACCTTAAAGGCATTCTTGACTAACATCAGCTCAACGCACCAAAGGTGTTTAATGTTCACGACCGTTACAGCATGTATTTAAAGCAAACCTAGTTTGCATCGTCATAGTGACGCTGCTAGCGCCAATCTTATGCGACTGTAGCGAAATTTTAATAGACAGCATCTTTCAGATGTAAAAACACGTCTGCCAACTTTCATTTGTCACTCAACTGCTTCTTGATGTTGCGATTATTTTTGTTCCTTCGTAGTTGTATTATGAAAGATATTTTCTAACAGACGCTTTCCGACTATTATAGACAATAATTATTATGAGCGCGAAATATAATGGTGGATATCATTTGCGCAACTTCTTAGACTCGACTAATCCATTTAGGCGTAATTCGCAGAATTTGACTATGTAAAGGAAAGTTTTATCATATATAAATCTGAATAATGTCCACTCGTATGTAGACAAAGAGATAGTACTTCTAACTCTATTAACGCAGAGAAAGAGAAGAATTGCATGTAACGAAAAGTACAAAACAAGGAAGTTACGTGCATAATCTATCAAACCGATTACCTTCCGAGAATTTATAATGTCTCACCTTTCTTAGAGATAGGAACAATATGCGGGTAATTACGAAAAATGCGAATAAAACATTATATCAGTATTTCGATAGTAAAACTGGCATGAGATACGCATGGTGCTAGTCCACTGGAATTTCTCAGGAATATCTCATAGTCAGATATTAACTAACTAAACAGTCAAAAATGACTGCTTAAACTGCTCAGTGATTCGTCACTGTTGCACTGGTACGTAACTTCGGTAGACTGTAGCTGCAAATGATTACGATGTACAACGGCAGTAAGGGGCCAAACAAACAGCTAGAGAGCAAATTAAAACAGAAGAGTACTAATGGGTAACATTTGTTTTTGCTGTTGGCTGTTGTGGTTACTGGTACACCTAGTGCTCTTCAGTCTGATAACGATCATGAATAATTACAGAATCGACACAGGCAATTACGTTGCTGTCGAAAAAACAACTTCATTGACTGATGTGTTGTTCACTAGTGGGTTGATCTAAATGTGTCACCGTTAACGCTGTAAATTACTCGATCCGCTGAACTGACTAGGAAACAAAGAGCTGTCAACATATATCAGTTATTGCCATAGTTTCGTGGCAAGTTTTACATCTGATAGCTTATTGTGTATAGAAAGACAAGGCAGATTTGCTTTAAAATCATAGGTCTGCTTTCTGAACGACGATAAGCACAATAATGAAAGTCGTGTAAGATAAAAGGAAAAATCTCCCGTTAAAAATATTTTCAAAGTTTTTGTCAACTTCAGTACAATTTCATTAAATACCCTACTAACATATTGCATTAATTCGTGAACATTTGTAATAATTATACATTAGAGAGTTGCAATATTTGTCATCAAATTAATCACCACTCTGTATGCAGGTAGATAAAATATCTTTCACAAACAATTAATACTCCAAGGTATTATGAAATATTATAAACATTTATTACTTTTCTAAAAGAATTATGTACTTTTGCTAGTTTTAAGCGAGAGGGGTAATGGGCCTACGGCGGTCAGAAACAGTAGCATATCAAATATACGCAGCAATAATCATAGCGTATCCGTCCAAGTTAATTCTGTCATGCAAGGAAAACATAGAAATAATGCTATATATATATATATATATATATATATATATATATATATATATATATATATATATATATATATATATGGGTGGTCCGTTGATCGTTACCGGGCCACTACAAAGAACGAAACTTGTCTAGCTTGAAGGGGCAAACCAGATGGCGCTATGGTTGGCCCGCTAGATGGCGCTGCCATAGGTCAAACGGATATCAGCTGCGTTTTTTAAAATAGGAACCCCCGCTTTTAATTACATATTCGTGTAGTACATAAAGAAATATGAGTGTTTTAGTTTGACCACTTTCTTCGCTTTTTGATAGATGGCGCTGTAATAGTCACAAACATATGGATCACAATTTTAGACGACCAGTTGGTAACACGTAGATTTTTTAAATTAAAATACAGAGCGTAGGTACGTTTGAACTTTTTATTTCGGTTGTTCCAATGTGATACATGTACCTTTATGAACTTATCATTTCTGAGAACGCATGCTGTTACAGCGTGATTACCTGCAAACACCACATTGATGCAATAAATGCTCAAAATGATGTGCGTCAACCTCAATTCATTTGGCAATACGTGTAACGACATTCCTCTCAACAGCGAGTAGTTCGCCTTCCGCAATGTTCCCACATTCGTTGACAATGCGCTGACACACGTGATACAACGTACCGGTACTTACACGTTTGTGACTACTACAGCGCCATCTATCACAAAGCGAAAAAAGTGGTCCAACTAAAACATTCATATTTATTTACGTAATACAGGAATATTTAATAAAAAAATGGAGGTTTCTATTTAAAAAAACGCAGTTGATATCCGTTTGACCATGGCAGCGCCATCTAGCGGGCCAACCATAGCGCCATCTGGGTTCCCCATTCAAGCTAGAAGAGTTTCGTTCTTTGTAGTTTTTATAATTGGATGCTTATGTCGTGAGATATTTGGCCCGGTCACTATCAACGGACCACCCTATATATATGAGCCACAAACGACAAGTAGTTACCCTGATGGAGGCTACAATAGTAGCCGAAAAGCCAGTAGCGTTACCACACGTACCACGATCATAGACTGAGAAGTATTTTATTGACGTGGTCTCCGACCGTGGAAGCCGAAGTAGGGACTCACAACGTAATTAGTTACGAAAGATTAATCAGAGTACGCAACGAAGTTTAATCAACAACTGGAGTAGAACTCTAATAAGGCCCTCTCCTTTTTGCATCAACTTTTCATGGCTCATCTAGGTTCATACAGCAAATCACGTGCATGACTGTAGCTCGGAAGAAATGTGATGTTTCGAAGCGAGCAAGGACTGTTGAATCTCATCTCGTTCTGTATCATAAAAAGGTAGATATAGCACAAAAGCAAATCTAATGTTGCATTTAGCAATAAAAGGAAGTAATAGAAAAGTTGTAATCTTTCAACAAATTTGAGAGCGAAGAGAAGCTCTTACACTCTTACACAAAATTAGGTGCAAAAATATTAAAGTCATAAGAATAAATAAGGTTCAAATGGTTCAAATGGCACTGAGCACTATGGGACTAAACTGCTGAGGTCATCAGTCCCCTAGAACTTAGAACTACTTAAACCTAACTAACCTAAGGACATCACACACACCCATGCCCGGGGCAGGATTCGAACCTGCGACCGTAGCAGTCGCGCGGTTCCGGACTACAGCGCCTAGAACCACATGGCCACCGCGGCCGGCAATAAATAAGGAAATACAGAATTGGCAATTAAGGAATAAAATCTACAAATATCAGTTGAGAGCAAGGAAATAACAAATTGGTAACAGTAATTTCATCTTAAGAAAGAAGTTATTTAGTATTGCAGCATATCAGTACTGCTGTTTTCCTATAAGAGAGGGAAGTGAAGAATATCTGTAACAGGAATGGAGAACGGTTTGAAGGTCATATGAAAAAGATGATGATGACCAGTAGGGACAGAGAGAATTACATGCAGATATTTAAGTTTTTTTGCCATTTAAGAAAAATTGTACCACTCAGCCAAAGCTAGAATTACAGCAGAAAATGTTGTGGGTAGGAGGAATAGGTTTTATTTCAATAAATCTTGGAAGAAAGTGGATTTAGAATTTATCTAGTAGTTTCTCCGATTGGAGAACTGGAGCACAGCACTTTATGAATTTAAATTGTATAGAGACAGAGGGACCTAAAGAAGAATGAACCGGAATTGATCTTAAACTTTCTCATACGTGACGTTGTGAAATATCTGTTATATCATCGGAGCTAAAAGCAGTGTGAAAGAAAAGGATTGTAAGGAAACACGTTATTAAAGGTTGCTGTTGGACCGCGCTTGGCGATTTCCAGTGCTAGTTAACTGAGTGGTGGAAGAAGTGGTAACATCTCAAAGTATTCTGAGCCGCCAGTAAACCCAGGATTATATTGGTGGCGTGTTTATCAACCACCGTCCTGGCGCTTGCGGCTTAACAGAGAGAGTAAATTGTCGTTGTCTGCTTAATATTTGAGGCAACAATAACAAATCTGGTAGGAATATGATGAACGGAGCTGAGATTACTGCTTCCGCAACACACAGTGGCGGAGGTAAAATGGAATTTTGTGACACAGGCAGAAAGGTTTTCAAGAAAATTCTTGGTTGTTCTGAAAAGACCATTACGCTGAAATTGTGATATGGGTTTCTGGAGAAAACCGTGTCAATTAAAATAGTACAGTCAGAACTATGTGTATAAAACATTCGTGATTATTTGATGTTTTATGCCTGTTATCATTTAATTTACAGTAAATTCGTAGGGCATGAGTAGCATGGACTCTCTCAGAAGGTATATCCTGTTACCCGTTTGCATGTTCTTTCAATTGGAAGTCACTCTGGTGACCTGTGCTTCTTAAGCTACCCCAGTAATTCTACCGGGCACAGGGGACCTACGGTTCAACGTGGAAACCGAACCACTTGTCCTTCCTGGCAAGTAAAGTTCTATGTACTGACTTTGCAGAAAATCCTAAGATATTTTGGTCTTATGTCGAAGCGGCAGGATGATCAAAACAAAATGTCCAGACACTCTGTGACCAAAAGAGGATGACAGACTAAAGGACGAAATACACTCTTGGAAACTGAAATAAGAACACCGTGAATTCATTGTCCCAGGAAGGGGAAACTTTATTGACACATTCCTGGGGTCAGATACATCACATTATCACACTGACAGAACCACAGGCACATAGACACAGGCAACAGAGCATGCACAGTGTCGGCACTAGTACAGTGTATATCCACCTTTCGCAGCAATGCAGGCTGCTATTCTCCCATGGAGACGATCGTAGAGATGCTGAATGTAGTCCTGTGGAACGGCTTGCCATGCCATTTCCACCTGGCGCCTCAGTTGGACCAGCGTTCGTGCTGGACGTGCAGACCGCGTGAGACGACGCTTCATCCAGTCCCAAACATGCTCAATGGGGGACAGATCCGGAGATCTTGCTGGCCAGGGTAGTTGACTTACACCTTCTAGAGCACGTTGGGTGGCACGGGATACATGTGGACGTGCATTGTCCTGTTGGAACAGCAAGTTCCCTTGCTGGTCTAGGAATGGTGGAACGATGGGTTCGATGACGGTTTGGATGTACCGTGCACTATTCAGTGTCCCCTCGACGATCACCAGTGGTGTACGGCCAGTGTAGGAGACCGCTCCCCACACCATGATGCCGTGTGTTGGCCCTGTGTGCCTCGGTCGTATGCAGTCCTGATTGTGGCGCTCACCTGCACGGCGCCAAACACGCATAGAACCATCATTGGCACCAAAGCAGAAGCGACTCTCATCGCTGAAGACGACACGTCTCCATTCGTCCCTCCATTCACGCCTGCCGCGACACCAGTGGAGGCGGGTTAAACGATGTTGGGGCGTGAGCGGAAGACGGCCTAACGGTGTGCGGGACCGTAGCCCAGCTTCATGGAGACGGTTGCGAATGGTCCTCGCCGATACCCCAGGAGCAACAGTGTCCCTAATTTGCTGGGAAGTGGCGGTGCGGTCCCCTACGGCACTGCGTAGGATCCTACCGTCTTGGCGTGCATCCGTGCGTCGCTGCGGTCCGGTCCCAGGTCGACGGGCACGTGCACCTTCCGCCGACCACTGGCGACAACATCGATGTACTGTGGAGACCTCACGCCCCACGTGTTGAGCAATTCGGCGGTACGTCCACCCGGCCTCCCGCATGCCCACTATACGCCCTCGCTCAAAGTCCGTCAACTGCACATACGGTTCACGTCCACGCTGTCGCGGCATGCTACCAGTGTTAAAGACTGCGATGGAGCTCCGTATGCCACGGCAAACTGGCTGACACTGACGGCGGCGGTGCACAAATGCTGCGCAGCTAGCGCCATTCGACGGCCAACACCGCGGTTCCTGGTGTGTCCGCTGTGCCGTGCGTGTGATCATTGCTTGTACAGCCCTCTCGCAGTGTCCGGAGCAAGTATGGTGGGTCTTTTCCATTTCCAGGAGTGTACTAAATGTCTTTTTCCAAAGCTGTTTCAGAGAGGAAGACTGCACTGTGGTTCCTTCACTAGATTGTCGCACAGATGACAAACTGGTAGATATCGAAATAGATGACAGAGGAACAGAAAAACAATTAAAATCGGTCAAAAGAGGAAAGGCCGCTGGACCTGATGGGATACCAGTTCAATTTTACGCAGAGTACCCGAAGGAACTTGCCCCCCCTTCTTGCAGCGGTGTACCATAAGTCTCTAGAAGAGCGTACCGTTCCAAAAGATTGGAAAAGGGCACAGGTCATCCCGTTTTCACGAAGGAACGTCGAACAGATGTGCAGAACGAAAGACCTATATCTCTAACGTCGATCAGTTGTAGAATTTTGGAACACGTAATATGTTCGAGTACAATGACTTTTCTGGAAGCTAGAAATCTACTCTGTAGAAATCAGCATGGGTTTCGGAAAAGACGGTCGTGTGAAACGCAGCTTGCGCTATTCGTCCACGAGACTCAGAGGGCCATAGACAAGGGTTCACAGGTAGATGCCGTGTTTCTTGACTTCCGCAAGCCGTTGGACACAGTTCCCCACAGTCATTTAATGAACAAAGTAAGAGTATATGGACTATCAGACCAATTGCGTGACTGAATTGAAGAGTTCCTAGATAACAGAACGCAGTATGTAATTCTCAATGGAGAGAAGTCTTCCGAAGTAAGAGTGATTTCACGTGTGCCGCATGGCAGTGTCGTAGGACCGTTGCTATTCACAATATATATAAATGACCTTGTGGATAACATCGGAAGTTCACTGAGGCTTTTTGCGGATGATGGTGTGGTATATCGAGAGGTTGTAAAAATGGGAAATTGTACTGAAATGCAGGAGAATCTGCAACGAATTGGCGCATGGTGCAGGGAATGGAAATTGAATCTCAATGTAGACAAGTGCAATGTGCAGCGCATACTTAGAAGGAAAGATCCTTTATCATTTCGCTACAATACAGCAGGTCAGCAACTGGAAGCAGTTAATTCCATAAATCATCTGGGAGTAGGCATTAGGAGTGATTGAAAATTGAATAACCATATCAAATTAATCGTCGGTATAGCAGATGCCAGATTGAGATTCATTGGAAGAATCCTAAGGAAACGCAGTCCGAAAACAATGGAAGTGGGTTATTGTACACTCGTTCGGCCACTGCTCGAGTACTCAACACACCCGGGGGGAGGAGGGGGGGGCGAGCGGGGGGGGGCGGGGGGAGGGTCCGTACCAGATAGGCTTGCTAGAAGAGATAGAGAAGATCCAACGGACAGCAATGCGTTTCGTTACAGGATCATTTAGTAATCGCAAAAGCATTGCGGACATGATGGATAAACACTGCAGTGGAAGACTGCAAGAGAGACGCTCAGTTGAAGTTTTGGGAAGATACCTCCACCGAGTACTCAAACAGTATATGGCTCCCTCCTTCGTATATCTCGCGAAGAGACCATAAGGATAAAATCAGAGAGATTAGAGCCCACACAAAGACATACCGACAATCTTTCTTTCCATGAACAATATGAAACTGGAATAGAAGGGAGAACCGAAAGAGGTACTCAAGGTACCCTCCGCCACACAGCGTCAGGTGGCTTGCGGAGTATGAATGTAGATTCAAATGTAGACATCTCCTCTTCACTGTGAGGTGAAACCTAGCGTAAAAGCAGTCTGAAAGGTGCCGATGTTTGACCTGGATCGACCCAGCGACCTTACAGACTCCAGGCTCGCACTTTACCATCTTTTTTATGATTTTCAGCTGCAGTAAGTAAAACAAAAAATTATAACTTAGAGTGCATTTTTTGGTACTTTAATGTCTTGGGCGGTTTTTTTAGTGGAACATGAGAGGGGAATACAACCTTTATTTAAAAAAAACAGCAAATCAGCAAACTACGTCATAAAATGCAAATGGGAAGAACGTACCATTCCTTGCAAGCAGACGGAAGGTATGGATGATGGAAGATGACCACATGTGGAGCGGCTTCAGCTGTGATACAGCATTGGTTGGTAGGGGAGAGGGAAATGGAAAACAAGACAGTACGGTATCGGGCGCTGCACCCACCTGGGGCTTGAAGTAACGTGATGAGATGTTAGTGGTGCACCTCGACAGCAATCGAACCAACCACGCCTAGCACAATCAAGCTGAATGAGGAATCGCGCGTAATCCCATGTTGGTAACTAGCGAAATAGGGGCGGTAGCGTGGTCGTCGTCCAGAGACCCTATACTCACACTAACCTTCTGTAGGAGAGTCCAAAGACCAAGCCACGATTTTTCCCCTTCTGCATAAAGGTAGATGACTTTCATTCTTTGACCAGACTTCCGCATGACTTGTGGCTGTCAGGAAACATGTCCTCCGGGCGAATGGAAGCGTACGGTTCGGCTGTGGATGAAGGAGCACGGAGGAAACAGGTGACAATTTGCGCCCCAGCGTCCATACTTCACGAAGAACGGCGTAGGTGAGGCAATGGGCGTCATCGTCCACAGAGAGACAGGTGGAGCGTAAAAGATTGTCCATCAAACCAATGTCGTGGACACTCGTTAGTGGCGATCTTTCCATAGGCGACGAGGTACCATGTCGCTCGGACTGGCTTTGGGAGGTACGGCTAATGAAGTTTGCGCCACACTGCAGTCCCCTGCTTTGAGGCGTGTCGACTCGCATGAGTTGCTGGCGCCTCGGCCGGGCAGCGGCCCAGCGATACTCGACCGCTATCGATCATCGCGGCACGCCGCGAGGATCTCTGACACTGGGTTTGGCGCGCATTTTTCGGTTTGATATACCGGCCGCTAGAACGTGGGCCACGGCCCAGGAATGTCCGACCGCTATCGATCATCGCGTCCCACCACAAGAATCTTTGACAATGGGTTTGGCCCACATTTTTGGGTTTGAAATAAGGGGAGCGAAAACGTCGTGGACAGTTGGAGACCGGTGCAGTTCTGGAGGCGTAGTTCCACGTAGTGAAATTTGGGACATTTGTGTGAGCTGCCAGCGAGAGGACAGAAACGAGGTGTCGATATGTCTTCCAGGGGGCCGGCGGATGGTAGCGCAATTACTGCTGTTGCCGAACGGAACGGGAATTAAGTGCACTATGATTGGTCTGAATTGCTAGATGGTGAAAAGGAAACCTGTGATCAAGTTTGTATGGTGCACAAAACTGAAAGTGTAACTTTCGGTGTTACGTAATACTCAACTGTTGTTCGATCCGTGTGAGGTGACAGGTGGCTTCTGTTTATCGAAAATGAGTCTTACGTTACATTACTGTTGAATTTAACTGGTTTAATCTGCTACCTTCTTTGAGCAGTTATGGTAATTCTGAGAATGGTGAATGTGTAGATAGTGAATTGTTTTGTGAGCTCTGTAACAGCTGTGCCGGTGCTTGCAAAACAAGTTTGGTAATGAGTGGCTTGGTTTAAACGTTTTTCCGCCCGGGTATCGTGCATTTTAACGGCTTTTCCTTTCACTGCAATCTAACAGTACCTGGCATTTACTAACAAATTAACTGATATTACGTATAAGTCTTCACGTTTATCGTGAGAAACCTCAATCTTTGCGATTCGCTTAAGGATTTGGCAGGCTGCGTGTATCGGCATTAAACACCTGGCCGTTAGTGTGCTTGGTTAAGCAATTATATTTGTAAAACTACTGAGCCTTATTCAGAGATGTGCTGCAGTAACTATTGGAGTATTCTTTAAAGTATCCAGAGATTATTATGAAATACTGTCTGTTATGTGAAGACAAAAATCTGGCGGTCTAAAATACTCTTCTTTCAAAATTGAGTTGTAGATTCTCAGGAGATTTTGAGTAAAATTAGTATTTTATATGTTCGAGTGTTGTGGAGTCGGATATAATACTATTCTAAGATGGGTTGGATGTGCTACGTTCACTTAAAATTTGCTTTGGTTCGCTAGCAACTGTCTTCTAACAGCCAATTGTTTGAGCCTGACCATTTCCTATAGTTGCTTACCTTGCACTTGCTAATTGTGCAACCCTAGAGCGGCATTTAGCGCGTATTTTAACACGTACGTGCAAGAGAATAGCATCCCAAGTAACTCCTTTACGTAGCTTCATATTGAGTACCGGCTCCCGTCATTACTGAAAACTCACTCAAACCGTTATGTGTTTCTCATTCCTCACTACGTGATACCTCGTCATTAATGTAATTGTAATATTGCGATCGTAAAATTTTATTGTGATTATCTATGCCCTTGCGTTACGACATAGTCAAACCGGTTCTCACCCGAGGTCTTAGTTTATTGTAGAACGGGCTTCCGGGTATCCTGTATGTTCCAGTAATCTATGATTGGATCGATGCCTGTGTGGAGTCTGACCCCGCTTGCAACAAGCTGTACCCGATGAATAATGAAATTGTTACATTTAATCCATTGAAACTACCATCAATTGTGGTGACCTCGCGACTGCATATGGATCCCGTAATGGATTAGAATCCCGTATCACATTAAGCAAGAACTGTGTAATAGTTGTCTTAGCTAAATCCTTTAGAGGACCTTTAATCACTCAGTTAACTGTTTGTGGGTACATTATCGGTATACCTCTCCCTTCGTTTATCATCACTGGATTCCTAAATGAATCGAGCCACTGAGCTCATCTAAGTTCACGTTGTGCTGAATTTGTTTTCTAATTAATTGTTTTTCTTATGAATTAAACATTGAATTGCTAATATGAGCCTACAAGGCCGTCTGGATGGATTTAATTTCTTATTTTACAGTTTGTGTAGCTGTCTGAAACATTATCAGGCGTGTGTGCCTATGTGATGTAATTTGAATTTTTTCTTTAATTAGCCCTGATACGGTCCTGCTAAATTTGTTAGGAAATCGAAACACTTTGTATAGCTGCACAGAGTGCCAGTTTTCCCTTTACCTTAAGATTGCTTGATCTAAGTAATTGCTTAATTTTATCTTTTCCTCGGTTGGCTTTCATTGCTACCTTGGCATATTTCCAGAAATAAAATCACCTATTTTAAGTTAATGAATGCCCATCAATGGTTGCCGTGACGGGCGTATGTAACTGATGCATTTAATCATTCACTGTTTACCTGTCACTGATGTTATAATAAAGTGCTGTGACCGAAGGTTGAGAAAAATTCTCTTTACAACTTGGGGTACGGCCCTTCCACTCAAAAGCCGATTGATCTACCGCCGAAGCGGTGTTAGGTTTCATCGTTAATGGGCACTCGGTCTCAACACTGTTGCAAAGTACGCCACGCAATAATTGAAGGTAGAAATCCTTCAGACGTGGGGAGCGCGTCCATGGGAGGCCGGTGCATACATAGACATGGTCTACGAAACGACAGACAGATGCTCGAACAAAGGCGTAACATATCGACACTGGCGGGCAGATAGAGGGCGACGTGTAAATGTCCCAGAGTAGTCACGTGAATGAGTTCCCTGTGTCCGACCGCTGTTTGTTCGTGGTGCTCAAATATAAGGCCGTTGCGCCACACCAAGCACTGGTGAGTGCAAGTCCCCCATTCTTCTGGGGGTGGGTGAGTGTACTGTGCCAACAACTTCATCTCAGAGTACCACTTATAACCTACGTTCTCAACTATTTGTTTGATATACTCTAATTTCTGTCCTACTCTACAGTTCGTATTCTCTACAGCTCCCTCTAGTAATACTGTGGTTATTCCCTGAATGTCTTAACAGACGTCCTATCATCCTGTCCATTCTTCTGGTCAGTGTTTCCCACATATTATTTTCCTCTCTGGTTCTGCGGAGATGCTCCTCATTTCTTAACTTTAGTAGTCCACCTAAATTTTCACCATTCCTCTGTAGCATCACATCTCAAATGCTTCGAAGCTCTTCTGTTCCGGTTTTCCCACAGTCCATGCTTCACTACCAAACAATGCAGTGCTCCAAACGTACATTCTCAGAAATTTCTTCCTCAAACGAAGACCTAAGTTTGATAATGATACACGTCTCTTAGCCAAGAAAGCCCTTGTTACCAGTGCTAAACTGCTTTTTAAGTCCTCCTTGCTCCCTCCGTCATTGGTTATTTTGCCGCCTAGGTTGCAGAATTCCTTAACTTCATCTGCTTCCTTACGATCAGTCTGGATGCTAAGATTCTTCCCATTCTCATTTCTTCTACTTCCCATGACTATCGTCTTTTTTTATTTACTCTCAAGCCATATTCTGAACTCATTAGACTGTTTATTCTATTCAGTAGGTCCTGTAATTCTTCTTCACTCTCTCTTAGGATACCAATGTCATCAGCGAATCTCATAACTGATAACCTTTTTCCTTGAATTTTAATTGCATTCTGAACCTTTATTTAATTACATCACTCCTTCTTCGATGTTTAAATCGAATAATAGGGGCGAAGGACTGTATCCCTGTCTTACAACCTTTTTAATCCGAGCACTTCGATCTTCCACTCTCAGTATTCCCCACTTGCCTCTTGTACTCATTGTATACTACCCGTCTCTCCTTACAGCTTACCTCCATTTGCCTCAGAATATCGAATATCTTCCACCATTTGACATTGTGGAACACTTTCTCCAGAATGACAAATCCTATGAACATGTCTTTATTTTTCTTTAGTCTTGCTAATTTCAAAACCAGTTACAATGGATCATGATCTATTATGTGCCGCAACGGCAGAACTGACTCTCTGGTGCCTCTACCTTCCCTACAGCCTAACTGATCGTCATCTAACACATCCTCAACATTCTTTTCCATTCTTCTGGGTATTATTATTGTCAGCAGCTTCGATGCATGAGCTGTTAATCTGATTGCGCTATAATTCTCATACTTGTCATCTCATGCAGTCTTTGGAATTGCATGGGTGATATTTTTCCTGAAGTCAGATGGTATATCGGCAGACTCATACATTCTACACATGCAACGTGAATAGTCTGTTTATTGTCACTTCCTGCAATGATTTTAGAAATTCTGATGGAATGTTATCTACACCTTCTGCCTTATTTGATCTTAAGTCTTCGAAAGTTCTTTTAAATTCTGATTATAATACTGGATCTCCAGTCTCTTCCACGTCGACTCTCCTTTCTTCTTCAATGTACTCTTTCCACTTATTCGCTCTCCCATCTGTATTTAACAGTGAAATTCCCGTTGCACTCTTAATATTACCACCTTTCTTTTACATATCACGGAAAGTTCTTTTGATTTTTCTATATAATGAGTCACTCCTTCCGACAATCATTTCTTTTTCAATTTCTTCACATTTTTCTTGCAACCATTTAGTCTTAACTTCACTGCTCTTCCTATTTACATCATTCCTGCATTTCCCTGAACATTTTTGTACTTCCTTCTGTCATCGATCACATTAAGTATTTCCTCCGTCACCCATAGTATTTTCGCAGTTGCTTTCATTGTATCTATGATTTAATTTGCAACTTATGTGACAGACCTTTGAGAGTTATCCGCAACTCTTCAACCGAAATGCCTACTGTGCTATTCCTTATTACTCTATCTATATCCTTAGAAAACTTCAAGCTTATCTCTTCACTGTATCTTTGCGTATTGGTTCGGCCTGACTAGTCTCTTAAACTTCAGTCTACCCTTCATCGTCACTAAACTGTGAGATGAATCTATATCTGCTCTTGGGTACCCATTACAATCCAGTATATCAGTTCGGAATCTCTGCCTGACCAAGATGTAAGCTAACTGAAACCTTCCCGTATCTCCTGGTCTTTTCCAAGAACACCTCCTCCTCTTGTGATTCTTGAACAGAGTGTTCGCTATTACTAGCTCAAATTTTTCATACAAATCAGGTAGTCTTTCCCCTCTCTCATTTCTCTAATCATTTCTTCTACTCCTTCGCCTATAACCGCATTCCTGTCCTCATGCCAATTTGATTTTCATGTCCCTTTACATATTGAACTATGCTTTCTCTGTCTCTTGATCTTCAGCTTGCGACATCGGCAAGTATGCTTGAACTATCGTTGTCGATTAGAAAAACTCTATCACCGAACTGTACACAGTACTCACTCTCTGCCCTACATTCCTATTTATAATGATCCTGCTCCAGTTATACCATTTTCTGACCAGAAGTTCTTTCCATTTCACTTCAATGATCTCCACTATATCTAGCGTGAGTCGTAACATTCCCGTTTTCAGATTTTCTAGCCTCCCTACCACTTTCAAACTTCCGTCATTCCACGCCACGATTCGTAGATCGTTATGCTTTCGTTGGTTATTCAATCTGGCCTCTGGTCTCTGTAGCCAGCTAAAGGAAGTGTATAACACATCTCTCGCACCATAATAAAAGGAAAAGAGGACGAGGACTGATTGGCAGTGCTCTCATTGGCAGTAGTGAATATTGTCAGCAGTTTTCATGCAGCGTTTAGGAATTGACTACCCTGACTGTTTGGATCTGTATATTATGTTACAAAAGTAGCGTGCTTTACTGTTCGGACATGAACTACCAGGAAACATGGTACCCTCCAAAGACTAGTTTGATGCGTGTCTCCACCCCATGCAACAATGTCTTTTGCTAGTCTCTTCGTCTCTGAATTACTATTGCAACCTACATCCATTTTGAACCTGCTTACTGTATTCATTTCTTGGCCTCCCTCTAAAATTTTCACCACCAGACTTGCATTCATTACTAAATGTATGATTACTTGATGTCTCAGAATGTGTCCTATCAACCGATTCCTTCTTTTAGGCAAGCTATGCAAAATATTTCTTTTCTACCGAATTCTATTCGGTAGCTCCTTATTAGTTACGCGATCTGCACATCTAAAATTCAGCGTTCTCTTGTAGCACAACACTTCTATAGCTTCTATTGTCTTCTTGTCTGAACAGCCTACTATCCAAGATTCACATCCGTCCAACGCTTCAATATAGACACCTATCTTTGGAGAAAACTTCCTAAAACTTGTACTGATTTAGGCAGCCATATCGTCTTCTTCTGTTGATATTATACCCACTCTGAAAGCAGCTAGTAAAGTATGACTACTGCCTACAGCAGATAATTTCTTCCAAGATTCTCAGGTCGATAATTTTCTCAACAGTTGGTTTTTAAGCTCTTAGAGTACCTGTGTTGCTGACTAAATTATGGAATTCATTCCACCTGATACACAACCAACTGCTTACCTTTATACCCACGGATGTATCAGAACATTTATGCCACCATCAGTAGATTCCGTTATTTATATCAGTAAAGTTGAAACATATTGAAATTATTAACTGTAGGAAACCGAAAGTTATATCTAAAATCAATATAGTTATTGCTGTGATCACGGAATTTACGAGTCTGTAGAACCTTTTCGGGTTATTGTATAGTTTACAGTCTACAGTGAAATAACTTATTCTTAGGCTTGTTGCAGAGCAAAAAAATACTTTATGTTTGTGAGTAAACATAATTTTATTGTGCGAAAATATTTCGTCACTCTATTTTACGATTATTTACTGTTCTTTCCGCACTATCTGTCCTCATCCTCATGCTTATGTACTGTCGAAACACACACATACTTACTAAATATATTTGATGTACGGTGCATGCCAGTTACACCTTAGAATTAGAAATTCATTTTCTGATAGTCTCTTTTACGGCTAGCGAAAGAGTGAGAGAGAGAAAGAGACAGAGAGACGGAGAGATGGGGGGAGAGGGGGGAGGAGAGAGAGAGAGAGAGAGAGAAAGAGAGAGGAGAGAGAGAGAGAAAGAGAACATGTTTGGAGAGCGTATGTGTGTTTGTGCGCGTGTTTAGTTTATAAATTTTTACGGTTTTTGTTGTCTTTCGTAAGTTTTTAATCTGTCAAATAAAGTGTCGCTATAGCGTAGTGTAGTCAACAAATGTGGTGTGGGAGCTTTTACTTTTTAGGGTTCTTAAGTGTCCCGAATATGTAAATATTTCATTCCAATAGTGAGCACATGACCAGATTTGGATCTTTTTTTTTTTTACCAGTTAACGTGTCCCACATTTTAACGAAATAATGTGAACATGATCCACGCAACGCGAAATTAATATCTAAATTTCTACAAAGTGCGGAAAGTATAGTAACACAGCGTCTGTTTGCCATTGAACTAGTCTGAAGTTATTAGCATTCTCGAAATATATTGGATTTGAGATAACGATTTACCTTTACTGTTCATTTGTGTCTTGACCTCCACATTCCCTTGCGTACACACACAAATAAATATTGTTACGCACGTTTTGTATTTCTCTATTCGGATATTGGTCTTGATATGAAATAGCTCTTCTTTTTTTTCTCTTTTTTTTTGCGTGAAGTCCGAATTCAGTTTGTAAGAAAATACCCGCATAGGTCTATTACTATATAAACAGTGAAATGGTGGTCCAATTACTTCAGAATCTAATTGATATTCCCAAAAACATATCTTCCGTAAAGCAAACTCGCAGTATAAAATCAGGGATTAGATCGAATTCCGATAATGTTATAGCTGAGAAGAGCCGTTTGCTAACACCCCAGTTATGTCTCGTTACTGACGATGAAATAACCAACAATATTAGCTTTACGGTGTGAACAAGCAGAAACCATAAATTCTCAATATTAGATTTGTTAAATTAGACGTTGGGCTTGTAGTAAGCAGGACAAGAGCCCCGCAATAATTTACACTAATAAACGTCAACAAGCACAACATACGAGGCGCCGGTGCAGCTACACATGAAAACTGGAGTGGAAAGCAATTGCAGTATAAAACATCGCAGCAAAAAGAAAGAAATAAATAAAAATAAAAAGAAGGTTAATTTTTGTGTACTACACTAGAACTGGAATTATGGTTTTCTCAAATTACTTCCTTTTCCACGTTACGTCCTAGGTTCTGCTCCCTCTTGAATGCCTCGGGTCTGACGGAACGTCAGCATAGGTTCCCTTTCATTTTCTGCACATCTGGCGGCATTCTATTATTTGAATATAACCTAATCGCGTTTTCAAACAAACCGTATCAAAGTAAATTACATCTGTAGGAAATTATCCAAAGAAATCTGAAATACTGATACCAATGACACCCATTAACGTCAGAATACATGGTATGTTCTGTGACAGCCTAGAAATGAAATGAGTTGCACTATAACTGAGATCTCTAAAACGTTCGCTGGTGTGGCCTAGTAACAGTATAAACGGAAACCAGATGCAGAATTTCTTTGGCCATTGAAACTCTAGAAAATGAGATTGTCCATCAAACACGTTGTTATGAACAGCCGAGTCAGGATGTCTTGAAAGCTAGCGTTTTAAGCTTCAAACATAATTGCAGTACCAGAGCAATACATTTCCAGTGCACCATACATTAATGCAGGCAAGTACAAAGGGCGTTCAAAAAATTTTGCACATTCGTCTATAATTTCTTCATTTTTCGAAGGAGGAGAATGAAATATTTTGTGAACATACTCGGAACATTTAGCTATACATTGAGCCTACTCACTGTAGCCTCCATCAGCTGTGACGCATCTGGTCCAACGTTCTTTCCACGATGTAAATGTACTTTGATAAATTTCTGGGGATTGACATTTACACCATCGCTTAACAGGAAATAAGGTTTTCCCGTGCAGGTGGGCCTTCAGACGACGCAAGAGATAAAAATCAAACGGATCCAAGTCTGACTGTACGGAGGATGAGGAACAATTTTCCCAACCATTTTTCTCATTTTCCCCTGGGTCATAAGGGCTGTATGGGGTTTGGCATCGTCATGGTATGTCTGATGAGCTGATCCTGAAGCTGTCGTGTGTGGGTCTTGATGGCACGTCGCAGCTTGTCCAATGACAAACAGTTACGGTTCCGGTTAATTTTGGAGACAGGTTCCAAAAAGCCAATGAAAAGGACACCACCTTGATCCCAGAAGAAGGAGGCCATCACCTTTCGGCCTGCTGTTCGTGAAAGTCTTGGTTTCTTCTTGCGAGGGGAACCCGGATAACGGCATTCGATGGATTGGGTTTTGCTCTCAGGCTCGGACAAAAACAACTATGTTTCATCCTGGGTAATAATGCCGTCGAAACACTGTTTCCACTCTTCAGTAAAGGTGTTCATGAGAACGTCGCACACATTTTCCTCATCGTTTTCATTTCTCTTGTCAATAATCTAGGCACCCAACGTGGACAGATTTTTCTGTACCCTAGTGACTGTACCAGTGATACCACACTACCCAATGACAAACCAGTCATTTCAGCAAGCTGTCGTGTCGTCACACATCTGTCAAATGGTTCAAATGGCTCTGAGCACTATGGGACTCAACTTCTGAGGTCATTAGTCCCCTAGAACTTAGAACTAGTTAAACCTAACTAACCTAAGGACATCACAAACATCCATGCCCGAGGCAGGATTCGAACCTGCCACCGTAGCGGTCTTGCGGTTTCAGACTGCAGCGCCTTTAACCGCACGGCCACTGCGGCCGGCCACACATCTGTCATTTTGGATGATTTGAGCAATGGTCTCCTTATTAGCATCAATCACTGCCGTCAATGGTCTACCGCATCGTGGAATGTCCAGTAGAGAGAAATCACCTTCTTTAAACTGCAACCACGGCTGGATACTGCTGCGATCCACTGTGTCCTCCCTACAAACAGGGAGCAACTTTCTGTGAATCGATGTGGCAGAATCATCGCCGGCCTTGAAGAGGAACTCCATCTCCGACCGTTGTCGCAACCTGACATCTGCTCCACATTCCAATGTGGCTCACCTGTAAATAAAAGAAAATACTTTTATACACCAACTTATAGCTAAATGTTCCAAGTTTGTCCACAAACAATTTCATTCTGCTCTTGCCAAAAATAAAAAAAATAAAAATTAGAGACGACTGTGCAAAACATTTTGAACGTCCTTTGTAATAGAAACTAGGTGGATCTTCTACGATAAGTAAATGAAATCGCCTGAGTACTCTCCAAGTACTTCCAAGAGAGATAGAGCTGCAGACTAGCAAGCGAGAGGATGGCGTTTCAAAACATGAGCAGTCATAAAGATTTAGATTGTTTCTCTTATATCCCTCTAGTAGTAGTATTTTCACAACAGCGTTCATTATCTCTACAAAGTAGTTTTTATGATGATGCTACAGTCAGGAACTAAAATGTTGTACAAATACACATAAACAAGTTAATAGGTCCGTAGTAAGCATGGAACGCATAGTACTCACTGGCAGTAAGCTATGCGCAGGACTGTGCAAACAGAAATATTGCTGGGATGGAGCTAAATTTCTAGCTTCTGTTGCGAATCGAAAGGCAGAATTCTTCTTGACATCCATGTTGAATAGATACTTGCTTTATCTCAAGTGGTCACTTGGGGCTAAGACTCCACTGCGGACGCATATCAGGAGTTAACGCCTGGAAATCGCAACCTCAGAACACACTGAGCAGGCCGTGCAAACCACCCCAACAAAGCTTTATTTGTCACACATCCATGAACACGCAAGAAACCGCACCTTCGAGTGAGAACCTTTCAGCGACCACTCAACAGTCAGTACTACCTGATTTGTATGTGCAATAAGTGTAACTGAACTGTTACAGGAACGAGAAACGATCTTTAGCAGTCATGTTACAGTAAATCATCTGAACGTAAGAAAGTATACAATGATACATTATGCTGGAAATATACCAATTAAAATAAAAGTATGGAAGCCCCTCAGGGAAGCTAAGTGAAACAGTCAACAGCTGACTTCCTTATAGCTAGGCAGATATAATGGCGCAAATTGGAACGCCCGTTGTGGGGTAAGTGCAGTGGATGGTGGAGGCTTTGGATGGTAAGCACAAGTGTGTTGACGATGTAGGTTACGGAGGTATACGTGTCGTGATTCGAGTGTAAGTGTGACCGTGCAATTGTACGCACGTCCCAAAACAAATTCCTGGCTCATGCAGCGTATGGCATGGTTGCAGAAAGAATGGTACTTACGCATGTGCTACGCATAACTCATGAACTAACTTATGGTAGTAGTATGAAGCTTGAAATACACGATGAAACACGGTGAGAACTATTCCACGTTGGCATCATTGCCTTGCTCTATAGGTGTTATTTCATTTGTCCACGATTGATTGTCCAAATGCATTAATTTATAGGTAGTTATTGATTGGATATCGACTTCATTGTCCGGAACTGGGGAGCTGCTACGGTCGCAGGTTCGAATCCTGCCTCGGGCATCGATGTGTGTGATGTCCTTAGGTTAGTTAGGTTTAAGTAGTTCTAAGTTCTAGGGGACTGATGACCACAGAAGTTAAGTCCCATAGTGCTCAGAGCCATTTGAACCATTTTTTCGACTTCATTTTTGAATGTTTACAAACTGTGCTACCGATCACCTCGTGACAGTTCGAACTGATTATCAGTTCTTAAAGTGCCTTTTTAGTATGCAGATTAAATGGAAGTAAAGGGTTAGCAATAGTCGCTGCCACTGCGGGTCCTGCATTGTCGAGATCGTCAAGACGTGACTGTCATCCATCAGATATAAAAGAAGTAGACTTGTGTCCAGTAAGTCAATACTTAGTGCATCGGTTCTTGAGTTAATCGTAACTGGTTTAAAGTGTGGTAATATAGTTCCATTTGAACTCATTTTATTCCTTTAAATGTCTCAATCACTAAAAGAAATACTCTAACTGCTGCTACTTCATAAACCTGACCCCTGGGATGGGCTCCAGCTACTATCATGGTTCCGTATGCAACCGCAAACATTTTACTATGAAGCCACTGACCGTCTAGTCCCACACTGGGATAACATATTAACAGGTACGGCGATTACTTTTGAAATAATAAACACTGTACTTCGTTTCCATCCGTCTCGGTTACATTTGACTGCTCGTAACAAAAGTCTCAACATAGAAATAACTTCAATCTAATGATAATAACTAACTTTCTTTTGCCTTTGCAATGTTCGTGAAGTAATGTAAAAGAAAGCCAATTAAGATCGTGTTAGTTTCAGTCCAGTACAAGTAAGCAATAATGGCACTTCGGGACTTATAATGTAGTAATTGTTATTCTGTTATTATTCTTACTCTAAATTGAATGAACATAGTTTTCAGAATTAGGAAATAGAATTACTGATTTACAGGAGGAAAGCTCTGAAGTTGAGTTAGTTGCTGGGCCAGTGTGAATGCTGTCACTGTGGAATAAATTAATTAACTGGAGAATAATTTCAGATAAAGAGTGTAGCGTACACTTTGCTTCCGGATATAACAATCCACTGGTTGGTCCATTAAACAGTCCACAAGAGGTACGACAGCATAATTAATATTCGGACAGGTCCATACCCTGTCAAAATTCGTCAGAGAGTTCAGCGTACCCTAAAACAGGGCTCAAAGGGCCAATTTTATTATTTTTATTTGTGAATACGAAATTAAACTCTGTGGAAGACAGACAAAGTTGTAGCAAGGTCATGCAGCTTAACAGACGCAACCAGCCACTCGTATTAAAGGACGACAAGTGAACACTTTCTTTATGATCAAATGACAGGGTGTAGGGTCATACTAATTCCTCGTCACTGAAACATCGCGAAGCTGTGTGACCGATACAGACAGTCATTATCTGTATTAGTAATATACGAGGGTTGTCCAGAAAGTAAGTTCCGATCGGTCGCTAAATGAAACCACAGTGAAAATCAGAAACATTTTTTTCTTTGCAAGAGATAGCTACACTTTCCAGATACTTCTCTACATAGTCGCCGCTCCGAATTAGACATTCGCCGGAGCGCTATACCAAATTTCCAACACCATCGTCATAGAAGGCAGCCGCCTGTGCTTTCCAATAATTGTCTACGTTGGTCTATACCGTGTCGCCAGCGTCCAAGTGTTGTCTTCGTATCCAGCGTTTTATGTGAACAGAGGTGATACTCAGGACGACCCAATTAGGGCTGTGTTGTGGGTGATCGAACACTTTCTATCGAAAAGGCTGCAGGAGCATCTTCACTGCCCCTGCAGAGTGCGGCTGAGAATTGAAATGAAGAAGGAAGTGTTTGGCAGTTGTGTTATGTGGGCTGCATTCAGTAAGGCGAAGCCTCTCAGCGGGCCCTCCTACTTGGCGGGAGACATCGTTGTTCTAGGCAACTTTACTCGCTCACAGTGCGATCACAACTGAAAAGAGCGTCTTTATGCGATCGACGGTCATACTAGAGAGACTACCCAACACATCTGTGCAAAGCTTCATCGGGTTTTCACTGTGGCGTCCATTTCGCGACCGATCGGGACTTACTTTCTGGACACCCCTCGTATTTATGAAGGATGCCTTTGCTTGGTAACTGTGATTGGTTGTTTACATTTATTCATACATTCATTCACACATCGTCTTTTGTAAATGCCGACATGCAGGAAAGAGACTTGGAGATGAATGTGGAACGAGATGTACCTTAAGAGGCAGAAATGGCCACTGTGCACTACTTGTTTAAAGTATTCTAAAAACACATTATGAGTATTTCTTACCAACTGGCACTGACAATTGTAGGACTAGCTTCTAAATGTACGGGATGAACATTAATAAAACCGATAAAATGCAGGGACTGATTCCTGACTGGAAACGGGAGAAAAGAGGTCCTATGAGCATGTGTCTGGAAATACATCATTGCCACAGTAGACGGCGCTGACGAATGAAACTTCCTCTGACCACGTGCCGCGTGTTCCTTGCCTATGTGATTGACGCAACATACTCTAAGCAGCATAATGGTATGGTGTTCATGTCAGGAACAAGCCGAGATAATGTTTGTGTGCGGCCAAGCAGGTGGAAACTGTCGAGAGGCAGCATGGCTATACCACAACGAGTACTCTCAGAGACACTAACTACATCACACAACATTTCAAACCCTTTTTGGGCGTTTGTGTGATCGTGGATCCTTTCAGACAGACGAATGTGCAAGGATGGTTCTTGTTTCGGTGCAGCCGTGCTGCCTCTCGACAGTTCCTATCGAACTGGCCGTACAGCCTGCAACACACAAGGAACACGCAGCCCGTGTTCTGAGGGACTTTCATTTGCCAGCGTCACCTACCGTGGCAACGATCCATTTCCGGACATTTTTTCCACTATTTCCAATCAGGGATCAACACCTGCTGTTTGTCGGTTTGTTTACCATGAAACTTAAAACTAAAGAATAAAATTCCATGCTTTAAATAAGAATAATTCGTACAACTAGTAATAGCAATTTGTGTCGTCCGACTTTAATACTTCAACGAAATAACGCATGTGTAATTGCGAAGTTCGAAAAGCACGAGGATGAGTTTACCGTACTCCCCTGGACCGAAAATTTTCCAGTTCAAACCCAGTCGAGAATCTGTCAGACCACCTCGGTCACCAGTTGGCCCCTTGGATCTTCAGCCGGGGAACTCTGCGCAGCTGGCGACGGCACGGGAGTGGGCGTGTCGGCACCTTCCATGACCTCACAGACACTCTTCCTGCACGTCTCGCAGCGGTCCACAGTGCAAAAAGAGGTTGTCCAAACTTTTGCCAAGTGGTCACATTAAGTGTATATTGTAAAGGAACTTGTGAGTACGAACATCGAATTATAAAGGCAGAAAATAACTAATCTGCTTGGAAGGGTAGCTGTCGAAACAATGGGGAATAATGCAAAGCAAGAAAGAGACTTACTACTTGGAATCAAGAAATGGAATACACTGTTGAGGGAAAAAGGTGCTACGTTCACAGTGGCTCTTGACGAAAACCCCTCTGACATTCGAGGATTGTAGAACCCAAAGAAAAGAAATAATGAAACACTTAAACAGAAAGAAAAGGGGGTGACAAGTTCAAATCTACTATATACGGAAATTTGGATGAAGTTGTCTAAAAACCTGTGGCCGGAAGAGTAGGAAGAAGAAGAGAGTAATGAGATCATATGAAATGAACACATTCCCCTAGAGATTTGTAATATTTAATTTCAAGAGACGATGAAAAGTTGCAAAAATAGAAAAGCTCATGGAACGGACATTTTGTATACATAAATTTTCAAATGACTACCAGAAGAAGCTAATTACAGGCGTACAGATTTTTCAGATCAGTAATAGCAGTGGAATGGACGAAAACGTGTCGAAAACCCACTTTTAAAAGTGGGCAGTGAGAGACTTTGCAAATTAGAGGGGTATACGTACGTTAAATATGAAATACAAAATATATGTGAAGATAAGTGTAAATATAATAAGAAACATAGTAGGCATCATGTTACTTGAAGAACAAAAATGTGAATTTTTACGTAACACTTGTAAGTTACAGTAAAGCTTTTGGTAATTAGCATGGAGGAAAGCTGTGGACCGTTAAGGAAAAAAGAAGAATACCACCACATCTGATTGAAGCTACTGAGAATATATAAAGGAACACAAATGATTGCAAACACAGAATCTGGAAATATAGCCCAAGGAATATTCATAAAGGGGTCAGAAAAGGGTATTCTATGCCATCGTTAATTTTTAATTTGAATTGAGAAGGTGTTGTGTGGGAATTCAAATAACGGATTATGAACTTTGGTATAAAATACAGTTTGAAAGCGAGAAATTACATCAAAACTCTTATGATCGCTGACAACCAGACTAATTGCTGGAAACGAGGACAACTTATAGACAGCGCTATGTGAAATATATAGAACATCAAAACAAAATTCAAGCACATCGACAAAGAAAACCATGCCCATGGCATTACAAAGTTCACAACCCTTAAAATGTAAATTCATACTAAACACGGAGGGGAAAAGTAGAAAAAGGCCACGATGCTAAAATCTTATGAAGTTATGATGGTTCGTTGTTGAATATACGAAAGTGAAAACTAGACTACCAACTCTAGAACAAATAATTTACGAGCAGCCGAGATGAGTTGTTTGAGAACAGCCCAGGGAGTAACAAGAAGAGACAGATTAAAAAACGAGACCATCAGCAAGACTGTAAGAGTTTACAACTTAACTGGAAACATTGAGAACTACAGAAAAGCATGGAAAGTTTAAAAAGGAATGGCGATTACTGTGTTCCAAAACAGCTGCTACGGTGCATCCCTATAGAAAGATGGAAAACTAATAAGCCAAAGAGAAGATGGAAGATTCAAGAAGTCGCAGCAGACTATCTGGCCTAATACTTAAGGGGGAAGATGAAGAACAGGTTTCCAAAAGCTTCACTACTTCGGAAAAGCATGGAAGGAGGGGAGAAAAATATTATATTTAGATAATATTGATGAACAAATTCATAGGTGACTGAAGCAAAAAGGAAGACTGGAAGGAAGGTTGGGTTTAACGTCCCGTCGACATCGATGTCATTAGAGACGGAGCACAAGCTCGGATGGTATCAGGGATGGGGAATAAAGTGGATCTTGCCCTTTCAAAGGAACCATCCCGGCATTTTCTATAAATAATTTAGGGATATCATGGAAAACCTAGATCCGGATGACTGGACGCTGGTTTGAGCCATCGTCCTCCCTTTTCAAACAACTTACGGGAATTCAGCCAGGTAATATTTAAAGCGACCGCGATATTTCGGCGGGAGTACACCCCGCCATTTTCAAGGCACAAACTGCAACTTACGGGAGTTGTAAAGGCACATTTGAAACCTCGGTTCTTAGAGTAATTCAGGAAAGATAGTACACACACACACACACACACACACACACACACACTGATCACCAGTGCCACTAAAGATGACCAAAGTCAGAGGTATCGATAGTGAAAGACTACGAACTAGCAGGTGAGGTAACATTGACTCTGTTCCTCTAATTCTTGACAAGCGAGAGAGCAGGATGCATAGTTCGAACAAAAACTCCATGCCTGTTTACAAGGTTACTCGCTAATTTAATCTCAACAGCTTCCTTAATAACATTGTCCCAATAGCTGGACGTGCATGCCAATATCTGGGTATTTTTATATATCATAGGGTGACCAATATCCAACCAGTGTACGGTAATAGCAGATCTACTTGTCTGCTGCAATCGTGTGTGCCGTTTGTGCTTAGTACATCGATCCTCCAAAGTCCTGATAGTCTGACCAACGCATGCAATGGCACAGCTACAAGGAATGCGATGTACACCCGCCTTACACAAACCAAGATCATCCTTAACAGAACCCAAAAGCACTCTAATTTTAGACGGAAGTCGAAAACACATTTCACATCGTATTTCCGTACAATACGACCGATCTTGTTGGAAGTGCTTCCTGCGTAAGGCAAAAAGACAGTAGACTTCTATGTCGACGCAGTACCCGATGCACAGCTGGTCTATAGCGCAACTCAGGTTGAATCTGTCTTTAACTATAACCATTCTAACGAAATATAACTTCAAGATGGGCCAGCTCAGCTGGCAAAGTCTCACTGTCGGAAATGACATGTGCCATGTGTACCAAAGTACCAAGTACAACTTCACGCTGAGTCGGATGATGACAACTGTCAGCCTGTAAATACAAGTTAGTGAGAACGTTTCCGGTAAACTGCATGTCGCAATGATCCATAGAACTTCCTTCCAACCAAAATGTCAAGAAAGGTAAGGCAACCATCCTCCTCCATCGTAAATCGAATTTTCGGGTGGATCGAGTTCAGATGTTCTAAAAAGGCATTCAAATTCTCCCTATCATGAGGCCAAACATCAAAAGTATTATCAGAATATCTGAAGAAACAGGCGGGTTTCAAAGGCATATACAAATTTGCAATCTTGTAAAAAAATAGAGGGACATAGTCAATATTACCCCGCCTGCTAGTTCGTTGTCTTTCACTATCGATACTTCTGATTTTGGTCATCTTTGGTGGTGCTAGTGTTCAGCGTGTGGTTGTTATCTTTCCTGCATTACTCTAAGAACCGAGGTTTTAAATTTGCGTGTAAATCACTTGTCCATTGCAGTTCGTGCCTTGAAAATGGCAGTGTGTACTTCCACCGAAATATCGGCGGTCGCTTTCAATATTACCTGGCTGAATTCCCGTAAGTTGCTTGAAAATTTTATACGCCAGGAGAAACTCAGGTCTCACATCGTCCTCACTAATGCCAGTCCAGTGTACTCAAGACCGCGCCACCTCGATGGGTGGAACTGAAGCATAATTTTCTTGTGTCACATGTTTTTACTTTAAATTTTCAGTAGCGTTGTAAACGACGTTTTCTGCTACCAAACATTTTAGTATTTCTTCCTTTTTTTAAGAGACTTTCTCCAAGCAGCCCATGGTTGGTTTCTTTCCCTCCTGTTCGTCCTTCGTTTATGCTACTACTTCTTTTTCGATATTCTAGTGACAAACTACAACTACATTTATCGAACTGGTCAGGACGATATAACCTGTTAATATTAACGATTGGAGACTCACTACCTGTAGATTACGAAGCGAGCGAGATAAACGTTTGTATATAGGCTTCAACAGTCGAACTGTACCTACACTACCTCACGTGGTTGTTCGCAATGCAGTCCTCACCACTAACCCCACCGCTCTACCCTCCACCCTTCTCCACACATACACCTTCAAGTGCCCTGTGTAGTGGTACGGACCAAGACATCGCTCACTCCTCACAAGACTTAACAGAGGTTGCTGACCGGATGAGTGCATCGTGTACGGCTTACTAGCTTAGCGCTCGCTGCCTTGCTTGCGTAGACTGTATGGTCTGCAAAGAATTTTTGTTTTTGTTTTTTTAATCTAATTTCGATGTTATCCACTAATTATAACACCTTATACACTTTTTAGGCTAATTAAGACCATAGAAGCTTAGTTTCTCCGATTGTACTTCTGGCCTAAAAGCTATTCTGGTAGCTGGAATTCAGAGCTTTTGTTTATCATTTCTTTTGCGTTCTTGTCGAGATAGTTCCATAGAAAGGTTCATCTCCTAACGGATATTTCTTCATATCCAACCGAGAAGTGAAATACCATTTTTCGTATAGTTAACTTCAATTTTTTAAATATATGGAAATATTTTCTTAAATCTTTCACTCCGTTAGGGACTGAATTTGCAAAAACTGTGAAACCCGTTCTTTTTTCATTTCTAACAGAGTAGCGCAATACAAATTTTCATAGATTTAGCTTTGAAAATACTTTCATGACGGAATGAAACATTCACCCACTATTTTATCTCCTTCGTGGCTCAATTTCCAAAACTGCTTTTTTATTTCTGACTTGAAAACCAAATACCAGTTTTCGTAGTTCTAGCTCCAAAATATCCCTAACAGTGACATGTTTCTAAAACGCCGTTCATCCCCTATTTAACGCTTTCAGCAATGAAAATTCGAACAGCATGAAATGTCTTCAGCATAAGATCCACACCCACTCCAAATTTCAAGTTTCTATCCTCAGCGATTTCGGCTGGGCAGTGATGAGTCAGTGAATCAATCTGGGCAATTTGTGGTTGAATTTCAAAACAGTGAAAGACGTATTTTTTCACTTCTAATCGAGAACAGCAATACCAATTCTCATACATTTAGTTTAAAATGCTTTCACAATGATTTCATAAAATATTTCATCCCCTATTTCACGCAATTAAGGGTTGAATTTGCAAAAACAGTACAACACGTATTTTTCACTTCCCACTGGGAAGCCAAATAGCAGTTTCCACAGATTTAGCTTTAAAAATGATTTCAGATTAAAATATCGTCATAAAACATTTCACCTCCTATTTCATCCGCTTAAGGGTTGATTTTCCAAAAACCGTGAATTGTGTATCTTTTGTTACTAACAGAGGAGTCGAATGCAAATTTTCCCAGATTTAGCTTAGACATGCTTGCATAGTGAAATAGTTTCACACTAACCTCCATGCCATATTTCACCTCCACAAGGATTAAATTTCCAAAAACCGTGACATACGTATGTCGTCGTAACTCCCGTCTGCTTCACGTCTGCTGTGCAGCGAGCTACGTTAGTTTAAGTATTAACTGTATGTTTCTTACTTCTCACTTCTTCTTCCATGTGTTTTTGCTTTTAGGAAGCTATAATTGTCGAGTGCTAGTAATAGTGTTCCATAGATTTCGTGTTTGTTTTGAATACAGTCATAGAGAGTCCCTTTAGTCAACCATAGTACCAGTAGTGCTAGTGTTTGTTTTCAATACAGTCCAGAGACAGGTAGTGCTATTTTCATTGTTTTCTACAAGATGTGTCTAGCAACCACAGTTTAGTCAACTATCAGCCGCCTTTAGTGAATTAGCAGTCTAGTTAAAAGTTAACTCTCTACAGTAAACTGATTTCTTAGGATGGATAGGATGTGTGACTGCTGTGTACGGACGCAGGAGGAGCTGGCCACTGTTGGCGAACAGCTGAACGTGTTGATGGCCGCGGTCAGCCGTCTTCAGGCAGCTGCCTCGGAGTGTAGCGGCAGTGGGGAGTCTGGTGCGTCGCATGGTACACCCCAGGTGTTACATGCTTCACCCACGGTCCCTGCTGTCGAGACATCTTTGCGGGTACCGGGCGCTGTTGGGCCACCCTCTCCCCAAGGGGAGTGGCGGGTTCAGCGGCGTTCACGTCGCACGAGGCGGAGGGTCAATGTGGAAGCTGGCCGTGAAGCATCGCCCGCTCTGCCTGTCAGTGGACATGTGGCCGCTCCTTCAGCAAGGTCCGAGCAGGCACACGTGGGGAAGGGTTTATTAGTTATTGGGATCCAACGTTAGGCGGGTGATGGAGCCCCTTAGGGAAATAGCGGAAAGGTCGGGGAAGAACGCCAATGTACACTCTGTCTGCTTGCCAGGGGGTCTCATCCGAGATGTGGAGGAGGCCCTGCCGGCGGTGATAGAGAGCACTGGGTGCACCCGACTGCAAATTGTTGCTCACGTCGGCACCAATGACTCCTGCCGTCTGGGTTCAGAGGTCATCCTCAGTTCGTACAGGCGGTTGGGGGAATTGGTGAAGGCGGAACGCCTCGCTCGCGGGGTGGAATCTGAGCTAACTATTTGTGGTATCGTTCCCAGAAGCGATCGCGGTCCTCTGGTTTGGAGTCGAGTAGAAGGCTTAAACCACAGGCTCAGACGATTCTGCGGAGATCTGGGGTGCAAATTTCTCGACCTCCGCTACCGGGTGGAGAAATGTAGGGTCCCCCTGAATAGGTCAGGCGTGCACTACACGCAGGAAGCGGCTACAAGTGTAGCGGAGTATGTGTGGAGTGCACACGTGGATATTTTAGGTTAGAGAATTCCCTCCCTAGGCCCGAGAAGACGCCTCCTGAGACGCGGAAAGGTAGGAGTAGATGACAAACAGATCTGATCTATTTGAAACAGTTAACGCAGAACAGGGAATCAGCGATCATAAAGCGGTTACTGCATCGATGATTTCAACCGTAAACAGAAATTTTAAAAAAGAAAAGAATATTTTTCTGTTTAGCAAAAGTGACAAAAACAGATTACAGAGTACCTGACGGCTCAACACAAAAGTTTTGTCTCAAGTACAGATAGTGTTGAGGATCAGTGGACAAAGTTCAAAACCATCGTACAATATGCGTTAGATGAGTATGTCCCAAGCAAGATCATAAGAGATGGAAAAGAGCCACCGTGGTACAACAATCGAGTTAGAAAACTGCTGCGGAAGCAAAGGGAACTTCACAGCAAAACATAAACATAGCCGAAGCCTTGCAGACAAACTAAAATTACGCAAAGCGAAATGTAGTGTGAGGAGGGCTATGCGAGAGGCGTTCAATGAATTCGAAAGTAAGGTTCTATGTACTGACTTGGAAGAAAATCCTAAGAAATTTTGGTCTTATGTCAAAGCGGTAGGTGGATCAAAACAAAATGTCCAGACGCTCTGTGACCAAAATGGTACTGAAACAGAGGATGACAGACTAAAGGCCGAAATACTAAATGTCTTTTTTCCAAAGCTGTTTCACAGAGGAAGAGTGCACTGTAGTTTCTTCTCTAGATTGTGGCACAGATGACAAAATGGTAGATATCGAAATACACGACAGAGGTATAGAGAAACAATTAAAATCGCTCAAAAGAGGAAAGGCCGCTGGACCTGATGGGATACCAGTTCGATTTTACACAGAGTACGCGAAGGAACTCGCCCCCCTTCTTGCAGCGGTGTACCGTAGGTCTCTAGAAGAGCGTAGCGTTCCAAAGGATTGGAAAAGGGCACAGGTCATCCCCGTTTCCAAGAAGGGACGTCGAACAGATGTGCAGAACCGTAGACCTATATCTCTAACATCGATCAGTTGTAGAATTTTGAAACACGTATTATGTTCGAGTACAATGACTTTTCTGGAAGCTAGAAATCCACTCTTTAGAAATCAGCATGGGTTTCGAAAAAGACGGTCGTGTGAAACGCAGCTTGCGCTATTCGTCCACGAGACTCAGAAGGCCATAGACAAGGGTTCACATGTAGATGCCGTGTTTCTTGACTTCCGCAAGCCTTTGGATACAGTTCCCCACAGTCATTTACTGAACAAAGTAAGAGTATATGGACTATCAGACCAATTGTGTGATTGGTTTGAAGAGTTCCTAGACAACAAAACGCAACACGTCATTCTCAATGGAGAGAAGTCTTCCGAAGTAAGAGTGATTTCACGTGTGCCGCAGGGGAGTGTCGTAGGACCGCTGCTATTCACAATATACATAAATGACCTTGTGGACGACATCGGAAGTTCAGTGAGGCCTTTTGCGATTGATGCTGTGGTATATCGAGAGGTCGTAACATTGGAAAATTGTACTGAAATGCAGGAGGATCTGCAGCGAATTGACGCATGGTGCAGGGAATGGCAATTGAATCTCAATGTAGACAAGTGTAATGTGCTTCGAATACATAGAAAGATAGATCGCTTATCATTTATCTACAATATAGCAGGTCAACAACTGGAAGCAGTTAATTCCATAAATTATCTGGGAGTACGCATTAGGAGTGATTTAAAATGGAATGATCATATAAAGTTGATCGTTGGTAAAGCAGATGCCAGACTCAGATTCATTGGAAGAATCCTAAGGAAATGCAATCCGAAAACAAAGGAAGTAGGTTACAGTACGCTTGTTCGCCCATTGCTTGAATACTGCTCAGCAGTGTGGGATCCGTACCAGATAGGGTTGATAGAAGATATAGAGAAGATCCAACGGAGAGCAGCGCGCTTCGTTACAGGATCCTTAAGTTATCGCGAAAGCGTTACGGAGATGATAGATAAACTCATTGCTCCCTCCTACGTATATCTCGCGAAGAGACCATGAGGATAAAATCAGAGAGATTAGGGCCCACACAGAAGCATACCGACAATCCTTCTTTCCACGAACAATACGAGACTGGAATAGAAGGGAGAACCGATAGACGTACTCAAGGTACCCTCCGCCACGCACCGTCAGGTGGCTTGCGGAGTATGGATGTAGATGTAGATTTTATTTGTAACGGAGAAGTTGGTATTTTCATATACACTCCTGGAAATTGAAATAAGAACACCGTGAATTCATTGTCCCAGGAAGGGGAAACTTTATTGACACATTCCTGGGGTCAGATACATCACATGATCACACTGACAGACCCACAGGCACATAGACACAGGCAACAGAGCATGCACAATGTCGGCACTAGTACAGTGTATATCCACCTTTCGCAGCAATGCAGGCTGCTATTCTCCCATGGAGACGATCGTAGAGATGCTGGATGTAGTCCTGTGGAACGGCTTGCCATGCCATTTCCACCTGGCGCCTCAGTTGGACCAGCGTTCGTGCTGGACGTGCAGACCGCGTGAGACGACGCTTCGTCCAGTCCCAAACATGCTCAATGGGTGACAGATCCGGGGATCTTGCTGGCCAGGGTAGTTGACTTACACCTTCTAGAGCACGTTGGGTGGCACGGGATACATGCGGACGTGCATTGTCCTGTTGGAACAGCAAGTTCCTTTGCCGGTCTAGGAATGGTAGAACGATGGGTTCGATGACGGTTTGGATGTACCGTGCACTATTCAGTGTCCCCTCGACGATCACCAGTGGTGTACGGCCAGTGTAGGAGATCGCTCCCCACATCATGATGCCGGGTGATGGCCCTGTGTGCCTCGGTCGTATGCAGTCCTGATTGTGGCGCTCACCTGCACGGTGCCAAACACACATACGACCATCATTGGCACCAAGGCAGAAGCGACTCTCATCGCTGAAGACGACACGTCTCCATTCGTCCCTCCATTCACGCCTGTCGCGACACCACTGGAGGCGGGCTGCACGATGTTGGGGCGTGAGCGGAAGACGGCCTAACGGTGTGCGGGACCGTAGCCCGGCTTCATGGAGACGGTTGCGAATGGTCCTCGCCGATACCCCAGGAGCAACAGTGTCCCTAATTTGCTGGGAAGTGGCGGTGCGGTCCCCTACGGCACTGCGTAGAATCCTACGGTCTTGGCGTGCATCCGTGCGTCGCTGCGGTCCGGTCCCAGGTCGACGGGCACGTGCACCTTCCGCCGACCACTGGCGACAACATCGATGTACTGTGGATACCTCACGCCCCACGTGTTGAGCAATTCGGCGGTACGTCCACCCGGCATCCCGCATGCCCACTATACGCCCTCGCTCAAAGTCCGTCAACTGCACATACGGTTCACGTCCACGCTGTCGCGGCATGCTACCGGTGTTAAAGACTGCGATGGAGGTCCGTATGCCACGGCAAACTGGCTGACACTGACGGCGGCGGTGCACAAATGCTGCGCAGCTAGCGCCATTCGACGGCCAACACCGCGGTTCCTGGTGTGTCCGCTGTGCCGTGCGTGTGATCATTGCTTGTACAGCCCTCTCGCAGTGTCCGGAGCTAGTGTGGTGGGTCTGACACACCGGTGTCAATGTGTTCTTTTTTCCATTTCCAGGAGTGCATGTCGCTTTAAAAATACTTAAGAATTTCTTTAATGATGATTTATTTTCATAACACCTTCACCCACCACTTCACCACCATAGCGGTTAAATTTTCAAAAATGCTGAAACACGTATTCCTTTATTTCTGGCCTAGAAACCAAATACCGATTTTCATAGTTCTAGCTACAAAATTGCTTTATAGCAACATATTTTCACAAAGTTTTTCATCCCCTATTTCACCTCCTTCTTAAACGTCTTCTGCACTATGCTATTGACACCCTCGTCAAATTTCAAGTTTCTGTCCTTAGTGTTCTGGGCTGGGCGATGATGGTTCAGTGGATGAATTACTCACCTGGCTCATTACCTTTTATATGTAGATATAGCGATGTCGTTGTGCCTTCTCATATTTATTAATTCGTGAAAACAATAAGATTAGAGCAGGAGGTTGTATATATCGTCATCTGTGGAATTAAAAGCGGCTCATTTGTTCGACTATTATCGGGCAAAAGGCAGGTGCAGAGAAGTATCGCGTTTAACACTGTGCTGCGAATGGATAGAAACCGCAGAGGCCGGATACGGCTAATTCTCGGCTGGAGGGCAAATTACAGGTGCTGCGGACGTAAACGAACTTACCACAAGCCACGCAGTAGTACAGTGAATCCTCTAATACATGTAACCCTCGTTTCTCTTCCCTGAACACGTTCGCCGACCTATATCTACATACGTGTTCCCCCTGTGTGTGTGTGTGTGTGTGTGTGTGTGTGTGTGTGTATGTGTGTGTGTGTATGTGGCTGTTTCACAGTTTTCAGCAAGCTGTGAGGGGAGAGCGTGACGTAGGGAACGAGAGGGAGGGGATGGGGGCGGGTAGAATATGATGTTAATGCCCCCTGCAGAGCACCGGCAAACCATTGGACGACTGGTGTACCATTTCGCGGTCATAACGGCGGATTATGCCGTCATTTAAATTACTGATCCAACTGAAATTGATTGCAATGTTCGTACGAGGCCTGCGTGTAAGGGCGATACAGGAAGGGGTGGGAGGAATGCGACCGCGTTTCGACTGTTTGGCCTAAATTACATTATCGCATGCTACCCATGGGGCTATTACGCCAGGTAATTGTATAACAATAGGTGACGCATATCACATTTGCGAGCGCAGAAGGTGGAGGTACGCCGACCAAGGCGACTGGTTTCCTTTCTGTAGAATATTTAGTCGTAGAGTCCCGTGACTGCACATTAGCAATCATAACGATGGCATAGCTACAACTCTGCAAGGCCATTAACACCGTCGGAACTTATGCAGATAAAGATTTGTGCTGCGCCCACGATAATTAAAGCACAAATTCATTTCAACTTTCCTGGTGTTACAGTTCTACGAGAAATAGGGAATTGCCAAATACTTCGTTTACATACTCTTCATTTCATTATAACATTATCGATTTAGAGGCCTCTACGCTCGTCATCAGATTACGTGTTAACAAAATGGCGTACAACAATTCATTTCAATACACAATACATTTCCGTTACATACTGTGTATGTTTTAACAAAGTCGTTGAAGTCTTCCTGCAGTGAGATTAACAAACTGCGCTTACCTTCATATCAACATTTTACAAATGCATATAGTAAGTGTTGTTGTCTGATAGCATGAAAATGTTCGTAGATTTATCTTAAGAAATGTAGGGTAAATATGCTAGCGATCTATACTCCATCAGATGTTGCGTATACAACCAACCAGTGTTAATAACAAGAGGAGAGTCAGTATTGGTCGTTGAAGTAGGAATCTTTATTTCTGCTGTAAATAGATTTCAATCACTACGTGTTGTCTCACAAATACAAGCATTATCTGCACATATCAATGAACAGTACCTGTCAGGATGCCGTTTCATTTGGTCTGAAAACTACTGTTCATTGATATGTGCAATGTTGCAGTTTTGTGGCCTGTATTCGCTAGTCCAAAGGGCTCTACTACTAGCATTGATAATATTCACATAGTGATTATAATCGATTTGCAACAGAAATGAAGATTTCTACATCAATGAGCAATGCTGACCCTTGTTATGTAATTTAACTTACAGCCATTTATCTCCGTAATTAATTTCACTATCTTAAGACTGAATAAACTTATTAGAACAGGCAGAATATGTAATGTAATTGTATTAGTTATTTGGACTGGTTTATTCTGAGTCTCTGCTGGGAACAATTATATCTGATGGTCAGGCTAGGAGCTTCGACATTGACGATACTATAATAAAATAGAGTCTGCGGAATTTTTTTTATGAAAGTTGAAATTGTCCAGTCACATTAAATGTGACCACCTGTCAAAAGCCTAAAAAACGACGTTTCGCAGCGCTGTGACCAGTTGCGCTAGGTTTCTCAATTGAGGATCCATGGTGCGGACAATCAGATCGAGGTGGCCCCCCATATTCTCGTTGTTGAGTTTCCTGGCCGTCCTGATGCTCTTCCAACCACGCACGTGTGCTGTGACTTCTGTGAAATTCTGCATTGTCCTGTTGGATGCGATCGTGCAGAGGAAAAACAAACTGCATTTAGTTGTAGAAGTGGTTCCAAAGATAGATGCATACTTTCGTTGATTTATTGTCTCTCCCAGAATGACGAGATCACTCCTGAATGTCCTCATGCCTCATGCCTCGACCCTTCGGGAGGTCGTTGCGAGGGTTTTGCTTTCAGCCGTTTCACACCGTATACGACTATGGCCAATTGTCCGATGGAGTGTAAGACGTGATTCGTTTGAAAACATCATCTGTCACCATTCATTGGACGTCCAGAGGAGGATTTTCTTTTTTTTTGGGGGGGGGGGGGGGGGGGGGTCATCATTCTACTGACTGTTTTGATGCCGCCCGCCACGAATTCCTCTCCTGAGCCAACCACTTCATCTCAGAGTAGCACGTCCTCAGTTATTTGCAGGATGTAGCCTGTCACGGCTCCGTCTAGTACCCTGGAAATCATTCCGTGACGTCTAAACAGAATTCCTATCATCTTGACCCTTCTCCTTATCAGTGTTTTCCATATATTGCTTTTCTCTCCGATTCTGCGCAGAACTTCCTCATTCTTTACCTTACCAGACCACTTAATTTTCAACATTCGCCTGTAGCGCCACATCTCAAATGCTTCGATTGTCTTCTGTTCTGGTTTTCCCAAAGTCCATGTTTCATTACCATTCAATGCTGTACTCCAGACGTACATTCTTAGAAACTTCTTCCTCAAATTAAGGCCTATGTTTGATAGTAGTAGACTTCTCTTGGCCAGGAATGCCCTTTACGCCATTGCTAATCTGCTTTCGATGTCCTCCTTGCTCCATCCGTCATTGGTTATTTTACTGCCTAGGTAGCTGAATTCCTAACTTCATGTACCTCGTGACCATAAATCCTGACAAGTTTCTCGCTGTTCTCATTTCTACTACTTCTCATTACTTTCACCTTTATCCTATTTACTCTGAATCTATATTCTGTACTCATTAGATTTAATCTGCCAGGAAGTTTCATATCAGCGCACACTCCGCTGCAGAGTGAAAATCTCATTCTGGACTCATCAGATTGTTCATTCCATTCATCGGATCATGTAATTCTTCTTCACTTTCACGCTCATTAGCAATGTCACCAGCGAATCGTATCACTGACATCCTTTCACCTTGCATTTTAATTCCACTCCTGAACCTTTCTTTTATTTCCATTATTGCTTCTTCGATGTACGGCTTGAATTGTATGGTCGAAAGACTACGTCCCTGTCTTACACCTTTTTTAAAGCGAGCACTTCGTTCTTGGTCGTCCACTCCTGTTATTCCTTCTTGGCTGTTATACAATTGTATATTACACATCTCTCCCTATAGCTTACCCCTATTTTCATCAGAATTTGGAACATCTTGCACCATTCTACATCGTCGAACGCTTTCTCCAGGTCGACAAATCCTATGAAAGTGTCTCGATTTTTTCTTAATCTTGCTTCCATTATAGACCACAACATCAGAATTGCCTCTCTCGTACTTTACCTTTCCTAAAGTCAAAGTGACCGTCATCTATCACATCATCAATTTTCTTTTTCATTCTTCCGTATATTATTCTTGTCAGCAATGTTGACACATGAGCGGTTAAGCTGACTGTGCAGTTGAGGTTCTGACGTACACATTCCAGCCTTCGTCGCAGATGAACATTAGTCAGCATGGGTACATGAAACACGCACGTGCTCCATAGGCCTCTACACAGCAAGCTTCGCTGAACGGTCCTTGAGGAGACTGTGTTGGTAGCCCGTTGGTTCATTTTGGCGGTCAGGTGTTGAACAGTTGTCTATTAGCCCATAGACTTCTCCTCCGCCACCGTTCTCCCCTGTCATCTACGGCCCATGGTGCACCAACGTTGCCTCGTCAGTGGTTTTGGATGGCGCCATTTTGCCATGTATTTTACGCCATTTCGCTGGCACACGAATATTTCTCAAACATCAATTTGGTGAATGCTTCTAACATTGGCCTGAAAACCAATGATCATCCCCTTTTCAACGGCAGATAAATGAGCAACCCCCCCCCCCCCCCCCTCCGCCACTACCACCTCCCTAGACGCTTTATATACCCTCCACCGTTAGTGCTGACATCTGCCTCTGAGAGATTATTGCACTCTGACGTCGATCATATGCAGTGCTCACACTGGACCGTGCATAAGTAGTACCGCAGAGGGTTAAACGCAAGGAAATTCAAAGACAGAAAAAAAATTTGAAAATTTGTGGTAAGTTCCTATAGGACCAAACTGCTAAGGTCATCGATCCTTAGGCTTACACACTACTTAATCTAACTTACTGTGAGAACAACACACACACACATGTCTGAGGGAGGACTCAAACCTGTCAGGATGCCGTTTCATTTGGTCTGAAAACTACTCTTCATTGATATGTGCAATGTTGCAGTTTTGTGGCCTGTATTCGCTAGTCCAAAGGGCTCTACTACTAGCATTGATAATATTCACATAGTGATTATAATCGATTTGCAACAGAACAGTGGCAAGGCGCCCTAGACCCCATGGCTACGCCGCGCGGCTCAGAGACAGAGATGTCGTGTTACAAATTGAATCCTACCCATGAACGTAAAATCCGTTTTACAACATTAAAAAGAGTGTTTCTCATGTCAAAAATGCATGTGGAAAAGTGTGAACAGTAGTCCCTGATTTCGAAGGGCAAAAATTATTTTAAAATACCGAGGTTTGTATGCTCTACGATTCATCAAGCTTTCTTATACGCAAACCTTTGCATTTTTGTATAATCGATGTTTGAAGGTTTACGAGTTGATTGACTAGTAAAGCAAAAATGGTTGAACAAAGATATAACTGTATTATCTGTAACAAACTAATTAAACATGTTCTGATAACGATATTGCCAACACATACAATGCTTACAGAGTTTTAGGTCCCCAAAACAGAAGTGTTGTCATACTTCCTTCCCTTATTTCCCGTCCGAATGCTAATTTACAGTTTCATTGAGGTAATTAAAACGCAGCGGAATGGAACAGTACGCAAACGTGACAAAGTCAAAATGTGGACATGCTACATCATTTTCAGGGTATCAGCACTGCACTGTTCCGAGATCAGATACCACTGCCATCATGTTATCTGGATGTTTGCAACGATCTGTTCCAGACTCTTTTAGTAAGAGCATCATATAAATGTTGGCTTCCCACTTTTACTGGCACAGCTGTCGGAAAAGAAGTATCTTGGACCTAGTGAAGAGACTAATCAGTCACAAGCATTAAAGGACTCACTTGGGTACTTGTCTGCAGAAAAAGCTATACAAGTGGCGGTCAGAACGTTTCCACCCGAGGGAGTTGTAGCCTATACGCAACTCAGCGGGGCTCCGCTGAGGTCATATGAGCAGCCGTAAGGTGAAAAGTTCGGGAAAACTGCGACAAGGGGTTCTGCTGCTTCATGACAACGCACGTTCCATATCGAAAATGCCGTAAAGCAGAAGTTACGCCTACTCAAGTGGGATACCCTCGAGCACCCACTCAATAGTCCTGATCCCTCCCCATGCGACTATCGCGCCATCGGTCGCTTAAAAAAGCGTTGAAAGGCCGACGATTCCTGTTGGACTTGGATGTGCAGCAGTTACCTGCTTCCTTACGCAGCAAGACACGGTGTTCTAACAAGAGTGTACCTTAAACCTGGTGCATCAGTGAAGTGAGTGATTCAATGCTCACGGCGATTTTGCCTCCCTGGTATAACGATTCTCGCGTATACGGCCTTATAACGGCAACTTTTTCGTCACCCCTTGCAGTTAACTACCTTGTGTTATGGGCTGCACTGTACTTTCTGATTATAATTAATTCTTTTATGTGACATTCATACTTTCTAGTAAATAGCGGGAAAGGCGTAAAATGTTAGCTCTCTATGTTTTCTTCCTAAGAAAGACCGTGTGTGCTTTCAACAGTGTGAAACTGACGAAGCTTCTGGTTTCGTAATGAATCTTGCACAATAAATAAACGTGAGTGACGAGGAATATTTATTAGAGCCTCACAACTAGGGTTTGGATAGTTTTAAGGAAAAACACGTGGAAGGTGGCCCCACATATTTCGTCAGTTGTTGTTTCATGGAATACATTTTATTGGTTAACAACAATATTATAACCACAATTTAAAATACCTTGTTAAAAGAACAACAACGCTCAAATCATTTAAGAACTTGAACAGGCTGAATTAATTAATAACAAATGTTTCAAATGGTTCTGAGCACTATGGGACTTAACTTCTGAGGTCTTCAGTCCCCTAGAACTTAGAACTACTTAAACCTAACTAACCTAAGGACATCACACACATCCATGCCCGAAGCAAGTTTCGAACCTGCAATTGTAGCGGTCGCGCGGTTCCAGACTGTAGCGCCTAGAGCCGCTCGGCCACCCCGGCCGGCAATTAATAACGAACTTTAACAATTTATACCATTAAGAGTAGGGCTTGAAACTAGGAGTATACAGTTCCCAAATACAAGAAAGGCACCACACCAACTAGGCGTGGCTGCAAGCGCGTCCAACAAACAATTTTATCAGTAAAATAAGATACAATGACAACCACTAAAGGTACCATCAATTTCCAACCGTGGGTAACACGTTACACAATTGGATAACGCACATCCAAAATAAAGAAAGCGTAAGAAACCAGGCCACTGATTGTGACTGTGGGAAAGCCCTTAACAATATACAAGCCTTAATAAAAAATGCCTTAAGCAATAAAATACACAATCGCACAAAATGTAGGCAAAGCTGTGAAGGGGTACAATTTATATGTGAAATTAGAATTATATATTTGTACCTTCGGCTGCTGACTGGCGTTGGGGGACAGGTGAAAAATCTGTCCCCCAACCGGGACTCGAACCCGGGACCTCCTGCTTACATGGCAAACGCTCTATCCACCTCTTTTTCTTTTTTCTTTTTTTTTTGTTAATTGTATTTGGTCGAAGCGGACGTCACATGACATCCATTGAAGTCCGTTGTTGATCTTTTCACTAAGTTTTTTATTACAGAGACATGGCAGGTCTCCGACCGAACACGCTGAGCTACCGTGCCGCCTGCACCATATCCATATAGGTATATATTTAAACGTGACTCCTAGCTGGCACACACCAGTAGAAACACAGATTATGGCCCTTAAATAAATATACAGTTTTCCGAAAAACAAGATAAGCTCGGAGGACTTGCAATTTAAACGTGACTTCCGACTGGTACACAAAAGAAGAAACGTTGACGATGAGCTTTAATAAAAACACAGTTGCCCAGAATATAAGTTGGGAGGACATGCAGTTTAAATGTGACTCCGGACTTCTACACGCCAGCAGAAACGTTGACAGTGACCCTTAATACTAACACAATCGTACAAAATACATGGTAAGCTGAGGACTACAGCAGAAGGTTATCACAGCCAGCAGGGAACAAGTAGGCACGTTTCACAATGAACTGAGTCGGCTAACGACTGTGGATCAAAGGATAGACTCAGCAGTTCATAGTCATTAGTAAGAGGTCTTATAACTTAACTCGTTCCAGAAACAGCAGATAAGAGTGCAAGGCTTAAACGAGTAGTTAAAGAGCAAGCATGGTGAGGAGGAACTTCGGGGTTGCAGAATACGGTTTAAACCTCATGAGCTTACTGTATTCACCGAACAGAACAGACTAATTTGTTCCTGATTAATCGGTAACACTCCACCGTGCGCACGAGTCAAACGATCAACTTTACTTAGTTTGAGCCACCGCGATGCGGCTGGTAGAGGTACCAGATTGCTGGCCTATTCAGACGTCTTCCGATGACGAAGTGCCGCCGTAGGAGAAAGCAAACACGCCTGTGCTTCGGGCCCAGGGAACAGGAACGCGACGTCCGCGGCCAAAGTTACGCTGCCAACGCACCTCAGAAGCGAACAGTAATCTGCACAAATGAGGGTACAGACGAGAATGCCTAAGACTTAGGAAATCTCAACATCGCGAAAGCTATTGCACATTCAAATTACAAGCTTAACATTCCTTAATATGAGTTGTAAATCAGAAGACGAAATATCAGCGCCTGCTGATGCAATGATTGAGGCATACTCGTCTGGAAAAGGGTACTTTGCCTCTGACACATATTATGTTAAAAATTTAATTTCGCCTATTCAATTTATAACAGATAACACTCGTATACTTGCAAGAAATATGTCCTGGAAAAACAAACTGCAGCCAGTTACACTGACTAATGATGGTACACAAAAATCAGACGGAAGGGCGATAACATAACAGAATCAATTCCACATATCACAGACGTGGCCTTGCAGTATCAAGTACCCAAAAAATACGAAAACAACACTTAACTCCACTCAGATGTGAAGGAGCCGTGATTTCCAGGATTCCAAGCCGGGTTCTTGTTGTTGTTGTTGCTGTGGTCTTCACTCCTGAGACTGGTTTGATGCAGCTCTCCATACTACTCTATCCTGTGCAAGCTTCTTCATCTCTCAGTACCTACTGCAGCCTACATCCTTCTGAATCTGCTTAATGTATTCATCTCTTGGTCTCTCTCTACGATTTTTACCCTCCACGCTGCCCTCCAGTACTAAATTGGTGATCCCTTGATGCCTCAGAACATGTCCTACCAACCGATCCCTTCTTCTGGTCAAGTTGTGCCACAAACGCCTCTCCTCCACAATTCTATTCAATACATCCTCATTAGTTATGTGATCTACCCATTTAACCTGCAGCATTCTTCTGTAGCACCACATTTCGAAAGCTTCTATTCCTTTCTTGTCTAAACTATTTATCGTCCACGTTTCACTTCCATACATGGCTACACTCCATACAAATACTTTCAGACTTCCTGACATTTAAATCTATACTCTATGTTAACAAATTTTTCTTCTTCAGAAACGCTTTCCTTGCCATTGCCAGTCTACATTTTATATCCTCTCTACTTCGACCATCATCAGTTATTTTGCTCCCCGAATAGCAAAACTCCTTTACTACTTTAAGTGTCTCATTTCCTAATCTTATTCCCTCAGCATCAGCCGACTTAATTCGACTACATTCCATTATTCTCGTTTTTCTTTTGTTGATGTTCATCTTATACCCTCCTTTCAAGACATTGTCCATTCCGTTCAACTTCACTTCCAAGCCGTTTGCTGTCTCTCACAGAATTACAGTGTCATCGGCGATCCTCAAAGCTTTTATTTCTTCTCCATGTATTTTAATACCTACTCCGAACTTTTCCTTTGTTTCCTTTACTGCTTGCTCAATATACAGATTGAATAGCATCGGGGAGAGGCTCCACCCCTGTATCACTCCCTTCCCAACCACTGCTTCCCTTTCATGTCCCTCGACTCTTATAACTTATTGCCTCCAATCCGTACAGGCTGTCTCCGGGATGCCCTTTGCTCTAAGATTTAAGCTTTCGGCGTATGCCGGGAACTTTCCGACCAGGTTGCACGCGACGTCCGCTGCTCTTCCCGGAGGTCGCAGCTATCAATGCTTAATGTAGCCGGCAAGGTTTGCTCCTACTGATTTAACTACTAGAGGCTTCTCTAGGCCCGTGCCGGACAGCCTGAGTACCCCAAAAGCAACAACTTGTCAGCCAAGTGCCCTGCAGCCAACTCACTGTACTCGGCCCTGCCCAACCAACGACACATGCCACGAACGAACACCCTTACTCGCGACATACGATCAGGTCGATATCGGCAACCCAAGTAGTCACTGACGTCAGCACAGTGCCATGCCGCCGAGAGTAAAGCCGCCACGGCTCAAACTTTTTAAAAAATGATCCATCATGTTAAAGAATAAAATGTAACTGTGTGAATGCATGAAAATCTGAACATAGAAACATTTAACTTACGTTTCCATCTTCTTCGGCGTTATTCGTTATCTTCACACATCACCAGCCATGTACAAATGGTTATTACAATTAGATGTTTCCAAGCGCATAGTTAAACGAATGCACTATGAGGTAGCCTTTAATATTATGGTTTTCCAAATGCATTTAAAATGCGAGACAAAAAAAAATGTGTATGAAATCTTATGGGACTTAACTGCTATGGTCATCAGTCCCTAAGCTTACACACTACTTAACCTAAATTATCCTAAGGACAAACACACACACACACACCCATGCCCGAGGGAGGACTCGAACCTCCGCCGGGACCAGCCGCACAGTCCACGACTGCAGTGCCCTAGACCGCTTGGCTAATTCCACGCGGCGAAATGCGAGACAGCTTGTATCTACGGACAAAGGCTACTTAAGTTGAAGCCGCTGTTTCCCGTGGTAGGAAGAATACTGTGGGAGTCTATTATCTGCGATTGGATGGAGTCAACGTAGGCTTCATTCTACAGACACCAACAGTAATCGCAAGACATCATGAGCAACCATGAACACGTATCAAGCAGAAGAACTTTCTGACATGGTCGAGCATGGGAAATGTAAGTGCGATATAGAAATGAAATTTTAAGCATGTCCTAAAATAGTCATGTATTTTATTATGAAGAAAAATTTTTATGTTTAATTTTATTTTTTAGTTAATTTCTGGTTATATAACTGGTTCTGTCTACTACCAAAAACCAACAGCAGTTTTACAATCAGCCTTAAACATAATACAGGTTTATCAACAGTAGTAAAATATATGCTCGCAAATATTTGGAAACATTCGTTTTTTTTTCTTTTTAACTGGATGTGTAGTCGATTTTATGAATAATATACATTAGGAATTAATCTCACAATTGTCTATAATTATGCACGAGCACGAGTATAATGTTGTGCAAACATGCAGTGGATCCTATATATTTTATGAAAGGTACTTTTTAAAACAATCAGAATTTATATAAACATTTATATGATTCCTTCAGGGGTGTAAAGACACTGTTATTTATAATCTGTCTGGCTTTGTTCGAACTTTCAGTCTGGTAGAATTCCAGAAGTAAGAAAAGGACGAAGACTGGTCGAGTAGGGAGAGTTTATATACGAAAGGCAAAGTCGTGACTCACCGACTGACTCACTATGGCCCAGCGCTAACCGCTAAGGAAAGAAACTTGAAGTTCGTAGAGGCTGTGGATCTTACACTGTAGGCATCAAAATAATGGTTCAAATGGCTCTGAGCACTATGGGACTTAACCTCTGAGGTTATCAGCCCCCTAGAACTTAGAACTACTTAAACCTAACTAACCTAAGGACATCACACACATCCATGCCCGAGGCAGGATTCGAACCTGCAACCGTAGCGGTTAAGCGGTTCCAGACTCTAGCGCCTAGAACCGCTCGGCCACCATGGCCGGCACTGTAGACATCGTTTAAGATAGAATTGTTCGAATTTCCACATCTAAGGGGGTGAAATAGGGGATGAGAGGGTGTGGATCTTACACTGTAAGCATCGTTTAAGAAGGAATTGTTCAAATTTCCATACCTAAGGGGGTGAAATAGGGGATGAAAGGCTTTTTGAATGTATGTCGCTTGTAATGAAAGCTAGAACTACGAAAATTGTATTTGTTTTCTCAGTCAGAAAATAAATACGTGTTTCAGAATTTGTGGATATTCAGTCACTAATTGGGTAAAACTGTGTGTGGTTCTTTCTAAACAAATTATTTCTGAAGAACTACGGAAGGATTTTTAACGCTACATCTACGACAATTGCTATTTGACTTCTCGGTTAGAAATTTAAAAAAGTATACTTGTTTCAACCTTACTCGAAATTCAACACCGGAGGGAGTGCGATAGGGGGCGAAAATTTTTAGGAAAATATTTCGTTACATTAGCCCTTTGACTGCGGCTGACTGCCACGTCAGCTCAGTGCTGCCGTGCCCCTGGTGCTGCCGACTGCTGTAGAAGTTCTGAGACGTTCGCCCGCCTATTGTTTAGGTGCGCTTGAATACTAACGGCCTTGCCACAGTGGATACACCGGTTCTCGTGAGATCACCGAAGTCAAGCGCTATCGAGCGTGGCTGGCAGTTGGATGGGTGACCATCCGGACCGCCATGCGTTCTTGACATTTTTCGGGGTGCACTCAATCTCGTGATGCCAATTGAAGAGCTACTCGACCGAATAGTAGCGGCTCCGGTCAAAGAAAACCATCATAACGACGGGGAAAGCGGTGTGCTGGCCACACGCGCCTGCTATCCGCATCCTCACCTGAGGATGACAGGGCGGTCTAATGGTCCCGCTGGGCCACTTGTCGCCTGCAGACGGAGTGCTTGTTTGCAGCGCTACTGGCGGACTCTCGCCACACCTTATCGTTTGCTCTAACCGCAACAGATGGCGTTTCAACGTGCGGAACACGACTGCATTTGGAATAGATGTCAGCGCTTTTGGCGGACCTTCACAGCACTTGAATGAGTAATTTTCTTTGCACAAAACAGATGTCAAACTGTAGTTTCGCGACTTTCTGCAAGACTCAATTCTTGGTTCAGACATCAGTCGCGTATTATTCGCTTGTGTTTGCATGGTGAATTTACGTATTGTGATGGTACGTAGAAAGCTACTCACCTCCGAAGAGATAATACAGATGTTGATGGAGAGCGACCCTGAAGAATCGCTGTGCTCATCAATAGACAGCGATTCAGATGAGGAAGACTCTCTTACGCATAGTTTACAATCGATAGAAGTTGTCGACTCTCATTCATCGCCATCGGTAATTATTAATGCTATCAACGTATCACAAACCTCAAATGCATCTGATTTCAAAAAGATATCGGAAGAGTGGTGATCTGTAAATGAAACCGAGTGTGCTAATAGATTACAAGAAATCAATCTGACTAGCCGACCGAAGCGACATGCAAATAAAAACAGTGGAAAGTACACGGAATTCGTCTAAGTTGTAAAGGAAAAGATTTTTCTAAATTTTGAACATGGCAATGTTCAATGACTTTTGCTTATACCTGAAATACTGGACGAAAATGAAGTAAGTTTCATCTCAATGTGATTAGATAAAGTTTTGCAACTTTTTACGTCGATCGCAAGACAGCAGGTAGTGCTAAACGTCAAGAGTACCCTACAAGACTAAACGTGTCGACACATTTACCAGATCAGTGGGAAGAGTAAAAGACATGCGTAGTCTGTGCTCGAAATGGTGTTAGGAAACAAACTAAGTTGTGCTGTAATGAATGAAACGCAACTCTTTGTGCTTATCCGTGCTTCAAAACTTATCACAAACAATTTCAGCAATAAAGAACTGTTAAAATTTGTTTTGGAAAATGTAGAAGTGTATCACTATTGTAAACGTCTTTATTTGTGTATACATTAAAATAAAATGCACCTCACACGAAAATGAAGTGTCAATAGTGTAAATAAATACCCCCATTTCTTTCAAAGCCAGTCAAAAGAACAGAACAAAATAGAAATCCGAAAAACAGCGAGCTCGTTGGAAGCATTGCGCGTGGAGAGCGCGCCAGAAGCATTCAGCACCCAGCGCACGGCGAGCGGCGGGGCAATGCAGCACACGAGGCGCGACCGCCAGTGTTGCACGTAGCAGTCAAAGGGTTAAAGGTAAATTTATGAAAACTGGTATTTCACATCTTGGTTAGATATAAAGAAATGTTTGTTAGGGGACAGATGTTGCTATGGAAATATCTCCACAAGAACGCAAAAGGCATGAACAAGAAAAGCTTTGCTTTCAAGATACCGGAATCGTTTTTTGGTCAGAAGCACATACCCAGAAGACCATGTTTACATAGCCTTAATTAGCGTGAAAAGCTTAGAAGGTGTTGCAGTTTGTAAATAATATAAGAATTCGGTTAAATAACAACAATTTCATACAATCAACACAAAAAATGGTTCAAATGGCTCTGAGCACTATGGGACTTAACATCCCAGGTCATCAGTTCCCTAGAACTTAGAAGTACTTAAACCCAACTAACCTAAGGATATCACACACACCCATGCCCGAGGCAGGATTCGAACCTGCGACCATAGCGGTCGCGCGGTTCCAGACTGAAGCGCCTGGAACCGCTCGGAACCAGAGGCCGGCCAATCAACACAAGCGACGCAGCGGGCGCTAAGGCAGTAACACCGCTCATTGGTAGTAATTTACATCAGCCAATCTGAAAGGAGCGTGGTCTTACTTTCTGGAGAGTCAGTCAACCGTGCTGACTATTTATCGACCAGTCAAAAAAAAAAAAAAAAAAAAAAAAAATGTTCAAATGTGTGTGAATTCCTAAGGGACCAAACTGCTTAGGTCATCGGTCCCTAGACTTACACACTACTTAAACTAACACATACTGAGAACAAAACACACACCCATTCCCGAGGGGGGACTCGAACCTCTGGCGGGAGCAGACACACAGCCCGTGACATGATGCCTCAAACCGCGCGGCCACTCCGCGCGGTGACCATTCAAGATCCAGTTTTCATAGACGAAGGATGTGTTTACTATTGCCCAGAATATTTCAGTAAAGTGCCCAGTCATGCATTGACCTAGGTACAGTGAGACATAGGACAATGTAAAGATGTATTGCTCATTATTATTCTATATATCGTTCCGCTTCATAATGTAAAAAAACTGCAAAAAACTGCACTGGAGAAAGCAACATTTTTCTCACGATTACAGTGGTCTTCTTGTGGGTCAATACAGCAGTAGAGGCAGAAGAAGGAAAAATTTTGTCAGCTGAGTCTGGCCACGGATGCCTAGGCGATTATCATTCTAGTTCGATGATTTTTATAATAATTTCGTTCGCTAAGTTAGAAACTGCCTTTCTTACTCCAAGTAGTAGCTCCACAAGGCTTTACTCGATAAGATGTTTCGAACTGTGTAATATTTTGGTGAACAGATCTAATCAGTGAATGCCATGTGAGCTTCTGAACTTGAGCTGACTGGTTTTGGTTACGATTTTTAAACGTACATTTGTGCGTTCGGTATGTATGCTGACGGGTAGAGAACGTAGTCTGAGTGAAAGAAATACGCTCCACCCAGCTAGCCGCCCAGTCTAACGCACTGCTTCCCGGGCGCAAAGGCGTGCCGGTCCCCGGTACGAATCCGCCCGACGGATTAGTGTCGAGGTCCAGTGTGCCGGCAAGCTTGTGGATGGTTTTTAAGGTGGTTTTCCATTAACCTCGGCGAATGCAGGCTGGTTCTCCTTGTTCCGCCTCAGTTACACTGTGTCAGCGATTGCTGCGCAAACACCGTTTCCACGTACGCATACACCATAATTATTCTACACCACGCAATCATTTGGGGTTACACTCGTCTGATATGAGGCGTTCCCGGGGGGGGGGGGGGGGGGGGGGGTCTACTGGGGGCCGAACCCTGGGTTCGGTGTGGGGCAGCGATGGGGTGGGTGGACTGCTGTGGCCTGTTGTGGGGTTGTGAACCACTAAGGGCTACGAACGGACGAAGCCTCTCCGTCGCTTCTAGGTCCCCGGTTTAATACATACGAGTACATACACATATACGAACGAAATAGCAAAAAAAAAACTGATTAACATTATTATTTCTACCTAAAACTGTGAGTCATAAACGTGTACTTAGTAGCGATTTATTGATAATATCTGTTGCTGCTTGGTAGAGAAACGTCTCCTTTTTTCTTGTGACTGTCCCGCATCAACGAAAGGTATTCATGGATATGTATGGAGTTGTCATGGCAATTTAGAGACGCAGGACGGAATATGTGTACCCAAACTGCTTCGGTGTTGTGTTATTCTAGGGCAAGTGAGGGAAGGTGTAACTAAGGTGCGACTTGGCTACCAGCCCGCTGCTCACCCACTAGGATGTGGAAGACACGTCGTTAATCTGCCGAAAGAATTCTGTCCGGGCTCGGAGCATCTTCCCATCCCGGAAGGGCGTTTTAATATTCACAGCTAACTGGGTGGATGTTCGATATGAATTTCAAAGTAGCTTACCTTACCTAAATAGTGAACCTTGACCTGAGGTGTAGGACGAACGTACAGCAGATGATCAGTCCGTACATTACGTCCTCTGCATTAAGTTTCTCCGTTTTTTGGAATAAATTGCATTGTGTGTTTCCCTAAAGCCTATTGAGGAAGTCAGCAACGAAGGGAGAAATTGCGTTCTTTCCGAAATTAGTGTCAGACCTTTTTTACAAGGCAGTACTTCACATTTTATTCCTCATTATTTCGTACTTGGGGCCAACTCCTAGAATTATCACTTCTTTGCCTGTGCGAATCCTCTTCACACGCTACATTTGCGTGAGTTGCCTTGTGTTAACCTGCGTCCTAGCGAGCGAAACTTTTACGATCATCATTAGTTGCTAATCTTCTTTCTGTACAAAAGTTCATCACATTATCTTTGGATTGTTTTTACTTAAACCAAAAATGTAATAGGAAGTCACACAATTTCACAGTTCTTGTAAGAATTCCTTACTTTCTATACCACGGTGCTATAGCGTCTGCGAACTTAAGCATTTCTGCCGCTTCCAAATTTGCTCTTATACTGCAGATCAGTGTTACAGTCCACTGCTACGAGAAAAGAAAAGCAAGTCGTATATTCAGCAGGATCTTTACTTGCTCTCAGCTACCGTAGCTCTTCTACCAACGGTCTTTGTTTCCAATTATGTGTCATTAAACACCAAAAATGTAGCAGTTGCTATCTACAAAAGAATTATGGGCGATGTGAACGGCAGGGAAGAGACTAGCAGACAAGCTGGAAATGCACAGTTCCAGTAAGGCCGACTCTGTTTTCAACGCGGCGTGCTGGAATTGGCAGAGGTTGGCAGCACTGCGCGAACTTCTCCCTAACCGGCCCCGGCCAGCCGGCGGAATAACAAATTGCCCGGAGTGGTCCTGCGGCAGCGCTGGAGCCGGGATAATTAGCACAAGAAGTTACAATTAAAGGCCGCTGTACCTCGGCCGTGCGGTCCGGGAAAGTAATGTTAATTAAAACGCGAACAAAACACTTACTGCCTGGCGCACTGCCCGCTGCACGCACATTTTGCCACCCTTACCTTCTGCACAGTCATAACGCCAGAGTGACCGTATTGTGTTGGGAGCTGCACTTCGTATAACACTCTTACCTCTCTAACATGGGAATATTTTTATTGCCCCAGTGTTTCTAATGAGATCCGTTAGTATAATTCCCAGAGTTTTAAAAACACCGAAAGAAACTATGTGCTACAAATTGTTAGCGGTTGCACAAATAACCTTAATAGCCTTTCATTTAAATTCTTGTACATCTTCTAACACATTATTTTCCTCGCTAAACAGTAATATTCTGTTACTGTAAAATTCTACCTGACAAAAAATTGTAGCACCTAGAAGGGGGAGGAGGAAAAGAAATGAAACTTCGAAAGTTGAGAGGTTTTTCTTTTTTTATTTCTGTAAGGTGCAGAAAAGAACTATGGTCTTAAAGCGCCCATGTCGTAACATCAGAACACTAATACAAAAAAGAAGTCGAAAGCAACTACATGTTAAGCCCAAGCGACCGAAGGAAAGAGAGCTAAGAAGAAGGACTTCCGCTTGGGAAAAGGTACGCTGTAGAGACAGCGGACGTCCCGAACTAAAGATTAAATGTCCTTCGCCATATTGCTACAACGGACAAAAAGTAAAACGCGGTCGACAGTTGTTCGCTAAAACGGGCGATAAATCAGACGGCAAAGATACATTTAAAGAAAGAGCATTCGATCAGGAAACTGGGAACCGTCAAAGGTTGACGACAATGAGCAGGAAGTAGCGGAGGATCACAACCTAACAAATGGCGATGGCTAAAACGACTGTGCCCAACACGCAATTAGCTGCAGGTTGAGAATGAATGAGATGTCGCTATGGCTGCAGTACATTAGGACATTGATGCTACAAAACAGACCTGTAGATGGTCATTACAGACCGAAACCGGTAATCTGTTGACAAAAAAAATTAGTGACCATAAACGTAAAGTAAAGGAAATTTATTCTATACACGGGTCACTGTCTTATTAGCGACAATGTCGGAGCTTGTGAGATGTTCTTTCAATGGCTACACGATAATATAATATTTATAAGGAACTTGGCAGAAGAGCCCGGTTATCACAATTATGTTGCACCTCTTCTCCGACCTGCTTGCATGCATTGATTTACAAGGGTGGTTTGAAAAGTTCTCCGAAGCACCACGAGAGGTCAGCGCCAGCGCAACGAGTTGTTTACGTGATATTCATTGGACCGTTGCCTGTAGACACGTGCCGCGTCAGTACTCTTGGAAGAGAGCCGTTGCGGTGACGTGGCTCTGCTGTTGTTACCACGTAGTGATTTGCGAAGATGGAAAAAACCGAGATTCGAACAGTGATAAAGTACTTCGTAAATAAATGTATGAAAGAAAAGGATATCCATGCCGATTTCCAGAATAGACTGAGGGACTCTGCTCCTTCATATTCAACTGTCGCCAATGGAGAAATGAATTAAAATTTGATCGGGAGAGCTTAGATGAGGATCCAAGCAGTGGTCAGCCAAGATGTGTCACTGCTCCAGAAATGATTGCAAAAGTGCACAAAATGGTCAGGGAGGATCGCCGATTGAAAGTGCGTGAAATTGCTCACGCTTGCCAGATGCTGTCTGGAAGGTTGTATCAGACTTTAACTGAAGAATTAGAAATAAAAAAATTATCTGCAAGATGGGTGCCGCGACTCTTAATGCTGGATCAAAAACTCATAAGAATGGACATATCGGAACAATTTTTGGCCCGTTTTAGGAGAAGTGAACAAGATTTTTTGCGCCGGTTTCTGACCACAGATGAAACTTGGGTGCAGTACTATACCCTAGAGACAAAACAACAGTCAAAGCAATGGAAATATGCTGATTCTCTACCACCAAAGAAAGCAAAGACAATTCCTTCGGCGGGAAAGGTCATGGCGTCAGTGCTCTGGGCTGCGAAGGGGATTCTGTTTTAGATTATCTCCCCAATGTGCAACAATTACTTGAGAATACTATGCTAACCTCCTGGACAAACTGCAACAAAAGATACGTGAAAAAGGTCAGGTTTAGGAAAGAAGAAAGCCATCTTCCATCAAGACAATACGCGCCCGCACACATGTCCCGTCGCCAAGGCGAAATTATACCAACTGAGGTATAAATTTTGCCACACCCGCCTTATTCGCCTGATATGGCTCCTTCAGACTTCCATCTCTTCCCAAAACTGAAAATTTTTTTGGTGGATGAAGATTCACTTCAGACAAAGAATTTATAGCCGGAGTTGACAACTATTTTGCAGGCCTGGGGGAAACTCATTTCCGAGGTGGGATCAAGGCACTTACACATTTTTGTACCAAGTGCATTAATCGACGAGGAGACTGCAGTGAAAAATAGAAAAAGTTTCAGTGATGTAAGTACTTTTTTCTATTCCGTACCGAGAACTTTTTAAACCACCCTTGCAGTTAGGAAGGATGTCATAAAGCTATTGTGCCATCCACTGAGGCAAACTGGAACATAACTATTGTTAACTGGTCCTAAACAGCCTGCATACTGGCATTGGGATGGGGCTGATATCAGAGCTGTTCCCACACATGATCTATTGGGATCAGGTCTGGTGCTCTTGTTGCAGGCCGTGGGACTTGGATCATGTGTGGAGGAATATTGTTCTATTGAAAAGTGACGCATGAGAAGTAACGTACCATTGTGCCGTCGAAATTCCCTGAACCACTACTAGCCATGAACCTGAGGTCATCACCGATGGCTCCTCAAACCATGTCGTCAAGAGTAACACAACTGAGCCTACACAAAATATTGCACGAATGGAACTTCTCCCCAGACCGCAACCACGACGGCCGTCGCCTCCGAGGTAGTGCTCATCGCTGGGCACAGTACTAAACTATGCTTCGCGTTCACGGTACCGTTTCAGGTGCAGCGTTTGTGTTGTGGCGGCAATGGTAAACTACGCAAGAGGCGGTAATTGCCCAGTCTGGCTTTCTGAATAATGGTGCTGCACGACACATAATATTGCAGAGAATCCACTACTTGTTCTCGGACGGTAGGTGCACGAATTTCTTGGTGTGATCGCCCTCTAGTGGTGATCAGAATTGGTCGATCAGATCTTTTACGACGATTATGCATACCCTCACGTTCGCATGGAATTCAATACTGGGTCCCTGTCACACTCAAATGTTCCAGAAATCTGGATACTGGGCGATTCGACCAGCTGGCCAAAAGGCTGCATTGAATACGAACAACATTGGTGAACTCTGGTGGACATTCTCCTTGTCACACAGAATTGCATCTCTAATCATTTAAATATCTTCAGATGGTGTGTACGTGTGCTAAGTTACACTGACCATCGACTATGTCTTTAGGGTGTTCCAGTCTATACCTCAGGCAGTGTACATAAGTCTGTCATGGACAGTAGTGCTTCAAAGCCATCATAAGCGAATCTATAACAAACTCATTGTAGTAATGCAATGAGTGCAGTTAAACTCAAATTCAGGTTAATTTTATTTTGTCATCAATAAGCTAAATGAAAGAACAGCATACGAACGTACTGACAAGTGGAATGAAGTTGAAAGTCAGCATAAACCTATGTTGTGGCCGAGCGGTTCTAGGCGCTTCAGTCTGGAACCGCGAGACCGCTACGGTTGCAGGTTCGAATCCTGCCTCGGGCATGGATGTGTGTGGTGTCCTTAGGCTAGTTAGGTTTAAGCAGTTCTAAGTTCTAGGGGGACTGATGACCTCAGATGTGAAGTCCCATAGTCCTCAGAGCCATTTGTACCATAAACCTATGGATAATGTGTCGAAAGCAACGAAGGAAAGTGCAGATGCAATAAAAAGTTTGCTATCGTTGTTGGAACATTATTACAGGCTTCAAGCAGAGGTGAACTGTCCGTAGCTTGATACCCTGTCAAATTCATAGAATGAAGTACTAGGGGAGAAACCTCGTGTGTCGAGTTGTCTTACAATGCCCCCATCAGAGCGAGCCGTAATTGCCGAACACCTCATCCCACTATTATCTCCAATGGACTCCACATAGAAGCCTGGCAAAAGATCACATGAAGGGACGTCATCAGTCTTCTGACTACTTTGATGCTGCCCGACACGAATTCCTCTCCTGTGCCAATCTCCTCATCTGAGAGCAGCACTCGCAGCCTACGTCCTCAGTTATTTGCTGGATGTATTCCAATCTCTGTCTTCTTCAACAGTTTTTGCCCTCTGTAGTTCCCTCTAGTACCATGGAAGTCATTCCCTCATGTCTTGTCCTATCATCCTGTATCTTCTCCTTATCAGTGTTTTCCACACATTCCTATTATGTCCGATTCTGCGCAGAACCTCCTCGTTCCTTACCTTATCAGTCTACCTAATTTTCAACATTCACCTGTAGCAACACATTTCAAATACTTCGATTCCCTTCTGTTTCGGTTTTGCCACAGTCCATGTTTCAGACGTACGTTCTCAAAAATTTATTCCTCAAATTAAGGCCTATGATTGATACTAGTAGATTTCTCTTGGCCAGTAATGCCCTTTTTTGCCATTGCTAGTCTGCTTTCGATGTCCTCCTCACTCCATCCGTCATTGGTTATTTTACTGCCTTGGTAGCTGAATTCCTTAACTTCATCGACTTCGTGACCATCAATCCCGATGCAAAGTTTCTGGCTGTTCTCATTTCTGCTACTTCTCATTACTTTCGTCTTTTTTCGATTTACTCTCAATTCGTATTCTGTACTCATTAGACTTTTGATTCCGTTCAGCAGATCATACAATTCTTCTTCACTTTCACTCAGGATAAAAATCAGCCAATCGTATCATTGACATCCTTTCACCTTGAATTTTAATTACACTCCTGAACCTTTCTTTTATTTCCGTCATTACTTCTTCGATGTACAGATTGAGCTGTAGGGGGGAAAGACTACATCCTTGTCTTACACCCTTTTTAATCCGAGCACTTCGTTCTTGTTCGTCCTCTTTTATTATTCTCTTTTGGCTCTTATACATGTTGTATATCACATAGCTCTTGTACATACTGTAGATCACATAGCTACCCAGTTCTACACCGCTGCTTAACTGAGACAAAGATTGACTTACCATTGTTACGAATAAGTGCAGATATTAGTGCTGTGGCACAGGGAACGGTGGCAGCGGGAAGTATCTGGGGGCCACGTATGTGTAGATATCTAACAACTTCTGAACACGTTATTACCAACACCATCTCGATTCAGTAAATCAGTGCGAATGAGTAAAAGTAAAACGCAACGAGAATGACCAGTGCTCAGTCCATAAATACGTCTTCAGTCTATAACTAGCAAAAGATGCCAACGGTAAAATTTCAGTCCTTCAAAATGATTTTACCCCTACAATAAAAGAGGGCACAAATCAGCAAACATCCATACTGCTAATAACTATACAAGCTGTAAGAAAAGACAAAAAATTTAAAATAGCAACTTCTTAGCTGGGGACTCATTACCCAAAATTGTACCCGACAGTGGTGACGAACCAAGCCCAAAAACTAATGCAAGTAATGAACAAGAGAAATAGTAAATAGGTACTTAAGGCACAGTGAACCAGGCTACACAATGCTGACCAAATAAATCACAGCAATAGTTCAGCCAAGACCAGTAATATTGAAGGAGGGAAGGTAAAATAGTTAAGCACAATTGACAACAACCTAAGGTACATCCTGAAAACTTAATTAGCATAGAAGCTTCTTCAGCTAAACTGTAATGTTTAAAGCTTTATTCGATACAGAGCAGGTGGTAGGTTTGTGTTCAGTGCTGTCAGAAGCGTTATCTATATGTGCATTTCTGTTTCAATTAAATTAATTCTGTTTTGTGTAAAGAGACATTATAGTCATATATATAAATCTTTTCTATTCGTTGCGCTGTTTTATTTTAGCAGTTGGTTGCATTTATATATACAACATTGTCATATGTGCGGGAAATAATCAGTAATAACATCTATAACATCTGTAGTCCTGCCCTATTCAAATGTGTATAATATTGGGGCATGTGGTAATTAATACTTTCGAACCATTTAATAGCACACAAAACACACACTTACAAAAAAGGAAGAAAATGCATACCCAACCCCGCTAAATCACACAAAAAGAAGTACGAACACACACACACACACACACACGTACAATATACAGCCAATATACAGGGGGATTCAGCTACCCTACAAATGGGTCTTATGCAAACTGCAGTGTCTTTAAACCACTCGCGAGGTTTTCATGTTCTCACGCTCGCTAAGACCAAACTGTCAGTCCGACAGAGAAAAGGGACAGGAGCTTTTTGCTGGAAATTTCGTGTAGTTAAACTTTTTACTGCCATACATTTTCGCTGGAGGCCATGTGTACAGAGTTATTGAAGAAAAGCGCGTTCATGGTCAATTTTGTACGCTTTTCTTGAATCATTCGAAAACTACGGCCAGTAGTGGGAACGTACCAAAGTAAAAAATTAAGTAAACTAATTTTTTCTACAAAAGGTCCCTTTTCATTTCTTCTGTAGGACAAATAGTTTCTGCATGACGACTGACAGAATACGAAAATCTTCCACGTGGTATTTGATGGTGTTGTGGGTTACATAAGACCCGTTGGTAGGGGAAGCTCGATCACCCAACTTGCTAGTTCTGTCGTGTATCGGTCTTAGCATATTCAATGTTTGTAGTCAGTCACATATGTGTGTGCGAATGCATGTATATCTACACAGGGTGTTAAAAAAAGGTACGGCCAAACTTTCAGGAAACATTCTTCACACACAAAGAAAGAAAATATGTTATGTGGACATGTGTCCGGAAATGCTTACTTTCCATGTTAGAGCGCATTTTATTACTTCTCTGCAAATCACATTAATCATGGAATGGAAACACACAGCAACAGAACGTACCAGCGTGACTTCAAACACTTCGTTACAGAAAATGTTCAAAATGTCCTCCGTTAACGAGGATACATGCATCCACCCTCCGTCGCATGAAATACCTGATGCGCTGATGCAGCCCTGGAGAATGGCGTATTGTATCACAGCCGTCCACAATACGAGCACGATGAGTCTCTACATTTGGTACCGGGGTTGCGTAGACAAGAGCTTTCAAATGCCCCCATAAATGGAAGTCAAGAGGGTTGAGGTCAGGAGAGCGTGGAGGCCATGAAATTGGTCCGCCTCTGCCAATCCATCGGTCACCGAATCTGTTGTTGAGAAGCGTACGAACACATCGACTGAAATGTGCAGGAGCTCCATCGTGCGTGAACCACATGTTGTGTCGTGCTTGTAAAGGCACATGTTCTAGCAGCACAGGTAGAGTATCCCTTATGAAATCATGATAACGTGCTCCATTGAGCGTAGGTGGAAGAACATGGGGCCCAATCAAGACATCACCAACAATGCCTGCCCAAACGTTCACAGAAAATCTGTGTTGATGACGTGATTGCACAATTGCGTGCGGATTCTCGTCAGTCCACACATGTTGATTGTGAAAATTTACTTTTTGACCACGTTGGAATGAAGCCTCATTCGTAAAGAGAACATTTGCACTGAAATGAGGATTGACACATTGTTGGATGAACCATTCGCAGAAGTGTACCCGTGGAGGCCAATCAGCTGCTGATAGTGCCTGCACACGCTGTACATGGTACGGAAACAACTGGTTCTCCCGTAGCACTCTCCATACAGTGACGTGGTCAACGTTACCTTGTGCAGCAGCAACTTCTCTGACGCTGACATTAGGGTTATCGTCAACTGCACGAAGAATTGCCTCGTCCATTGCAGGTGTCCTCGTCGTTCTAGGTCTTCCCCAGTCGCGAGTCATAGGCTTGAACGTTCCGTGCTCCCTAAGACGCCGATCAATTGCTTCGAACGTTTTCCTGTCGGGACACCTTCGTTCTGGAAATCTGTCTCGATGCAAATGTAACGCGCCACGGCTATTGCCCCGTGCTAATCCATACATCAAATGGGCATCTGCCAACTCCGCATTCGTAAACATTGCACTGACTGTAAAACCACGTTCGTGATGAACACTAACCTGTTAATGCTACGTACTGATGTGCTTGATGCTAACACTGTAGAGCAATGAGTCGCATGTCAACACAAGCACCGAAGTCAACATTACCTTCCTTCAATTGGGCCAACTGGCGGTGAATCGAGGAAGTACAGTACATACTAACGAAACTAAAATGAGCTCTAACACGGAAATTAAGCGTTTCCGGACACATGTCCACATAACATCTTTTCTTTATTTGTGTATGAGGAATGTTTCCTGAAAGTTTGGCCGTACCTTTTTGTGACACCCTGTATAGTGTCCCTCCTAAGAGTTATCAGGCGATTCTTCTCTGGTGTTTCAGGAGACATCTTCAGGTTCGTTTTCGCATTGCATAGCTGGAGCCAGCGCAGACAAACTATATCACATGATTCAAGCGATGTCTATTGTCGACGGAAAGCATCCGTTTGCTTCCCGTTACAGACAAAGCGATTTTTAAACAGTACTTTTACGTGACCTTTCGATGGAGCGGTCCCAAGTTAGTCCAATCCAATATTCCTCATATCCCTCTGTACTAACAGGGACAGCAAAACAGGAAAATATCCAGCACTCCAGCAGTGACAGCACTACTGCCCTACTGTGGCCCTCGCTTACTGCTTCCGCCAAGCCTGAGGCGCTATTGAGTCGCTGCTGGATTCTTCGAGTTTTACTATTCCTGGTAAGACACATCGATGAACGCGATATGGCACTAGACTAACCTGGGAGCGTTCTATCGAACGGGCACGTAAAATTCTGATTCAAAAATGATTTTTTCGTAATGGGAAACAGACGGACGCTTTCTGTTGACATTGGGCGTCACATGAAAGACGTGTCGTGAAGTAATTGTTTGGGCCTAATCCAGCTACCATCTAATCATAACAAAACAAATACCAATACACATACACACAAACACACACACACACACAGTACACAGAGGCCACAAATCACTTTCAGCAGTTAGCAGTGATATTCGACAGTTGGCAACACCATCCAAAACATGACATAAAAGCGTATGCTCAATTCCTAGTGCTGTGAAGTGTGAAAATGAAATTTCTAATGGCAGTTATCAGAAGAATAACAGCCGTAAGAAAGGAACAAGAATACAACACGCAGATCAACATCCAAAACATTTCTAAGTAGAACTTTAAAATATACAACATCACAAATGTAAATAAATGGTACAAATAAAAATATGTAAACATTCCAGACCACTGAAGATGCCTAGCAAAGAATAACAGTAAAACGTGTATAGCACGAAAATTACGTTAAATTCAGTTACGATTAGACTGTTCCAAAGCAATAGTTATAAAGTTACCGAAATCGATCTTAGCATTTGTAGTCGATATTGGTCAGACAGACTTCTATTTTCAAAACAATCAAATGTGCGCAAATATTAGTGTTAGTCAGTTGGACCTCGAGATTCACTTTCTTGAAATGAGAGTAAATCAATTACAGTCATCCACACACAGTAAGTCAATCAGTTAAACTTTCAACATGTTTCCTTCCTAATGCCTCCTTAGACTGGTAACATGAGCTGCTAAATTACTTCGTATGGTGCAGGACTTCGGTCAAACGGGAGTTTTCCTGTCGATTTTCCTAGCAGTACTGTTGTTGTTGTTGTTGTGGTCTTCAGTCCTGACACTGGTTTGATGCAGCTCTCCATGCTACTCTATACTGTGCAAGCCTCTTCATCTCCCAGTACCTACTGCAACCTACATCCTTCTCAATCTGGTTAGTGTATTCATCTCTTGGTCTCCCTCTACGATTTTTACCCTCCACGCTGCCCTCCAATACTAAATTGGTGATCCCTTGATGCCTCAGAACATGCCCTACTAACCGATCCCTTCTTCTAGTCGTGCCACAAACTCCTCTTCTCCCCAATTCTGTTCAAAACCTCCTTCTTAGTTATGTGATCTACCCATCTAATCTTCAGCATTCTTCTGTAGCATCACCTTTCGAAAGCCTCTTCTTATCCAAACTATTTACCGTCCATGTTTCAGTTACATAATGGCTACACTCCATACAAATACTTTCAGAAACGACTTCCTGACACTTAAATCTATACTCGATGATAACAAATTTCTCTCCTGCACGAACGTTTTCCTTGCCATTGCCAGTCTACATTTTATATCCTCTCTACTTCGACCATCATCAGTTATTTTGCTCCCCAAATAGCAAAACTCCTTTACTACTTCAAGTGTCTCATTTCCTAATCTAATTCCCCCAGCATCATCCGACTTAATTTGACTACATTCCATTATCCTCGTTTTGCTTTTGTTGATGTTCATCTCATACCCTCCTTTCAAGACACTGTCAATTCCGTTCAACTGCTCTTCCAAGTCCTTTGCTGTCTCTGACAGAATTACAATGTCATCGGCGAACCTCAAAGTTTCATTTCATCTCCATGGATTTTAATACTTACTAGTTCTAAGTATAACTTTGAAATATACAACATCACAAATGTAAATTAAATGGTATAAATAAAAATATGTAAACAATCCTGACCACTGAAGATGCCTTGCAAAGAATAACAGTGAAACGCGTATAGCACGGAAATTATGTTAAATTCAAAACAAAACAAAAATGGTTCAAATGGCTCTGAGCACTATGGGATTTAACATCTATGGTCATCAGTCCCCTGGAACTTAGAACTACTTAAACCTAACCAACCTAAGGACATCACACAATTCCCAGTCATCACGAGGCAGAGAAAATCCCTGACCCCGCCGGAAATCGAACCCGGGCGCGGGAAGCAAGAACGCTACCGCACGACCACGAGCTGCGGACTGTTAAATTCAGTTACGATTAGACTGTGTAAAAGCAATAATTAGCAATAATTACCAAGATACCGTAATCGATCTTAGCATTGGTAGTCAGTATTGGTCAGACAGGCTTCTATATTCAAAATTAATCTAATGTGGGTAAATATTAGTGTTGCACCTCGAGATTCACTTTCTTGAAGTAAGAGTAAATCAATTACAGTCATTTACACACATAAAGTCAATCATTTAAACTTTCAACATGTTTCCTTCCTAATTCCTCCTTAGACTGCTGACGATTGTCCTAGTACTATTAACCAACCGTAATATCTTTTTACTAAAAGTATGAACCTTACAACTGCGATAGCGCATGCGTAAGCAAAAACAAACCAGGAGTTGCGGCTCAGTTTAACCAAAAAAGGGGGATACCAACGAGTGTGCAATCGGAAAATCTTAACCTGATATACATACACCATCTATTACGCTTGCGTGTGCCGTGTGGCATTGTCATTCTAAAGGAGAAGGTGCTCCATGTGTGGACCAAATCTTCAAATTCGAAACTCGATTACAACACGCTGTTTGTCAAGCACCGACATAGTTACTTTACGCATTGCCATGTTACACGCGGAAGTTAGGAGCCCTTTAGGGGCAGAGGGCTACAGCTAAGTAGACGTGATGAATAAAGATGTAGAATTTTAATAACGCTTGTTTCATTTAAACGGCTTTAAGAATTTTCACATAAAAATTTCGGAGACATCTTTTTCAGCACTTCCTCGTAGAACGTAATACTACGAAAACGAGACCGGTCTTACTCAGTACGTAGGTCAGATCTAAGTAGCAGCAAACAGAAAAAACTAAAATTAAAATATATTTATGGGTAGGTGTTCTTCACATAGTATTTTAGAGACTTCCTCTCAAATTAAAGCAACGGAAAGGGTTTTTTCTCGCTGTTTATCTCATACATCTGAAATTATCTCTCTGTTAATCTTTCAGGGTCGGCACCGAGAAACTCATGACTATCCGGGTTACAACATAACTTGGACATTTCTGACTGAATACAGCAAAACGCAAAATTAAAAATTGTGAACAGTGTCTGAATTAATAATGAAAGACATGTAGTTATCAGGTCTGTATTCGACATCATTTAATCAGTTATCCTGCAGTCCCACATATCAATCAATCGAGTACCTTCTTATTGGATCTCCCGAGGCTGAGGGTATCTCATTTCTGACCATAGTTCAGAAAGAACTGTGATAATCACCTGGAACTTAACACAGCACTTCCAGTTTAATGTTCAGTGCCAGTTAAAATTACTGTAATCACTCACAGAATAAAATCTCTAGAAACGTTTTTGATTACTCAGAAGGTAACGTAGTCTGATGTCTTCTAACAGCATTTCAGTTTTACGAACCATGAAACACATAACAAATTTTCCCTTTTGTTTCAAGTACAGAGCTGTAAAACAAGCCATCTTATTTCCCAAGCGCTTTTCATTCCCATTTCTGAAAGCATACAATGCACTGATATTGTTTATTGTTGATTCCATCGTCTAAATATCGCTGATTCACTGTTTCCATTATGTAACGCACCTACGTTCGGCCGCCACAACTTAGCGAAACCTTCGCCTCCATAGAAGGCTTGTTCGTTACCGCGAAGAGCACTTTAGGAACGCGGACAGATTCCAGACATCGCCTTTTGTCTTCTTCACTAGGATCGTTACTTCAAATGTTTCCGTAATGGGAAGGATTGAGTATGGCGGCGGCCGTAACAGCCTGGCCAAAGGCATTAACAATTAGGGACTGCCGTGCGCCCGGCAGCACGCGACACAATACAGCAATTAGAGAAGGAACGCGCTCGTAACCATCTGCTGCGAGCAGGCAGTTAAACAATAACTGCTTGTTCCGACCTAAGAAGGACCGAGGAAATTACCGCCATTCGGGATCCCATTTCTGGCAAGGAGCAATTCCTTGTAGCATCGTTCCGCTTCGAACAAAGCCCCAAGGAAATTACGTTTTTAATAGCTGTCACCATCGTCACTGTATCGCTTTTAAAAAGAGATGAAAATTTGAAAGATTATATACCATTACCTTCTACGTTAGAAAAGACATAAAAGACTCCGTTTCAAGGAGAAACAGAAGTTGGGGAGGCAGATTGCCTAGTATTTCGAAGTAGAAGAAACGCCTTTGAAACGAAAAACATTTCGTTATGAATTTTCATTACTGAACAAGTGAAAACAAAAGAACCCGCTGTCGTGCTTCTTAAAGGAAATCTGAAACTTCTTCAGTGTGGAAGATATAGACTATTACTATTATTTTTGTCTATGACCAAACGCTTAATTTTATTGCTTTCCGGCGTTCAACTGATCATGAAACGTCCCGACGTATTAAAACTGTATGAGCAGCCGAGACTCGAACTTAGGCCTTTTGAATATTTCAGCGGCATGTGCTCTACCGACTGAGCTACCCCATCATGACTCACGACTTCGCCTCACAACTTTTGCTTCCGCCACTACGTCGCCTCCTACCTTCAAAACTTCACAGAAGCTCTCCTACGAAACTTGCAGGACTAACACTCCTGGAAGAAAGGATGTTGCGGAGACATGGCTTAGCCACAGCCTAGGTGGGGGATGTTCTCAGAATGAAATTTTCACTCTGCAACGGAGTGTGCGCTGATATTAAACTACCTGGCAGATTAAAATTGTATGTCAGACAGAAATTCGTACTCTGCACCTACTGACTGAGCTACCCAAGCACAACGCAGGACGTGTCCTCACAAAGCATCTTGAAAGTTCGCTGGTGAGCTTCTATGAAGTATGGAAGGTAGAGACGAGGTACTGGAGGAAGTAAAACTGTGTGGACAGATAGCGAGCTGTGCTTGGGTAGCTCGGTCAGTGGAGTACCTGCCTCTAAAAGGCAAAGTTCCTGTCTTCTTACCAAACCTACCCGGAAGTTTCATATCAGCGCACTCTTCACTGTAAAGACTGAAAATTTCATACTGTTAGCTGATCATTTTGTAATTATATCGACATCAGAACACTTTCCAGCCCTATGTGGTGGCCAATTGTCACCATTGTCTACCTTCGCATTGGTCTGCCTTAAACTCTCTTTATCTCATCGCTTTTACAATTCCCTCTTTGCAAGTTTTCATTGGCAGTGGTTTTCTGTTTCTGGTTGATATTCGCAGCATAGTCTTCTGAGGTAACCTGATATGCCGATCCGCTGTACTAATTGTTTCCGTTCGATCCCACTTGTTAATGACCCTCCTACACTCAATCGAACCTCTTCGTATACAGAAGTATTAATTTTATTTTCAATTAAAAGGAATTTCAGGATAACAGTACCATTTTCAGGTGAATCTTAAAAGGTACAGCTAAATATGACGACTATATACGCTATCGAAGTTTAAGAAAACCAACAGAATGTGCAGTTACGTTCTAAAGAGGATACCACAATAAGTGCAGAAAATCCACACAGGTCAACTGAAAGGGGGTAATATGTTGATTCTCTGGCCCATGACAAGTGAACAGAAAATTCATTTCACACTTTCCACGGCCACGCACAAAATCATTAGAAGAACTGGGCCTACATTAACACAAGACTTTTCCATATATGAAAGAGCGTAACTACACTGAATAAAGTGAAAATGTAAACCAACTAGAATCGAACAACCCATGAAACCTTTGCAAACTTATTATGGTCCTGGCTTCAGCTTGTGACTGACATACACCAACATAAAACGAGGTAACCAGCCTTTCACACACTGAATCCCCTTTTAGTTGCCTGATATGAATGTTTTGTCTATATTCTGTTACCTACCTTAGAATTTTCTACACATTCTATTCGTTTTCTTGCAGTTAGATAACAAGTATATCCGTCACATTAAGCAGTAATTTTCCAGATGCACCTGGCGATGGGTCTGTCGTCCTGAGACCTAGTTGTGAACTCTTCTTTTTAAGATGGCAGTATTACACTTGTTGTTGCCTTAACAGAAAATAATCTTCAGCTGTGATTTCCGCTGCTTATGAATGTTATTGATCAATATCAGCGAACTCGTTGTAGCAGATCGCCGATAGGAAAGCCGAGCAGAAACCTACGGTACTGCAAATCGCACCAGGCTGCATACCACGTAACTATTCCAAGAGGTCTTAGGTCTGAATGAAAGGTGGAAACACTGGCAAAACTTCGGTATATTCTGAACCTTGATAATGTACACGTAAAAAATCCGTACTTTTTACGAAACACACCGGAATAAATACGCCTTCACTTTAAAACACCTGCAGCACAACTAACACTGGCAAATTATAACTTCCTTCAGAGTTCGTACTACTCGTGACCGTACAAATTAAAGGCTGGAGTACGACTTCTTAGACTGCTGTACGCATTCTCCAACTCCAACAGAAAAGACGCGCGAAGAACACTCCGTTCTGATTGGCCAGAATTCTTAAGGCCAATAGAAAAACATTATTCTAACAAATCAACAAATAACACACTTTCGAACTGTATTTTTTCCCGAAACAAATATTTAACATTCTCATATTTGGTTTATATTTCACGTTATTAACCCTTTTCATTTGCACTCGAATTAGCTTTCCTTTTACCATGAACGTACTTAACATATTATGATACAAAATTCCCCGTCGTCTGCGTTCGCACTGTCCTAAAACTTTCTCACACTAGTTCATACAGCGTTCATTAGTAGAACAATGACCTACACACATTAAAAAAGTTTGCACCACCCCGGTTCCCAGAACTCCTGAAGACAAACGTTAACTGTGGATATGGTATCACAGACACAGTCCCTTTGACTGTTCAGAGTTGTCACTAAACCCGTCCAAAGGTGCATGAGCGGCGCATATTAGACGGAGGGGGTCCGACAGCTGATCAGTTCCAGTCATTCCACCAGGAAGCAGGTACACGGCTCGTGTTGTCTGTAGTTCAACCACGCCTAGAAGGTCAATACCGCGGTTCGATCGCGTCCGCATTTTTACTGCTCAGGACTGGCATCATTCTCCTCACCGATGAGTGTCGCATACGCCTTCAAACAGACAATCGTCGGAGACGTGTTTGGACACCCGGTCAGTCTGAACGCCTTAGACACACTGTGCAGTGAGTGCAGCAAGGCTGAGGTTTCCTCATGTTTTGGGGTGGCATTATGTAGGGCCGACGCACGCCGTTGGTGGTCATGGAAGGGACCGTAACAGCTACACGATACATGAATACCATCCTCCGACAGATAGTGCAAACATATCAGCAGCATACTGGCGAGGCATTCGTCTTCATGGACGCGCCCCCATCGTGCACATCTTGTGAATGACTCTCTTCAGGATAACGATATCGCTCCACTAGTGTGGCCAGTATGTTCTCCAGACATGAACCCTATCGAACATGCCTGGGTTAGATTGAAAAGAGGTGTTTATGGACGACGTGAGCCACCAACCACTCTGAGGAATTTACGCCGAATCGCCGTTGAGGAGTGGGACAATCTGCCTTGATGAACTTGTGGAAAGTGTGCCACGACGAATACAGGCATGCATCAGTGCAAGAGGACGAGCTACTGGGTATTAGAGGTACCGGTGTGTACAGTACTCTGGACCACGACCTCTGAAGTTCTCGCTGTATGGTGGAACAACATGGAATGTGTGGTTTTCATGAGCAATAAAAACAGCGGAAATGATGTTTATGTTGACCTCTATTCCAATTTTCTGTACAGGTCCGGAAGTCTCGGAACCGAGGTGATGCAAAACTTTTTTGATGTGTATATACAAGTAGTATATGTGTACTTTCGTTGTAGTACGCTTCGTCTGCTGAAGGCAGTTGTAGCACTACTAGAGTGAAGGTTGTTCAAGTAACAGGAGTTTAGTATCACTCAAGCAGTCACCTTTCAAATGAAACTTCAGATACATTTCTGCACTTACGTTTATCTGGTTCGTTGCTCTCGCCTACTTCTTCCTCTTCTGATTTCAGGACTCCCAGATGCCTTCCTCCAAATCTCTGCAGTTGTTATTCCTTCTAAGTATTATTATTTACACAAGCTACGACATGGTCGTATAGCGGAACAGTGATCCAGCAAGAGAAATTTCTTTATTTTCGTCTACGCTCACAAAATGTTCGGTCCTCAGACCACCAGCTTCAGTCAGCAACGACCGTCTTCAGATCTGCAGAAAAATATGAGAAAAATACACGTACAGCTAGTGGATTGTCTAGGAGTGTCTACAGCTTAAAACAATACAATAGGCATAACGGAAAATATTACTGATATACATTGCTGACCGACACAGGTAGCCTGAGGACTTAACATAATGTAACCATAGAAGGAAGTAAAGAAATTTATTCTACACTCCTGGAAATGGAAAAAAGAACACATTGACACCGGTGTGTCAGACCCACCATACTTGCTCCGGACACTGCGAGAGGGCTGTACAAGCAATGATCACACGCACGGCACAGCGGACACACCAGGAACCGCGGTGTACGCCGTCGAATGGCGCTAGCTGCGCAGCATTTGTGCACCGCCGCCGTCAGTGTCAGCCAGTTTGCCGTGGCATACGGAGCTCCATCGCAGTCTTTAACACTGGTAGCATGCCGCGACAGCGTGGACGTGAACCGTATGTGCAGTTGACGTACTTTGAGCGAGGCCGTATAGTGGGCATGCGGGAGGCCGGGTGGACGTACCGCCGAATTGCTCAACACGTGGGGCGTGAGGTCTCCACAGTACATCGATGTTGTCGCCAGTGGTCGGCGGAAGGTACACGTGCCCGTCGACCTGGGACCGGACCGCAGCGACGCACGGATGCACGTCAAGACCGTAGGATCCTACGCAGTGCCGTAGGGGACCGCACCGCCACTTCCCAGGAAATTAGGGACACTGTTGCTCCTGGGGTATCGGCGAGGACCATTCGCAACCGTCTCCATGAAGCTGGGCTACGGTCCCACACACCGTTAGGCCGTCTTCCGCTCACGCCCCAACATCGTGCAGCCCGCCTCCAGTGGTGTCGCGACAGGCGTGAATGGAGGGACGAATGGAGACGTGTCGTCTTCAGCGATGAGAGTCGCTTCTGCCTTGGTGCCAATGATGGTCGTATGCGTGTTTGGCGCCGTGCAGGTGAGCGCCACAATCAGGACTGCATACGACCAAGGCACACAGGGCCAACACCCGGCATCATGGTGTGGGGAGCGATCTCCTACACTGGCCGTACACCACTGGTGATCGTCGAGGGGACACTGAATAGTGCACGGTACATCCAAACCGTCATCGAACCCATCGTTCTACCATTCCTAGACCGGCAAGGGAACTTGCTGTTCCAACAGGACAATGCACGTCCGCATGTATCCCGTGCCACCCAACGTGCTCTAGAAGGTGTAAGGCAACTACCCTGGCCAGCAATATCTCCGGATCTGTCCCCCATTGAGCATGTTTGGAACTGGATGAAGCGTCGCCTCACGCGGTCTGCACGTCCAGCACGAACGCTGGTCCAACTGTGGCGCCAGGTGGAAATGGCATGGCAAGCCGTTCCACAGGACTACATCCAGCATCTCTACGATCGTCTCCATGGGAGAATAGCAGCCTGCATTGCTGCGAAAGGTGGATATACACTGTACTAGTGCCGACATTGTGCATGCTCTGTTGCCTGTGTCTATGTCCCTGTGGTTCTGTCAGTGTGATCATGTGATGTATCTGACCCCAGGAATGTGTCAATAAAGTTTCCCCTTCCTGGGACAATGAATTCACGGTGTTCTTATTTCAATTTCCAGGAGTGTATTATTAGTGCAAAAATAAACACAGTACATGATTATTACCATTAAAGACAAGCGAAAGAGACAACAGTCAAGCTACACTTCTAAAGACCAAAATCTTCAGACTCTGATTGAGGTCAGTGTCGCAAGCAAAAGATCTTCTCTGCAAGATAGAGGGCATGTGGACAATCCTGTAGGTGTTCTATGGTCTGTGGTCCCAGCGGTCACAGTTTGTGGTTTCCACAGGGAAATGCCAATTATGCAAATTACTCCTGAAGACGATTGAGTGACCTCCACAGAAGCCAATTTTCATTCTCATCCGGAAACTTTTCCGAAGGAAGAGGCCAGGTGGAGTTATTCTCACACAATTGCTTCCTTGGTGTGGCGTCTGTTGTTTGCAAGACTGAAGTGATATGGAGGAAACTTCTTCTGGACCTCAGCCTTATACTCATGTACGTGTAGGTTTCCGCGTTTGCAGCTGCTCCGGACGACTGTGTGGTGGCGCTATACAGGCGAGCTGGGAGAGTTACAACTGTAACATGTTTCTAACAACCGGTACTAAACGTACACGCTTCGTTTGGTGCCTTGTCATCTATGTTTGCGTAGGCAGATTTGGATCATACTGGATACGCATACTCTGCTGAACTGTACCATGTTGCAACTACCACTATTTTCAGGGTTTATAGTCGAGATCACACGTGCTGACATCGATCTTGTGAAGGATATACCAGGTGCTTAAATTAAACTTTCCCTATTTAACACGTTATAACACGGAAACTAATTGCCGTGCGAGTACCAGAGTTGGTAGCGCTAATGTCCAGAGTATGTGGTGCATGATTTCCATGCGTCACAGCGCCACCGTCCAGTTCCAACTATGCCCACCTGGTGCCGTGATCAGTAATCGTGATTCATAGACTCACACACCTGACCAGTCGCAGTGCAGTTATTGACGTTCCAATATGAGCTTGGACAAAAGGAGGAGGGTATTATTGGTGAAGCTTTATTATCGAAACAATATTAATGTTGCAGCTGCACTTTGAGAATAACGCCGGCTAAAGAGATTACGGTAGGGTCCTCCTTCTCTGCCTGGAGTGCGGAGAATGGTGATGAAGTTCGAATGAACTGGAGAACTGGACGTCGCTCTGGAAAGAGGCAGACGACCGGTTGCACCACAGGTGGTTGATTTTATCGCTGCTGCCATGGCAGAGAACGCTGAGCGCAATTACCGATCGTCAGGCACTGCGCGTGTTGTGTCACGACAGTTAAACATTCCGTGGTCCACTCTACGGAAGGTGCTTCGAACCATTCTCAAATGGTATCTGTACAAGATCCACATCGTACAGCATTTTGTACGACAGAACGCACAACGACGCGTTGACTTCGCTCTCCACTTTCTCGCAAGGCTTGAAATTGACGAGGGCTTACTCTGGACAATCCTATGGACTCTCTGACGGGTGAGGTGAACACACAGAATTTCTGAGTATGGGAATCTTCACCTCCAGTCACTGTGGATGAAGTTACTCAGTATGGTGAACATGTCACGATATGGTGTGGCTTCTCGGCTAAGATCATCATTGGCCAACTCTTTTTTGAAAAGGTTCGAGCTCAAGGAGGAGCAGTGACTGGCCAGCGTTACTGCGACATGTTTCGCCAGCGTATCGTACCCACCCTACAGGAGAGAGACACATTGAACTCAACTAATTTCAAGTAATATGGAGACCCATCAGCCGGCCGTTGTGACCTAGCGGTTCTAGGGGCTTCATTCTGGAACCGCGCGACCGCTACGGTCGCAGGTTCGAATCCTGCCTCGGGCATGGATGTGTCTGATGTCCTTAGGTTAGTTAGGTTTAAGTAGTTCTAAGTTCTAGGGGACTGATGACCTCAGATGTTAAGTCCCATAGTGCTCAGAACCATTTGAACCATTTTTTGGGGACCCACCGCACACCGCTCTTGAAGTTCACCTGCTTCTCCGAAGCTCATTGGGAAACGATCGAATTATTAGCAGATCGTTTCCAAATGCTTGGCCGGCACAATCGCCTGATTTCATTCCGTGTGATTTCTCATTGTGGGACTACCTGGAGGACAGGGTTTACCAGGAGAACATTCACACATGTGCTGATCTGGAGCGCAGCATATCAAGAGAGGTAGCCAGCATAACTACGGACATGCTTCGATCTGCTGTGCAGAACGCAATCCTACGCTTTCAGACGCTTCTGGACACTGATGGGCACTCTATCGGGCGCCCTTTTTAACGGTAATGGTACCGGTATGAAATGTTATGATTTACCACAGCAGCACATTAAAAGTGTTTGACGTGAATTGATTCTGCATTATTTCTCTTCCCCATGTCCTTGACGTTAATGCTACCAAGTTTAGTTCTCGTACGGTAACTAGTTTCGGTGTTATATCGTGTCAAACAGGTAAAGTTTAATTATAACCATCCGTTATTTCTGGCTTTCGACTTCATTATCATGTTCTGTTAGTGGTACGTGCACACAGCTCACAGTATTGCAGTGAACACATGGTGTGTCGTGAGGCGATTTATCTTCAATATCAGGCACGTCGCAAGCTTAAATCACACTGCAAGGGGTACATTTAATAAATATGACCCATTAAAAATACCTGGGAGACACTGTGAGCTATTTTTAAAATAACTGAAAAGCCACGATCGCTTCAATTGTTCATTAGATGACCGCTTTCAACACTCTGAAGATGCCATCATCAGATCTGTGAATGTATAACAGGTTTGAGGGAGGGCTTACATGAGTTAACTATATACCTTACAATTATTACAGAACCACATACCTGAAACGTGGATTAACGTTTATAAAACCATGTGGACATCGTGGCATATGAGGCAGACCATCTCATAATATCATTGTCACAACTAATAAAAATAAAAATAAAAACTCCTCTCATGGTCGTTCTTTCCATAAAATATAAAACTGAAGTCACGAGATGAAACTACTACTGCTCGCCCAACACCGGTCGGCATGATCACTGCCCTATTCCGCCCAGGCTCACCTGCTGTGATTCTAGCGGTTCACAACCGGCCACCAGATAGCGCTGTGCAAGCAGCGCATACACAGTCCCACGGTATAACCACCCATTATTACTAAAACACAACTTTACTATAACTGCTTGTCACATACCCATGCACAGCCCACATTTGCGGATACATTTCCTGTACATACTACAGTCACTATAAAGTGACTGTAGTTGTTGTTGTTGTTGTTGTGGTCTTAAGTCCTGAGACTGGTTTGATGCAGCTCTCCATGCTATTCTATCCTGTGCAAGCTTCTTCATCTCCCAGTACCTACTGCAACCTACATCCTTCTGAATCTGCTTAGTGTATTCATCTCTTGGTCTCCCCCTACGATGTTTACCCTCCACGCTGCCCTCCAATACTAAATTGGTGATCCCTTGATGCCTCAGAACAAGTCCTACCAACAGATCCCTTCTTCTGGTCAAGTTGTGCCACAAACTCCTCTTCTCCCCAATCCTATTCAGTACCTCCTAATTAGTTATGTGATCTACCCATCTAATCTTCAGCATTCTTCTGTAGCACCACATTTCGAAAGCTTCTATTCTCTTCTTGTCCAAGCTATTTACCGTCCATGTTTCACTTCCCACTTCCATACATGGCTACACTCCATACAAATACTTTCAGAAATGACTTCCTCGCACTTAAATCTATACTCGATGTTAACAAATTTCTCTTCTTCAGAAACGCTTTCCCTGCCATTGCCAGTCTACATTTTATACCCTCTCTGCTTCGACCGTCATCAGTTATTTTGCTCCCCAAATAGCAAAACACCTTTACTACTTTAAGTGTCTCATTTCCTAATCTAATACCCTCAACATCACCCGACTTAATTCGACTACATTCCATTATCCTCGTTTTGCCTTTGTTGATGTTCATCTTATATCCTCCCTTCAAGACACCATCCATTCCGTTCAACTGCTCTTCCAAGTCCTTTGCTGTCTCTGACAGAATTACAATGTCATCGGCGAACCTCAAAGTTTTTATTTCTTCTCCATGGATTTTAATACCTACTCCGAATTTTTCTTTTGTTTCCTTTACTGCTTGCTCAATATACAGATTGAATAACATCGGGGAGAGGCTACAACCCTGTCTTACTCCCTTCCCAACCACTGCTTCCCTTTCATGTCCCTCGACTCTTGTAACTGCCTTCTGGTTTCTGTACAAATTGTAAATAGCCTTTCGCTCCCTGTATTTTACCCCTGCCACCTTTAGAATTTGAAAGAGAGTATTCCAGTCAACATTGTCAAAAGCTTTCTCTAAGTCTACAAATGCTAGAAACGTAGGTTTGCCTTTCCTTAATCTTTCTTCTAAGATAAGTCGTAAGGTCAGTATTTCCTCACGTGTTCCAGTATTTCTATGGAATCCAAACTGATCTTCCCCGAGGTCGGCTTCTACTAGTTTTTCCATTCGTCTGTAAAGAATTCGTGTTAGTATTTTGCAGCTGTGGCTTATTAAACTGATTGTTCGGTAATTCTCACAACTGTCAACACCTGCTTTCTTTGGGATTGGAATTATTATATTCTTCTTGAAGTCTGAGGGTATTTCGCCTGTTTCATACATCTTGCTCACCAGATGGTAGAGTTTTGTCAGGACTGGCTCTCCCAAGGCCGTCAGTAGTTCCAATGGAATGTTGTCTACTCCGGGGGCCTTGTTTCGACTCAGGTCTTTCAGTGCTCTGTCAAACTCTTCACGCAGTATCGTATCTCCCATTTCATCTTCATCTACATCCTCTTCCATTTCCATAATATTGTCCTCAAGTACATCGCCCTTGTATAGACCCTATATATACTCCTTCCACCTTGTGACTGTAGTATGTACAGGAAATGCATGCGCAAATGTCACTACAAATTGACTGTAGTATGCACAGGTAATGTATGAGCAAATGTGGGCTGTGCATGGTATGTGACAAGCAGTTATAGTAAAATTGTGTTTTAGTAGAAATGAGTGGTTATACCGTGGGACTGTGTATGTGCTGCTTGGACAGCGCTATCTGGTGGCCGGTTGTGAACCGCTAGAATCACAGCAGGTAAGCCTGCGTGGAATAGGGCAGTGATCATGCCGACCGGTGTTAGGCGAGCAGTGGCAGTTTCATCTGGTGACTTCAGTTTTATATTTTATGGAAAGAACGACCATGAGAGCAGTTTTTTATTATTTTTTATTCCTTGTGACAATGATTTTATCAGATGGTCTGCCTCATATGCCATGATGTCCACATGGTTTTATAAATGTTAATCCACGTTTCAGGTATGTGGTTCTGTAATAATTGTAAGGTATGTAGTTAACTCATGTAAGCCCTCCCTCAAACCTGTTATGTTATACCTTCACAGATCTGATGACGGCACCTTCAGAGTGCTGAAACCGGTCATCTAATAAACGATTGAAGCGATCGTGGCTTTTCAATTATTTTAAAAACAGCTCACAGTGTCTCCCAGGTATTTTTAATGGGTCATATTTATTAAATGTACCCCTTGCAGTGTGATTTAAGCTTGCGTCGTGCCTGATTTTGAAGATAAAACTTACATAGGTGTCTAAGTAAACTCATGTGACATTAAACACCCGAAAGGGTTGTGACACTCAGTGTCAATGGACGGAGCTAACTGTGCGCTTTGCGTGTACTTTCCAAACGGTACCACTCTATCTCTACCACTCTGCGCTCTTTACTGGGATCAGTAATTTATCGCCCTGGTTTGTCGCTCGCTCGCCGCCGCTGTCTGGCGGCTGCCCGCTCGCGTCATTCGTGGGGTGGGAAACCAAACCGTAGATCGAATGTTCAGGTCACCGCGTACTCGGCGTTCCCAGTGCGGTATGCAGGTGCTGTAACAAGCCCCAAGCGGATGCGCGGCTGGTTAACCGTTACGGTTTCGAATGAACATACCGCATGTCGTAAATTGGCATGTAGGACAATGGCGTCAACGAGACCTGAATTTTATGATCTTCCCCGTCTATATGCTACCGTTCGGCGAGTTGTTTCTCATGGAGAATGGACATGGACGTCATCGACATTTCGTTTACCGCTCACAGCGTATGCGAGAATAGTGTGTCCCCACGAGCTTCCGCTTTCTGTAGAGACTGATACCAGAATTAGTTAGAAAAGCATAAAATTTAACACTGTAATTTTATTTGGAGGCGGAAGCTCTTCTGTCCCTGTTTGTCTACAAATAGGTTCGTTTTTGAAGAGGGTGCGTGGTAAGCAAAACACAATTTTTATTTTTAGTTTTACTCCACAGACATGTTTCGCCGAGCTTTCAGCATCATCAATGGGTTTTTGTTATCTTCTAGAAAACATGAAAAATCCTTTCTACTATTTCTATACGTATAATTTTAAGTTTTTAAGACAGTATTTACATCTTTGGAAAAGAGACAAGATTTTTTATATAGATCTTGTTACCACATGCTGTGGATTTCCTAGATTTTATGCAGTTTACTGCCATTGTTTTGCTTCGCAGTTAGGCGTCTTCCACCACATATAACTTAATGTAGAACATATTTACGACTGGGCTTGTTACGCTTATACCTGACATTAACCAAAATTGTTTGGAAGATTGTGTGTGTGTGTGTGTGTGTGTGTGTGTGTGTGTGTGTGTGTGTGTGTGTGTGTGTTTGCAATATGTTTCACTTACTTTTGCTGGTTTCCTCATTACAAAATGGTTCAAATGGCTCTGAGCACTATGGGGCTTAACATCTGTGGTCATTAGTCCCCTAGAATTTAGAAATACTTAAATCTGACTAACTTAAGGACATCACACACATCCATGCCCGAGGCAGGATTCGAACCTGCGACTGTAGCCGTCGCGCGGATCTAGACTGAAGCGCCTAGAACAGCTCGGCCACACTGGCCGGCTTCCTCAGTACATTCATTGCAAATCATCCAACTGCGGACAAACTAGCTGGCTTCCATACGTGCTGCACGGACTGAACAAAACTCCATTCAGTGAAGACAGCTACAAAAAAAATTACAGGCAACCAAACGAACAGTTATAGAGAATGGCTATGACACAAAAATATTATAGAGAAACTCATTCACAAAATTAAAACAAAAATAAAGAGGACATCCAGCACACTAAAACATACAACCCTTCACTACCTTACAAAGTCAGACACAAAGAACATAAACACACGTAACACGAACACAGAACACACACACACACACACACACACACAGACACACACACCAGTACGCATATGAACAACAGGCACCCATAACAACAAGCAAACGGTACACTCTCATTTACAGCAACAAAGCAGCCTGGAAATAGGTAACATATTCAGAAAGCAAGGACTGAAAATAGCCTACAGCACAGACAACTCAATACAGAGAAAACTAAGACCAACCAACACAAGCACAGACAAACACAACACATCTGGTATTTCCCAGCTGACATGCCAAGACTGCAAATCAACTTATGCAGGACAGAAAGGTAGAAACTTTAATACCAGATACACAGAACACAAAAGAGGATTAAGAAGTAACAGCCATCTTTCTACATTTGCTAAACACCTTATGGACATGAAAGCCAGTCCAACAAACATCAACACTGACCTGAAATTTGTCAAACACAGGATAAGCTCCCCACAAAAATTAATAATTGATGAAAACTATCAAATACAAAAAGCCACTATTGAAAGAAACAAGTGATAAATATGAATACACAGTTCTGTGCAATGAAGATCTGTTCTCTGCCCTCAAAGAACTATCAAACAACACCAGCTCACAAACACTCCAAAACCCGTTTCCAAACATACACACGCACGCACGCACACGCACACACACAGACACACACACACACACACACACACACACACACACACACACACACACACACACACACGCAATAAATAAAAGATAAATAAATAAAAATAAAAATGTAATAAATAAATCAAACTCACACCCATTCACCTGCACACACACACACACACACACACACACATACACACACACATACACACACACACACACACACACACACACACGCACGCACACACCTATATATATATTTTTTCTCACACGCACACACAATCTTCCACATGGTATTAGTTAATGGTGAGTGTAGCCATAACCTGGCCAGTTGTAAATTGTCGAAGTAAATAACCATGCTACATTAGGTTCTATACGGTTGCAGTGACAAACTATGGAACAAAACAACTGCATTAATCACATAAAATCTAGGAAATCCACAGCATGTGGTAACAAGGTGAACATAAAAAATTTTGTCTGTTTTCCAGATATCGAAACACTGTCCTACAGCTTATATGTATACGACTATTAAAACTCATTTTCCCTTGTTTATAAAAGATAAAAAAAGACCAACTGATGGTGCTGAAGCTTCAGCAAAACATGTCTGGGGAATAAGAAGAAAGAGGATAATTTTGTTTCACCCCCTTGAAAAAGAAATCTAATTGTAATTTTAATCTTCAACAGTTTTTCTCACATAACTACTATCGGTAGTCAGAGATTTTACAGTGGCTCGACATAAGGTTTTAACCATCACCCCGAAAAAGTAAGTGAACATAATTTATCATGATACTGAAGTTCTCGCTTTCATGTTTGCTTACAAATAAATTGGACAGAGAAGCAGCTATTTCAGCATTAGGTATACAGAGCACAGAAGAGCACAAAAGAATAGCAGTTGTCACTCTACATTTGCAGAACACCTTATGGGTACGAAAATCCGACACCAGAGCAGACTTAAAACTTCTAAAGTGCAGCAAAAACCCTCCACAAAAACTAATAACTGTGGAAAGCTGCCTAGTACAGAAATCCAGCCCACCCGGTTAGCCGTGCGGTCTAACGCACGGCTTTCCGGATTGGGAAGGAGCTCCTGGTCCCCGGCATGAATCCGCGAACTTGAGTCGAGGTCCGGTGAGCCAGCCAGTCTGTCAATGGTTTTTAGGCGGTTTTCCATCTGCCTCGTCAAATACGGGCTGGTTCCCCTTATTCCGCCTCAGCTAGACTATGTCGGCGATTGCTGCGCAAACAAGTTCTCCACGTACACGTACACCACCATTACTCTACCTCGCAAACATAAGGGTTACAGTTGTCTGGTGTGAGACGTTCCCTGCGGGGTGGGGGAGGGGGGGATCCACCGGGGGCCGAACCGCACAATAACCCTGAAAGAGTGGTTCGGTGTGGGGCGGGGGTGGTGTGAAGTGGACTGCGGCAGTCGTCATGGGGTTGTGGACCACTGCGGCTGCGGCGGGGACGGAGCCTCTCCGCCGTTTCTAGGCCCCCGGTTAACATACAATTTCTGCTTCAGAAATAACAAACGAACACACTCCTGAAACTTCCTGGCAGATTAAAACTGTGTGCCGGACCGAGACTCGAACTCGGGACCTTTGCCTTTTGCGGGCAAGTGCTCTACCAACCGAGCTACCCAAGCACGATTCACGCTCTCCTGCAGGAGAGCTTCTGTAAAGTTTGCAAGGTAGGAGACGAGATACTGGCAGAAGTAAAGCTGTGAGGACGGCGCGTGAGTCGCGCTTGGGTACCTCAGTTGGTAGAGCACTTGCCCGCGAAAGGCAAAGGTCCCGAGTTCGAGTCTCAGTCCGGCACACAGTTTTAATCTGCCAGGAAATTTCATATCGGCGCACACTCCACTGCAGAGTGAACGTCTCATTCTGAACACACTCCTGTCTGCAAAGGAACTCTGTTCTCTGCCCTCAAAGAACTAAGTTCTCTGCAGTTGCAGGTGACTAACTGTAAAACATAACCGTAATGCAAAATACAGAAAACCACAAAAATCACAGCATGTGGTAACAACGTACACTGTGCATCAAAATTAATGGATCACTTTTTCGAAACCCAGTGTTAGTTAGACCGTCAGAGAGAGCGGATCGCTAGTTCCTGTTATTACTAAGGCGAGTACACCGTTCGCCTGTTACATATTTTTACGAGCTTCAAACAGAAGGAGTGCAGTAATAGATAGGAACTGTGATTGTTGTGTACAGATGCGAGCTGAGCTGGCGTCCCTTCGCTCACAGCTTCAGGCTTCGTTGGCTTCCGTCACACAGCTTGAGGCTGCTGCCAAGGGGCGTCACTGTAGGGGATCGGACGCGGGGATGCGAGGGACGTCGAGCATGTCCCACATGTCCTCCGATCGGTCCACTGCTGTGACCTCCCTGGGTACTGCCTGCACTGAGGTTGACTCCGTCACGAGTGGTCGAGTGAGAGATCATTCCAAAGTCTGGCAGGCAGCGAAATACTTTCCGTGGGGCCGATCGTATGCCCTCCCCGGTTCGTTTGACGAACAAGTTTCTGGCGTTATCTGTGGCTGACGATGTCTCTGAGCCGGATGCAGTCGTCCACTCCGTTCCAGAGGAAGCTTCTCGGCCCGCAAGGTCTGGGCATTCACAAAGGGTGTGTTTGCTGTTAGTTGGGAGCTCCAACGCTAGGCGCGTAATGGTGCACCTTAGGAACATGGCTGCCAAGGAGGGGAAGGAAGCCAGTGTGCGATCTGTGTGCATTCTGGGAGGAGTCATTACGGATGTGGAAACGGTGCTTCTGGATGCCATGAAGAGTACAGGGTGCAACCAACTGCAGGTGGTGGCTCATGTCGGTAACAATGACGTGTGTCGCTTTGGACCGGAGCAGATTCTGTCAGGTTTCGGGCGGCTAGCGGAAATGGCATAGACTGCCAGTCTTGCTTCCGAGGTTAAGGCGGAGCTCACCATCTGCAGCATCTTCGATAGAACCACCTGTGGTCCTTTGGTGCAGAGCCGAGTGGAGCGTCTGAATCAGAGGTTCAGGCGGTTTTGTGACCGTGTAGGCTGCAGAATCCTTGACTTGTGCCATCGGTTGGTCGGCTTTCGGGTTCCGCTTAATATGTCAGGAGTCCACTACACGCAGGAGGAGCCTACACGGGTAGCGGAGGCTGTGTGGAAGGGACTGGGCGGTTTTTTAAGTTAGAGGCTCTCAGGGAACCGTCTAAAAGTGGGCAGGTAAAACACAGCAAGGTAGTTGTGGAAACGATTTGTATTATAGTTGTAAATTGTAGCTGTGTTGGGAAACAACCAGAGCTCCAAGCCAAAATAGAAAGCACTGAAGCTCAAATAGTTTTAGGTACAGAGAGCGGGGTAAAGCCGGAAGTAAGTTCAGCCGAAATTTTTTCGAACGATCTAACAGTGTTCAGAAAGGATAGATTAAATACAGTTGGTAGTGGAGTATTTATTGCTGTCAGAGGTAGTTTGCCTTGTAGCGAAATTGAAGTAGATAGTTCATGTGAAATAGTATGGGTAGAGGTTATACCTGACAATCGGACTAAACAGTTAATTGGATCGTTTTACCGAACCCCTGACTGAGAAGATATGGTTGCTGAACAGTTCAAAGAAAACTTGAGTGTCATTTCAAATAAGTACCCCGCTCATACAATTATAGTCGGTGGTGACTTCAATCTACCCTCGATATGCTGGAAGAATTATACGTTTAAAGCCGGCGGCAGCCATAAAACATCATCCGAAATTGTACTGAATGCTTTCTCAGAAAATTATTTTGAACAATTAGTTCATGAGCCCACTCGAAGCGTAAATGGTTGCGAAAGCACACTTGACCTTTTAGCAAAAAGTAATCCTGGACAAATAGTGAGTGTTGTGACGACGAATACAGGGATTAGCGACCACAAGGCAATTGCTGCTAGGCTGAATACTGTAACACCTGCAACCATCAAAAAGAAACATAAAGTGTATCTATTTAAAAAAAAAGCTGATAAAAATGCTCTTAAGGCCTTTGTAAGAGACAGTCTTCACTCCTTCCGATCTGACCATGTAAGTGTAGAAAAGTTGTAGAATGTTTTCAAAGAGATAGTATCAACAGCAATTGAGAGATAGACACCACATAAATTAATAAGTGATCGTACTGATCCCCCATGGTACACAAAACGGGTCAGATCGTTGTTGCACAAGCAACGAAAAAAGCATGCCAGATTTAAAAGAACGCAAAATCCCCAAGATTAGCAGTTTTACAGAAGTGGGAAATATGGCGCGTACTTCAATGCGAGATGCTTTTAATAATTTCCACAACAAAATTCCGTCTCGAAATCTGGCAGAAAACCCAAAGAGATCCTGGTCATACATAAAGCACATCAGTGGCAAGACACAATCAATACCTTCATTGCGCGATAGCAACAGTGAAGTCACTGATGACAGTGCCACTAAAGCAGAGTTATTAAACACGATTTTGGTAAACATTTTTGGAATGCAGTGATCAATAAATTGTTATATTTAGATTAAAGTTCAGTCTTGATCACGTTATGTCTGTTTTAATGAGTAACCGGTTTCGGTTTTTTCTATAAAACCATCATCAGACACATTGGTCCCTTGGGTTGGTAGGTGGAGCTCTCCTTGCTGCTGTGCAGTCAACTGATCAGTTGACTGCACAGCAGCAAGGAGAGCTCCACCTACCAACCCAAGGGACCAATGGGTCTGATGATGGTTTTATAGAAAAAACCGAAACCGGTTACTCATTAAAACAGACATAACGTGATCAAGACTGAACTTTAATCTAAATATTAAACACGGTTTTCCGAAACTCCTTCACCAAAGAAAACGAAGTAAATATTCCTGAATTCCAATCAAGAACAACTGTCAAGATGAGAAACATAGAAGTAGATATCCTCGGTGTAACAAAGCAGCTTAAAGGCAAGGCCTCCGGTCCAGATTGTATACCAGTCAGGTTCCTCTCAGAGTATGCTGATAGAATAGCTCCATATTTATCAATTATATACAACCACTCGCTCACAGAAGGATACGTGCCTAAATACAGAAAATTTTCTCAAGTCACACCAATACCCAAAAATGGAAGTAGGAGTAATTCGCTGAATTACAGGCCTATATCACTAACGTCGACTTGCAGTAGGGTTTCAGAACATATACTGTATTCGAACATTATGACGTACCTCGACGAAAACGATTTATTGACATATAGTCAGCACCGATTCAGAAAATATCGTTCTTGTGAAACAAAACTAGCTCTTTATACTCACGAAGTAATAAGTGCTATCGACAGGGGATGTCAAATTGATTCCATATTTTTAGATTTCGAGAAGGCTTTCGACACCGTTCCTCACAAGCGTCTTCTAATCAAACTTCGTGCTTACAGAGTATCGCCTCAGTTGTACGACTGGATTCGTGATTTCCTGTCAGAAAGGTCACAGTTCGTAGAAGTAGACACAAAGTCATCGAGTAAAACAGAAGTAATATCCGGCCTTCCCCAAGGTACTGCTATAGGCCCTCTATTGTTCCTGATCTATATTAACGACATAGGAGACAATCTGAATAGCTTCTTAGATTGTTTGCAGATGATGCTGTCATTTATCGTCTTATAAAGTCATCAGATGATCAAAACGACTTGCAAAATGATTTAGATAAGATATCTGTATGACGCGAAAAGTGGCAATTGACACTGAATAAGGAAAAGTGTGAAATTCACTTAAGTACTAAAAGAAATCAGGTAAATTTCGATTACGCGATAACTCACACAAATCTGAGGGCTGTAAATTCAACTAAATACTAAGGGATTACAATTACAAATAACCTAAACTGGAACGATCACATAGATAATATTGTGGGTAGAGCAAACCAAAGACTGCGATTCGTTGGCAGAACACTTAGAAGGTGCAACAGGTCTATCAAAGAGACTGCTTACACTACGCTTGTCCGCCCTATTCTGGAGTACTGCTGTGCGGTGTGGGATCCGCATCAGTTGGGACTGACGGATAACGTCGAAAAAGTACGAAGAAGGACGGCTCGTTTTGTATTATCGCGAAATAGGGGAGATAGTGCCACAGACATGATACGTGAATTGGAGTGGCAATCATTAAAACAAAGATGTTTTTCGCTATGGCGGGATCTTATCATGAAATTTCAAACACCAGTTTACTCCTCCGATTGCGAAAACATTCTGTTGGCACCCACCTACATAGGGAGATATGATCATCACATTAAAATAAGAGAAATCAGGGCTCGAACGGAAAAATTTAAGTGCTCGTTTTCCCCGCGTACTGTTCGAGAGTGGAACGGTAGAGAGACAGCACGAAGGTGGTTCACTGAACCCTCTGCCAGGCACTTTATTGTGAACAGCAGAGTAATGGGATGTTTTGGGGAAGGAGACCAGAAAGCGAGTTCATCGGTCTCATCGGATTAGGGAAGGACGGGGAAGGAAGTCGGCCATGCCCTTTCAAAGGAACCATCCCGGCATTGGCCTCAAACGATTTAGGGAAATCACGGAAAACCTAAATCAGGATGGCCGGACGCGGGATTGAACCGTCGTCCTCCCGAATGCGAGTCCAATGTCTAACCACTGCGCCAACTCGCTCGGTAGCAGAGTAATCACTTATATGTAGATGTAGATGTAGATGTAATCTCGTACCCAACGCTACGCTTAAGTTTCAAAAGGTGCGTACAACCTTCCTGTGTAATGGTGCAAATGGGTGGCGCCCTGTGACGTCACCCTTGGGCTCGACTACACTTCAAACAGCAAGGTGTCGACACATGGGGAAAAAAGCCACAGCTGAGAAGTTCATATGACTTATAAGGTTGGTTGATGATGCCAGAATCGCAGGAAATTTCGCCACAATTTTGCGCGATGCCTTCATGGACGTGCCACACGATCCGACAGTAGTCACAACAGCTCTTACCCACATTTTCCCCCTTCTCTCGACGCCTTTTGGATGGAGATCAGAACTGCAAACTCCCCTGATATCACGTGGTTGTCTTATGAGTGGCCGAGGAAAAAGTTCCAGACACGCAGTCGCTTAGAATCGACATGAGAAGGCGGCAGGCGTTGCATTTAGAGCCTCAATGAAACCACATCTTTCCCTGGAGCGTTTATTCCCCTCCACTTCACTGTCGTAAACGACAGTTTGCAGCACCACGAGCAACAGGAAGGTCATTGTGGGACTGCATCTCCATCTAACGTGATCATATCCGTTTGGAGCTTGACACGACCGATACTTTTTCTCTCGTCTACAAAGTGGAACAACTAGCGAAACGAAACGAAACTCCTCCCGAACAGGCCATGAAAGCTTCATCCCACAGGCGTCACTGGATGCGGATATGGAGGGCCATGGGGTCAGCACACCGCTCTCCGGGCCGTATGGAACAACTAGGGGCCGTTCAAAACCATTTGGCGGAATTTGAACGTGATCCAAATCAGATAAGGCTGCTTATCCTTTTCTATAGCTTTAGTTTTGTGTCCTCCCGTGCTGTCATGACTGGTCGATGCGACATTGACACATGCGTGAATAAAACGTCAAAGGATCCCTCTAAAGACACCTCAGTTCGACAAGCTCAGTGGGGTCCGCCACCTCTATAGCGAATTTCAATTATGCTCCTGCAGAAACAGAACCCATGACAACGTCCTATAGCTGTGTCAGCGTAAGTTGGTCCCTGACGGTAGCTGGGGGCTGGGTGCGGCAGCTTCGCTATCCTACGTCAAGGAATAACGTCACACGATTTTATAAACGTCTCTACGGCAGCGCTTCAGTGCTGGCACAGTTCGTAGATGACTATTGCTTGTGCCTGCACCCGGTTGAAAGCTGGCAACAGTGATAATAACTGTCAATGAACAAGTTCGCCATCGCAACTCTAGGTGCTTGCACACTCCGATTGCGGATAGCTATTATCATTGTACCGGGGAAAGAGCAACAGCGTACCTCCTAGTACTGTACTCTCGCCACGGTCGTCTGTATGTACAGGTGCACCTTTAAAACTCTCAGTAAAGGCAGGCAAGTGTCACCAAAGGTTTTGCTAAACTGAGTGGTCTTACAGGGACCCTTTGCGTTTCATTCACTCATTTAGCAATGACGCATCCTACTATGATAACGCTGCACGAAGACACGTACACTAAAGGGCCAAAGGTCCTGGTACACCTGTCTAATATCATGTAGGCCCCCCGCGAGCACGCAGATATGCCGTAACACGACATGACATGGACTCGACTAATGTCTGAAGTGGTGCTGGAGGGAATGAATCATGCAGGGCTATCCATAAATCCGTAACAGTACGACGGCGTGGAGGTCACTTCTCAACAGCACGTTGCAAGGCATCCAAGATACGCTCAATAATGTTCGTATTTGCGGAGTTTGGTGGCCAGTGAAAGTCTTTAAACTCAGAAAAGTGTTCCTGGAGCCACTCTGTCGCAATTCTGGACGCGTGTGGCGTCGCATTGTCCTGCTGGAATTGTCCAAGTCCGTCCTAATGCACAGTGTCGTCGTAACTGCCGTAGCTTCACGTCTGCTGTGCAGCGAGCTACGTTAATTTAAGTATTAACTGTATTTTTCTTACTTGTCACTTCTTATACCGTGTGTTTTTGCTTTTAGGAAGCTTTAATTGTCGAGTGCTAGTAATAGGGTTCCATAGATTTCGTGTTTGTTTTGAATACAGTCATAGAGAGTCCCTTTAGTCAACCATAGTGCCAGTAGTGCTAGTGTTTGTTTTCAATACAGTCCAGAGACAGGTAGTGTTATTTTCATTGTTTTCTACAAGAAGTGGCTAGCAACCACAGTTTAGTTAACAATCAGCCGCCTTTAGTGAATTAGCAGTCTAGTTAAAAGTTAACTCTCTACAGTAAATTGATTTCTTAGGATGGATAGGATGTGTGACTGCTGTGTACGGACGCAGGAGGAGCTGGCCACTGTTGGCGAACAGCTGAACGTGTTGACGGCCGCGGTCAGCCGTCTTCAGGCAGCTGCCTCGGAGTGTAGCGGCGGTGGGGAGTCTGTTGCGCCGCATGGTACACCCCAGGTGTTACATGCTTCACCCACGGTCCCTGCTGTCGAGACATCTACGCGGGTACCGGGCGCGGTTGGGCCACGCTCTCCCCAAGGGGAGTGGCGGGTTCAGCGGCGTTCACGTCGCACGAGGCGGAGGGTCAATGTGGAAGCTGGCTGTGAAGCATCGCCCGCTCTGCCTGTCAGTGGACGTGTGGCCGCTCCTTCAGCAAAGTCCGAGCAGGCACACGGGGGGAGGGGTTTATCAGTTATTGGGAGCTCCAACGTTAGTCGGGTGATGAAGCCCCTTAGGGAAATAGCGGAAAGGTCGGGGAAGAAGGCCAGTGTTCACTCTGTCTGCTTGCTGGGGGGTATCATCCGAGACGTGGAGGAGGCCCTGCCGGCGGCGATAGAGAGCACTGGGTGCACCCGACTGCAAATTGTTGCTCATGTCGGCACCAATTACTCCTGTCGTCTGGGTTCAGAGGTCATCCTCAGTTCGTACAGGCGGTTGGCGGAATTGGTGAAGGCGGAAAACCTCCCTCGCGGGGTGGAATCAGAGCTAACTATTTTTCGTATCGTTCCCAGAACCGATCGTGCTCCTCTGGTTTGGAGCCGAGTGGAAGGCTTAAACCAGAGGCTCAGACGATTCTGCGGAGATCTGGAGTGCAAATTTCTCGACCTCCGCTATCGGGTGGAGAAATGTAGGGTCCCCCTGAATAGGTCAGGCGTGCACTACACGCTGGAAGCGGCTACAAGGGTAGCGGAGTACGTGTGGAGTGCACATGTGGGTTTTTTAGGTTTGAGAATTCCCTCCCTAGGCCCGGCAAGACGCCTCCTCAGACGCGGCAAGGTAGGAGTAGGCAAAACGCAACAGGGAATAACAATATTAATGTGCTAATAGTAAACTGCAGGAGCGTCTATAGAAAGGTCCCAGAACTGCTCTCATTAATAAACGGTCACAACGCCCATATAGTACTAGGGACAGAAAGTTGGCTGAAACCAGACGTAAACAGTAATGAAATCCTAAACTCAGATTGGGATGTATACCGCAGAGACAGGCTGAACAGTGAAGGGGTAGGCGTGTTTATAGCGATAAGAAGTGCAATAGTATCGAAGGAAATTGACGGAGATCCGAAATGTGAAATAATTTGGGTGAAGGTCACGGTTAAAGCAGGCTCAGGCATGGTAATTGGATGTCTCTATAGGCCCCTGGCTCAGCAGCTGTTGTGGCTGAGCACCTGAAGGATAATTTGGAAAATATTTCGAGTAGATTTCCCCACCATGTTATAGTTCTGGGTGGATATTTTAATTTGCCGGATATAGTCTCGGAGACTCAAACGTTCATAACGGGTGGCAGGGACCAAGAATCCAGTGAAATTTTTTTAAGTGCTATATCTGAAAACTACCTTGAGCAGTTAAACAGAAAACCGACTCGTGGCGATAACATATTACACCTTCTTCTGACAAACAGACCCGAACTATTTAAAACAGTTAATGCAGAACAGGGAATCAGCTATCATAAAGCGGTTACTGCATGGATGATTTCAGCCGTAAATAGAAATATTAAAAAAGGTAGGAAGATTTTTCTGTTTAGCAAAAGTGACAAAAAGCAGATTACAGAGTAGTTGACGGCTCAATACAAAAGTTTTGTCTCAAGTACAGGTAGTGTTGAGGATCAGTGAACAAAGTTCAAAACCTTCGTACAATATGCGTTAGATGAGTATGTGCCAAGCTAGATCGTAAGAGATGGGAAGGAGCCACCTTGGTACAACAACCGAGTTAGATAACTGCTGCGGAAGCAAAGAGAACTTCACAGCAAACATAAACATAGCCAAAGCCTTGCAGACAAACAAAAATTACACGAAGCGAAATGTAGTGTGAGGAGCGTCATGTGAGAGGCGTTCAATGAATTCGAAAATAAAGTTCTATTTACTGACTTGGCAGAAAATCGTAAGAAATTTTGGTCTTATGTCAAAGCGGTAGGTGGATCAGAAAAAAATGTCCAGACACTCTGCGACCAAAATGGTACTGAAACAGAGGATGACAGACTAAAGGCCGAAATACTAAATGTCTTTTTCCAAAGCTGCTTCACAGAGGAAGACTACACTGTAGTTCCTTCTCTAGATTGTCGCACAGATGACAGAATGGTAGATATCGAAACAGACGACAGAGAGATAGTGAAACAATTAAAATCGCTCAAAAGAGGAAAGGCCGCTGGACCTGATGGGGTACCAGTTAGATTTTACACAGAGTACGCGAAAGAACTTGCCCCCCTTCTTGCAGCGGTGTGCCGTAGGTCTCTAGAAGAAAAATGGCTCTGAGAACTATGTGACTTAACATCTGAGGTCATCAGTCCCCTAGAACTTAGAACTACTTAAACCTAACTAACCTAGGGACATCACACACATCCATGCCCGAGGCAGGATTCGAACCTGCGACCGTAGCAGTTGCCCGGTTCCGGATTGAAGCGCCTAGAACCGCTCGGCCACCGCGGCCGGCTCTCTAGAACAGCGTAGCGTTCCAAAGGATTGGAAAAGGGCACAGGTCATCCCCGTTTTCAAGAAGGGACGCCGAACAGATGTGCAGAACTATAGACCTATATATCTAACGTCGATCAGTTGCAGAATTTTGGAACACGTATTATGTTCGAGTATAATGACTTTTCTGGAGACTAGAAATCTACTCTGTAGGAATCAGCATGGGTTTCGAAAAAGACGATCGTGTGAAACCCAGCTCGCGCTATTCGTCCACGAGACTCAGAGGGCCATAGACACGGGTTCACAAGTAGATGCCGTGTTTCTTGACTTCTGCAAGGTGCTCGATACAGTTCCCCACAGTCGTTTAATGCACAAAGTAAGAGCATATGGACTATCAGACCAATTGTGTGATTGGATTGAAGAGTTCCTAGATAACAGAACGCAACATGTCATTCTCAATAAAGATAAGTCTTCCAAAGTAAGAGTGATTTCAGGTGTGCCGCAGGGGAGTGTCATAGGTCCGTTGCTATTCACAATGTACATAAATGACCTTGTGGAAGACATCGGAAGTTCACTGAGGCTTTTTGCAGATGATGCTGTGGTGTATCGAGAGGTTGTAACAATGGAAAATTGTACTGAAATGCAGGAGGATCTGCAGCATGGTGCAGGGAATGGCAGACTGAGATTCATTGGAAGAATCCTAAGGAAATGCAATCCGAAAACAAAGGAAGTAGGTTACAGTACGCTTGTTCGCCCACTGCTTGAATACTGCGCAGCAGTGTGGGATCCGTACCAGATAGGGTTGATAGAAGAGATAGAGAAGATCCAACGGAGAGCAGCGCGATTCGTTACAGGATGATTTAGTAATCGCGAAAGCGTTACGGAGATGATTGATAAACTCCAGTGGAAGACTCTGTAGGAGAGACGCTCAGTAGCTCGGTACGGGCTTTTGTTAAAGTTTCGAGAACATACCTTCACCGAAGAGTCAAGCAGTATGTTGCTCCCTCCTACGTATATCTCGCGAAGAGACCACGAGGATAAAATCAGAGAGATTAGAGCCCACACAGAAGCATACCGACAATCCTTTTTTCCACGAACAATACGAGACTGGAATAGAAGGGAGAACCGATAGAGGTACTCAGGGTACCCTCCGCCACACACCGTCAGGTGGCTTGCGGAATATGGATGTAGATGTAGAATGGATGCAGGTGATCAGACAGGATGCTTACGTACGTGTCACCTGTCAGAATCGTATCTACACTTATCAGGGGTCCCATATCACTCCAAGTGGACATGCCCCACACCATCACTGAGCCTCCACCAGCTTGAACAGTCCCCTGCTATTATGCAGGGTCCATGAATTCATGAGGTTATTGTGGGTGCTGCCCACTCGTCGCGTATAATGTTTCTAAAGGATGCTGCGTTCTCAGAATGCTGTACAACAATTCTCGCAAATCACATTACCAGTTTTTATTACATTATAGTAGACAGTACTTAATTTTGTATTACAAGAACGTGTCGAAGTAATGAGTGACAGACAAACATTATCTTTCTCTATATACTACGTTCATACAAGCAATGGATATGGACCACTGATAACAGCTACCGTAGTGCTCTCCTAGTGCCGGTCTAGCACTGTGCTGCTGATGCTGGCAGGAGCTGCGTTTCTATTCTCTTCATCTAGAGGCCTCTCCTGTCCTGGTGCGGTCCTAGTCAGCGATCTATTGGCTGACCTTATCTCCTTGCCTTGTCTGTCCTTGTGTTCTTCATATTCGTGCCGGCGCTTGTCGATACGTCGGAACAGTTGTCTCCACACCCGTACACGTCCATCCGCTCGATACAATTTGAAACGAGACGCGTCAGACCAGGCATGAACAGTTCAATGTCGGTGTTGACGGCCCAGGCGACGTCTAAAGCTTTGTGTCGCGCAGTCATCAATAGTACACGAGTTGGCCTTCGGCGCCGGAAGCACTTATCCGTGATGTTTTATTGAGTGGTACGCACGCTAACACGTGCTGATGGCCCAGCATTGAAATTTGAAACAATTTGTGGAAGAGTTTCACTTCTGTCACGTTGAACAGTTCTGTTTGGTTGTCGTTAGTCCCGTTCTTGCAGGATCTTTTTCCGGGAGCAGTGATGTTGGAGATTAGATATTCAAGGTACGCTCGTGAAATGGTCGTACGGAGAAACCACCACTTCATTCCTACTCGGAGATGCTGTGTCCCATTGCTCATGCGTCGACTTCAACATCACGTTCAAACTCACTCAAATCTTGATAACATATCATTGTAGCAGCAGTAACCGATCTAACAACTTCGTAAGATATTTGTTGTCTTATATAAGCGTTACCGACCGCATTTCTGCCAGTTTACATATCTCTGTATTTCATTATGCATGCCTATACCAGTTTCTTTGGGCCTTCAGTGTCAAAGCAGCGCTGAAAAATGATAAGCACCCCTAGCGGCTTCGGACCAGTTACAAAATTTCGTAGAATGGCTTTGAATGCTCCCTAGTAGTTCCAATGTGTACACGAGAGCAAACAATGCAGTTACGCTGGGCCCGAAATGTGGACGATGACGTTCAATTTGGATGCAGCCAGCGGTATCCTTAGAGAAGAGCTGAAACACCCTCCGGAATAATATGTTACCCAAGAGGACGCCATCATCATTTAACCATAGAGTATAGCTGTATGCCCTCGAAAAAAATTACGACTGTAGTCTTCCCTTGCTTTCAGCCGTTCGCAGTACCACCGCAGCAGGGCCATTTTGGTTAATGTTACAAGGCCAGATAAGTCAACCATCCAGACTGTTGCCCCTAAAATTATTGAAAGGCTGCTGTCCCTCTTCAGGAACCACACGTTTGTCTGGCCTCTCAACACATACCCCTCTGTTATGGTTGCACCTACAGTACGGCTATCTGTGTCGCTGCGGCGCGTAAGCCTCCCCACCAACGACAAGATCCGAGATGTGGGGGGGGGGGGGGCAGGAGGAGGGGATGATTATGTTGAGAAATAATATGTAGCCATGAAGAATAAAGATGCAGAATGTTAATGATATTTCCTTCATTTAAGGAGTTTTAAGAGATTTCATTAAAACGTATGAGGCATTTATTTTCAGATCATACTCGTATAATCCTTCTTGGTAAACTAGTTCAGTCTATATCATGTTATATGATCACTTACGGAGATACCGAGCGAGGTAGCGCAGTAGCTAGCACACTGGACTCGCATTCGGGAGGACGACGGTTCAATCCCGCGTCCGGCCATCCTGATTTAGGTTTTCCGTGATTTCCCTAAATCGCTCCAGGCAAATGCCGGGATGGTTCCTTTGAAAGGAGACGGCCGACTTCCTTCCCCGTCCTTCCCTAATTCGGTGAGACCGATGACCCCGCTGTCTGGTCTCCTTCCCCAAAAACAACCCAACTTACGGAGCTAATTGTGAAGTAATTAGTAACGTACACTACTGGCGATTAAAATTGCTACACCACGAAGATGACGTGCTACAGACGCGAAATTTAACCGACAGGAAGAAGATGTTGTCACATGCAAACGATTAGCTTTCCAGAGCATTCACACAAGGTTGGCGCCGGTGGCGACACCTGCAAAGTGCTGACATGAGGAAAGTTTCCAACCGATTTCTCATACACAAACAGCAGTTGACCGGCGTTGCCTGGTGAAACGTTGTTGTGATGCCTCGTGTAAGGAGGAGAAATGCGTACCACCACGATTCCGACTTTCGTAAAGGTCGGATTGTAGCCCATAGCGATTGCGGTTTATCGTATCGCGACTTTGCTGCTCGCGTTGGTCGAGAGCCAATGGCTGTTAGCAGAATATGGAATAGGTGGGTTCAGGAGAGTAATATGGCATGCCGTGCTGGATCCCAACGGCCTCGTATCACTAGCAGTCAAGATGACAGTCGTCTTACCCGCATGGTTGTAACGGATCGTGCAGCCACGTCTCGATCCCTGAGTCAACAGATGGGGACGTTTGCAAGACAACAACCATCTGCACGAACAGTTCGACGACGTTTGCACCAGCATGGACTATCAGCTCGGAGACCATGGCTGCGGTTATCCTTGACGCTGCATCGTAGACAAGGACGCCTGCGATGGTGTACTCAACGACGAACCTGGGTGCACGAATGGCAAAACGTGATTTTTTCGGAGGAATCCAGGTTCTGTTTACAGCATCATGATGGTCGCATCCGTGTTTGGCGACATCGTGGTGAACGCACATTGGGAGCGTGTTTTCGTCGTCGCCATATTGGCGTATCACACGGTGTGATGGTATGGAGTGCCATTGGTTACACGTCTCGGTGATCTCTTGTTCACATTGACGGCAATTTGGACCATGGACTTTACATTTCAGATGTGTTACGACCCGTGGCTCTACCCTTCATTCGATCCCTGCGAAACCCTACATTTCTGCAGGATAATGCACGACCGCATGTTGCAGGTCCTGTACGCGTCTTTCTGGATACAGGAAATGTTCGACTGCTGCCCTGGCCAGCACATTCTCCAGAACTCTCACCAATTGAAAACGTCTGGTCAATGGTGGCAGAGCAACTGGCTTGTCACGTTACGCAAGTTACTACTCTTGATGAACTGTGGTATCGCGTTGAAGCTGCATGGGCAGATGTACCTGTACACACCATCCAAGCTCTGTTTGACTCAGTGCCCAGGCGTATCAAGGCCGTTATTACGGCCGTAGTTGGTTGTTCTGGGTACGGATTTCCCAGGATCGATGCACCCGAATTTCGTGAAAATGTAATCACATGTGAGTTCTAGTATAATATGTTTGTCCAATAAACACCCGCGTATCATCTGCATTTCTACCTGGTGTAGCAATTTTAATGGCCAGTAGAGTAGATTAGGAAAAATGTTGAAATGTGTGTGAATTCCTAAGGGACAAAATTGCTGAGGTCATCGATCCCTAGACTTACACACTACTTAAACTAACTTAAGCTAAGAACAACAGCTGCGCAGTCAGTGACATGGCGCCTCTAACCACGCGGCCACTCCGCGCGGATTCGATTAGGAAATGAGAACCTTACAGTAGTAGATGAGTTTTGCTATTTGGGGAGCAAAATAACAGATCATGGTCGAAGTAGAGATGATATAAAATGTAGACTGGCAATGGCAAGGAAACTGTTTCTGAAGAAGAGAAATTTGTTAACATCAAGAATAGATTTAAGTGTCAGGAAGTCTTTTCTGAAAGTATTTGTATGAAGTGTAGCCGTGTATGGAAGTGAAACATGGACGATAAGTAGTTTAGATAGGAAGAGAATAGAGGCTTTTGACATGTGGTGCTACAGAAGAATGCTGAATATCAGGTGGGTAGATCACGTAACTAATGAGGAGGTACTGAATAGAATTGGGGAGATGAGGAAATTGTGGCACAGCCTGACTAAACGAAGAGACCAGTTGGTAGGATACATTCTGAGGCACCAAGGGATCACCAGTTTAATATAGGAGGCTTATAATGGAGAGTAAAAATAGTAGAGGTAGACCAAGAGACGAATACACTAAGCAGATTCAGGAGGATGGTGGTTGCAGTAGTCACTCAGAGATGAAGAAGCTTGTACAGGGTAGAGTTGTACGGAGAGGTGCATAAAGTCTCTGGAATGAAGACCACAACAACATCAACAATCATCCCGACGACGAACACGTTTCTAACGGGAGACCATTTTGTTGATACTGTTACTGTAGAATGTTTGACTTGGTTGACAGAGGCACAGCCAAACCTCTTGAAGGGGTTCTTTAAGTTTTGGAAAGATATGAAAATCGGGTGGAGCCAATTCGGGACTGTGTGGAGGATGAACCCAAGGCATCAGACTGTTGCAGATGCCGCGGTGCTTGTGTGTAGTCTCGCATTGTCATGGTGAGGGAGGCAGTGCTCCATGTGTGGACGAACTCCTCTTATTCCAAACGCGATTACAACACACTGTTTCTCAAGCATCGATTGAGTGAAGCTACACACCGCCATGTTGTTAGAGTGGAAGTCAGAGCTCTCTAGCTGCAAGGGCTACACAAAAAGATGTAAACTGTTGATAACGTTCGATTTTCTAAAAAGATTCAAGGGTTTTCGTATGAAAGATTCGGAGGCGTTACTTTTCAGCACGCCGTCGAATGTCAAAATTACCACAACATTTTCTGCCATCGAAAATTATACAAAAAACTTCCTAATATATTTAAGAGATCAGTGAAACCAACTTATTTAAGAGACTGTTGGGAAGCAGTTTCTACACTGTAAGGTAATCCGTTAGTTCATTCCTAGAAATGCGAGGTGCTTGCACCAAGGGAAAACGCCAAGCCATAGGCGTATTCTAATAATACACCAATAACGGTAATAAAAACATTGGATTAGTCAATATGGAGCTAAAGAATATGTTTGCCACTGTGTATTCTAAAACCCTCCAGATTGTGCTCAGAGTACGCCAGACTAGTAGATCTGTTTAAATTAACAAAATATAGACGATCTGTTGACAGAATTTTTAGGCAGCCTGTTATACTTTTATCTGTCACCGGCTAGTATTCTTTGAGTCATGTATAACATACATCAATTTCACTTACTGAAATAAGCATCAAACAACTGTTCATTTTACGAAAAGCGAGGGGTGTAATTTATACGGGATTTGGAAGAGGAGCCCGTGAATGAACATTAGAATAGTTTTCCAGAAATATCGTATGTGCAAACCATTTCGTAGTTTAAATAAATCGACGCACAGTCAAAAGGTCAGTGGTACTTAATGGTTGCAGCTGTTTGCGAGTATGCACTATAACTGCTAAACGGCTTGTGGGGGCGTTCTCTACTCTGCACTGAACTTCATAGACGAACAGAGCGAGCAGTGTTTCGCAAGATCTCAGTTTACGGAAAAAGTGTTGGCTTTTCTATAGGAAATTATTGTTCTCCGCAAACGTAATAAAAAGTGCGAATACAATAAGTTACGTAATTCAACAACGGACTAACGTCAGTGATAAAGACTTGCGTGCATCATTTAGATAACTCCTCTTGAAAAGGAGAATGGCACGTGTGCTTCCTTTCACTCTCTTAGTACCCTTCATCAGAGACAAGGACATTGTCGGGAGCTTCAGGGAATTGTGGTAGGACCGCTGTTATTTTCTATATACATAATTGATGTATCGGACAGCATGGGCAGCAGTTTGCAGTTTGTTGATGAAGCTGTGGTGCGCGGGAAGATATCGAAGTTGACTAATTGTTGGATGATACGACTTAGATAAAATTTCTAGTTTGTGTAATGAAATGCAGATACTTCTAAATGTAAAAAAAATATAAATTAATGCACATGACTAGAAATAAAACCACCAAGCATGTGAGGATTGTGGTAGGGAAGGCGAATCGGCAACTTTTGTTTATTGGGACAATTTATGGAAAGTATAGGTCATCTGTAAAGGAGGTCGCATATAGGACGCTGCTACAGTCTATTCTTGAGTAGTGTTCGACTATTTGTGATCAGTACCAGGTCGGATTAAAGAGAGACATCGACGTAATTCAGAGGACGGCTGCTAGATTTGTCACCGGTCGATGTGAACAATACGTACGTGTTACGGAGATGCTTCGGAAACTCAAATGGGAATCCCTTTGGGGAAGGTGCGGGTCTTTTCGAGAAACGCTATTGAGATAATTCAGACGAACGGCATTTGAAGCTGACTGAAGTACGACTCTTCTGCGGCCTACATACAGTTTGCGGAGGCGACACGAAGAAAAGATACGGGAACGTAGGCGCATATGAAGGCATATAGGGTATTTTTCCCTCGTTCTATCTGCGATTGTAAAAGGAAAGGAAATGGCTAGTAGTTCTACAGTGTATCTTCCCACTTCGCGCCGTACTGAGGCTTGCTGAGTATGTATGTAGATGTAGATGTCATTCTAGCTACAACAAATATTCATATTTGCAAATGCAAGATTTTTTTAGTAACTGTCCACACTCTTCTTTTATTTGTCAAGATTTACTTATTTTCCCAAGTTTTATTTGGAAAATGGTTTCCCATTTTTAAACATAAAGGTAAATTAAGATAACAATAAGTAATAACAAAAACATTTGCTGATGGAAACAATACATGGGTTCCAGGAGTAATGGTCAATATTCAGGAAGATGACAGGAATGATCATTTGAAGCAAAAAACTTCATATGCACAGGTGTCCTATTGCGAGTAGTTTCCGAGATACTGTAGAACACATTTAATGCACACTGTAGCGTGACGAAGAAGCTGTCAAGCGTTGACACCACACGGCAACACACCGCCGTCGTGCTGATTGCCAGCACAGCCCCTGCGACTGCACCACGTTTCGATTCCGTCATTTGCAGCGCGATCTGCAAAGGACCTTCGCGTACACCGGACCACAGCATAGAGGGAGTGTAAATCAGTTGGAGAGGTCGCTCATAACATGAACCTTTTGCTGCATCCGCCAGTATCACGGGTAGCCAACGAAGAAGACGATTACCTCCACCGTGTGGGTATTTAGGACCGCGTCCGCAACGATCGCGGCAGTTACGTCGCAGCCAGCGAAGAGAGGAAGTCTGCTCCGGATCCAGCACTGCCGCCGTCCACACCAAGGGACCCCAGTACCGATTCAAGGGCCCATTGGTATTCCGTCGGACTCACTTGACAAGACTGTAGAAACTCTTACCGACCGTAACTTCAGTGTCAATCTGTTCCAATGTGCTCCGCTAAAGAAGAGCGAGGGCTTAAACATTTGATAGTCAACTAGTTTCAAGTACTTGCGTTCAGTTGTGAACTTTTTTCTCTGTTAGTAAAGAGTTGCAAAGTTGGTTACTTAATTCTTCTGATTGTCAACGGAGACCATTTGTTTTGAATTCATTGTGTTCTTAAATATAGGGGATGAACTATACGCTCGTATGTTTCTTATAGATGTGTTCAAAGTTCAAGATGCTTCACATTATTATTTATTTCATTTATCATTCAATACATTGTAAGGTTTACACATGCACTCGTAGACAACTTTAATAAACACGTCGTGGAACAATCATACATGGTGGAAGTCGCAGTTTGCTAGAAGTAGGACTACTCTGAACCATTCCAACAATGTGTTGCTGTTACTGCGCCGGTTGTTGAATTATACGTTCTGAAGAAAAATGACTATTTGGAAGGATACCTGTTTCACTCAAAGTGCTGAAAGCTCTGGTAAATACAATCAAGAACTCGACATGCTGGAAAGCGCCGACTATTATCCTTCGACAGCATCATGAACACTGCAATCACTGAAGCCATAAACATTCACTACATATCCCGAATGAGATTTTCACTCTGCAGCGGAGTGTGCGCTGATATGAAACTTCCTGGCAGATTAAAACTGTGTGCCGGACCGAGAATCGAACTCGGGACCTTTGCCTTTCGCGGGCAAGTGCTCTCCGCAATATCCTTTCTTCCAGAAGGTTTGCAGGAGAGCTTCTGTGAGATTTGGGAAGTAGGAGACGAGGTACTGGCGGAAGTAAAGCTGTGAGCTCAGTTGGTAGCGCAGTTGCCAGCGAAAGGCAAAGGTCCCTAGTTCGAGTCTCGGTCCGACACACAGTTTTAATCTGCCAGGAAGTTTCATTCACTATATATGTATATTCTTCATTGGTACAAATATATGGAATTTTAGCGAGCACAAGCACAAACACAGTTAACCGATCCTTCTTTCTGATACACTCTCAGTCAATCGCACTACCTCACTCACAAAATTCCACGGACAACTGCACTTAGGCTAGTTGAAGGCTGAAACTCTTTCAGAGTTAAGAGAGTGAAAGCAACGGGGTAAGTTGTACTAGAATTAAATGTCAGAGAGCTTTGATGGATAAGAACCTTACGTGCGAGCCACTGGCACAAAATCAAATTTTGATCACATACTCTGTCTCCGAAACCATTCAGAATGTGGCTTATGGCCATGAGAAGTTTTTCGTTTTGAATGAGGGATCCTGTCATTTACCGGGACATTGACCATTCCTCCTGGGACACAATATAATAATACACGACATGGACTACCATCAGTTGTATAATGAAATGTTGACAATGAAAATTTGTGTCGGACTGGAACTCCAACTCTTATTTCTCACTTATCGCGAACGGTCGGCCTATCGTTTGGCTATCCGTGCACGACTCATGGCCAGACCCAAACTTCCATATGACGTCACCCATGTGTCTACATGCTGTACTCGTACATTCATTACGTATATTCCCGTACAGGTGAAACATTTTAGTTGAAAGTCGCTTGCCCAGTGTCGGGGGATAAATACATATTGCAGTGCCTGTGTTATTACGAATTACGATGTAAAGTTCCTCCGCACATGCATGCATCTCTAAAGGAACTTTAAATCTTCATACAGAACAACCCAGCCACTGAAATTTTGCAATATGTAATAACGTTAGTTTCTCCTAGTTTTTGTTCTTGGCCCCTCATAGTATATACACCACTGGCCATTAAAATTGCTACACCACGAAGATGACGTGCTACAGACGCGAAATTTAACCGACAGGAAGACGATGCTGTGATATACAAATGATTAGGTTTTCAGAGCATTCACACAAGTTTGGCGCCTGTGGCGACAACTACAACCTGCTGACACGAGGAAAGTTTCCAAACGATTTCGCGTACACAAACAGCATTTGACAGCCGTTGCCTGGTGAAACGTTGTTGTGATGCCTCGTGTAAGGAGGAGAAATGCGTACCATCACGTTTCCGACTTTGGTAAAGGTCGGATTGTAACGTATAGCGATTGCGGTTTATCGTATCGCGACATTGCTGCTCGCGTTGGTCGTGGTCCAATGACTGTTAGCAGAATATGGAATCGGTGTGTTCAGGAGGGTAATACGGAACATCATGCTGGATCCCAACGGCCTCGTATCACTAACAGTCGAAGATGACAGACATCCGCATGGCTGTAACGGAACGTGCAGCCACGTGTCGATCCCCGAGTCAACAGATGGGGACGTCTGCAAGACAACAAACATTTGCACGAACAGTTCGACGACGTCTGCAGCAGCATGGACTATCAGCTCGGAGACCATGGCTGCGGTTACCCTTGACGCTACATCACAACAGGAACGCCTGCGATGGTGTACTCAACGACGAACTTGGGTGCACGAATGGCAAAACGTCATTTTTCGGATTAATCCAGGTTCTGTTTACAGCATCATGATGGTCGCATCCGTGTTTGCGACATCGCGGAGAACGCACATTGGAAGCGTGTATTCGTCATGGCCATACTGGCGTATCACCCGGCGTGATGCTATGGGGTGCCATTGGTTACACATCTCGGTCACCTCTTGTTCGCATTGACGGCATTTTTAACAGTAGACGTTACATTTCAGATGTGTTACGACCCGTGGGTCTACCCTTCATTCGATCGCTGCGAAACCGTACATTTCAGCAGGTTAATGCACGACCGCATGTTGCAGGTCCTGTACTGGCCTTTCTGAATACAGAAAATGTTCGACTGCTGCCTTGGCCAGCACATTCTCCATATCTCTCACCAACTGAAAACGTCTGGTCAATGGTGACCGAGCAACTGGCTCCTCACAATACGCCAGTCACTACTCTTGATGAACTGTGGTATCGTGTTGAAGCTGCATGGGCAGCTGTACCTGTACACGCCATCCAAGCTCGGTTTGACTCAATGACCAGGCGTATCATGGCCGTTATTACGGCCGTAGGTGGTTGTTCTGGGTACTGATTTCTCAGCATCTATGCACCCAAATTGCGTGAAAATGTAATCACATGTCAGTTCTAGTATAATATTTTTGTCCAATGAATACCCGTTTATCATCGGCATTTCTTCTTGGAGCAGCAAGTTTAATGGCCAGTAGTGTATGAATATAGATTTATTATAATTTGAATTCTTGTTAATAGACGTAGTGCCAGTGCACCATGATACATGTACACCTACATCTACATAGTTACTCAGCAAATCGTACTTAAGCGCCTGGCAAAGGGTTCATCGAACCACCTTCACAATAATTCCTTATTATTCCAAACTCCAACACCGCGCGAGTAAACCGAACACCTGTACCTTCCCGTGCGAGCTCCGATTTCTCTTATTTTATTATAATGATCGGTCCTTCATGTGGAGGTCCGCGTTAGCAAAACATTTTCGCGTTCGCAAGAGAACGCTGGTGATTGAAATTTCGTGAGGAGAGCCTGCCACAACGAAAAACATGTGTTTTAATTATGTCCACCCCAAACCCTGTATCATATCCGTGATACTCTCTCCCTTATTTCTCGACAATACAAAATGTGCTGCCCTTCTTTGAACCTTTTCGATGTACCGTCTGATACTGCAGTACTCCAGAAGAGAACGGACAAGCGAAGTGTATTCAGTCTCTTCAGTAGATGCGTTGCATCTTCGAAGTGTTCTGCCAGTAAAATGCAGTCTTTGGTTCACCTTCCCCACAGACTTTTCGCAGGCGTATTGTCACTAAGATATAAAGTTTGGCCGGCCGGAGTTACAAAGTCGTTCTAGGCGCTACAGTCTGGAACCGCGCAACCGATACGGTCGCAGGTTCGAATCCTGCCTCGGGCATGGATGTGTGTGATGTCCTTTGGTTAGTTAGGTTTAAGTAGTCTAAGTTCTAGGGGGCTGATGACCTCAGAAGTTGTTCCATAGTGCTCAAAGTCATTTGAACCACATAAAGTTTGAAACCTTATATTTACGTTAAATTCAACAGGAATGAAAGTTATCAGGAATCTGTAACTAATTGAAATGTTGCTGTAAAGAGACAGAAATTGGACGATTTCAGTGCACCGTTATTCACGGGTTACGCCCAAGAACATCGTGGTGTTTCTCGAGGAACGAGCGTCGCTTTCGATACGAATGAAGTCGGCGGCTATTCCGTTGTCGCCCCCATGCCGCCAGAATGAAGTCCTCTGGAATTCAATCTGTTCTGCCGCAGTCGCTGGTAAAACGAAGAAGTGAAACTTGCCGCGTCGCCCCCCAGGGGCGCCGCCGCCGTCCACGGCGACAGGCGGTGTGGGCGGCGGCGTGGGGTGGCGTGGGGCGGCGAGGGGCGGCGCGTTTATCGCGTCGTGTCGAGTCGACTTGAGTCGACTCCGTGGCGGCGGCGGCGGTGGCAGCGCCGCGGGCGGTGGGCCGCGGAGGTTGGGAGCTTCCCCGGGCGATCTCTGAATCAGGCCCGGAAATTGCCTCGCTCGGTCTCCGCTATGGAAATTGACGATCTGGGTCCGCATCTACATTAATGTTCAGCGAATCAAGCCGACTGCGTGACGGCGGTTTGCCGCGACAGGCGGCAGTTTCAAATGCGGGGAGAAACAGCTATCAGGAGAGCAACTGCAACACTGGATCCCGAGTGTTTCCATTTGCCTATCTGCTACAGCTGCTGCGAACGCACGTCTAACTTCGGTAGAAACCCATTTGCCACATTATATCAGCAACATTCTCACAATCAATGCAGATGAAAAGAGCTCATATGAACTTTTCGGTCTTTTTGAGTTGTAATAATTTCAATAAAAGCAGTCGTGAATGTATGTAAGTCATCTATTTCATTCGGTGACAGTTTTCTATTATAGGAACAGCATCAGTCCATTTTACTCAGCGGAAAAGAGTAATACGCTTTCTTAGAGGTCAAAGTTCTTGAAGACGATCGTAAGAATAAAATAATATAAAGCTACGGCTGACAGATCCTTGTGAGAGCAGAAAACCGTGGCGTAGAGCAGTTCGCTTTGGAGAGGTGTCAAGAACAAAGCTGAATGAATCTCATTCTCTAGCAGTTTAATAGCGAAAGTTACGTCCTCCGCCTCCAGCATTCTGTCACTAATTCTCTGCTCCGAATACGAAAATAATCTCTTGAATGCCAGTACATAGGGAGAAATACTAATCGTAATAAAACAAGATAAATCAGAGTTCGCACGTAAGTGTGTATTTAGGTAATCACTTTTCGCCAAATGCTATTCGAAAGTGGAGTGGTCGGGAAATAGTATGAGTGTGTGAAGTGGTATGGACCAAGGAGAAGTAAGTGCTCAGGGAACATAAAGTAATGTTTGAAGTTAAATGATTTATTCATTTACCTCAGAGGGAGACTTTTAAATTACAAATGCAACTGACATTTGCTTGCTACAGAGACAAAATTTTAATACATTTCATTAGCTCCTGAGAAATAAGCAGACACTTACTAAAAATTTACGCAAACAATAGATTCTGTGATACGCATCGTCAAACAACTGACGCAGGAAATAATGTATATCTGCGAACGAAGAGAGACCTTTTTTTTTGAGTCATCAGCCTTATGACGGTTTTATCCGGCCCGCCACGGAATAGCAGCATTTAGAGCCTACGTCCTCAAATATTTGCTGGATGTATCCCAATCTCTGTCTTCCTCTACAGTTTTTTGCCCTCTACAGCTCCCTATAGTAGCATGGAAGTGATTCCCTGATGTCTTAGCAGATGTCCTATCATTCTGTCAGTTTTGCTTATCATTGTTTTCCACATACTCCTTTCCTCCCCATTCTGCGCAGAACCAACTCATTTCTTACCTTATCAGTGCGCCTAACTTTCAACATTAGTCTGTAGTACCACATCTCAAATGCTTCGATTCCCTTCTGTTCCGGTTTTCCGCAGTCCGTGTTTCACTGCCATACAATACTGTACTCCAGACGTACATTCTTAGAAATTTCTTCCTCAAAATAAGGCCTATGTTTGATACTAGTATACTTCTCTTGGCCAGGAATGCCCTTTTTGCCAGTGCTTGTCTGCTTTTGATGTCTCCTTGCTCCATCCGGCGTTGGTTATTTTGCTGCCTAGGTAGCAGAATACCTCGACTAAGTAGACAATAGCATCAGTAAATACAAAAAAGAAATAAAAAATATCTATACAGCTGAAAAGCAAGCAGAAGGAATTGTTATATCACTGGTTTGCATAATCAAGGGAAACAGAAATTTGAAACAATGTTGACATCTGTAAACCACACTTTTGCAGCAATAAAATCAATCACGAGATGAGGAAATTGGTATTAAAATTTGAAAGTTTAACATATGGATGTGAAGCATCCAAAAGGAATTGCCATTTCCCTACGAAGCAAATTCACAAAGGCCGGAAATTTTATAATAATGTGAATGCCTGTGAAGCAGACTTCAGTGTCAATAAACATGAATTACATACGAAGTAGAATTTATAACTGTGCGTACATGGCTGCGAAGCAGCGGAAAGGAATTCCTGTTTACTAACATGAATGTTCATAAAGAGCAGATGATTTAAAAAAGGGCACCCACCTGTGAATAAAACTCTTGCCTTTTAACTTTACATCATGGCTCTGAAACAGCACCCACCTGTGAATATGACTCTTGCCTTTTAACTTTACATACATGGATCTGAGACAGACTGTTTCACTAATATGCGTAATCACAGAAAGCGGAGAACTTAAAATAATGTACACGTCTGTGAAGCAGATGAGGTGTTACACCAGCCACAATTACGGGCAACGAAATCCCAGGCAAGCGAAAGGTCACAAACATATAAATTAAGCAAACACTAACAACGGCTCGAGTTCGGCCTACCTCCCAGACCCAATGTTTTCAGTTTCTATAATAGTGCGTGACATCGCCAACAACTTTAATCTTGGCACAATTCAGTGCATCTTTAGCCCATACGGACACAAACTCTAATTCATTTACTTTACGACGATTCCTTGTCCTAAGAACCAACGGAATTGTAGACATCTAGTAAGATGAACTACGATCTCTGTTATACACTTCACATATCTGAAATGAACGATAAGCAACAGCTTCTCGGCTGTTAAAAGTCTCCAGCCCTGATGAAATCTCCACTTTACCATCACGAACTAGAGCCACAGTAACCCAACCATTACCAAGTGCACTAGCATCAGAATTCAGTACGCATCCACAAAACACTGAAGGACCATGAAGAATACCTTGCGCACCTACTCCGCTCTTCGTAGTGAGAGACACATTATCAATATAGCGAGCTGAGTCCCTTATCAACTTCCGGTTGCGTCGCACTAGAACGCCCAGTGGGCAACGCAAAGTATCTAGAACGCCGCACTAGTACACTAGCATATGAAGATATATATATATATATATATATATATATATATATATATATATATATATATATATATATATAAAATCAAAGATGAGAGCCCAGCTCCCCCCCATTTTCATGGTCCGCCCCCCCCCCCCCCCCCCGCCCTGAGGTGTCAGTGTCTTGTGGTGAATCAGTATCTGGATGACTTGGGATGGGTCATGGGGGGTCATTGATCATAACCCAAAAGGTTTCTTTTATGCTGTCGTGTAATTTTTTATTTTGTTATTTTCTCAAGTTCAAATAAGAAATGGGCAGGTGCTTCATTTCAGTTTCTATAATAATGCGTGACATCACCAACAATTTTAATCTTTGCACAATTCAGTGCACCTTTAACCCAAACGGAGACAGACTCTGATTCATTTACGTTACGACGATTCTTCACACAGACTAGTTACGCCGCGTTATTTAGGGAGGATAAGACGTACGCGCCTTATAGTGTATAAAGCTAATGATAATATATCTATTACTAAGAAGAGCGGAGTAGGCGCGCGAGTTATTCTTCATGGTCCTTCATTGTTTTGTGGATTCTTACTGAATTTTACTCTTACTATTGCTGATGCTAGTGTACATGGTAATGGTTGGGTTACTGTGGCTCTAGTTCGCGGTGGTAAAGTGGAGAATGTATCAGGGCTGGAGACTTTTAACAGCCGAGAAGTTATTCCTTATGGTACATTTCAGATATGTGAAGTGTATAACAGAGATCGTGGCTCATCTTACTGCATGTCTACAATGCCGTTGATTCTTAGGACAAGGAATCGTCATAAACTAAATTAATAAGAGTTTGTGTCCGTATGGATTAAAGGTGCACTGAATTGTGCAAAGATTAAAGTTCTAGGTGATGTCACTGTAAAACACATACACACAGAGTACAGACTAAATTTACACAAGAAGTGAATCACAGTCGGTATGCGGACCCCCAGTCACAACAGAAACATGAGGGCATGCGACTGATTGGCCCGCTAGTATCAGATAAGAAAATAATAACTAAAAAGCAAACCAGGCAATGAGATTTTAACAAAACACATATACCATCTTGAATTCAAATGAGTGTTTTAGACACATTGTTGTTGGCATGATGCTGATTCACACAAAGCCATCGGCAAAACAATGCCAGTAATACGATCCGGATCAGTGACGAAAATAACAAACGACACCCACAAGTGACTGTACAGGGGAGGATGCTGTCTCGCGAATCCTGACCAACACTTAACGCCCATCAAAATTCCGCTCACTATTTTCCCTGTACCAGGCCGAAGCAAACACAGAAAGTGCATACGGGAACATCCACCATCCACGGCAGCATTAGCACGCTTGATGTCCGACACCAGAATATGGACCTCTACCGCTCATGCAGGGTAAAGCTACAACTCGCTAGTAGGCGGAGGCTCTGCCTACGATATTAACATCAACAGTGAAAACACAGTGAGCAACCTACACGATTCCGAGCTACAAGCCCCGATAACACGAAGTTCCAACAAACAGTGAGGCCCTGGCTGCTCGTATCTGAGCTGCACGCGTGCTTAAGAGGATCTGGACGTCATCGTATGTAGTTATCAGTATTCTGAGATTTACACTACTGGCTATTAAAATTGCTACACCAAGAAGAAATGCAGATGATAAACGGGTATTCATTGGACAAATATATTTTACTCGTAATGACAGGTGATTACATTTTCACGCAGTTTTGGTGCATAGATCCTGAAACATCAGTACGCACAACAACCACCTCTGGCCGTAATAACGGCCTTGATACGCCTGGGCATTGAGTCAAACTGAGCTTGGATGGCGTGTACAGGTATAGCTGCCCATGCAGCTTCAACACGATACCACAGTTCATCCAGAGTAGTGACTGGCGTATTGTGACGAACCAGTTGCTCAGCTACCATTGACCAGACGCTTTGAATTGGTGAGATATCTGGAGAATGTGCTGGCCAGGGCAGCAGTCGAACATTTTCCGTATCCAGAAAGACCCGTACAGGCCCTGCAACATGCGGTCGTCCATTATCCTGCTGAAATGTAGGGTATCGCAGGGATCGAATGAAGGGTAGAACAAAGGGTCGTAACACATCTGAAATGTAGCGTCCACTGTTCAAAGTGCGGTCAAAACGAACAAGAGGTGACCGAGACGTGTAACCAGTGGCACCCTATACCATCACGCTGCGTGATACGCTAGTATAGCGATGACGAATATACGCTTCCAATGTGCGTTCACCGAGACGTCGCCAAACACGGATGCGACCATCATGATGCTACTATAAACAGAACCTCGCTTCATCCGAAAAAATTACGTTTTGCCATTCGTGCACCCAGGTTCGTCGTTGTGTACACCATCGCAAGCGCTCCTGTCTGTGATGCAGCGTCAAGGGTAACCGCAGCCAGGGTCTCCGAGCTGATAGTCCATGCTGCTGCAAACGTTGTCGAACTGTTCGTGCAGATGTTTGTTGTCTTGCAAACGTCCCCATCTGCTGACTCATGGATCGAGACGTGGCTGCTCGATCCGTTGCAGCCATGCGGATAAGGTGCCTGTCATCTCGACTGCTAGTGATACGAGGCCTTTGGGATCCAGCACGGCGTTCCGTAATACCCTCCTGAACCCACCGATTCCATATTCTCCTAACAGTCATTGGATCTCGACCAAGGCGAGCAGCAATGTCGCGATATTGTAAACCGAAATCGCGATAGCCTACAATTCGACCTTTATCAGAGTCGGAAACGTGATGGTACGCATTTCTCCTCCTTACACGAGGCATCACAACAACGTTTCACCAGGCAACGCCGGGCAACTGCTGTTTGTGCATGAAAAATTTCCTCAAGTCAGCACGTTGTAGGTGTCACCAGCGGCGCCAACCTTGTGTGAATGCTCTGAAAAGCTAATCATTTGCATATCACAGCATCGTCTTCCTGTCTGTTAAATTTCGTGTCTTTAGCACGTCATCTTCCTGGTGTAGCAATTTTAATGGCCAGTAGTGTAATAGCTTAAAACATTATTGGCTATTGGAATGAATCTTAAACTAACTCATTAATATATTTAGACCTCCATGTAAAAACATTTAAAAACTATGGTATATACACAGACTAGTTAATACCGATTTTGTATCTTAAGTGCATAATTACTTGTAACTTTTATTTTAGGTGTACTTTTCTTGCAAACTATTCAAAATAGAAGGTGATTTATTCCTTTAATAATTAACTTGTTGATACAGAAAACCACGAATATTTACCAAATTGTTGTTTCGCTTATTTAAAAAAAAATGTTTGTTAGAAGTCAATTTCTTCTCCTAACAATTTAAGAACATGCGACAAGATCCAGTTTTTAGAAGTCAATTGTTCTCCTATTAATTTAAGAACATATCACATGATCCGGTATAAAACATTTGATACATAGTTAACAATAATGTGATTCACTGTCTAGGCAAGCACTATATTATTATTCATGTAACATTTTGTGTTTATAAGCTTTCATACTGGAGGAGATAATGAAAGCTAAGTATGAAAAAGTCGATAACTGGAAATTAAGATCTCCAAGAAATTTTCTTCTCAATGATAACACATTTGGACTTTAAAGCTCCATAATCTTGTTTATTCTGAGTGTCCTTTTAATCTGCTTCGACATTCTTTCTTTTCTTTATCGTTCTGGCCTCCGTTGTCACGCTTTAAGCTGGTTTTTTTTTCGGCTTCAGCGATCCTTTGCCTGTCCACTCGTAGTAGGCCACCTTTCATGTTGTCCCCGGTCTTCATGCCCAATCTGCCTGTTACTCCATCATTGTAACATATATGGTCTCCATCACATCAATCTGAAAAGTTGACATGCAACAACAACAGTTTTTGGCAAGCATACCCAAATGCAACCACTGAAGCTTTTATTCGGATTTTGTGTTTTTTTTATGTAAACAATTTTTCAGGAGCTTAGAATCTGAAAGATCTCTATATATTGGCTATAGTTTTTGGCGTTTTGGTATGTAAAATGGTTTAAATGAGCAGTCATAACAATAAGTTTGCAACACAAACATACCCGATAATCATAAGTAAACCCAAGTAATCTACTGGTATCGATAGAAAGATCGTTCCCAATAAATCGCTGTTCATAGTAAAGTCGATATATTCGTCATGGACATTACACAAAAGGGAATAGCGGCACCGATATTAAATAACGAGATACTGTAGGCAACATTTTGTGTTTGACAGTTGTGTGACAAATATTCACGCACTGCATCTGCTTTAGAAAAGAATTTGAAACCAAAAATGATGAGACATTACACATAATGTTTATATTTATAGAATCAGGAAGAATCACAGAATTTTATTAAATGAAAAAATATCCATTTTTTGGCCGTTATAATGTCCAGGTGCCGTTACGTCCCTCGCGGAGCCGCCCTGCCGCCACCACTCGGATTCGCCAAGAAAGCGTTAGCTAAAAAACGCTAGGAAAAGGAGTGTCCCCAAGCACAGTAATCTGTATAAGTATGCAAACAGTTCCAAATGGCTATATGGACCTTCTGCCAAGCATTTAGGTGTGCCTTGCAAAGCATTCATGTAATAGCAGGGAAGGAAGGTAAAGTTACAAAACCGCCTTGACCAGTCCAAGGTCAGAAAAAATGCCACCACAGCTGTATCTTCAAAATGTCTTTATTGTCTCACACGACTAGTTTCGGCTACGCATTACTACCATCCTCAGGCCCCACCACTGCCAAAAGAGTATTACATTTGCTTGGAGCATTTATTGTGGAGTCCTTGTTACTAGCGCATGTGGGCTAGATTTCCTCAGGAGCTTCTACTCGATACCGCGTTCTATCCAATGCATTGAATAGATTAATATTGTTTTGGCAGTGGTGTGGCCTGAGGATGGTGGTACTCCGCATCCGAAACTAGCCGTGTGAGACAATAAAGACATTATCAAGATACAGCTGCGATGGTACTTTTTTCATGTGTATCATCAGCTGAAGTCTCTCGCCCATTCAATAGGTTGGACATCCATAAATCAGAAAAACAGTTGTGGTGCCTCTCCCCTCACAGGACAGTGATATTAATCGGGTAAAACACGTTCTACTGTCGGCAGCTGTGTACCGCAGGCGAAGAGAAGTGTCCTTAGACATTCATGCAGTTTACTGTACTGTTTTCAGTATGCACATCAGACTGTTGTGGGCTTTCGACTCAGCGCCCAACCCCGACCTCCTACGGCGTGAGTATTTAATGCGGCTGCGCAGTATTCGTTCCTCAGGGCCTGGCTTCGCCCTGCGACCGAGTAGCATCCAGATTGTTTCTGCCACCGGCTCCGCTTCCCATCGCAGGCAATAAATATTTTAAACGGTTCCACGAAAATTGCAGTCTGGTCGCTTGAGAGCCCGAAAGGACGACCTGGCGCTCTCTCACCACTTCCCTTTGTTTTTTTGGTGCGTTTTTTTTCTTATTTTTATTTTGCCTCGCCAAGCAGGAATGGACGTTACGGTGCGGCGTACACGGAATCGAAATGCCACGGTGCGGCCGCCGTGAAATACAGGCGAGAATCCCTTAGCTGCCGCTCGGTAGCCGCAGATATATTGCCGTACGGCTGCCGGGGCCCCTAGATAACTGATTCAGCATGTGTTCTGCAATTAACTCTCGCACCGGGAGGAATTCTTGCTTTGTGCGGCTCCCTTACGTACGTCGGCCGATAAGTCTGTATTCTTACTGATAAATGTTCGGAACCTCTTCTAAATTTTATTCATCGATTTTTGCATCATTGCTTCGTAGAAAAGTTCCTCATTTAAGATTTGAATAACAAATCTGTTTTTGTTCTACCGATTTTTGTTTATTTTTAACTAATTTTTGGCTTATTGAACCATTTTCAGGAAACAACAGACTAATACCCGCAAGGGACACTAGTTCTTAAGTAAACAAACATTATAAAGTAAAGATACAATCCACTTCCACCAAATGCTGCGCAAGAAATTTGTGTTTTAGCTGTCAGCACGCTGGAGTAAATGCAGAGCGGCAACTGTTGTTTATCAATACAACGGAAAAACAGACGAAGCCGAAAATTTCACTTTTATTCACTTGATGGATATTTGCGTCTGGGACCCATTTTCTAACCATTCAGACTGTGAAATACCATTTTACATTACATTACCTCGCAGCTGCGAATAAGTACAACCATCAGCTGCAGAATGGGATGACGACAGTGAAAATTTGTGCCGGACTGGGACTCGAACCCAGATTTCTCGCTCATTAACCGGGAGCGATCGCCTTACCATTTTTTTCATTTTTTATCTTCATATATATATATATATATATATATATATATATATATATATATATATATATATGTGTGTGTGTGTGTGTGTGTGTGTGTGTGTGTGTTCGGGGCAGACGTCCGTGACACCTGTTAAAGTTCATCGTTGATCCGTTCACTCGGTTGTTTTATTATGTTTTATTACAGAGGGCAGCTAACCCTCTGACCGAACACGCTGAGCTACCGTGCCGGCGACACTAGTTCTGTGCCATTTGGCTATCCGTTCACGACTCACGGACAGACGCAAACTTCCATAAGTCGTCAACCATGCTTCTACGACCTCTACTCGCACATCCATTACGTATATTCCCGTACAGGTCAGACGTTCTACTGCAAAGTTGTTTGCCAGGTTTCGGCAGATAAATGCGATATTCATGTGCCTGTGTTATTCTGATTACTATGCGAAGTTCCTTTGGACACGCATGCATGTCCAAAGGAACAGGCACTGCGACAACTACAGCCGTTGCACTCATGCATGTCCAGAGGAACTTTGCATCGTAATCAGAATAACACAGTCACCACTATATTCTAAACACCATTTTGATTATCTGGAAGATTCAAAAGTGGATCCAAATCTGAAACTTGTCACTAGGTACATAAAAGTGCAATTTGCAACTTCGGTTGTTTTTGCATTGTATTGTTTTTTAACGTTAAATTACATTTCATGCAGTGGACGATATCAGGTGCAATATATGTTTGAACAACACAGTACTACAGGTTGCATGGTTATAATGCTAAAGAACGTGTGGTCGTGACATTGGTCGAGAATCTGTCAAATTGAGCATTATTCATTTATGTTGTACACGAAATATGTTTTTAAGATTGTAAATTACACTTTGCGCAGCATACAATATTAAAGACAGTAACTAATAAAATACACAATATGACATTATTGCAGGTTGTATGGGTATGATGCTATAGTGCGTATATGAGGTCTTTGACACTAATGAAATGTCTAACTTAGCACTAGTCACCTATGCTGTGCAACAAACATGTTTTACATTGAAAACTACAATTTATACAATGGACAATATAAACACAGCACATCATTGAAATACACAAAACTACAGTACTACAAGACTTTTCTTATAATGTTGAAGTTTGTAAGGCGAGAAAAGTAAGGAATATGCAGTTTTCTATGGAGTCGCCAATCAATACGCAGTTCTAGAGTTTTTAATTTTGTACGGAAGTATGTGTCATTGTGACGGTCTGGGATATGTGGCTGGTTTATTGTGTCATGTGAAGCTTAAAATTGGTGACGTTCTCAACTATAATTGATCATAGACCCATTTGAGGATTTACAGCTCCCTCAAGTGCTTCCGACAGGCCCACTTTTCTTCCTGTGTTGGCTGTATGCAGCCCTTTTGTATGGACTTGGTGTCTGTGGCCTTCCTTCAGCACTTCTTCAGCAAAGGTGGCGCCTGAATTATGTAATCTCCAAATGCATTCGTATTCAGTCACCCTAGTTGTTATACCGCTGCCTCTATGACCAATATACCGTTTGTTACAGTCATTGCGATTGATTTTCTGAACACCACTGTTACTTAGTAAATGTGTCTTGTGCTTGCTGTTGAGTAATATATGAGCTGTATTACATCTTACATAAATCGAAGTTTTATAATTGCTAGTCGGTTGTTTCAAAAATGGTTCGGAGCACTATGGGTCTTAACATTGGAGGTCATCAGCCCCTAGAACTTAGAACTACTTAAACCTAACTAACCTAAGGACATCACACACATCCATGCCCGAGCCAGGATTCGAACCTGCGACCGTAGCAGTCGCGCGCTTCTGGACTGAAGCACCTAGAACAGCTCGGCCACCGCAGCCGGCTCGGTTGTTTCCTGAACAATTAGAAGCAGACAAAAATCAGTAGAACAAAAGGAGTTTACATGTTATTTGACGTTCAAAATAATCTAGATTTTATGGATGTTGTCTTTGGCACCATTTTTGTGGACATAGTTATACAAGTAATATAGATTATGCTATATTTTTCAACTCAAATGGCTCTGAGCACTATGGGATTTAACATCGGAGGTCATCAGTACCCTAGAACTTAGAACTACTTAAACCTAACTAACCTAAGGACATCACACACATCCATGCCCGGGGCAGGATTCGAACCTGCGACCGTAGCGGACGCGCGGTTCCAGACTGAAGCGCCTAGAACCGCTCGGCCACAACGACCGGCATTTTTCAACTGAAATGATGGTTTGCTTTAAGTTAAAGCATCTTCAGTGTCCACTGTAAAATGTGTTTTTTATTACAAATGTGTTTGCCAAGATCGTAAACAGTTCCGATTAGCTCTATTACTTCACTGCTACTTTCAGAAGTATTTAATTACTACTATTAGTCACGATATTTTGTTTAATACTTCATTCTCAGCCTTCTTCTACATGTAGGTGTTCGATTTTAATGCACTACACATCACTGATCGGGAATATACTTTCGCTTCCATGTTTTTTAGGTATACAGAGTGTTAAAGAAAAACGTCGAATACTTTGAGAGGTGGTAGTACTCACCGACACAAGAAAAATAAGTCCAGTAAACAAGTGTCCGGAAATGCATACTCTCTGAGATAATTCCTGTCAATATGGACGCGGAAATGCATAATTTCTACGATAAACACGTGTTTACAGGAGGTATTCAACGTGGCATACGTTCATGACAATGGACTCCTCTGCCCTCCGGCGTATCGAATGACGAACCCTTAGAAGTATATCTGATTGTTGTTGTACCTGTTGGAACACATTGAAGATGCGACCCTGTAGTGTCCTCATATCGTTTATTGGAGTAGCGTAGAACAGTTCCTTCAAGTGCCCCCATAACCAAAGGTCTAGGGAACTGAGACTCCAAGCTGTGCTCTCCCCACTCCCACCGACCATTCCAGTGGTCCTTCAATATCTGCGACAGATGTTGGCGCACATTTTGACAAAACTGCGCTTGTGGGCCATCATGCATGAACCACGTTGGTATTCGTTGCTGCAACGGTACAACCTCCGGCAAGGTACGCAATACATTAATGAGAAAGATCAAATAATGTGCCCCGTTTAACCTTTGTGGTAGCACATATGGCCCAATTAATCTATCGTCAAGTACGCCTGCCCCCTGAGAATCTGTGTTGACGCCCTCTTTCCTGAATTTCTTGGGGTTTACGTCTGCATATACACGCTCATTATGCAAATTCACAACACCGTCTCTTTTGAACCCTGCATCATCGGTAAAATAAAATCATGGATGTCAACAGTGGTTCTGCTGCACATATCTGACATAACCGCCGTCTACCATCATGATCCTGTGCCCTTAGGGTCTGAACACGCTGTAGATCATATGGGTATAGCAATTCTTCATGAAGTACCGCCAGATAAGAGACACGGCTTCTTCTGCTGCTAATCGACTCACACTGGTCCCATAAGTTTTTTCCACCGAGCGTAGCACACGCCCCCCCCCCCCCCAAACCATGTCAGGCATGTGGACTGTGAGCGGCCTTCCACTGACAGTCTTCCGAGGTGCAAGCGTACCTGTGTCCCTCAGACGCTGGAAAAATCTGCAGAGCAGCTTATGAGAGAGCACTCTGTGCTGTGGATATTTTTCAGCGTAGAGAGTATGGGCTCGCAGGGTACGTCTATTTGCTAAAACGTAGCAAGATATTGTATCCGCCATTTCACTTGTCTAGTAGTAGGCTTCCATTGCTAACAAGTGGTGGAAGAGAGAAAATGTTAATGTACTACACTTTTTGTACGAAGGGACAGGGAAATAGCAGTAATCACGTAAGTTAAACCGCGTTTGGAAGAAGGTAAAACTCCATGATACGCACCCAGGGTTGGCAGTGCTGTACAATAAGGCACATAAACACAACGAAGACTAACGTAGCATACAACATGACTCGAACCACACAACTGAGTGCAGACCAGCTAATGGTAGGAAGTGTACTGCAGTAAGACATCATCATACCCTGCCGACACGTTTGACGGAGCGCTAAAGTAGCGACTGCCCTCTTACCCGCAACCAAGCGCCATGCAGCCCTTTCTATTAACACGTATTTATCTAGAAAAGTATGCGTCTCCGGATTCATGTTTACTGGATTCAATTATGTTGTTTCGATGAATACTACCACCTCTCAAAGTATTCTACACTTTTTTTGAACACCCTGTATGTACCAGTCGACAAACATAAATTAGTATTTTAACTAGGTAACTTTTTGAAGGCGCCATATACTTAAAGGACTGCTTCTTTAACCATCAGCTGTATAAATAAATCAACATTATTTAGCGGCTCGGTCTTTCAGACCAGTATCACGGGAAGAAACGACAAAAACATCAGACTGAAAAGCAAATCATCTTTCTCGTCGATGGTTCGAAAATCCGCAAGGTAGCAATCAATGTTGTTGACTTTAGAACCATCTAATAAAAAGAAGAATTGCTTTTCCGTCTTAGGTTTTTGCCTTTTCTTCCTGTGATGGTGATCTAAGAGACCGAAACAGGTAAACAACAGAGCTTTGTTCAAAATGGTTCAAATGGGTCTGAGCACTATGGGACTCAACTTCTGAGGTCATCAGTCCCATAGAACTTAGAACTACTTAAACCTAACTAACCTAAGGACATCACACACACCCATTCCCAAGGCAGGATTCGAACCTGCCACCGTAGCGGTCGCGCGATTCCAGATTGTAGCGCCTAGAACCGCTCGGCCACTCCGGCCGGCAACAGAGCTTTGTAACTGAGTAGGCTTTCGCGGCCAGAGTCAGTCGACATGAGAGTTTTCTGGGTATTGTACAGCGTCATATTGTATAAAACTACTGCTGGAGAAAACCAACGTTTTGCCCACGGTTGCAGCGGCTTTCTTCTGGGTCTAGTAGTGCGTTCTAGCTATGCAGTGTCCCCTATATTTTGTTATTACTGTTCACTGCGCATGCCATTACGACACAATTTTAAAAAGATAGGTCATTCCATTGGTCAGTTAAGGAAGAAGGAGAGAGAACTTTATTTTAATAGGTTACTGCTGTGGAGGGAGAGCCTGACCTCTGTGTTCTTATTCCCAGAATACCAATTGCTCCTAGAATTTACGCTGTTCCAGAGATACATAAGGAAAGTTATCCTTTGAGTGAATGGGATCAGTTGGCCTACTTACAACTTGGCAAAGTACCTAGCCTGCAAATGAAGACGTCTAGTTGGCAAGACGGACTCTTATGTGAAGAACTCGACGCACTTTATAGCACGCCTGAAGGTAGAAACAATTCTACCTACGTACACCATGGTCATCTTTGACGTGAAGTCACTATTTACGAACGTGCCAGTAGAAGAAAATTTCCACATAATTCAGGAGCGTGTCCCGCCAGACATATGCGACCTGCTTGAGTTGTGCCTGACTTCAACGTACTTCAAATGCCAAGGAAAATACTACGAGCAGACAGACGGGGTAGCAATGGGGTCTCCCCTATCTCCGCTGGCAGCCGACGTATTCATGGAAGCCTTTGAAGCAACGGCCCTTGGTTCAGCTCCTTTACGCCAAAGTTGCTGGTTCAGATACGTGGACGACACGTTCGCTATGTGGCCTCATGGTGAAACGGAGCTACACAAATATCAGGAATATTTGAACAACATGTACGGGAAGATACAGTTCACGCTCGAAGTGGAGAAGAATGGTGCAATTCCATTTCTAGACGTCGAAGTACACAGAACAACGGATGGCACACTGGGGCCCTGAATATATCGCAAGCCTACACATACAAACAAGTATCTGCACGCCCAATCCTACCACCACCCAGGGCAGAAGAATTCAGTCATCCGTTTTTCGACAATCAGTGCGCAGCGCCTAAGTTATGCTCAAAACACAACACCTGAGCTTAAAAGGCTACGAAAAACGTTTCCAGCCAATTGCTACACCCATAGGTCGATCCCGACAGCCTTGTCGACGAATACAAGTAACGAAGATAAGCAAGAAAGAGACAAACTGCAGCCAGTAGTGCGCTTACCTTATGTGAAAAATGTTTTTGACCGAATAGGCAAACACCTTCGTCGGGTTGGAGTGAAGCCTGTCTTCTACAGTGGCCACATGATCCAGGATGTGCTAGGCTCCACTAAGGACAAGGTGGATGCATTACACACTGCACGCGAGTACAAGGTGGAATGCGAATGTGGAGAGGCATACATCGGCGAGGCTGGCAGGCCAATAACAACGAGCGCTATATTCGTCTAGGGTAACACAACAAATCTCCAGTGGCAGAACATCAGCAAGATTGCGAGAAAGAAAGAAATTTCAGCGAATCCTGTGCGTTGGCCCAGCAGCCGGTTATGACGAAACGCAAAATCAGATAGGCCATCGAAATACTTAAATACCCTGAGAACATGAGTAGAGAGGATGGACTCAGACTTTCCCTATCTTGGCTGCCAGCAATGAGAGCCCAACAGACAGCACTGTCAATCCAAGGAGCGAACACTACCGGCGAGTAACTGCCGCCGCGCGGCCGACGTCCAGCAGTTGGTAAACAGCACCCAACTTCTCATTCGCCGGAGACCACTAGTCATGGCATATAATACAAGAGCTAATGTGCAACAGAGGTTTCGCTCTCCCTCCACCGCAGTAACGTATTAAAATAAAGTTCCCTCTCCTTCTTCCTTAACTGACCAATGAAATGAACTATCATTTTAAAATTATGACGTAATGGGATGCGCAGTGAACAGTAATAACAAAATATAAGGGTCACTGCATAGCTAGAACGCACCAGTAGACGCAGAAAAAGGCCGTCGGAACCGTGTCCGAAACGTTGATTTTTCCAGCTGTAATTTTATACAATATGACGCGGTACCATACCCAGAAAACTTTTATGTCGCCAGAGCTTTATTTCTACAGGTAACGATTGAAAATGCAGTTCCTTAAGAAAAGTGTAATCACAATCAGAGAGGAACAACAGACGCTTTCACAACCACAACAACAACAACAAAGGCAATCTCATCCTGCAACATCGAAACAACGTATACGAAGAGTAAGGGATCTACTCAACATGAAAGCGAAAATACAGGGCTACTACAAATGACATATAAGTTTTTAAAGTGCTTTGTTTTCCAAACTATTACGATCACAAATACGATTCAAGCACGCACAGAACCGTGAACTCACCGAGTGAGCATTGTACTCAATAGTTGGATTTACGAGTGCACTGGGCAGTGACTTGACAAAATGGCAACAAAACAGGAAAAGATTTTTTGCGTGTTGGAGTATGCGTTATGTTTATCTGTTACAACAAATTCAAATGGCTCCAAGCACTATAGGACTTAACATCTGAGGTCGTCAGTTCCCTGGACATAGAACTACTTAAACTTAACTAACCTAAGGACATCACACACCTCCATGCCCGAGGCAGGATTCGAACCTGCGACCGTAGCAGCAGCATGGTTCAGGACTGAAGCTCCTAGAACCACTCGGTCACAGCGGCCGGCTCTGTTACAACAGTACAGTGATCCTTCAGAAGGAATTCTGGAAAAGAGACGCCATGTAAACATGGGCGTTGGTATCGACAATTCAGAGACACTGGTTGTCACTGTAAACAGAGAATTATCACCCGACCAAGTGTGCCAGATGCGGCCGTGGAGAGAGTGAGGGAAATTTTCATATTCATTCCCAAAAAATTAACGGTTCGCGTAAGCCACGATCTTGGAATACAACAGCAAACTGAGTGGAAAATTTTGAGACGGCGGCTGCGTTTCAAACCGTACCGTCTGCAGCTCCTGCAATTATTAAAGCCAGAAGATTATGGCCGGCGCCTTCAAAATTGCATCAGAAGCCAGGAAGCACTTCAGGATCAGTATTTCGCCTCCAAGCTGATATTCAGCGATGAAGAAACCTTCCGTTTCTCTGCAAAGGTTGATCGCCACAGTGTATCTTCCGTGTTAGTGGATCAAAATCGAACACAAATATGTAGACGCATGTTAGGAATGGCATATTAAACAAATACTCGTGAGTAATAAGTAATTTGATACTGTTTAACAGTAGTATTTTAAATCTTGAGAACTGTTTACGATCTTGGAATGTTTTTAAGAAAACCAAACTGTTATACTGAACATTGAAGATACTTTGAAATAAAGCGAAAGGGGTATGTTCTAAATAAAACTTCTGTGACAGTCGCAAAATAGGTATATAACTTATATTACTTAAGAATGTTATGCACTTATTTACAAAACATGCTATATATGTGCATATACTGCACATAGCGTAGCCAGTACCCACAGAAGTATTTTATTTTCTTCTGGAAGACTATTATTTATTTAGAACATTGTGTTTGCTAGTATAGAGACTATATCAGTTAATAGGCCCTAAGCATCAGTGACCCTAAAAACGATGGTTCAAATGGCTCTGAGCACTATGGGACTTAACTTCTGAGGTCATCAGTCCTCGACAACTTAGAACAACTTAAACCTAACTAACCTAAGGACATCACACACATCCATGCCCGAGGCAGGATTCGAACCTGCGACCGTAGCAGCAGCGCGGTTCCGGACTGTAGTGCCTAGAACCGCTCGGCCACTAAAAACGATGTTTTACAACATTTTGCTACTATTGAACGGAATGGTTGAAGCCTAACGTCTGACTTGGTGCTTGAGAATGTTAGTACACAAAATTTGAGAGGCAGGCGCTAGTCAGTGCTCAGAAATCCATATCCGTGCACTCTTTCTAATGTAATAGGCAAGAACAAGACAACGCTTTATTTTAATAGTGATACAATAATGGAAGATAACGATTTGTTGTTGGTGTGAATAATGTTATTTCTTTTTCATTTAAGATGTATTAATCAAGTGCAGTATTTTTTGTTTTAGTTCTTTTCAAAGCTTGAGAAGTTTGTCGGGAAACACGTTTACCACTAATCTCAATAGACAGCTATTCATAGACACACGTAGACTCTGAAATCATTTAGGTATTTGAGAAGGAAGATCAAGAGCAGAAATAAGAACCTGTTAAAAAACTGCTACAAACGCTGTACTTACAATTGCATATCTGGGTATACCATAAACTCTTTTAGATATATACCGTTACAGCCGTAAAAACAGTTGGTAAATCCCATTCATAGCTGGTTCCAATACCGAGGCATTGAGTATAAGAATCAATGTGGGAAGCCAGCATCGCTCTCTTCGGCTAGCTCCTAGTGGATATGGCTTGCCCATAGTGTTCCTCCGACGTGTTATAAACAGTCCAACTAGAATTTCTAAGGGCTCAATACATCTTATTAGAAATAGTATCTAACAAATTTTTTCTGTCCAGATTGTTCGCGATTTTTCATTTTTCTGCTTCTAAATCCTCCTGCCTTAATGATTTTGTTGTTTAAAATGATTTTTCTATTCTCTCTGATATTCGTATCGATACTGTTAGGGGTTGGTAAGACTCAATTTATTAGCTTCAAAATAACTTAACACAAAATGACATTCAAGTGCCAAATTGAACAAAACAACTGAATAATCTATCATGAAAACCAGAGAGTAAACATAGATCACAGGCTGAGTCAAAGCTGCTCTTACAACGAACTTTCACCTGCACCTAGCACCACACACACACACACACACACACACACACACACACACACAATACACTAGCTTGCGTACATTTAAAAGTCTAATTTTCAGAAAGACAGCAATATATTTTTCGTTTACTTGTTCTCACTTATTTAGTAGAGTTGTTGAAGGATTACTTCTAATATTTTCTTTTAGTCTGGTAGATCGCATTATTTCTCATTATCCAACCATCTGTAGTTTGAATAAAGACATTCTGGGTGTTACACCATTTCATTACAAAACGGTGAAAACGCTATACGACCAAAGCTCTGAAGAGGATCACAGAAGATAGCGTCAAAATGTCGGTTGTATAAATGTTTTGTATGCCTTGTCGTAACACCCAAAAGAATTACACTACTGGCCATTAAAATTGCTACACCTAGAAGAAATGCAGATGATAAACGGGTATTCATTGGAGAAATATATCATACCAGAACTGACATGAGATTACATTTTCACGCAATTTGGGTGCATAGATCCTGACAAATCAGCACCCAGAATAACCACCTCTGGCTGTAATAACGGCCTTGATACGAATGGGAATTGAGTCAAACAGAGCTTGGATGGCGTGTACATGTACAGCTGACCATGCAGCTTCAACACGATACCACAGTTCATCAAGAGTAGGGACTGGCGATTGTGATGAGCCAGTTGTTCGGCCACCATTGAGCAGACGTTTTCAATTGGTGATAGATCTGAAGAATGTGCTGGCCAGGGCAGCAGTCGAACATTTTCTGTATCCATAAAGGCCCGTACAAGACCTGCAACATGCGGTCGTGCATTATCCTGCTGAAATGTAGGGTTTCACATGGAACGAATGAAGGCTAGAGCCACGGGTCGTAACACATCTGAACTGTAACGTCCACTGTTCAAAGTGCCGTCAATGCAAACAAGAGGTGACCGAGACGTGTAACCAGTGGCACCCTCTACCATCACGCTGGGTGATACGCTAGTATAGCGATGACGAATATACGCTTCCAATGTGCGTTCACCGAGACGTCGCCAAACACGGATGCGACCATCATGATGCTGTAAACAGAACCTGGATTCATCCAAAAAATGACGTTTTGCCATTCGTGCACCCAGGTTCGTCGTTGAGTACACCATCGCAGGCGCTCGTCTGTGATGCAGCGTCAAGGGTAACCGCAGCCATGGTCTCCGAGCTGATAGTCCATGCTGCTGCAAACGTCGTTGAACTGTTCGTGCAGATGATTGTTGTCTTGCAAACGTCGCCATCTGTTGAACCGGGGTCGAGACGTGAATGCACGATCCGTTACAACCATGTGGATAAGATGCCGGTTATCTCGCCTGCTAGTGATACGAGGCCGTTGGGATCCAACACGGCGTTCCGTATTACCCTCCTGAACCCACCGATTCAATATTCTGCTAACAGTCGTTGGATCTCGACCAACACGAGCAGCAATGTCGCGATACGATAAAGCGCAATCGCGATAGGCTACTATCCGACCTTTGTCAAAGTCGGAAACGTGATGGTACCCGTTTCTCCTCCTTAAACGAGGGATCACAACAACGTTCCACCAGGCAACGCCGGTGAACTGCTGTTTGTGTATGAGAAATCGGTTGGAAACTTTCCTCATGTCAGCACGTTGTAGGTGTCGCCACCGGCGCCAACCTTGTGTGAATGCTCTGGAAAGCTAATCATTTGCATATCACAGCATCTTCTTCCTGTCTGTTAAATTACGCGTCTGTAGCACGTCATCTTCGTGGTGTAGCAATTTTAATGGCGAGTAGTGTATATTCAAATTGAACATCATCGTACAAGAATAAAATTTACTTCTAAAATTCGTGTTGCAGCCATTATTTTTCTAATAATCAGTCGCTCATCTCTACTCCGTCCATGATATATTTCAGTGTTAGGCATTCACTTTTATGTAAAAAGTCTTGTCTTACCACCACATTATAGTGATTTAATTTTTCCATAGAAAAGACGTGAAGTAGAGTTCAAGCCATTATAAAGGCAAAACAGTGGATACACCTCATATTAATTTCCACATCCGTCTTTGGATATTTTCGATCACACAGTAAACATCTTCCATTTATTAAATCTTACATCGACTGCAAATTTCTGCAGTCTATTATGCTATATGATTTCTGCAAGATATGTCAATTTACTAACTGCTGTCATTTTACGAAATTATATTTTTAAGAATAAGTGAACATATTTTCAGCAATGAGAATAGTACTTTATATCATGAATGTAAATGAAGAACAGGTTGTGCCACCTTTGTGAAAATAAGCACCCTGCAAGCATACATGCTCACATGTACAAAGCGCGTTCAAAAGGTATAGTAACACATTTGTTTCTGAATGAAGACTGGTTTTATTCAGGGTTACAGTACACCATATTATTCCCCACTATTTTGGCGACAAAAAGCCTATTTTTCAACCTAATCTCCGTTCAATGTGGTGGACTTATGCCACCTCACTGGGAGAGCACGTGCTACCGCTTGGTACCACTCTAGTGATCGATGTCGATGACAATTTCCTGACGCGTCAATAACCTCCCCATCATCCATCCCGCGGAGTGTTTCCTTCGTTGGGCCATACAAATCGTAGCGAGAAGATTCGAGATCCGGTCTGTAGGGTGGATAGAGAAAAGCCGTCCTTTGAAGTTCTGTGATGAGATCATCTGAGGACTTGTGTGAGGCCTTGCGTTGTGATTGAGATGGAGAAATTCGTTTGTATTGTTGTAGTGACAAACACGCTTAAGTCGTTTCTTCAGTTTCCTGAGGGTAGCGCAGTACACTTCCGAGCTGACCGTCGCACGATGAGGGAGGACATCCAACAGAATAACCCCTTCAGTCTCCCAGAAGACCGTCACTGTGACTAAACCGGTTGAGGGTGCGGCTTTCAGCTTTTTATATGGAGGAGAGGTGGTATGGCGCCACTCCAAGGTTGCAGTTTTGTTTCCAGTTCGACGTGATGAACCCATGTTTCATAATCTACGGCGATGTTCGACAAGAAACCGGCACAACGTGCGATAAATTCAACACAGGCGTTCCTCCGTTACTCTTCACAGTCTTAGGCAGCCAGGAACCCAGCCATCACGCACATTTGGTTACCCATGGGGTGAACGAGTGTGTCGACACTATCAACAGATACGTCCAGTTGACCAGCGAGGTGGTTGGTAGTAATCCTTCGATTACCTCGTATGAGAGTCCACACGTTCCAACATTGCAGGAGTGACAGCTGTGTGCGGTCGACCGGCACAAGGGATATCTGACAGGTTTGCTTGACATTGTTGCGATGATGACAGACACCAGGCCCATACCAAATCTCCATAGACATTCTGCAAGCGCTTATGAATATCGGCGACGCTCTGGTTGTCCGCCATAAAGATCTCAATGACAGCTCTTTGCTTGGAACGCGTATTCATTACAGACGCCATTTTGAAGGCCACATACAGCGCCGCCATCTGCTGGAGCTTTAGGAAACAGAAGTTGGAATATTACACAATTCCTTACAACAAATTCCGAATTTTTTCAACTGAAATCGGTCGGGGATGGAAAATGTGTTGCCTTACTTACTGAACGCCACGGTTATGTACCCAGAAATGTTGGCGTCCATGTGGCAAGACTTGCACTTGGCAGCAGTTTAACAGTGGTTAAACGTGCAGGGGAATAAGGGAGACAGAATGGTTGGAGGGAAAGAAAGAGAGAGAGAGAGAGAATGTTGCAGAGCGCAGCTGCTAGACGCCTATGTGAGGAGGAGGTAGCTATGTGACACACAGGCACAGTGTGGCGTCGGGACGCCGGCGCCGTCGTCCATCACGACGCTCGGTGCTCGGTGCGTGGCTCACTGCTCCTTAACATCCTCGTTAATTCCGTCGATCCGGTCTTCGGTAACTAAGTGGTGCAATCAGGGAGGCGGTACTCCCGAGACCTTCTCCCCCCCCCACCCCCTCTTTCCAATGTATTCCCCAGCTTCCAGCTGAGGTCTGGTCGATGCAGTCGAGACTGCGACTAATTCCCACTCTCTCTAGAGCAGACTGCGACCCTAGAAGCCTACTCTGCAGTGAAACAAGGCATCTCGCTGACTCTGCTCAAAACAGTCTGAGCTTCTACTCTGCTGGGTCGTTTGCTAGGCCTCGTCCAATTGCTGATCCAGTAGAGTGAAAGATACTCGTCCATCAGAAGGTGAACCAAAATTTTATTCCTTCATTGCGTCGAAAATGTGAGCCATGTTATTGTCAAATATAAAAATATTTACTGTTATGAGACATTGCCCCCAAGCAGTTTTAAAAATTTGATACGCTATGGACTTGGGCTCTATTATTACTATTATATAACTAGCTGTTGCACATGACTGTACATGCATATCAGTATTGGTATGTATGCTAATGTATGCGGAATAACATCAGCCATCCTCACATAGATTGTGATGTGAGCCTTGCGTTCTCCCCTCCCAATGCGTTCGAAAGGACGATGCATGGGTGTTATTGGCAAGCGCAGTGTCACTGCCGAGCAGTGCCTACAGAGGTGCATGGGCAGGAGTGCGCATCTACCCATTTTTGCTACTGAAGTAGCTATACATTACACAAGGTGTACACCATACAACAACTAGTGTGAATTAAACACACTGAAAATTAAATAAACGTTATGTTTATAAATTTGCATTTAAAACTGCCATAATTACGAAATTCAGTTCTTTTTATGTAACTGATGACCGGTTCTGTGTATCTGAACCCAGTCTCAAATCATCTAAACAGAGAAAATGGCGTATTTCCTGCATTGTTTGAGAATGGGTACTGATACCCGAAACCTGTCATCAATTATAGAAAAAGAACTGAATTTCGTAACCTTGGCTATTTTCTACATTAAAATGTCTAACACACATTGCTCTCCAGTCATTAAAACAGCACGCCGGAAATCCAAAAATTAATGACTTAGAATCGTATCATATAGCACATATCAACCAATAACAGCTTTTTTAAAAACATGATAAAGTAGATATTTTTCTTTTATTTGCGGAATATTTTTCAAATCAGTAAGTATCTTGCGCTACACACTTCCTAAAACAGGCCGGACGAAGTGGCTGTGCGGTTCTAGGCGCTTCAGTCCGGAACCCCGCGACTGCTACGGTCGCAGGTTCGAATCCTGCCTCGGGCTTGGATGTGTGTGATGTCCTTAGGTTAGTTAGGTCTAAGTAGTTCTAAGTTCTAGGGGACTGATGACCTCAGATGTTAAGTCCCATAGTGCTCAGAGCCATTTGAACCATTTTTTTCCCCCTAAAACAGCCTACGTTCTTCCTCAGGGTTCACAAAGTATCTTCGTACCAGATAACATTAAAATTGGCTCAGCGGGCTAGTTGTGGAAACGTAACAGATTTACTTTCGGATTTATAATATTGGTACTAATACTTAATTATGATATCTATTTTTCGATGACCTGATTTAATTTTACACATTAGTATTGAAGAAGAATATTGTTACATGATTATGTTGTCAGGTAGGGCGCCGACAAAAAAGAATGTACATAACGTGCAAGGTTCTGCTTTTTCATTTGCAACCAAGACTTTAATAAAAATGGCAAAAGCAATGTTAATCAGGACACTGGGAGGAGTTGTGGTTTAAATAACAATAGGTTTATTCGTTCCTAACATCACATGACAAAAAAAAATAACTAAAGAAACGCCACACAAACATTTTTATCTGACAAACGCTTTCAATGATACACGGTCTATGGTGAACAAATTGATCAGCTGTGGATCAAGTCACTACCCTAACCAGAACTAATCACTTTATCTGACTACATAAATGCGAATCTGTAGTACGACCCAAAAGCTATGCTAATACACTCCTGGAAATGGAAAAAAGAACACATTGACACCGGTGTGTCAGACCCACCATACTTGCTCCGGACACTGCGAGAGGGCTGTACAAGCAATGATCACACGCACGGCACAGCGGACACACCAGGAACCGCGGTGTTGGCCGTCGAATGGCGCTAGCTGCGCAGCATTTGTGCACCGCCGCCGTCAGTGTCAGCCAGTTTGCCGTGGCATACGGAGCTCCATCGCAGTCTTTAACACTGGTAGCATGCCGCGACAGCGTGGACGTGAACCGTATGCGCAGTTGACGGACTTTGAGCGAGGGCGTATAGTGGGCATGCGGGAGGCCGGGTGGACGTACCGCCGAATTGCTCAACACGTGGGGCGTGAGGTCTCCACAGTACATCGATGTTGTCGCCAGTGGTCGGCGGAAGGTGCACGTGCCCGTCGACCTGGGACCGGACCGCAGCGACGCACGGATGCACGCCAAGACCGTAGGATCCTACGCAGTGCCGTAGGGGACAGCACCGCCACTTCCCAGCAAATTAGGAACACTGTTGCTCCTGGGGTATCGGCGAGGACCATTCGCAACCGTCTCCATGAAGCTGAGCTACGGTGCCGCACACCGTTAGGCCGTCTTCCGCTCACGCCCCAACATCGTGCAGCCCGCCTCCAGTGGTGTGGCGACAGGCGTGAATGGAGGGACGAATGGAGACGTGTCGTCTTCAGCGATGAGAGTCGCTTCTGCCTTGGTGCCAATGATGGTCGTATGCGTGTTTGGCGCCGTGCAGGTGAGCGCCACAATCAGGACTGCATACGACCGAGGCACACAGTGCCAACACCCGGCATCATGGTGTGGGGAGCGATCTCCTACACTGGCCGTACACCACTGGTGATCGTCGAGGGGACACTGAATAGTGCTCGGTACATCCAAACCGTCATCGAACCCTTCGTTCTACCATTCCTAGACCGGCAAGGGAACTTGCTGTTCCAACAGGACAATGCACGTCCGCATGTATCCCGTGCCACCCAACGTGCTCTAGAAGGTGTGAGTCAACTACCCTGGCCAGCAAGATCTCCGGATCTGTCCCCCTTTGAGCATGTTTGGGACTGGATGAAGCGTCGTCTCACGCGGTCTGCACGTCCAGCACGAACGCTGGTCCAACTGAGGCGCCAGGTGGAAATGGCATGGCAAGCCGTTCCACAGGACTACATCCAGCATCTCGACGATCGTCTCCATGGGAGAATAGCAGCCTCCATTGCTGCGAAAGGTGGATATACACTGTACTAGTGCCGACATTGTGCATGCTCTGTTGCCTGTGTCTATGTGCCTGTGGCTCTGTCAGTGTGATCATGTGATGTATCTGACCCCAGGAATGTGTCAATAAAGTTTCGTCTTCCTGGGACAATGAATTCACGGTGTTCTTATTTCAATTTCCAGGAGTGTATCAAGTATCTATGCTCTATATTTCAATAATGAAAATGGTTTCAAGGAACAGGGTGCTGAGAAGCATATATTGGAGCCCTACGCTGTAGCAGCCAATACTTTACCCTTCTCGGGTGAGGGCGGCGCAGCACGACGCAGTCGCCGACTGCAGTCACAGACAGCGACAACCTGTTACTAAAGTCGCGCGCCGAGAAAAATACAGCTATGTGGTCTCGCATTTGGCTGATTCAGAATGCAAGTACTCCCCTATAAGCCTCTGAAACCCCATTGCATTCCAGTGTGCGGGTGGACCCATTTGCTGGTCTGCCAACCAATTTGACTCTGTGACATGATTATGCGTGGCAGAATATGTCAAACGTTTAGACGACCGACTCAAAATGAATAAGTACACCCACATACAACTCATTGCTTGCGTGGTGCAAGAAGCAGTATCTCTTAAAGTTCAGATGGTGGATGGCACAGAGTCAATGTGGCACACTAGCAAAGGACACAAGTCTCACCATTTAGATAAAGATCTGCCCTTCTTCCCTAGCAAAGTGCCAGCACAAGAATGTGTTTTTTCTCTTTGTCTAAGCTTTCCTTGCCAGCTCGGTAGCATATCACATTTACATACTTAGACTACACCCAAGCCAATCACGAGCGGGAACATGGCATTCGAAGCTGGAAGACTGCCCCCTTGCTCTGCATGCACAGATTTGACCAACCAGCGACTTTAAAATTAAATGTGAGAAAAGGAAAAAACATTCAGCTTCAAGGCTTCTTTCCCACACGTTTATGCTGCGTCTTTGCTAAAAGCATGACTTGGATGGAACCACAGCCCTCCATAAAAAGATCGTTATCTCTCCTGTTGCATCCATTTCGAACTTTCCAAAGAATGACCATAAACTAGCTAAAAGTCTCGTGCCTTCACAAATATGTTTTGTTGCAGAATGTGGATGCCTGAGCGCCACTGCCCTGTCCCACGTAAATTCGCAGGAACACACAGCCGTCCCATCTGCTTTCTCTACCTAATAAGGGCCCATCCTCTGCTTTATTGCTGGTCATCAATGCTCTGCACATAGCTGCAGTGACTCCTCGGCGCTAGGAAGCCTTCCTGGATGCAGTCGCCGACGGACCAGCGCCCCCCCCCCCCCCGCCCCCCCAATGTGTCTGCACAATGAGACCAACGGACTTGGTTGTAGCTACAAGTTTTCACTCAGGCTCCGCAAAAAAACCCTCTGCTCTCAGTCGCTGTATGTTTTTACTGCAATCAGTTAACTTGGCACCCCCTTCTTTTGCATGCAGGTAAAGCTTACTGTTATGCCTTCACTAGAACACACAGGCAAGAGCTGCCAACCATTTCATCATATGAATGAAGTCAGAGCGTATCAAATATAGCAACCAATGAATAAAGATCATCTTCCCTAAGAACATTAAGCAGCATGAGACCATATCAAAAGTGAGACTGCCCTGCAATCTCTCAAACGTTCAAAGATATCGAATTACCTTTTCAATCTTCAAGGAAAACATACAAGAACCTCTGCTAAAAGAAATATAACAAAAAGCACTGAACTTACAGATAATGCACAAAATAAAAAAATAAAAAAAGACTGTCAGAGAGGACATACGCAGGTCGATAATCACATGATGCAAATAATGTAAGACGCATAAATGCAACACAGTTAAACATGGATCATACCATGACGCAAAGTGCCTCTCTTGCAGCGTCTGCTACTGAACTTGACTTAGCATGTGCGTGACGATTTCGCACTTACTAAATGAACCTGTAGTGACACGTGCTGTTCAAAATCCCAAACTGAGTACTGGTCAAACGAATGGTTTTAATCTGTTTCCTTTGTTGTCAGACTACATTTCCTAAGGATCCATCCAACAGCTCTCAGTCTGGCATGTGCCTTATCTGCGATTAATTTTATGTGATTATCCACTTCGAATCGCTCGGTATGCGTACACCTAGATATTTTATGGTAGTAACTGCTTCCGGTGCTTGTCCACCAATCGTGTAAGCATGCAGTAAAGGGTATTTATGTCTATGTATACGCAATGCATAAAATTTATTTCGCTACTATTTTCTAGCATTGCGTCTTCTCTGAACACAACAGCTACAGAAACTTATGTCGCTATCTGCTGGGTCATTTATAGATGCAATGGTTCTGTAACATACCCCTCAGACACACCCAAAATTATTTTTACTCTGAAGGCTTCTCACGCTTCAGAATAACATGCCATCTCCTGTTTGCTAGGAACTCTTCAGCAGAATCACACAGTTCATTTAATATTCTGTACGATAGTACTTTGTTCGTTAGGCAGTAGTCCGTAACTGTATCCAACGCCTTACAGAAGTCGCGGAACAGGACATCTATTTGGGTGCCTGTATCTAGTGCTTTCTAGGTCTTATGAATGAACAGAGGTTGCTGGATTTAAGACGACTGTAGTTTTCAGAACCTGTGTTGATTCCCATAGAGGAGATTTTCGGACTCTAGAAACGCGCATGAAACATGTTCCGAAGTTATAAAACAGACCGACGTCAGAGATACAGGCCAATAATTTTGTGTTCCTTTCGACGACGCAAAAAACTGCCATTAGTCTATTGGGAAACCCTAAAGAAACATCGCAAAACAGCCGTATGGTTTCGGGATTAGTTTATTTAAACAACCAGTTTCTGCATCTCATTAATACCATCTTTAGGCCCCTGCACTTAAAAACGAGTGTACTGAAAGGTGCACATATAAGGGGTGAACTGGGCATTTATTTGCCGATAGTTTCAGAATGAGATGGAATTCCACGTTACGAGGGCGAAGCAATCGCGTATGATATCTGTGGAGTAGTCAGCTTACGACAATGACAGAAGTATCTGTGAACTTGTGTATCTTTGGCTCTGTTGTAGAGCGGAGAGCAGTCGAGTGTTTGACATAGAGTACGGTGGCAGAACTTTTAGTATAGTGCATGTTGGAGAAGTATTTTGCTGAAGGAAATTGTTAGCAATTATTAATCTGATGGAGGGACGTAAACAGACGCAGTATTTACGGAACAGAGAGAATGGATTTGCGTTATGGATATGTTTTTAAGGTAATAACTTTTTTGCTGGCGTGGGCAGATAATGATAGCAATTCTTGGAACAGAACAGTACACCTCCCCACCTCAGTCTAGGTCATCTCAGTTTAATTCATTTCAATTTGTATTATTGAAAAAGCATTGCCTTGTAAGACTTTAGTGAAGAAAGGTAAAGCTTTTGGTTTTGTGTAGGTTTTACGTTCTTGTGAAACAAGAGTTTAAAATGCAACATTGTCATTCTAATGAACAGATCACTATTTTCATTTCAAGTAAGAAGGCATTTGTTTAACAAGAGAAAATCATTCCAATCTTTCTCCCAGTAGTTTCGCTTTACTGTAGCATATTTTAGCTCGCTTGATTTCTTCATGCTGTGCTGCTGCTGCTGATTATGCATCAGTTTTTCAGGTGATATTCTTTTCATATTTTGTCAGTTCTTTTGTTTCTCATCTCAGGTTTCCATCGCGAAAATTCTAGGCGTTTACATTGTAATTCAGATTTCCAATGGGCCAGTGAACAGTGGGTGTGTTTCATAGTGTGCTACGTAATTTCACTATTTCAGTTTTTTTGGGCAGTGCACTGTTTGATTTTAATAGTGGTTTTTGAGTAACAGTTTTGAATAAATTTCGTGCACAGTGAACCCCAGCTAGTTTTGTGTTAATGTAAATGTGTGCACTGTGACACGCTGCTGGCAATAGTAATTTCAGTTCAACCTTTTTATAACAGATGCCAGTACATTCAGTTTTGAGTAAAAAGCAGGCAAACATGTCAATGCTCATGAATGAACGAACAATCTAGTCAGAGCAAATAACTTTCATAACATTTAATGTATATCAAAGTATACCACAGCTGATATAACAAAAAATGAAGCATAATAATAAAAGTTCTCAAAATGTTGGAGCACCAAGGTCACTCGCTTTTGGATGAAGAGGAACCACTTTCTTTGTGGAACCCACGTAATCAAGGGGGAACAGCATAGTAAGGATTGAGACTCTTGAATAGTCTCATGCAATAAGGAACGTTTCTTCAGGAGGCTGTTATTCTTATTCGAAGCAGTTTTGAGGCGTCAGCAGCGATCGCGCAATACACTGAATCAGTAAACACTGCATCTTTTGTACGTAGTTTATAGATGTAAAGATAGTTTCCGGAGTACCCGGAGGAATTGCGATAGGGCCTTACTATGTGCAATATATATGTAAATGATCTAGGGGAAAGCGTCGGCTGCTCTGTAACGCTGTTCGCAGATGATGAATTGTCTATAACAAAGTAGCAACGCCAGAAGATAGTAACGATTTGCAGAAAGACTTCCAGAGAATAAATGTAATACACTGTGTGTACATGGGAAAAGAAATCCACTATTGTATAGCTACACAGTTGATGACAAGCCGCTGGAAGCAGTATCTGCCATAAAATATCTAGGAGTAACTACACAGAGCGACCTTAAGAGGACAATGTATGTCTTATGCCGCCAATGTTAAACTATCGAATTTTGTGAATCATCCATAATTACTGAATGCACCTTTCTAGATACACTGAACTAGAATTATTACTAAAATTGTAATGTGGGGCATGTTATCTTTTCTTTTACAAACACTCAACTTTTTGACAGAATTTTGTGAATAAATGAGCCTATAAGCAAAACAATTCAGGATATTTTAATTATTCTAGTTCCATATGTGTTGAATCTCACACTTGTCAAGCTGTGAAAATTTTATGTTTCTACCATCAGCACTATTTTAGAAAATGGGTCATTTATTGCAAAACATATAGTTAGAAATATTGAGGTTTACAACTTTGTTTAATACAAATTCTTATACAGACTTACATTTCTGCATCTTTTATGCATTAGAATTGCCCTGGCCCATAGTGTCTTCTTCAGAGTCACAACAGCCAGTGCTTGCCTCCTCCTTTTCTTTCTTGCTTCTTTAGTCATTTCCTTAGCAGCTAACTCTGCTTCACATACACGAATCTCATCCAGTCCTGCAGTCCTTTACCTGTGTTCTGTCCAGATATTACCCCTGACTGTTCCAGAACCTAAAGTCTTTCATAGTTCTCCCCACTGAAAGTTATTCAACATCAGACACTGCTAACTTTAGAGTCATAAGGCCAACAAATACATTTTTAGGCACACAGCATCACACAACATTATTGAAGGACTCATTAACATTCTGGATCTTCCCATGTAAACACTTTTATAGTAGCTCAGGAATTGCCAAATCTCTGTAAATAGGTTCGATTGCCTCCATTACTGTCCATAATATCATTACTTTTACCACTGTCACCCATTTCTAAAATTACTTTCCTTTTCGCTGCACTTCGGGGCGTGGTCACTTCAGAAACATTATCGTGGTTTTCTTCACTGCTAGCACACGTGTTTTCAAGTGCTTCAGAAGAAATTGCAGGTCTCACATATCTTTTGCTCGCAGATTTCCATTTGTTGAAGTTACTTTTACGCTTAGTCATTTTATTTACGTATAAAAAGCAATATAAACTAGCTTACTACAAAAATAGCCCATAATCTCACAATTTCCAACGAAAACTAGTATCAGAAAGAAAGTATTCATTTGTTTATTCGTAATGCCAACTTCTGAGACATAGCAGTAGGCACAAAACAAAGCATTCACAGCCTTCTAGACTGCATAGTTCCCAAGATATGACTGCTCAACTGTGGTAGTATATGTGTAGCCGCAAAATTTGACTGTCACACGTTAACATTCAAAATATGAAGGTCTCACAATTGTCTGATTTTAATGTACTATACTCCAAAATATTCTGGAAAGTCCAAAGTACATTAAGGAGTAGAAAACTGAAAATTTCAAATTTCAACGAATTTCATGTACAATGTCCCCATAAGTGGAGTGGCCACATAAAACAGATAGTGGGGAAATCAGATGCCACCCTAAGATTCATAGGAAAAAACTTAAGGAAATGTAACTCTTCCACAAAGGAAGTGGCTTATAAGGCGCATGTTCGACCAGTTCTTGAGTATTGTTCAAAAATGATTCAAATTGCTCTGAGCACAATGGGACTTAACATCTGAGGTCATCAGTCCCCTAGAACTTAGAACTACTTAAACATAACTAACCTAAGGACATCACACACATCCATACCTGAGGCAGGATTCGAACCTGTTACCATAGCGGTCGCGTGGTTCCAGACTGAAGACCCTAAAAACCGCTCGGCCAGACCGGCCGGCTTGAGTATTGTTCATCCATCTGGGTTGCACTCCAGGTACGACTGATGGAAGAGAAAGAGAACGTCCAACAAAGAGCGGAGCGTTTCGTCACGGGATCGTCTGGTATGGGAGAGAAAGTTGCAGAGATGCTCAACAGACTTCACTGGCAGAAATCACAAGAAATGCGCTATGTATCACGGAGAGATTTATTATTGAAATTTCGAAAGAGCACTTTCCAGGAAGAGACGGGATAAATATTACTTTCCCCCACATACGTCTCACGTAATGACCATGAGGAGAAAACTGAGAAATGAGGGCCAATAAAGAGATTCGCCGACAACCATCCTTCACACGCACTATTCGCTAGTGGAACAAGGTTGAAGGGCTCAGTTAGTGTTACAAAAAGTACCCTCCGCCACACACCATTAGATTGCTGGTGGAGTATGACGTACATGTAGATGCAATCCTGCTTGTCCAAAACGACAGTACTATTGCCCATGTCCGCAGATAAAGAAACAATATCCGGATCAACTCTAAGTGAACGTAAAGCAGCGCACTCAGCTGTTGTGATGCTACTCTTGGGTGGACGTGGCCCAGTAAGCATACGACATGCCTTCCTCCTGGTCTCCTTTGCAACATCAGGATGTAGTTTAGAAACAGCCTTTAAGCAGAAGTAATGAGGGGAGAGCATAGGGGGAGGGGCAGAGGCGGGGGTGGGGGTCCTTAACTACCCGAATATTGGGTGGTGACTCTTAAGAAGTGGTTACCTAGCAGAGCGTGCCATTTGCCAATGATTCGCTCTCACTTCTATTGGGGACTTAGTAGCACTTCTCATGTAGCCTTGGTGGAATGCAGGTGACATGGACTGGTGGTGTCGTGTGCCATTTCGGTAACTTGTAGCGTTGTTGGAGCTCGTTTCCATTGTATGAAAATGCATCTCTACAGGCAGAACCAGTGACGATAGTACCAGGCGTTTGTAGGAAGGCTACGCTGCTGCGAGTCAGCCACTACGACACTGTTACTGAGCCTTATAGTAGGCCAGTCGGAATCGAGGTGTGTCAGAGGGGCTATCGATCAGCAAGCGCTCAGGAAGTCGTCACAGTTCTTTTTTTTCCCCTCGCCCTATTTGGGTGGGGAAGGGGGCAGGAGGGGGAGCAAAGATGCAGTGGTACAAGCAACCCGCTGTTCAGAGAGTACAACTTGTCTCTTACGTAGCCGTTAAAAACAAAAAATAAAAGTGACGTATGTAGAATGAATTTAAAGGTGATGTTATTGAGAACAATACAAGCCTGTCTTCATGAACTGTTTAAAGGCAGTGATAAAAATGTAGACATAGAGGACAGCTAAAAACAATGACAAACAGTTGTTGAACACTGAACATTGTAAAATGCTGAACACGCCACAAGGTTCACTGACCATTAAAAACTGAGCACCGTACACTTTCACTAAACCTGGAATAGGACCTGCCCTCGAACGGCAAATGTTGATAACCGGCCGCTGTGGCCGAGCGGTTCTAGGCGCTTCAGTCCGGAACCGCGCTGCTGCTATGGCCGCAGGTTCTAATCCTGCCTCGGGCAAGGATGTGTGTGATGTCCTTAGGTTGGTTAGGTTTAAGTACTTCTACGTCTAGGGGACTGATTACCTCAGTCCCATAGTGCTTAGAGTCATTTGAACCATTTTGAGCAAATGTTGACGAAAAGAAAGGTGTATATTGAGGGAGGTAGGAGAGTGGTGGTGATGAGAACTGAGTACTGGTAAGACATGCAGGAGAGACAGGTAATCAGGAAATCTGTCTTACCAGGTGCAGTTCTAAAATTCTCAATAAAGGTGGTCAGGCCGCATCGTGGGTTTCGCCGAACTGGAACGTCTTAAAGGGGCCATTCGCCGTTTTATTCACGCATATGTCAATGACGCATCTCCCCATGACCATGGTAAAGGATAAGGAGGTCTGAAAAAGCCTAAGCGCCTTTACCTCCTTTGGATCACGTTCATTCTCGTCGACTGGTTGAACGGTCCCAAGTGGTTCTAACCTTTACACGAGAACAAAAATTACCGCCGCGCATTTCTCCAAACGGGTGAAGTCATGCTCGATGAGGACGCAGCACCACAGTGTCCTTAGAGGAGGTTTGAAACGCCTGACTGTGTCACGTGTGTCCAAGGATGTGAAGAAAGTCTTCCTCTTGCTCGTCGCACTGTAAACTCTCGTTCTCGACAGCGAATTGTGTGTGAATCAACGCCCCCGAGAAAGGGGTGGTTCCTTTGACGCCCTTTATGCCACCGCCTGCTGCCTTTTCGTACCGATTATGAACACGATGTTTCTGAAATGTTATCATCGGCCACTCGTAGGAAAACCACATGATTTCAACGCTGGGCGTCGCGGTGCTGCCTTGCATCCCTCAGCCGTCAAAAGAAAAGGTTAAATGTGGGTAAGGGGGGTGTGAGGACTATCCGATAGTGTGAGACGACCACAGATTTGTGGTGAAAATTGGTGCCAATGTGACATTGTTAATCTGCTTTACACGTTACATGAACTCCTGAGCTGTGGCCTTTTTTTCGGCAAATATCGATTCCATGGTGTTTAAAGCGTCGTAGAGCCCGAGATTGACGTCGCAGGGTGCCACACTTGTGCACCATTACAGGGGAAAGCTGCACGCACTGCTCGAAATTTCAAACTCAAACGTTGCATTGGATGACATTGATTAGGATTGATTAGATTAGGAAATGATACACTTTAAACAGTAAAGGAGTTCTGCTATTTGGGGAGCAAAATAACTGATGATGGTCGAAGTAGGGAGGATGGCAATGGCAAGGAAAGCATTTCTGAAGAAGAGAAATTTGTTAGCATTGAGTATAGGTTTAAGTGTCAGGAAGTCGTTTCTGAAAGTATTTGTATGGAGTGTAGCCATGTATGGAAGTGAAACATGGGCGATAAATAGTTTGGAGAAGAAGAGAATAGAAGCTTTCGAAATGTGGTGCTACAGAAGAATGCTGAAGATTAGATGGGCAGGTCACATAACTAATGAGGAAGTATTGAATAGGATTGGGGAGAAGAGAAGTTTGTGGCACAACTTGACTACAAGAAGGGATCGGTTGGTAGGACATGTTCTGAGTCATCAAGGGATCACCAGTTTAGTATTGGAGGGCAGCGTGGAGGGTAAAAATCGTAGAGGGAGACCAAGAGATGAGTACACTAAGCAGATTCAGAAGGATGTATGTTGCAGTAAGTACTGGGAGGTGAAGTAGCTTGCACAGGATAGAGTAGCATGGGGAGCTGCATCAAACCAGTCTCAGGACTGAAGACCACAACAACAACAACAACAAAACAAACTTAAATTTAAGAAATTTACAATGTTGATTATTCTTTCTTACCACTTGCAGGTTTTACCGTGAACTCCTGGGCGCCAGAAGCAAATCCAAACAATGTTATTGTTCAGTTTTATCGTTTGCGGCAACTCAAATGATTTGTATCTTGCATGAAATGAAGAGAAACTCTCAGTAGACATATTCCTGTTCAAGTGAACAGTGCTGTTATTTCTGTCTAGTCATGGCTACAAGAGGTTGTGTTATTTCTCCAAACAATTTTTGTTATCTCTGTGGTGAATACACTACTAAAAGTCTACAGAGAAACATTAGTGATTTTGTGTGGAAAGTTTATTTTGCTTGCTTTAAATTAAAACTTGGTGACATTTGTGGTTTAAGGGTAAGAAAAATGCATTTCGATTTGGAATTCCTCTGATATGGCGTGAGCAGGAAAACCATACCACTGACTGCCACTTCGACGCGCGGGATTAGCCTAGCGGTCTCAGGCGCTGCAATCATGGACTGTGCGGCTGGTCCCGGCGGAGGTTCGAGTCCTCCCTCGGGCATGGGTGTGTGTGTTTGTCCTTAGGATAATTTAGGTTAAGTAGTGTGTAAGCTTAGGGACTGATGACCTTAGCAGTTAAGTCCCATAAGATACCACACACATGTGAACATTTGATTGCTACTTCTGTTCGGTTGACGTAAAGGTATTCAATCCAAAAAAAAAAACATAAGTTATCCTAATCATGACTCAGCTATACGTCCAGTGCCCCATAGCTCTGAAATATCTATTCCACAGTTACATTCTAGTTTGGAGGAATACCCGAGTGAGTTGGACAAGTTACATTACCTTCTCAGGGTGAATCAAGTTCAGTTTTTTCTTCAGACGAAGATGAAAGGCCTCAACTATTTTCTCAAAGTGACCTCAATGATCTAGTAAGAGATTTAGGTCTTTCAAAAGATGCAGCCGAACTATTAGGTTCCAGATTAAAAAATAAAAACCTTCTATCATCTGGCACCTCATTTTCATGGTACAGACACAGAGAAAAAGAATTTACCCAGTTTTTCTCAAAAGCAGGAACTTTAGTTTTTTGCAATGGTGTGGAAGGACTCATGCATTGCTTTGATATGCAGTATGACTCATCTGAATGGCGCCTAATCATTGATTCATCCAAAACTAGTCTTAAAGTAGTATTAATGCACAATGGAAATAAATTTGCATGGCTTCCGATGGGACATTCTGTGCATATGGACGAAAACAATAACAATTTGGCCATTATCCGGGAAAAAATCAAATATCAGGACCATCAATGGATTGTTTGTTTGGACTTCAAAATACTCACGATGCTTTTGGGTCAGCAGGGAGACTATACTAAATACCCATGCTTCTTATGTATGTTGGATATTAGAGCCAGAGTACAGCACTGTACTAAAAGTCATTGGCCACGCCGAGAAACCTTAAAACCTGGAGAGAAAAATGTTTTCAATGCTACTTTGGTACCACCAGAAAAGGTGTTATTGCCCCTCTCCATATCAAACTGGGGTCGATGAAACAATTTATAAAAAAGCTGCAAAAGGATGGGGACTGTCTTAAATAACTATGTACAAAATTCTCGAAGCTGTCAGAAGCAAAGTTGAAAGAGGGAGGTTTTACTGACCCCGACATAAGAAAGATTTTAACTGACACCCTTTTTGTGGAAAGTATGAATGAGAAGGAAAAAGAAGCTTGGGTATCGTTTGTAAGTACGCTGTTTAGGTTTTTATGTTGGTAACGTCATGTAGCGCGCTATATGAAAATCACTGGCTGTGCTCTGTGCAGTCTGTGGTTGGGTGGCATTGTTGGAATCTGCTATTGTAGTGTTGGGCAGTTGGCTGTTAATAGCACGTAGCGTTGTGCAGTTGGAGGTGAGCCACCAGCAGTAGTGGATGTGAGGAGAGAGATGGAAGAATTTTAAGAGCGGACGATCTGGACGTGTGTCCGCCAGAATGAGTAAATTTGTAAGACTGGATGTCATGCAGTAGTTCGAGTAACGAAGAGTTTTGTGAGGTAAGTGATTCATGAAAGGTATAGGTTATTGTTAGACAGGGCCATTCTTTTGTAGGGATTTTTGAAAGTCAGATTGCGTTGCGCTAAAATTATTGTGTGTCGGTTTAGTGTTGATCAGAGTAAGTAAAGAGCGAAATGTCTGAGTACGTTCAGTTCTGCTCAGCTGTTTGAAAATCAAATAACGTAAGGGGTTTACCAGCACAGTAATTCAATAATTTTTCTAAGGGGAGGTATCATATGGCGAACCTTAGCCGAGGATAGCTCACTGGAATCTTCTGATTTTTTCTTGTAGTTTGTGTAATTAGTGTTGCTATTGTTTATTGCTTGCACGTAATTATAGAGAGAATTTCCTTTGTAGTTGTAGTTTTCCATTGTTGTACAGGAAAACAGTTGTGGCATGCATGTAGATTTGCACCAAGTGTTTCGAGCTGCGCTTGCAATTAACTAGATGTTATTTTCAGTGCTATGTTACTGTGATTCCTTATTTTGCTCTTCAAATTGTGCTTTCCTGTGTTATCGTGTGAAATATTGTGACAATAATGGCGTGTGAAAAACGTAACACTAGGCTCCAAAGTAAACTGAGAAATAATAGTCACGACAAGTGTAGCTTATCTGCACCACTGTGTAATGAATTAACAGACATTCAAAGTAGTAATTTGGTAATTGTGCATAGGGAAATGGAGCAGGCGGCAAATAATGGCGTAGACAGTGAAACAAATAGTGGACAGGGAAGCATTATCGATCGATCGGTCGGCAACAGCTCGCCTCAGGATTCCGAAATGACGGGACAGAATCTTGCAAATACTGTAGATTCAGGTTTTGCGTCCTCACCGTTTTCTCAAATAAGTGAAGACACATTTTCTGCTTTTCAAAATGAGAATATTGTCGGTTCAAATGCACTGCCGAGTAGCACTGACAAGGGAACCTCCCCATCGCACCCCCCTCAGATTTAGTTATAAGTTGGCACAGTGGATAGGCCTTGAAAAACCGAACACAGATCAATCGAGAAAAAAGGAAGAAGTTATGTGGAACTATGAAAAAATAAGCAAAATATACAAACTGAGTAGTCCACGCGAAGATAGGCAACATCATGGACATTCCGAGATAAAAAGCGCCGCGGTCCCGTGGTTAGCGTGAGCAGCTGCGGAACGAGAGGTCCCTGGTTCAAGTCTTCCTTCCAGCAAGAAGTCTAATTTTTTATTTTCAGACAATTATCAAAGTTCAGGCACTCATACATAATCAACTTCGCTCTCCAAAATTCCAGGACCTGATTTGCTTGGACATATGCAGGATTTGACGGTCTACACACGGAAAAATTTGAAACGTAAAAAACATATGTTTTGACAGAGCACAGGGAAAAGTGTGCGAGTGTGAGACTTTTGGATTCGTTTGTTGCAGTTTATGTGACAAACTCTTATGTTTTCATCACATTTTTGGGAGTAATTATCACATCCACAAGAAAACCTAAATCGGGCAACATAGAAGAATCTTTTTACCCATTCGCCAAGTGTACAAGTTAGGTGGGTCGACAACATATTCCTGTCATGTGACGCACATGCCGTCACCAGTCCTTTCGTCTACTAATCGCACGGTTTTGCGGTGCGGCCGCAAAACACAGACACTAAACTTATTACGGTGAACAGAGACGTCAATGAACGAATGGATAGATCATAGCTCTGCTAAAATAAAGAAAAATTTTTCGCTTTAGGGGAGACTGGAACCAAGGATCTCTCGTTCCGCAGCTGCTCACGCTAACCACGGGACCACGGCGCTCCTTATCTCGGAAAGTCCATGATGTTGCTTATCTTCGCGTGCACTACTCAGTTTGTGTATTTTGCTTATTTTTTTATAGTTCCACACAACTTCTTCCTGTTTTCTCGATTGATCTGTGTTCGGTTTTTCAAGGCCTATCCACTATGCCAACTTATAACTAAATCTGAGGGGGGTGCGATGGGGAGGTTCCCTTGTGAGGAACATGTGTCATACACCAGTGCATTGTTATTACAATTAATGCAACAAATGGGACAAAAGCTTCAAAAGTTAGACACAATACAACAAAATATTCAAAAGTTAGACACAATGGAACAAAGTCAGAGACAAACACAGCAAAAGTTAGACACAATGGAACAAAATCTTCAAAAGTTAGACGCAATGGAACAAAATCAACAAAAGTCACAGCAACAGCTTCAAAAGTTAGACACCATGCTTGAACAAACACGTGAAGGGTTAACTGCTGAGTTACTTAAAATCGAATGTAAATGTCAACAAGTCTGTAATGACGTAAAAACACAAATTTGTGAGCATTTTCAACCTATTTTTTCGCGTCATGAAGAAACATTACGGAATCACGAAACAGCCATTAAAGAACTGCAAACTATTGTTCATGAAAATCGCGACACCTTGCAAGCTAAAACTGACTCAGTTGCATCTACTGTTTCGGTTACGCAACTTGCAAAAACTCAGGAAAATTTCAACACAAATGGACACTCTGAACCTTGGTTCAGAAAAACACACGGAGGAAATCAGTTCACTATCGGAGAAAGTAGCCGAACTTTCGGATCAGTTCACTAACTTATCTACAAAGGTAGATGATGATCTGAATGACACAAGACCCGTAGCCTTCAATGACATAGAAGAATACGAACAAATTAGGAAATTCAAACAAAATCAGAATCAAATTAATACGCAACACAAAAGAGAAATCCGTAAAGAACAAGATCAGTTGGCACAAATAATACAAGAATTACATTTTTCAGAGGAGACTCGCGCTCCAACACGGGAAGAGGGACATAGAAATACGGAACAGCGACAAAATAATAACACAGGGCACTTCGGAAATTATGAAAGAAATTGGCAAGGTACACCGAATTTTGAGATGGAACCGCTGAAACGAAGTAACAATGACCGATATGCGACTCGCCGACATGATGATTTTGACTATAAGCTGTTCATTACTACATGTAAATTCAAAACATTTAAGAATTCTGGCAACGACATTCATCCACAAGCATGGCTCCATCAATTCGCTCTTTGTTTTCCTCCCAACTGGTCATTGGAGCACAGGTTAGAATTTATGTGCGGCTACTTAGAGAATGAACCAGCTGTAAGAATGCGATCTGTCATTCACGATTGTCACAATGAAGGAGAATTTTATCATGCCTTCCTCTCAGCATATTGGTCTCAAACTACACAAGACCGAGTAAAACATAGCATCATAATGATGAAATATTTCGAGCAATCTGAATTTTCCAGTCTTGTCAAATATTTCGAAGATATGTTACATAAGAATCAGTATCTTTCAAACCCATACAGCCCCTCAGAACTCATCCGCATTTGCTTAGTCAAATTGCCTGAACATTTAAGACATATTATTTTGGCAGGACGTTGCAAAGACGACATTGAAGCTTTTCAGGGACTGTTACAAGAATTGGAAATTGACGCTGACAATCGCGGAACTCGAAAACAGGAGCACAACAATTACAGGTCACATCAGTCACAATTCCGCGATGACAGAAATAATAACTCGACACGACAAGGCTATTCTTACAATGTAAATCGTGACCAAAACAGACACCACCCATATGACAACCGTTGGCAGAGTAGTAATAATTACAGGGAAAGATCACCTCTCCGCGGTAATGGCTATCACAGAGACAATCAGAGAAACAGACAATATCGGAACCAAAATAATTATTGTGAAGGGAGACAGAATAACTTCAGACGCAACAGTCCACCGTGCAGTTACGATTCCGGGAAAAATTCTCCACCACATGACCAACAAAAAGAAACTATGTAAACTATCGACAAAACGACAGACCTGAATTTCATCAGAACTGGCGGTATTGAAAGAGGGCAGGGCTCTCTCGACAAGGTGAATTTGTAGAAGTTAGTTCTCCTAAGCCTAATAACGACGCGCGACAACAAAGAGAGAGACAATGACTCGCACCGCAGGCATCCACATGCGCCGGCTGGCTCAGAGAAAAATAACATAGACGCTAAACTTGAGAAAAGTTTTAGCATTCGTTACCGACGTATACAACATGATAATTGCTATGAAGTTGATAGTTTGAGCACTAGAAAGGGTAAAAGATTGCACCACATTTCACATGTAAAACCGTTTATTGAGAGAGAATCTGTTTTTTAATTTTGTCTTTGCTATAAAATTTTTCACTTCACGTTACTAGTCGTCTTTGTCACACTTAGAAACTGACAACATGCAACTATGTCCTAAAGATAATTATTCAGTCAAGAACCTAAGGAAGTTAGTTAGCCAAGTAATTACAAATGCATTGTTATAGTGAACAGAGGACACAGTGTTACTGTGTGTGTACATTCTTGCTTGTTAGTTGCACTATTACGTAACGACTATAAGGCTTACATACTTAGAACATATACTGTTAATGAGATTTTAATGCACCATTCTGGCTTACTTGAGAAGACATTCTTTATTTGAAGTACTTTCTGTGAGATGACTTAGTATTTGTTTTCATTGAAAGCTACACGATTATACCACGCCGCCACTAATTTGTGACACAGTTTACATTGTAGCTTTTGTGCTGTATCTGTTTTACATCTGCACAGTTTTTCTGAATTCTTCTGGAAAGTAAAACCTGTTTTAGTAGTAACTTTTGTGGTATAGCTACAATGAGATATCCTTTTTCGTAGCACAGCAATACGTTACAGTACAGTACTTTCTTGATCACGGTAATGTACCTTATAACTGCGATAGCTATACGCATAGAATTTCACTTTTGTTTATGATGAGGTAAGTACATTGAGTTCTGCAGGACTGGGTTTTCGGAGGACGATAACTACGACACTTCCACAGAATTATCTTACAGCAAGACGCACATTTAGCGCTAAAGGACACGTATTTGAGTGATTAATTTTGTACTTAAAACATTTATTTTCAAAGATTTTTGAATTACGAAGATACAAGGGTTTTCTGTGATACATTTCATTCCATTGCTGTAATCTGTAACACATGATGGTATAACTACATTAATACTCAGGGGGTACACGCTTACTTTGTGTACCATGTATTTGGTAAGCACAAGGAGCCCTATCTAATATACTATTTGCTTATACAACTTTACAATTCGGTACCATATTTCTCTGACACACAATTACACAGCTGCCTGATTACTTAACAAACGTATTTTTATTACGTCAGTGACACATGTTTACGCAGTTACACAGTTGGATAACTTCACACTTATGAAATTGTATTTTGTCTGTACTTTGTGAACTGTTCATATTTTTTGGAGTCATTGTGATACTATGACAGCTTTGAATGATGTATTTGGTACGGGATCATGATTTTTAAAGAATGTTTCAGGTAGGTGACATAATTGAAATGAGGAGAGAATGTTTTTTTTGTTTTGAAATTATTGGAGGAAGCTACGACGATTTTGAAATTTGACTGAGGTGTTATGATATTATTACGACGACGATGTGTATTAAGTTGTTGAGGTAGGTTTATGATCAATAAGTTGATGTTACCGTGTATGAGGAATGTGATTACATGTTTATACACTCCTGGAAATGGAAAAAAGAACACATTGACACCGGTGTGTCAGACCCACCATACTTGCTCCGGACACTGCGAGAGGGTTGTACAAGCAATGATCACATGCACGGCACAGCGGACACACCAGGAACCGCGGTGTTGGCCGTCGAATGGCGCTAGCTGCGCAGCATTTGTGCACCGCCGCCGTCAGTGTCAGCCAGTTTGCCGTGGCATACGGAGCTCCATCGCAGTCTTTAACACTGGTAGCATGCCGCGACAGCGTGGACGTGAACCGTATGTGCAGTTGACGACTTTGAGCGAGGGCGTATAGTGGGCATGCGGGAGGCCGGGTGGACGTACCGCCGAATTGCTCAACACGTGGGGCGTGAGGTCTCCACAGTACATCGATGTTGTCGCCAGTGGTCGGCGGAAGGTGCACGTGCCCGTCGACCTGGGACCGGACCGCAGCGACGCACGGATGCACGCCAAGACCGTAGGATCCTACGCAGTGCCGTAGGGGACCGCACCGCCACTTCCCAGCAAATTAGGGACACTGTTGCTCCTGGGGTATCGGCGACGACCATTCGCAACCGTCTCCATGAAGCTGGGCTACGGTCCCGCACACCGTTAGGCCGTCTTCCGCTCACGCCCCAACATCGTGCAGCCCGCCTCCAGTGGTGTCGCGACAGGCGTGAATGGAGGGACGAATGGAGACGTGTCGTCTTCAGCGATGAGAGTCGCTTCTGCCTTGGTGCCAATGATGGTCGTATGCGTGTTTGGCGCCGTGCAGGTGAGCGCCACAATCAGGACTGCATACGACCGAGGCACACAGGGCCAACACCCGGCATCATAGTGTGGGGAGCGATCTCCTACACTGGCCGTACACCACTGGTGATCGTCGAGGGGACACTGAATAGTGCACGGTACATCCAAACCGTCATCGAACCCATCGTTCTACCATTCCTAGACCGGCAAGGGAACTTGCTGTTCCAACAGGACAATGCACGTCCGCATGTATCCCGTGCCACTCAACGTGCTCTAGAAGGTGTAAGTCAACTATCCTGGCCAGCAAGATCTCTGGATCTGTCCCCCATTGAGCATGTTTGGGACTGGATGAAGTGTCGTCTCACGCGGTCTGCACGTCCAGCACGAACGCTGGTCCAACTGAGGCGCCAGGTGGAAATGGCATGGCAAGCCATTCCACAGGACTACATCCAGCATCTCTACGATCGTCTCCATGGGAGAATAGCAGCCTGCATTGCTGCGAAAGGTGGATATACACTGTACTAGTGCCGACATTGTGCATGCTCTGTTGCCTGTGTCTATGTGCCTGTGTTTCTGTCAGTGTGATCATGTGATGTATCTGACCCCAGGAATGTGTCAATAAAGTTTCCCCTTCCTGGGACAATGAATTCACGGTGTTCTTATTTCAATTTCCAGGAGTGTATGTATATGAATAATTAAATGAAATTAGGGACTCTGGTCTGTGAAAAAGGATGTTGGAAACCAAGAATCGTACTTTAAGAGTTATGAAATGTGTGTATATGAGTGAATGTATGACAATGCCAGCGAAAATTTTTTTGACACTGTTATATTTATAGGATTTTGTTTCTACACATTTGTAACACAAATTCTCTGCGTGTAAAATTTTTTTATATGAGACTGTCACTGCTGTCGAAAATATTTTGGTAAGAAAGTTAAGTGACCTTCACGTAATGCGTCGTGGGCGCCCAGCTGTGCCACCTGCCTGGAGAAAAAGCCATTGGGTGGAGGGAAAAAGAGACCATTAACCTCGCTATTGACATTCCTTTGTAGAAAGCATCACAAAAACGACACGTTCATTATTGGAAACATATCGTACTTTGTTTTGTTTACTGAAATGCTTATGAATTGATGGGAAATATTCTTACATCTGCACACCTGATTGTGAAAAGTGCCTTTCTACAAGAGTTAAAATTTATACTGCTTTATGAAGTGCCACTTTGCTATTGAATGATGTTTTTATGGTTTGCTTTGCGTAGTTGCTTAATTCATTTGATATCTGTTTTCCAGCTGTGTTGCAGCATTGGTTTTATGAAATAAAATTAAATGCATTTGCTAATGTGAACACTTTCTGTCAACAGATCTATTAAATAATAATTTTATGAGCCACATTCTTCCAAAAGGGAGCACTTGGAAAGGAAAGAACAATAAGAAGGGATTAGGAACAGTAACTGCATACATAATTTTCTTTTCAACTGCTTGGTAATTTTTTTGGTAGAATAACTTGTCATGGTGCACTACTTTAATGACATAGACACTAAGATGTGAATAGACATTTCCCTTATCTGCATTGTTGTCTTTAGTGTACTATTTTTTCTGCTTCAGCTATGTCATATTCAGGTGTAAGTTATTGTGTTTGCTGCTGCTGTTTGTCAGGCATAGTGCTACTGAATGTCACTTTGTATTACTCTGTTAAGCCAGTTTTACTACTGATTTATTTCTCTTGTTGCTGCACATTGGCTCATATTAGCTGTAATGTTGCATTTGCTTTGCTAATTTAGATATACTGCTGCTTGGTTTGCCAATTTCCATTTTTTTTTGTCATTGCTGTTTGTGTCAATTGTTTTGTGCTGCTGCATTGCCTCATCCCTTAGTATATATATCTGAGCTCAGCAGATTTAAGTTAGCTTAAAAGGGGGTAGACTATATAAGAAACTAACTGTGATGAATTGGAAGAAATGCATTGAGAAGCTATAAGAAAATGGTTTGGGCAAAAAAGTAGTGTGCACAGGAGAATAACTATTTTGACAAAGGTTATGAATAGAATACAGAAAGCATGCTTGGATAGGATTTTTTTGGTGGAAACAAATGTTGAAATAAGAGGAAAGATCTATGGAATGAAGTTTTGGGTTGGACTGCAGTACCAAATTTTACACTGAAAACGCACCCTGTTCTTTCCTTTCGTGTTATTCCGCTATGTGTTTGTGTACTCTTGTGTATTTGTGTTTTTCCTGTCTTTATATGTTTAGCTGATAAGAGTTATGTCGCACAATTTTTCTAATAGTATGTTATTTTTTGTAAAGATGTTTAGACATTATTTATTCTGTTCTGTTTTAATGCTCATGTGTGAAATTAATTTTTCGAAAACTATTCTCATTATTTTATTTGTTTATTTATGTCATAATTCCTGTAACACTGATTTATATGTTTATTTCTATTCTTTTGTAAAGCTTGTATTACTACAAATGTTATCTGTATTATTATGTTTTTTAATGATGTTTCCTGTACCTTTGTGATTGTATTCTCATGTTATGAAATTGTAATTGACACCAGTTCATCAAATTAAGTTACATTACAATGCACACATGTCTGTTGGTCATAGTATATGCACAATATATTAAAAAAAAGGGACTCTTAGTGCTCGCATATGTGTTTATAATTCAGCAAGGGACTGGTTAACAGCATTGCTGGTTCTAAGGACACACCAAAAAGTGCTCAAGTGGTGGTTTATGGACTTGCTACATTGTCTGCAAGACTTCCAACAAGGGAACCTCCCCATCGCACCCCCCTCAGATTTAGTTATAAGTTGACACAGTGGATAGGCTTTGAAAAACTGAACACAGATCAATCGAGAAAACAGGAAGAAGTTGCGTGGAACTATGAAAAAATAAGCAAAATATACAAACTGAGTAGTCCATGTGCAAGATAGGCACCATCGAGGATAGCCTGAGCTCAGGAGCACCGTTGTCCCATGGTTAGCGTGAGCAGCTGTGGAACGAGAAGCCCTTGGTTCAAGTCCTCCCTCGAGTAAAAAGTTTACTTCCTTTATTTGGCAAAGGTATGATATGTCCGTTCGTTCACTGACGTCTCTGTTCACTATAATAAGTTTAGTGTCTGTGTTTTGCGACCGCACCGCAAAACCGTGCGATTAGTAGACGAAGGGACGTGCCTCTCCAATGGGAACCGAAAATATTTGATCGCAAGGTCATAGGTCAACCGATTCCTCTCTCTTCCGTGCGCTGTAGTCGACTGACGTCGTGTGTTTCGATGTTTGTTTAGGTGTAGCGTCTCCATACTACGGCGCAGTTACCTCGCATCGCACGGACGGACGGACAGACAGATAACAATTGTCTGAAAATAGAATTTTTTTCATTTGAGGGAAGACTTGATTCAAGGACCTCTCGTTCTGCAGCTGCTCACGCTAACCACGGGACCACGGCGCTCGTACGGTCATATCATCCTTGATGTTGCTTATCTTGCCCATGGACTACCAAGTTTGTATATTTTGCTTATTTTTTTCATAGTTCACACAACTTCTGCCAGTTTTCTCGATTGATCTGTGTTCAGTTTTTCAAGGCCTATCCACTGTGCCAACTTATAACTAAATCTGAGGGGGATGCGAAGGAGAGGTTCCCTTGTAAGGACATACCACAGAGTTTGTGAGTGTTCAAGTGCTCAAGTGGTTTATGGACTTGCTATATATAACAAGACTCTTCGATAGTGATTGTGCACCTGCACAGTTGCAACAGATGGCTGCTGGCCGTCTCTACAAGGACTGAAGTGGGTCTGCACCTTTGATGGCCCACCAATACCATTATTTCTACAGGGACTGCAGTGGGTCTGCACCTCTGGTGGCCCACCAATACCACAATCTCTACCAGGACTACAGTGGGTCTGCTCTGTGATGACCTACCTACCAATATTCTTCAAAACTTCGACTGACTCTGCTGTGGGTTTGCTCTGTTGTGGGCCATTACCTCCCTGCATGTCAAGTGTCAGCATTACCTTTCTGTTGGAAGGACAACACTACTTCTTCAAGACTGCATGGAATCCACTACTTTCGTGCGCATTTTCTTTTACTGCTCAGATTTTGTGCATAATATTGTAATTAATACTGTGATGAATGATGAGGACTGTATTTATGGACTGTGAGAAAATTTTAGCTTTTGACCAACATTGTATCAATAACTGTCTGCATTTGATTTCTTTGTTATTGTAATTATGAAAAATTTTTTCAAATCTGTTTTTTAATTTTGTCTTTGCTATAAAATTTTTCATTTCACTTTACTAGTAGTCTTTGTCACACTTAAAAACTGACAACATGCAACTATGTTCCAAAGACAAATATCCAATCAAGAACCTAGGGAACTAATTTAGACAAGTAATTACAAATGCATTGTTATAGTGAACAGAGGACACAGTGTTACTGTGTGTGTACATTCTTGCTTGTTAGTTGCACTATTACGTAACGACTATAGGGCTTACATACTTAGAACATATAGTGCTAATGAGACTTTAATGCACCATTTTGGCTTACTTGAAAAGACATTCTTTATTTGAAGTACTTTCTGTATTGGCCACTGCCCTAAACAATTTGTAAAATTTTTTGTGGGGAGCATGGGGGCTATGTAAGTAGGCTGTTTAGGTTTTTATGTTGGTAACGTCATGTAGCGCTCTGTATGAAAATCACTGGCTGTGCTCTGTGCAGTCTGTGGTTGGCCGGCATTGTTGGAATTTGCTATAGTAGTGTTGGGAAGTTGGCTGTTAACAGCACGTAGCGTTGTGCAGTTGGAGGTGAGCCGCCAGCAGTGGTGGATGTGGGGAGAGAGATCGCAGAGTTTTAAGAGTGGACGATCTGGACGTGTGTCCGCCAGAAAGAGTAAATTTGTAAGACTGGATGTCATTATATATATATATATATATATATATATATATATATATATATATATATATACTCCTGGAAATGGAAAAAAGAACACATTGACACCGGTGTGTCAGACCCACCATACTTGCTCCGGACACTGCGAGAGGGCTGTACAAGCAATGATCACACGCACGGCACAGCGGACACACCAGGAACCGCGGTGTTGGCCGTCGAATGGCGCTAGCTGCGCAGCATTTGTGCACCGCCGCCGTCAGTGTCAGCCAGTTTGCCGTGGCATACGGAGCTCCATCGCAGTCTTTAACACTGGTAGCATGCCGCGACAGCGTGGACGTGAACTGTATGTGCAGTTGACGGACTTTGAGCGAGGGCGTATAGTGGGCATGCGGGAGGCCGGGTGGACGTACCGCCGAATTGCTCAACACGTGGGGCGTGAGGTCTCCACAGTACATCAATGTTGTCGCCAGTGGTCGGCGGAAGGTACACGTGCCCGTCGACCTGGGACCGGACCGCAGCGACGCACGAATGCACGCCAAGACCGTAGGATCCTACGCAGTGCCGTAGGGGACCGCACCGCCACTTCCCAGCAAATTAGGGACACTGTTGCTCCTGGGGTATCGGCGAGGACCATTCGCAACCGTCTCCATGAAGTTGGGCTACGGTCCCGCACACCGTTAGGCCGTCTTCCGCTTACGCCCCAACATCGTGCAGCCCGCCTCCAGTGGTGTCGCGACAGGCGTGAATGGAGGGACGAATGGAGACGTGTCGTCTTCAGCGATGAGAGTCGCTTCTGCCTTGGTGCCAATGATGGTCGTATGCGTGTTTGGCGCCGTGCAGGTGAGCGCCACAATCAGGACTGCATACGACCGAGGCACACAGGGCCAACACCCGGCATCATGGTGTGGGGAGCGATCTCCTACACTGGCCGTACACCACTGGTGATCGTCGAGGGGACACTGAATAGTGCACGGTACATCCAAACCGTCATCGAACCCATCGTTCTACCATTCCTAGACCGGCAAGGGAACTTGCTGTTCCAACAGGACAATGCACGTCCGCATGTATCCCGTGCCACCCAACGTGCTCTAGAAGGTGTAAGTCAACTATCCTGGCCAGCAAGATCTCCGGATCTGTCCCCCATTGAGCATGTTTGGGACTGGATGAAGCGTCGTCTTACGCGGTCTGCACGTCCAGCACGAACGCTGGTCCAACCGAGGCGCCAGGTGAAAATGGCATGGCAAGCCGTTTCACAGGACTACATCCAGCATCTCTACGATCGTCTCCATGGGAGAATAGCAGCCTGCATTGCTGCGAAAGGTGGATATACACTGTACTAGTGCCGACATTGTGCATGCTCTGTTGCCTGTGTCTATGTGCCTGTGGTTCTGTCAGTGTGATCATGTGATGTATCTGACCCCAGGAATGTGTCAATAAAGTTTCCCCTTCCTGGGACAATGAATTCACGGTGTTCTTATTTCAATTTCCAGGAGTGTATAATGACTTTTGAACGCTATTAAGGTAGGTACATTGTTTGTTGTTTGTTCTCTATCAAAATCTTTCATTTGCTAACTATGCCTATCAGTAGTTAGTGCCTTCAGTAGTAAGACTCTTTTATTTAGCTGGCAGTATTGGCGCTCGCTGTATTGCAGTAGTTCGAGTAACGAAGATTTTTGTGAGGTAAGTGATTCATGAAAAGCGTAGGTTATTGTTAGTCAGGGCCATTCTTTAGTAGGGATTTTTGAAAGTCAGATTGCGCTGCGCTAAAAATATTGTGTGTCAGTTTAGTGTTGGTCAGAGTAAGTAAAGAGCGAAATGTCAGAGTACGTTCAGTTCTGCTCAGCTGTTTGAAAATCAAATAACGTAAGGGGTTTACCAGCACAGTAATTCAATATTTTTTTCCAAGGGGACGTTTCACGTTCAAGGATGTAGTGCGAAAGTTTTTGGGAAATACTAAGGATCCTGACTGCAAAACATCGCTCGACGGATGCCTGCACCATACGAAGCTCAAGGCTCCCAGATGAGCTTGAAGGTCCATTTTTTACACTCCCACATAGACAGTTTTCCTGATAGCCTACTCGCATTCGGGAGGACGACGGTTCAATCCCGTCTCGGGCCATCCTGATTTAGGATTTCCGTGATTTCCCTAAATTGTTTCAGGCAAATGCCGGGATGGTTCCTTTGCAAGGGCACGGCCGATTTCCTTCCCGATCCTTCCCTAACCCGAGCTTGCGCTCCGTCTCTAATGACCTCGTTGTCGACGGGACGTTAAACACTACCCACCACCACCACCTGAAAGCCTGCGAGCTTACAGTGAAGAACAGGGGGAGCGGTGTCACCAGGATGTCCGTGATATCGAGATACGGTATTAAGAAAGATGGAGTTCATTATGTCCGCTGACTATTGTTGTATGCTTAAGCAGGAAACCAAACATGGAAATCGAAAAAGAACTGGGCGAAGTACCAAGGAAAAGAAGAAAAGGTTTCATAAAAAACATGAATAAGTATAATATTGTTACTATATTTCACAAAATAATGTTTCATTGGTTGTAAAAAAATATGTTTGATAATTTTGAATAAACGAGTACATTTACCAATTTTTTTGTTTGAATTTGCAAAAAAACCTTATGTGATAGAAAAAAAATGGACATCACTTCTGAAATCAGAGTATTCTAAAACATATAATTCAGTAAAAATATCTCATGCAGCTGACAAAAAAATTTTTGCAGACCTGTGTTATTGAGAGACATGTATTAAACAAATTGAGAGAAGTATTTGTACTTTGGAAATGACAGTGGGTGCAGCCGTCGAAATATTGGGCACTATCAAAGAGATGATCTGGTTACATGGCCGAAAACCGATTGATCAGAGAGTGGAGAAAGCAGTAAGCAGGCATTGAAGGAGGGGAGCGGATAATGCTTACCCCCGACTCCAGTGTGTGTATCCCGATTGTAGAAAGCAAGCCGAAAATTCAGTTGTATAATTTAATAATAATCGTACTAGTAACGGATAAAATACTACAGGTGTACTAGTAGTTTACTGTCAGGTATTGTGTTCAGCATAAATAAGCCCCTTCGGTGATGAATGCAGGAAGTCAACCAACAAAATTTTTCCCTTCCATCCACAATATGTGTGTCACCACCGCACCTGAATTTAATTTCGATTATTGTTTGAACGTTTGTAAGTCTGTATGCACACCTACATGCACCCTCCGCAAGCCCCTACACGGTGCATGGAGGGCGGTATCTTTCACGAGTCCTAGTCCTTGCCCTTGCTGTTCCACTTGTAAATGGAGTGAGGGATAAGCGACTACCTATACGCCACCGTACGATCCATACGATCTCTAATCTTACGAAATTAAGACGCATTTTTGCGAACCTCTATTGAGAGCTGTTGGTCACGCGTGAAAATTTGTGAACGACTGGAATTCGAACACAGATTTCCTACTTATTGGGAGCTGTCGCCTTTTACAATTCGACCAGTGAGAACCCCTGCAGGATCAGAAGTCACGGAGACCACAACCTTTATCTCACTTATCACGTCTTCGTGGTCCTTACGTGAAATGTACGTTGGCGCCAGTAGAATCGTTCTGCAGTCAACGACAATCGCCGATTCTATAAATTTTGCTCAATAGCTGAAACTACTTTCAGAGCCACTAGGAAGATAAAATAATATTTAATAACGGCAAAAGATGTATGGCATCCTTTGGTTGCACAAGGTGTAATTGCAATTCCCTGTAATTGTGGGATAATACACAGGGTGGTCCATTGATAGTGACCGGGCCAAATATCTCACGAAATAAGCATCAAAAGAAACAACTACAAAGAATGAAACTCGTATAGCTTGATAGGGGAAACCAGATGGCGCTATGGTTGTCCCGCTAGATGGCGCTGCCATAGGTCAAACAGATGTAAACCTGCAACATTTTTTATTACATATTCGTGTAGTACGTAAAGAAATATGGATTATTAAGTTGGACCACTTTTTTCGCTTTGTGATAGATGGCGCTGTAATAATCGCAAACGAATAAGTACGTGGTATCACGCAACATTCCGCCAGTGCGGACGGTATTTGCTTCGTGATACATTACCCGTGTTAAAATGTGTAAGTAGGCTGTTTATGTTTTCTCTATGTAAGTAGGCTGTTTGTGTTTTCTTAATGGCAACGTTACGTAGCGCTCAATATGAAAATCACTGGCTGTGCTGTGTGCAGTCTGTGGCTGCTTTGCATTGTTGTAATTCTCGCCATTGTAGTGTTAGGCAGCTGGCTGTGAACAGCGCGTAGCGTTGCGCAGTTGGAGGTGAGCCGCCAGCAGTGGTGGATGTGGGGAGAGAGATGGCGGAGATTTGTAATTTGTCATGAACTGCTATATTTATATATGATGATATCAAGGTAAATACATTGTTTGTTCTCTATTAATATCTTTCATTTGCTAACTATCCCTATCAGTAGTTAGTGCCTTTAGTAGTTTGAATCTTTTATTTAGCTGGCAGTAGTGGCGCTTGCTGTATTGCAGTAGCTTGAGCAGCGAAGATTTTTGTGAGGTAAGTGATTTGTGAAAGGTATAGTTTAATGTTAGTCAGGGCCATTCTTTTGTAGGGAATTTTGAAAGTCAGATTGCGTTGCGCTAACAAAATATTGTGTGTCAGTTGAAGCACAGTCCTTGTATAATTGTTCAAAGGGGACGTTTCATATGGCGACCCTGCCAGGATACCTCACTGGAATCTTCTGATTTTTTGTTGTAGTTTGTGTAATTAGTGTAGACTTTGTTTTTTGCTAGCGCGTAATTGTAGAGAAAATCTCCTTTGTAGTTGCAGTCTTTCATTGTCGTACTGTAAAACAGTTGTGGCATGCATGTAGATTTGCACCAAGTATTTCGCAGCTGCAATTAACTAGATATTATTTTCAGTGCTATGTTAATGTATTCTCTTATTTTTGATCTTCAAATTGTATTTTTCTGTGTTGTCGTGTGAAATACTGTGACAATAATGGCGTGTGAAAAACGTAATACTAGGCTCCAAAGTAAACTGAGAAATGACAGTGAAAATGAAAGCAGTGTGTTAGCGCAACGCAATCTGACTTTCAAAATTCCCTACAAAAGAATGGCCCTGACTAACATTAAACTATACCTTTCACAAATCACTTACCTCACAAAAACCTTCGCTGCTCAAGCTACTGCAATACAGCAAGCGCCACTACTGCCAGCTAAATAAAAGATTCAAACTACTAAAGGCACTAACTACTGATAGGGATAGTTAGCAAATGAAAGATATTAATAGAGAACAAACAATGTATTTACCTTGATATCATCATATATAAATATAGCAGTTCATGACAAATTACAAATCTCCGCCATCTCTCTCCCCACATCCACCACTGCTGGCGGCTCACCTCCAACTGCGCAACGCTACGCGCTGTTCACAACCAGCTGCCTAACACTACAATGGCGAGAATTACAACAATGCAAAGCAGCCACAGACTGCACACAGCACAGCCAGTGATTTTCATATTGAGCGCTACGTAACGTTGCCATTAAGAAAACACAAACAGCCTACTTACATAGAGAAAACATAAACAGCCTACTTACATAAGTTATTCTGATCTTTTATGTATTTACTTATGTCATAATTCCTGTAACACTGATGTATATGTTTATTTCTATTTCTTACATAAGTTATTCTGATCTTTTATGTATTTACTTATGTCATAATTCCTGTAACACTGATGTATATGTTTATTTCTATTCTTTTGTAAAGCCCCTATTACTACAAACGTTATCTGTATTATTATGTTTTTAATGATGTGTTTTGTACCTATGTTATTGTATTCTTATGTTATAAAAATTGTAATTGTCACCAGTTCATGATATTATTAACTTGTTAGTTACATTTCACTGCACACGTTTCTGTTGGTCATAGTATATGGACAATATGTGAGAAGTAGGGACTGATAGTGTTTGCACGTGTGTTAATGATTCAGCAAGGGACTGGATAACAGCATTGCTGGTTCTAAGGACAATTTCAAAAACTTTGTGAGTGCACAAGTGGTGGTTTATGGACTTGCTATATTATCTGCAAGACTCTTCAACGGTGATTGTGCACCTGCACAGTCACAACAGATGGCTGCTGGCTATCTCTCCAAGGACTACAGTGGGTCTGCATCTTTGATGACCCACCAGTACCATTATCTCTACAAGGACTACAGTGGGTCTGCATCTATGATGACCCACATGTCTTTATTTCTACAAGGACTGCAGTGGGTCTGCACCTCTGGTGGCCCACCAATACCGTAATCTCTACCAGGACTACAGTGGGTCTGCTCTGTGATGACCTAACTACCAATATTCTTCAAAACGTCGACTGACTCTGCTGTGGGTTTACTCTGTTGTGGCCCATTACCTGTCAGCATGTCAAGAGTCAACACTGTCTTTCCGTTGGAAGGACAACACTACTTCTTCAAGACTGAATGGAAATCCACTACTTCTGTGTGCATTTTTTTTTACTAATGAGACTTTGTGAAAAAAAACTGTAATTACTATTGTGATGAACAATCTGGACTGTCTTTATGGACTGTGAGAAAATTTTAGCTTTTGACCAACATTGTATCAATAAGTGTGTGCATTTGATTTCTTTGTTATTGTAATTATGAAAAATTTTATCAAATCATTATTGGCCACTGCCCAAAAAAAAATTTGTAAAATTTTTGTGGGGAGCATGGGGGCTATGTAAGTAGGCTGTTTATGTTTTCTCTATGTAAGTAGGCTGTTTGTGTTTTCTTAATGGCAACGTTACGTAGCGCTCAATATGAAAATCACTGGCTGTGCTGTGTGCAGTCTGTGGCTGCTTTGCATTGTTGTAATTCTCGCCATTGTAGTGTTAGGCAGCTGGCTGTGAACAGCGCGTAGCGTTGCGCAGTTGGAGGTGAGCCGCCAGCAGTGGTGGATGTGGGGAGAGAGATGGCGGAGATTTGTAATTTGTCATGAACTGCTATATTTATATATGATGATATCAAGGTAAATACATTGTTTGTTCTCTATTAATATCTTTCATTTGCTAACTATCCCTATCAGTAGTTAGTGCCTTTAGTAGTTTGAATCTTTTATTTAGCTGGCAGTAGTGGCGCTTGCTGTATTGCAGTAGCTTGAGCAGCGAAGATTTTTGTGAGGTAAGTGATTTGTGAAAGGTATAGTTTAATGTTAGTCAGGGCCATTCTTTTGTAGGGAATTTTGAAAGTCAGATTGCGTTGCGCTAACAAAATATTGTGTGTCAGTTGAAGCACAGTCCTTGTATAATTGTTCAAAGGGGACGTTTCAAATGGACCGTTTACCAATTGCGGAAAAGGTCGATATCGTGTTGATGTATGGCTATTGTGATCAAAATGGCCAGAAGGGCGTGTGCTATGTATGCTGCTCGGTATCCTGGACGACATCATCCGAGTGTCCGGACCGTTCGCCGGATAGTTACGTTATTTAAGGAAACAGGAAGTGTTCAGCCACGTGTGAAACATCAACCTCGACCTGCAACAAATGGTGATGCCCAAGCAGGTGTTTTAGCTGCTGTCGCGGCTTATCCGCACATCAGTAGCAGACAAAATGCGCGATACTCGAGAATCTCAAAAGCGTCGGTGTTGAGAATGCTACATCAACATCGATTGCACCCGTACAATATTTCTATGCACCAGGAATTGCATGGTGACGACTTTGAACGTCGTGTACAATTCTGCCTCTGGGCACAAGAGAAATTACTGGACTATGACAGATTTATTTCACGCGTTCCTTGTAGCAACGAAGCGTCATTCACCAACAGCGGTAACATAAACCGGCATAAATGCACTACTGGGCAACGGAAAATTCACGATAGCTGCGACAAGTGGAACATCAGCGACCATGGCGGGTTAATGTATGGTGCGGCATTATGGGAGGAAGGATAACTGGCCCCCATTTTTTTGATGGCAATCTAAATGGTGCAGTGTTGCTGATTTCCTACGTAATGTTCTACCGATGTTACTACAAGATGTTTCACTGCATGACAGAATGGCGATGTACTTCCAACATGATGGATGTCCGGCACAAAGCTCGCATGCGGTTGAAGCGGTATTGAATAGCATATTTCATGACAGGTGGATTGGTCGTCGAAGCACCATACCATGGCCCGCACGTTTACCGGATCTGACGTCCCCGGATTTCTTTCTGTGGGGAAAGTTGAAGGATATTTGCTATCGTGATCCACCGACAACGCCTGACAACATGCGTCAGTGCATTGTCAGTACATGTGCGAACATTACGGAAGGCGAACTACTCGCTGTTGAGAGGAATGTCGTTACACGTATTGCCAAATGCATTGAGGTTGACGGACATCATTCTGAGCATTTATTGCATTAATATGGTATTTACAGGTAATCACGCTGTAACAGCATGCGTTCTCAGAAATTCTATGTTCAAAAAGCTACGCGTATCAAATTGGAACAACCGGAATAAAATGTTCAAACGTACCTACGCTCTGGATTTTAATTTTAAAAACCTACTGTTCGTCTAAAATTGTGAGCCATGTGTTTGTGACTATTACAGCGCCATCTATCACAAAGTGAAAAAAGTGGTCCAACTAAAACAAGAATATGTAATAAAAATGGGCGTTCCTATTTTTAAAAAACGCACTTGATATCCGTTTGACCTATGGCAGCGCCATCTAGAGGGCCAACCATAGCGCCATCTGGTTTCCCCCTTCAAGCTAGACAAGTTTCGTTCTTTGTAGGTTGTTCGTTTGACACTTATTTCGGGAGATATTTGGCCCGGTCACGATCAATGGACCACCCTGTATACTGGTATGACGAAAAGAAGTGTTGACCCCCTTTTAGTTGAATATGAGAGGAACTGGCGTCTGCGACGGACGGAAAAATCGGTTGTAGCAGAAAATATGTTCCAGTGAGGTAGTCATGAAATGAATTTCAGTGAGACGTGTGCCATATCGAAAACATTGCGTTATCTTGTTCATTTGTGTAGCCATATTGTCCGTAGTTGCTTTGCAATTCCTGAAGGTATTTTCGTTTTGTCATTGCAAGTACGTCTTTTTCTTCATTAGATGCGTTTCGCTTTGCTGAGGTAAACCATCGTCAGTGGTGGTGATTTTGGTTTTTCTCCAACATCGGGAAATCTCGTCTGATAGCATAGTTTTGGTGTTTTTCTTCATTGGAAACTGATACTTGTAGTCTAATTTTTAGTTTATCTGCATAACTATGTATTTAATATGTTTTACACAACATGCTTATTCATGCACCACCATTTACAAAAAGAATTTTGTGATCCCTGTTTGCTAAGACACGTAGGCTACCTTCCATTAGGAGTCTACACCCAACATCGTGTTGTCTCCAGTGCCACTGGAGAGAACACGGTCTCGGGTATAGACTCCTGATGAAAGCTAGCTCAAGTGTGTTAGCAACAAGGATCCCACAGTAAACGCGCCAAGGAAACCAAATACTCTTTCGGCAGCTGTAGGGCCTGAGGATGATGGTAATGTGCCGTTAAAACTAGTCATGTGATAGAATAAGGCCAGTCTCACGATACAGCTGTGGTGGTACTTTTCTCGTATATATCATCGGCTGAAGTCCCTCGGCCATGCAATAAAATAGACATCCATAACCAGACTGCGATGTACCTGGTGCACAATACGGCGATCCTGACTTGTGTTGGTCAGACGCAGTCGACCGGAATCTTGACATTGCGTATGCCGGACCTCATACTCCTGAATGTCCAACATCGAGCTACTGTCACATTCACATACCCTACAAATCTGGATGCTGCACGATTCGATCAGCCGGTCAAATGGAGACCCAAACTGTGGCTCCTTTCAAACCCTCTCAGCGACTGATAACGCTGTCTCACACGAGTGCGCAGCATATCGGTGTCTGTCACAATGATGACAAAATGTGACACTGTTCATGACCGTTGTGTACACTAGACAGCCTGGTGGCAATAGTAAACACGAACAACAAGCAGTCTATTGGCCATTCTATCTGTAACAGTGAACTGCAATTTACACATCAGGAAACGAAGTGCACGTCAACAATGTTACACTGACATGACTAGGTCTTCTGGGAGCCTCTTCTTTCTTTTTTTGTCGGGCAATGCATTTCGTGGAAATTGGAGTGTTTTCTCTTGAAAATAAAAGAGTTGGTTCTTCTCAAAATCCCTGATGATTTTGTGAAAACGTACCCTATTTTGCGATCAAATATTTTGAGAGAAACAAATCCCACTGGTGGTCTGAGAACACGGAACACGTTGCCACATTTACGTGCTCGATGCATTTCTTGTAAAACAGTTCTATCATAACTGAGATTTCACACTCAGCAGTGGTGTGGTGCTGAGCTGAGCCACTTGGGTGTGTATGTGCGTGTGTCATTCTTGTTTGAAATCATGTTTGTTTAATTTTATAATTGTTTATTTATTAACTACTGCTATTATTGTGCTTAGTTATGACGGCGAAGGAAGGTGTGAGTGAGAAATCCCGTTCTATGTGAGGTTTTTGAACCATGAGGTGAAGTAATTGGTCACGTGAGGGATGTTCTAGAACGACGTGTGTTTTACGTATTCCTATCGGGGAATTTGTTATAAAATATTTCGTCAGTTTATGTTACTGGGGAAATGAGATTATGATTTCGGAAAAGTAGTTTTGTTGAGAAGGAATTAATGGGTTTTGTAAATTTATTTAGTGACAAATTTCGATTGGTTCTTTATATATTAGTGGGGCAGCGGGCTTAATGCTGCTTTCTGACTGGCTGTGCTGTTTCTCTGACAATCAGAAATTAGCATATTCGCGCGCATTTTCGGAACTGAAAACTTCTTTTGTGCAGTGAGAAGAATAGTGACGGGGCTTGGTTATCATCGTGATCAGACCTACTGATTGTTCTCCGTTGAAAATCATTAATATTGTGATATTTCGGAACCAAAGTGCCGTAAAGTGTGGAAAGGAGTCCCAGTTAACGCACAGTGTGAAATTCGGAACATTTGGTGACATTTAAAAAACTAAATTCCGCGTGGCTTGTTGCTTAGTAGCAAACTTGAACATTTTGTTCCGTGACACTGACTACAAGAACATTTAAGAGAGCAGTTCTAAATGAATCAATCCGTCTGTAAACTTTCGGTGAAGAATAATTCATAAACTGGATGCGGTTATGAATTATGTACACCTCAGCCTAAGTTTTGGTAGTGACTGGTGTATGCAGGCTTATCGTAATAGAGTGAGATACGACGCACATAAATACTCCCATTTAAGTATTTCTTCCACCGATAAAACAATTTTATTGTTACTTGTGGTTACGATGTGTACAACTGATTTTTCTATAGCTTTTTCCAGCTGAGAACTTCATGTCAGTAATTTCGAGGAGGCGTGCGTGTAGGAAGAGATTCACCATGAAGTGAGTGGAACTTTGCAAGACACAGCGCCGCCATACACCAACAAACAATTTGACAATAATATGAAAGTTATCTACAATATTCACACTTTATGAAGTTTCGAATCATAAAAGACAGAAATGCAACTACACTACTGCCCATTAAAATTGCTACACCACGAAGATGACGTGCTACAGACGCGAAATTTAACCGACAGGAAGAAGATGCTGTGATATGCAAATGATTAACTTTTCAGAGCATTCAAACAAGGCTGGCAACGGTGGCGACACCTACAACGCGCTGACATGAGGAAAGTTTCCAACCGATTTCTCATAAACAAACAGCTGTTGACCGGCGTTGCCTGGTGAAATGTTGTTGTGATGACTCGTGTAAGGAGGAGAAATACGTACCATCACGTTTCTGACTTTGATAAAGTTCGGATTGTAGCCTATCGCGATTGCGGTTTATCGTATCGCGACATTGCTGCTCGCGTTGGTCGAAATCCAATGACTGTTAGCAGAATATGGAATCGGTGGGTTCAGGAGGGTAATAGGAAACGCCGTGCTGGATCCCAACGGCCTCGTATCACTAGCAGTCGAGATAACAGGCATCTTATCGGCATGGCTGCAACGGATCGTGCAGCCACGTCTCGATCCCTGAGTCAACAGATGGGGACGTTTGCAAGACAACAACCATCTACACGAACAGTTCGACGACGTTTGCAGCAGCATGGACTATCAGCTCGGAGACCGTGGCTGCGGTTACCCTTGACGCTGCATCACAGACAGGAGCGCCTGTGATGATGTACTGAACGATGAACCTGGGTTCACGAATGGCAAAACGTCATTTTTTCGGATGAATCTAGGTTCCTTTTACAGCATCATGATGGTCGCATCCGTGTTTGGTGAAATCGCGGTGAACGCTAATTGGAAACGTGTGTTTGTCATCGCCAGACTGGCGTATCACCCGGCGTGATGGTATGGGGTGCCATTGGTTACATGTCTCGGTCACCTATTGTTCGCATTGACGGCACTTTGAACAGTGGACGTTACATTTCAGATGTTTTACGACCCGTGGCTCTACCCTTCATTCGATCCCTGCGAAACGCTACATTTCAGCAGGATAATGCACGACCGCATGTTGCGGGTCCTGTACGGGCCTTTCTGGATACAGAAAATGTTCGACTGCTGCCGTGGCCAGCACATTCTCCAGATCTCTCACCAATTGGAAACGTCTGGTCAATGGTGGCTGAGCAATCGGCTCGTCACAATACGCCAGTCACTACTCTTGATGAACCGTCTTATCGTTTTGAAGCCCCAGGGGGTGCTGCACATGTACACGCCATCCAAGCTCTGTTTGACTCAATGCCCAGACATATCAAGGCCGTTATTACGGCCAGAGGTGGTTGTTCGTGTTACTGATTTCTGGGGATCTGTGCACCGAAATTGCGTGAAAATGTAATCACATGTCAGTTCTAGTATAATATATTTGTCCATTGAATACCCGTTTATCATCTACAACCGAGCGTGGTGGCGCAGTGGTTAGCACACTGGACTCGCATTCGGGAGGACGACGGTTCAATCCCGTCTCCGGCCATCCTGATTTAGGTTTTCCGTGATTTCCCTAAATCGCTTCAGGCAAATGCCGGTATGGTTCCTTTGAAAGGGCACGGCCGATTTCCTTCCCTCACCCGAGCTTGCGCTCCGTCTCTAATGACCTCGTTGTCGACGGGACGTTAAACACTAAGCTCCTCCTCCTTATCATCTACATTTCTTCTTGATGTAGCGTTTTTAATAGCGAGTGGTGTAGCATTGCGGTTAAAAGCCAGTCCAGGACATTACTTTACGAGGCCTGTGTATCTTTGATGATAAATATCGCCAAACTGAACTGTTAGAGCTATCGCTGAACTGTGACGCTAGATCGAAAAAAAGGACAGCTAGAGTCGCTTCGCAGAAGTGGCGGAGCGAACGGGGAGAGTTTTGAGGGTCGCTCCCACTCCTCGCCACGGTGCTAGCGACAGTGTGTCAGCGGCTCCACCACTGTCGCCGCCTGGCCGCCTCTGTTTACCCTTCTGCGAGCTGCGAACTGGCGCCCGGCAATTTAGAGGCCACTTGAGCGCCGCTTGAAATTCCTCGCACGAGTCGTAAACGAAATTTCGGTGTAATAGAATTTTGATGTGAGACGTTTTGTGAGAATCGTAAAGCAAAGAAGACGATCCCCTTTCATGCGACTCACGAGTTACGTGTTTATTTTTGCAGCTGCTACATGTTGGGAATTCCAACGGTTGTAGTGCTGTGCTCTGGAGAGGGACTCTATCTTGGGCGTTTTAGACGGTAACTTGTTTGCGTTTCCAACAGACCGTTGCAATCAGCTTAAGCGTATACTGCAACGAAGAACCAGAGCGATGCATTATTTAGTATTTGACTACAAATATTGCAAAAGTTTTCCAGCACAGTGTACGGAGCGACCCGGCTAAGTTTTTCGCCTGAAGTAACTTTTGTCTCGTTAAAGCTATTTGTGATCTCTGTGCACCGACACGAATAGTGACTAGAACTAACAGATAAAGAACCGTGCGTCCTCTGCTAAAGTTTAGCTCTGCTGTGTGGGGTCCGTACCAGATAGGATTGACGGAGGACATCGGAAAAGTTCAAAGATGGGTAGCTCATTTCAAGCTATCATGAAATAGGGGAGAAAGTGCCAGGGATATGTTACGCGAGTTGAGGTGACAATCAGTAAATAAAAATGGCGTATTTCGTTGTGGCACGATACTTTCACGAAATTTCAATCACTATCTTTCTCCTCCTAATGCAAAAATATTCTGTTATCGCCTATCTAAACTGGGACAAACGATCACTGAAATAAACTAAGGGAAATCAGAGCTCACACGGAAAGATTTAAGTGTTTGTCTTTCCCGCTCACTCTTCCGGAGTGGAGTGGCAGGGAAACAGTGTGAACGGGGTTCTATGTACCCTCTGCCAGCAAATGGTTCAAATGGCTCTGAGCACCATGGACTAAACATCTGAGGTCATCAGTCCCCTAGAACTTAGAACTACTTAAACCTAACCAACCTAAGGACATCACACACATCCATGCCTGAGGCAGGATTCGAACCTGCGACCGTAGCCGTCGCGCGGTTCCAGACTGAAGCGCCTAGAATCGCTCGGCCACACCACCCGGCCTCCCCAGCACTTGAATGTGAATTGCAGAGTCGCCAGTTGGATGTGGATGAGAATGGAATGAGTATAAGAAAGTGAAAGAAACTTCATTGAAGATTAAAATTGTGTGGGGGACCAGGACTCCGACCTGACCTTTGCGTAATTTCAGATGTGCGCACATTGCGCTGCAGAGTGAAAATTTCTTCTTGTAAGAGAAAGAACCCAATCTTATCCGGTTACACGATTAGTGATGGACATATTGACCACGCCTCATCGAATAAGTATTTAAGAAGCTATAAGAACTGGCACGATGGCATACGATTCGTATACGGAAAGGTGAGTGGAAGACTTAGAATTATTGGAAGGGTTTTGGAAAAATTCCATGCATCTGTGAAAGAAACTGCGTAGAATTCTTGAGAATTGTTCCAGACATCGATTAAATTCAGTGACACGCTACTAGGGATATATCTTGGCGTAGACGAAGGTGTAAAGAAATGCTCGGGGTACTTCGATGGGAATTTTTTGTATAAAATACGTAGTAGTTCTCACGAAGCCCTTGTGGTGGTACTGGGCAGTAGGACTAAAGAATGGGGTCGATTGATTGAACTGAGGTACCAATAACGAATTTGGTACTTAGAAAAAAATACGTCTCATATCACATACATGTGGCATCTAAACACCTTTTACTTGAGTAGACAAGAGTAGCGAGATGAGCAACTTTTAAAACAAGGCTCACAGGAAAAATGAGTCCACCATTTAAAATTTAAGCAGACTAACAACCGCGTAAAGACCAGGACTGCCGAAGCGTTTTTAAATGTACAGCTTCATGGTAGTAAAACCAAACATTGCATAACTTCAAAATTTTAAATATCAAACATTTAAAATCTTCCCTCGTACATAAGAACTTGGCTAATGCTGGGCTTGGATTCTGGACAAAGTTGTTCAAAACCTGGCTACTATGACACATACCGCCGGTTGCATGTGGCGTGTTTGAAACCAATATGAACAGTCAGTCACCATGTATGCATACAATTTAATTCAAAATTAACCGTTATCCGACTGGTTACCTAAAATAGTTTAATAATAGAGACAAACCACAACAACATGTAATAAATCAGACAGTAACCAATGTCCAGTGGGACTATTTTCATTAAAGCCTTTAAATGAATTAAAACAATTAATTCTACAGGCTACACTTGCAACAAAACCTTCATTCAGTGTGGCATGTTACCTGATTAGTAATAGATGGTACGTCACACACTATGATACGAGGTTCCATTGTAAACCATTCAGTTACCATGTCGAAACAAGAGCTGAAACAGCAAAGCACTCGTTTACAGCACCTGACAGACAATCTATCTTCTAGGCATAAGAAAATCACCTTAACTTGTGGGTCTCCAAATGTCAGAGTTCACAGCACAAGTTCCAAAACTCTCTACGATGTCAGGGGGTGCCTCTGCTTGGCTCACCTATTCCACTGTTAACAAGCCAGCATCCCATTCACAGCAAGTTCCCATCGTCCACTCGCCGAAACTCTAAATATCACTTTTTACGCCAGAGGGAGCGAACGCCATCTCTGGCCAGCAACTCAAAGAGCCAGAGTGGTTCCAACATTGTTACAGAGAGAAAACAGAAAGAAAATCGTGCCACACTTGCTACCCCCCACTGTATAAACATAGGCAACCTTTATCCGAGAAATATTATGATGTTATTATGCAGGCACCATCGTACGATGATGATTCAAGATAAAACAGTAGAAGTTCCACAAAATTTAAAAAGTTGTGTGACGGAGTTGGTAGGTGTCAGTAGCGTTCCTTGACGTTCGGGAAGTGACTGACAGATGGAAGAGTGATGTTACAACGCAGATGAAGGCAGCAGCGTCCACAACAAGATGGCCGCCCCGCTGTCAACATGCCCCGCAATTGAGCAGCTATCTACACAATCTAAATGCACCGCAGAATGACAGCACAGTACAGTGATACGTATTTGTCGTTGCAGCAATTGTAAGAGTGGTGGTGGGTGCTTAATAGTGGTATAATTTCTGTGGAGGATCCAAGAAGAGCAAGGCAATCTCACCACCTAGTAACGGACGAGAGCGTTGCATTAGTGGACTAGTTTGTAAAGGAGAACAGGCCCGTGACTCTGAGCCAAATAGCCTCAATTTTAAAGATACATATTGGTCCAGGACAGAATAATGTTCACAATGTACTGCACTTCAGTAACGTATCTGCAAGATGTCTGCCACCTCAGTTCACTGCCGAATTGAAAGACTGTCACATCGATGCCTGTGAAGATCTTTTGCTTGATTTGCACGTCGAAGGTGATATATTTCTTCTAGTAATTGTTACAGGCGATGAGACTTTGGTCCACTATCACCAACCAGAAACAAGAAGATTAAACAAGGAATGCCATCACTGCTCATTGCCGAAGCCAAAAAAAGTCCGCACTCAACTGTTTACTGGAAACGTCATGCTCACTCTCTTCTGGGATGCAAATGGAGCAATTTTGGAGCACCACGTGAATAGGTGACGATAATCTGTACTTCTTGTACAGACACGGTGAAAATCAACTCGCCTGCACCCAGGAGAAAATGACGAGGACTTGTGACTTCTGGCGCATTGCTTTAGCAAGACATTGCATGACTGCATGCAGCCCGTAACACATCTGGGGCTATTTGAGCCGTGGCGGCTGGCGCTAGGGTGTTCTACTCGCATCGCTGATATCGATATTCGGCTGTGCTGCTACCTTTGACTGCTCCCCCGGCGGTTTTCTCGGCGAACGTGTAACGAGTGAGTCTCCGGTCGGCGTTCAATGAGCCAACTTGTGTTGAAAACAAGCCCGCGTCCCCAACCGTGGTGCATGGGCCTCGCCGTGCTCGCCGCCCCTTCTTTCGGCGCGCGCCGGATGTACATTGCCGATCATTGGGTGCCTTGAGGAGCAAAATTGTGGTGGGTTCGTCGTCTCACGCTGAACAGCTTTCCAGCTCGTAATTTGCAAGCTCCAAGTTACGTAAGACTTTTATTCTGTGTTCAACTAAGAAGATTGTTGAAACTTATGGTGGCATGGGTAGATGTCGGAGATGGTTCTGAACTTGGTTCCACAATGGTTATTTTTGAGGAGACTTATGATCTAAACTCCATTTCTGGTTATACGTAGAGTGTGTGTTTTAAGTGGTTTTCAAGAAAATGTCAGCTTGTTTTAGCGCATATTGCCAGCTTTGGATACGGTTGTGTACGTGCCTGGCAGCTGTAGACTTGATAGTTTAATCATTTGTTACGGCAGCATTTGATTAGTTTATTTAATGTTGAAAGTGCTTTAAGGCAACTGGAAGTGATCTCTAAAGTTTTCTGCTAATATACTGGAAGACGGGTAATGTTAGAGTATAGCTCCGTAAGAATTTTGGGGTGTGCTTATTATTTATTCCCGTGTGGCTGTGATTTGACCTTGTTTTCATTGCAATCTATTTGTGCTGCAGGCCATTTGTTAAGACAGCTTGTTCCCTGGCGTCGGCGCGGTTCTGGATCGTCAGGACCTCTCATTGTGGTGCTGGTCGTATTATATATAAATATATACCGCCTGCTATGTGACACTGTGTACAAGCCGTGATCAGAGAACGCTTGTATTGTCTGCGGCCGTTGCGTTAGTGCTTCCAAACACTGCTATGGGATTTGACGCTGTTCTCTAAATTTAAGTGCAATTTGGGAATCATACTCAGTCATTATGTCCGTTAGTTAAGTGAGACCACTCTGTTATAATACTAGCGTTTCTGTAAGTTATTTTACTGGTTGAGCTATCAGTAGCCATTCTTATTTAACACCTACTTTAATCATTTGTGGATCTTTAATGAACATGCAACTTGTTATTATTTCTGTGTGCAAGTTTTGCGACCGTGGTTGGCCCACCTAGTATTTTTAGTATAAACATGTTTCACTGTGGACCTTTATGTGGGTAGTTTAGTTTTATTAAGCTTTAAATCTCTTGTTGTTTATGAAGTTGTAGTATTGTGTGGCTGCATAACTTTGGTTGGAAGTGTATAATGTTATTAGTCTAAGATATGGTTAAACAGGAACGATTGTTTGTGATTGATTGTTCACCGTACCTACTATCAGCGATTTTGGGGTGCGGACGCAAAATAATATGACTCTTACTCCTGTTTATGTAATTCAACGAAAGTGAAGATTTGAATATTGCATCGGTAAGAGGGAAAATTTGCGAATTTAAGTTTATGATAAAATTTATTTTTAGTCAAATTAAAATTGTAAAACAATCACAAGCTTGTTCATCACCAGTGATCCCGGGCTTCCTATTTCCTTTAAATAACAGTGGTAAGATTGTAATCTTGATTTGCTAAAGAATTGGATAGTACCACGGTCCGCTATTCATGGAATAAAAAATTTAATGTGTGGTACATGCTCCTTCTTCAGCATACCTCATCACTCCATCTGTTCGGAGCTCTCAAAGAAGCAATAAAAGGCAGGCATTTCACAAGTGACGAAGAGGTGATTTCCGAAACGGTAAAACACGTGCGTTCAAAGTAAGGGAGATTACGTGGGAAAACGAAGTACAAGTTATTTGTTCATTGTTACGCTTAAAAAAATATTATAGCAGTTTTAAGCTTTTCATTTGAAACACTTCGTTTATCTCGCATTGTGACACGGATAGGATAAATATTGATGCGTGTGGGCAGTCTTTCTTGTTGGGGTCAATAAGCGAGTAGAATACAACAGAAAATCAAAAAATCAATAATATTGGTAGCATGGACCCTCCACCATGCACAACGCAGCGACTTATTGTTTGTGTGGATCTAGATGTATCAATCAGACATTAAGGAACAACGCAATGTGAATCCTGACTGCGTGTAGATGATTGGTTGAGAGACTCTCATGTAGATAATACATACTACACGAGTATGCTTGAGATGCGTCAGCCGCACAAGTACCGGCAAGTCTCTCAACGTGAGACACATTAAGGTCCCAGAGGCGCTAAAAGGCGAAGGAGGTTAATATTTTCTGAGAAACAAGGAAATTTATTAGAACTGAAGGTTTGTTCGACACTGCCTTCGCAACATCAGTTTTTCTCTTAGCGACTTGTTGTAATTTAATACACTTACATACGAAACCATGCAGGGTACCATTGAATTTCTGACTGCTTACACGAGTTTTTGACCAGAGAAGTTTTTGGACCTGTAGAAACCTCTTTCTACAGAAGTTGGCAATAATAAGCGAACTGTAAAACCAAGCAAAGCGAGAATTACTTGGGGAGAGCCGTCACCAACACTCAAAGAACACTCCTGTTTTGGCACACTTGATGAAGAACGCAGGTGCGGCTGATCTTGCTTTTGTATAAACCTCTTCTGTTCTTCTCTGCAACTCCGCTGGCGCCAAAACTGGCTGAAAGACGTTAGTAAGATGATGGTTCCACTAATAGTGTGTAGCAATATCGTAATCGACTCCACAGATAGATTTAAATCACTTTCATTACACATTTCGCGTAAAGTATTCATTGATATGGTCAATTTTGGGTCTCACATATAGTTCGAATTAAAGGAAAGCAGATTATTACCTACTACACTCATTCATAGGCTGTTAAATTGTCCTTGTGCGGTAATCACACTACACTGTCCAGTGGTTCAAAAACGATTCACATGTGGCAAAAATTTAACGTATCAGTTCGCCATATCACTGTCCTCATACACATTTAAGGAAATCGAAGCAATTAAGGCAGTGCACAAAAATAATCAGTAATGTCATCAACAGTGCGATGCTAGCCACTCGTTGTTCATAGTAGTCAACACTCACTGTCGTGTGACTAAGGCCTCCCGTCGGGTACACCGTTCACCAGGTGCAAGTCTTTCGATTTGACGCCACTTCGGCGATTTGCGCGTCGATGAGGATGAAATAATAATGATTAGGACAACATAACACCCACTCCCACAGCGGAGAAAATTTCCGACCCATCCGGGAATCGAAGCCGGGCCCTTGGGACTGACATTCTGTCGCGCTGACCATTCAGCTACTAGGGACGGACATTGAGCACCGTGTTCCGCTAAAAAGTTATCACTGGGAATTAACAAGTAATTACCGTCACAGAAGCCATGAATTAAACCCACGAGAGAAGAAAACGAACTTGACGCAATATATGTGAATATTTCAGAATGTTAGTTATTGGACTACGGCACACTGCTCACGACAAGATATATAGGTGTGGCTCCTTTTACACTCAGCCGCAAACAGCCTGACCTCAGACGTACTAGGCCTGTATATAATTCCGTCTAAGAACAATATGTTTTACACTACTCGTTATTGACGGCAGCCATCTCAAATAAAATGCGTTATAACCCAAGAAATATTGAACTTCCGAATTAGTGAGTTAATTAAGAAATGCTGCATGTCAAATAGAACATAATGAATATATCTACAAAATTATAGTGCCAAGGCCCAGAATCTAACAGTAATTTTGAAACAATTTGGAACTGAAGTTAGCGATGATCTAAAGATTTATAGTTAATAAATTCGGAAGATAATTAATCTCAGACAATTTTCGATATCTTACGGAAAAGTTGGAGATGTGTAGCTTCAAATGACAGGCGTTAATATCCCGTACCTCTCACTAAATATGTAAGGTCCTACTGTATGAACCTCTTCAATTACAATATTTTATAATTAACAAAGTTTCTGAGTCAACTAATTGCATTACTGCAACAATATTAGAAAGTAGTATGTAATGATAATGAGAAATGGTAAACTTATTTATTAACCTGAAATTACTATGCACTCACTGGGTGTCAGGTAAATTAATCATATAGCCATTATCATAGTTTTTGGAAAAATTTAGAACATCTTAGTAGACTGAAAAACATAGCACGTGAGATTGGGTACTCAACATGTTTGCTCTCAGTCCGCACAGGAAAGATGTAGTCTAGCAGGTGGAGCTGGTGTGTCTCCTCCATGCAGAACTCTGAGTGCTGATTATTCATCTGAAGTATCGCGGAAGTGCCTTGATTATCGATTTCATATATGTTCTGATTTAATTACGCAAATTGAAATAGTTTAAGGTACATAGAACAATGTGGCTGTAGGCCAGTTTACTGAAGTGGACGGGGAATTATAGGGCAACTTCCTGTGGCAGGATTTCGATAGTGTGGAGTCGACGACAGGATGGTGGACAGTGGAGGCTTCAGTGAAGCAGTAGTAACATGATCTGTCTTTTATTACGACTCATACCAAGATGCGTTGCAGCGGCCACGCCCCCTCTCAGCACACGTTCGATCACTATGTGGTCGGCTTCCTGTGAGGTGCACCCAGGAGTGCTTGCAACAAAATCTAACTTTGCAACATCCGATCCAGTATGTTGGGCTGTCCGGCAAACTGGTAGCGTCAGCGGCGTTTCAAACGCTCGGAATGCTGACAGAGTAAGCCAGGTTCTTGGTGAGAAGTACGGCCTCAATGAAAAGCAGCGTGAGGCGCCACTGCGCTTCCACCAGCGGGTGGGCAGTGGCATCGCCCTGGAGTCGACCCCCTGTGCCCTTCGGCAGGAGTCTGCTGCTGCTGCTGTGCGACAGCAAGAGGCCCCATCGTTATATCGTACCAGCTCTCAAGAGCGGGATCAGCATCAAATGATTCCACTTTTTCGAAGGTATGAACTGATAGTGGCTGTTCGTTAGTCCCTGTCTCCTCATCATCCAGCGTGTCATCACTGTAGTCCCAGTGCGTGCTGCTGGACTTCTCAAACCTTCTACATCTACATATATCCTCCGCAAGCCACCGTATGGTGAGTGGCGGAGGGCACCATGCACCACTACTAGCCATTTCCTCTCCCCTTCCACTCGCAAATAGAGCGACTGTCTCTATGCCTTCGTATGGGCCCTAATTTCTCGTATCTCATCTTCGCGGTCCTTATGCGTAAAGTATGTTGGCAGCAGTGGAATCGTATGGCACTCAGCTTCAAATGCCGGTTCTTTAAATTTTCTCAGTAGTGTTTCTCGAGAAAACGTCGCCTTCCCTCCACAAACTCCCATTTGAGTTCCCGAAGCATGTACGTAATACTTACTTCTTGTTCTAATCCACCGGTATCCTTCAATCGGACCTGCTACGGATCCCAAACACTAGAGCGCTACTCAAGAATTGTTCGCACCAGCATCCAGTATACGGCCTCCTTTACTGGTGTAAAATTCTTCCTATTAATCAAAGTCGACCATTCGCCATCCCTTCCAAAGTTCTCACATGCTCGTTCCATCTCATATTGCTTTGCAACGTTAGGCCCAGATATTTAAACGACTTGGCTGTTCCAATCAGAACATTAGTAACGCTGTATCCGACCATTACACGTTTGATCTTTCTGCTCGTCGTATTAACGTATAATTTTCCACACTTTTGGCTAGCTGGCATTCTTCACCCCAACAGGAAATTTGTGTAAGTCATCTCGTATGTTCCTACACTCACTCAACACGTTAGTCTACACCACGGCACCATCAGCAAACAAATGCAGATTGCTGCCCACCATGGCCGCCAAATCATTTACGTATATAGACAACAACAGAGGTCCTATTACACTTCCCTGGGGCCCCTTCTCCCGATACCCTTGTCTCTAATGAACACTCGCCGTCGAGGACAACATACTGGGTTCTATTACTACAGAAATCTTCAAGCCACTGACGCACCTGTGAACTTACTCCATACGCTCGTACCTTCATTAACAGGCTGCAATCGGCACCGTGCCAAACGCTTTCCGGAAATCTAGAAATATCGTGAGAGAAAAGCGCAAGGTGAGTTTCGCACAAGCAGTGCTTTCTAAAATCATACTGATTCGTGGGCATAAGCTTTTCATTCCCAAGAAAGTTTATTTTCGAAATATGAATATGTTAGAGGATAGTGGAGTAAGCAGAAGTTAAGGATATTGGTCTGCAGTTTTGTGGGTCTGTTCTTTCACCCTTCTTATTTACTGGAGTCACCTGCGTTTTCTTCCAGTCGCTTGGGAATTTGTGTTGGGTGAGTGATTCACAATAAATGCTTGATAGGCAAGGGGCCAATGCCGTAGAGTACTCTTTGCATAATTGAATTGGGATTCCATCTGGACTTGGTGATTTATCTGCTTTCAAATCTTTTAGTTGCTTCTCCACGCCAGGGATGTTTATTACTATGTAGTCCATATGGCAGTCTGTCCAATCGACAAATGAAGGTATTTTTATACAATCCTCCTGTGTGAAACTTAATGTGAAATCGGCTACTTTATATACAAGCCAGTTGCTCAACTGTTATGTTGTACCGGTTCGGACCATGAACAGGACAACAATTTCATGGCTTGAAGGTGTAGTGAGTTGCCCGGCTCTGTCTGCTGGGGTAAAGGCTTTCTGCCGCATCGCCAGTAATGCGGTGCCAAACCTGTCCCATCTCGGAAAGAATAAACGACGCTGGTGCAGCAAGCGGCATGTCCACATACTATGCCCGCCAGCTGCCTCTTGCTTCTACAGTACTTTAATGCTAAGCTTCCATAGCATTGCCAAAAAAACTGTCGGCGGGCTACACTGTTCACGTTACTATATCAGTAAGTATTTTTAAACTACTTTCCTTCGTTATTTAAAACATCGTGGTTAGTGATTTCTGGTAGATTACAATTGAATTATGTGAACTTGTACCACCTTTTTCGTGTACTGGGCCATGTCACTGCAGTTCTCTCGGGCTATGTTAAGACACAAGTTCAGGTTTCACAGCGCTTGTGTGTCCGCCACACGCTCTGTTTACATTTTCGCTGCTGTCCTGTAGCAAACAAGTAATCGTGCCTACAAGATATTCCACTACCACCGGGCGAAGTGTCACAGTGATTAAAACACTGCTTGCATTCAGGAGGACGATGATTCAATACCGCGTCCGGTCATCCAGATTTAGGTTTTCCATGATTTCCCTAAATTGCTCAAGGCAAATGCCGGGATACGGCTGATTTCCTTACCCACCCTTGACACCGTCCGAGCTTGCGCTCCGTCTCTAATGACCTCCATGTCGACGGGAGCCGGCCGCGGTAGTCTAGCGGTTCTAGGCGCTCAGTCCGGAACCGCGCGATTGCTACGGTCGCAGGTTCGAATCCTGCCTCGAGCATGGATGTGTGTGGTGTCCTTAGGTTAGTTAGGTTTAATTAGTTCTAAGTTCTAGGCGACTGATGACCTCAGAAGTAAAGTCGCATAGTGCTCAGAGACATTTGAACCATTTGTCGACGGGACGTTAAACGCAATCTGCCTTCCTTCCACTACCCTCCCAGGCAGTCGCGCGTGTTAGTGGGCCCGATTCTGGGATGGGGAGTTATGCAGGCCATGGGCTGAATGGGCACAGCGGATTAACAACGAGGGGTAGGTGTGTTGGCCAGCCTGAGTGTGACTTGTAGGAGGTTTCCCACATACTTCGTGAACACCAATCTGATTCCAGAGTTCTGCTTCATATACGCATTTAACTCATCGGTCTTCTGACTGGTTTGATGCTGCCCGCCATGAATTCCTCTCCTGTGCCAACCACTTCATTTCAGAGTAGCTCTTGGAACCTACGCCCTCAATTATTTGTTGGATGTATTCCAATTTCTGTCTTCCTCAGCACGTTTGCGCTCTACACCTCCCTCTTGTACCATGGAAGTTATTCCCTCATGTCTTAACAGATGTCCTATCATCCTGTCCCTTCTCCTTATCAGTGTTTCCCACATATTCCTTTCCTCTCCGGTACTGCGCAGAACTTCCTCATTCCTTACCTTAACAGTCCACGTAATTTTAAACTTAGTATCTAGCATAAGATGTCAAATACTTCGATTCTATTCTGTCCGGTTTTCCCACAGCCCATATTTTATTATCATACAATGCTGTGCTCCAAACGTACTTTCTCAGAAATTTCTTCCTAAAATTAATGCCTATGTTTGACACAAGTAGAATTCTCTTGGGCAGGAATGACCTTTTTCCAGTACTAAACTGTTTTTGATGTTCTCCTTGCTCTGTCGCTAGTTATTTTGCTGCCTACGTTGTACAATACCCTAACTTCATCTACTTCGTGACCACCAATCCGTATGTTAAGTTTCTCGCTGTTCCCATTTCTGCTACTTCTCGTAAGGTTCGTTTCTTCGATTTACTCTCAGTCCATATTCTGTTCTCCAGTCGGCAGATCATGTAATTCTTCTTCACTTCCACTCAGAATAGCAATGTCATCAACAAATCGTATCACATATATCGTTTCACCTTGAATTTTAATTTCATTCCTGAACCTGTCTTCTATTTATATCACTGCTTCTTCGATATATAGATTGAACAGTAGCCGCAAAAGACTACGTCTTTGTCTTACACCATTTTCAACCCGAGTACTTCGTTCTTGGTCTTTCACTCTTATTATTCCCTCTGGACTGTTGTACATATTGTATAGTACTCATATCTCCCTACATCTTACGCTACGCAAACACTTTTAGAGCACTTTCTCACGCACACGTCACTTAGCGTATGTGCAGACAGATTGCAAACCTCTTCTGTTCGCACCTTAAATTAAGTTCTACTACTATGAGAAGTGGGATGTGCTCTTCACCTATATTTTTGTTATTGGTAGTGTATTTTCCCTTGTTTGACTGAATAAAGCGTCTTTCACTTTTTGATTATATTGTATCACAAATTACAAGTGTGGGACTTAAGTTTCCCACTCAACAAATGTCATGAAAACTCATTAGTCACCTAAGATGGCCTCCCTGCAGGAATGGATCAAAATTCAATTGCTAAGTGGCACGTTTACTGTTCTTATTTCTCAGGACGAGGATGTCTAAAATTCTCAAGCAGCCTCTTGGAAGGTCAGCGTATAAAAAGGAAGGAAGATTAGGGTTTAACGACCCGCCAACACTGAGGTCGTTAAAGAAGGTGCACAAACTATGAACGGTGCAAGGATGGGGGAGGAGCCGGCCACAGTGGCCGTGCGGTTCTAGGCGCTGTAGTCCGGAACCGCAGGACTGCCATGGTCGCAGTTCGAATCCTGCCTCGAACATGGATGTGTGTGATGTCCTTAGGTTAGTTAGTTTTAAGAAGTTCTAAGTTCTAGGGGACTAATGACCTAAGATATTAAGTCCCATAGCGCTCAGAGACATTTTTGATGGGAGAGGAAATAGGCCACGCCCTTTGAGGGGATCCACCCGTTATTTGCCTGAAGCAATTTAGAGAAATCACGGGGAACCTAAATCTCTATGGCCGGACGCGAATCTGAACCGACGTCCTCCCGATACCAACCCACTGTGATAACCACTGTGCTACCTCACTCAGTCAGTTTGGAGATGAACGGTATCAGAGCTATGCAGTGTGGCAAGCACTCGCCGCATATCAGCGTCCAGGCGAATCAGATATGCAAAGCACGGAAATGGATTAGCAGATACCAGCGTAGGGGCACAACGAGGCTTCCAGCGATTCAAGTTTTAGTTCAACACTGTAGACGAAAGCCAGGGGGAGAGCTAAGCACAGGTGGACACAGCATTGCACCGCACAGCCCTGAGCCGTCCTGTCTCCACAGTGGCAGAGCTGGAGGGGTAACTAAGCTCCTCTCTTTGGCAAGACAGGTCCTCCATCCCCCCCCCCCCCCCCCCGACCCCCCAATTGGGAAGGCCACCTGTCAGGGCTCAGCGCGCCGCAGCTGTGCTGTCGCCTCGACGGGCTTAACGTAGCTGACACCGGCCACTGTAACGGGCCAGGCCGGCAGCTGTCGCCAACAGAAACACCGGCGCTTCTGCTTTCCACACCGTAGACATTCGCCCTACACAGTCCAACAGTGTTCGTCAGCTGCAAATTCTCTAAGCAGAAAGATATATTCATCTTCAGGTTGGTTAGTATAGAAATTTGTTTCTGGATAAATTCTGCCTTGAGCAAACACAGATCTCTCTCTCTCTTTACCGACACATGTTTCCCTGAAGATACAACATTAAGTTTACTTTCCATCAAATAATAAGAAAAAATTTTTTGTAGTCTCTGCATAGAGATTTTAAGTTTTTATGTAAAATTATACATACTGGCAGTGCTTCACAATCGCTAAGTAAGTGTTGGAATCGTATATACGCTCTAATCCCCTTCTCCCACCCCCATTCCTCTATCCAAGCCCTACATCTACATCTACATCTGCATTTATACTCCGCAAGCCACCCAACGGTGTGTGGCGGAGGGCACTTTACGTGCCACTGTCATTACCTCCCTTTCCTGTTCCAGTCGCGTATGGTTCGCGGGAAGAACGACTGTCTGAAAGCCTCCGTGCGCGCTCCAATCTCTCTAATTTTACATTCGTGATCTCCTCGGGAGGTATAAGTAGGGGGAAGAAATATATTCGATACCTCATCCACAAACGCACCCTCTCGAAACCTGGCGAGCAAGCTACACCGCGATGCAGAGCGCCTCTCTTGCAGAGTCTGCCACTTGAGTTTATTAAACATCTCCGTAACGCTATCACGGTTACCAAATAACCCTGTGACGAAACGCGCCGCTCTTCTTTGGATCTTCTCTATCTCCTCCGTCAGACCGATCTGGTACGGATCCCACACTGATGAGCAATACTCAAGTATAGGTCGAACGAGTGTTTTGTAAGCCACCTCCTTTGTTGATGGACTACATTTTCTAAGCACTCTCCCAGTGAATCTCAACCTGGTACCTGCCTTACCAACAATTAATTTTATATGATCATTCCACTTCAAATCGTTCCGCACGCATGCTCCCAGATATTTTACAGAAGTAACTGCTACCAGTGTTTGTTCCGCTATCATATAATCATACAATAAAGGATCCTTCTTTCTATGTATTCGCAATACATTACATTTGTCTATGTTAAGGGTCAGTTGCCACTCCCTGCACCAAGTGCCTATCCGCTGCAGATCTTCCTGCATTTCGCTACAATTTTCTAATGCTGCAACTTCTCTGTATACTACAGCATCATCCGCGAAAAGCCGCATGGAACTTCCGACACTATCTACTAGGTCATTTATATATATTGTGAAAAGCAATGGTCCCACAACACTCCCCTGTGGCACGCCAGAGGTTACATTAACGTCTGTAGACGTCTCTCCATTGATAACAACATGCTTTGTTCTGTTTGCTAAAAACTCTTCAATCCAGCCACACAGCTGGTCTGATATTCCGTAGGCTCTTACTTTGTTTATCAGGCGACAGTGCGGAACTGTATCGAACGCCTTCCGAAAGTCAAGAAAAATAGCATCTACCTGGGAGCCTGTATCTAATATTTTCTGGGTCTCATGAACAAATAAAGCGAGTTGGGTCTCACACGATCGCTGTTTCCGGAATCCATGTTGATTCCTACATAGTAGATTCTGGGTTTCCAAAAACGACATGATACTCGAGCAAAAAACATGTTCTAAAATTCTACAACAGATCGACGTCAGGGATATAGGTCTATAGTTTTGCGCATCTGCTCGACGACCCTTCTTGAAGACTGGGACTATCTGTGCTCTTTTCCAATCATTTGGAAACTTCCGTTCCTCTAGAGACTTGCGGTACACAGCTCCTTACCTCTCTATCTCTGTCCATCTCCTTGCCCTCCCTCCCTCTCTCCTTTCTCTCTCTCTCTCTCTCTCTCTATCCCCTTCTCCATCTCTCTGTACATACTGCTTCTCTCCCATCTCTCTGTCCATATTCATCTCCCCGTCTACCTCCATCTCTCCCTTCTGCCCATCTCCTCCCCTCCCATCCCTCTGTGCATCTCTTCCTCTGCCTATCTGGACCCTTGTCCTCCTGTCCCTATCTCCATCTACCTCCACCTCCTCACAACAATTACTCTCTGCCTCCTCTTCTGCCCTCATCCTGTCCTTCCCCCTCTCTATGTCAATTTCCCCTCTCTTTCTGTCCATTTCCTCTTCCCCACTCTCTCTGACCTTGAGCATTGAGACACTTTTATTGCTAAAAACGATTTTTGCTAACAACACATCCTCCATATGTACATACATATATTATAAGTGATCAAAAGCACCCTGACACCCCCAAAGGCAAATGTTTTTCATATTTGGTGCATTGTGCTGCAACCTACTGCCAGGCACTCCATATCAGCGACCTCAGTAGTCATTAGACATCGTGAGAGAGCAGAATGGGGCGCTCCGCGAAACTAACGGACTTCGAACGTGGTCAGATGATTGGGTGTCACTTGTGTCATACGTCTGTACGCGAGATTTCCACAACCCTAAACATCCCTAAGTCTTCTGTTTCTGATGTGATAGTCAAATGGAAACGTCAGGGGTCACGTACAGCACAAAAGCGTACAGGCCGACCTTATATGTTGACTGACAGAGACCGCCGACAGTTGAAGAGGGTCGTAATGCGTAATAGGCAGACATCTATCCAGACCAACACACGGCAAATTCAAACTGCATCAGGATCCACTGCACGTACTAAGGCAGTTAAGCAGGAGGTGAGAGAACTTGTATTTCGTGATCGAGCGGCTGCTCATAAGTTACACATCACGTTGGTAAATGCCAAAGCACCCCTCACTTGGTGTAAGAAACGTAAACATTGGACGATTCAATAGTGGAAAAATGTTGTGTGGAGTGACGAATCAGGTTAACAATGTGGCCAATTCCCAGCGAACGTCATCTGCCAGCGCGTGTAGTGCCAGCAGTAATATTCGGAGGCGGTAGTGTTGTGGTGTGGTAGAGTTTTTCATGGAGGGTCTTGCACCCCTTGTTGTTTTGGGTGGTACTATCACAGCACAGGCCTACATTGATGTTTTAAGCACCTTCTTGCTTCCCATTGTTGAAGAGCAATTCGGGGATAGCGACTGCATCCTTCAGCACGATCGATCACCTGTTCATAACGCACAGCCTGTGGCGGAATGTTTACACGATACTAACATCCCCGTAATAGACTGGCTAGCACAGTGTCCTTACCTGAATCCTATAGAACACCTTTCGGATGTTTTGGAACGCCGACTTCGTGCCAGGCCTCACCGACCGGCATCGATACCTCTCCTCAGTGCAGCACTCCGTGAAGAATGGGCTGCCATTCCCCAAGAAACCTTTCATCACCGGATTGAAGATATGCCTGCGAGAATGGAAGCTGTCATCAAGGCTGAGGGTGGGCCAACACCATATTGAACTCCAGCATTACCGATGGAGGGCGCCACGGACTTGTAGGACATTTTCAGCCATGTGTCCGAATACTTTAGATCACATAGTGTATATCCACGTTCGTGCAGGCGTTTGGTGGAGTACTGTGCAAAATTTGAAGTAAATCGGTCTAGAATTTCTCAAGGTTTTTGGTAATAGCGTTAAACAACGACTTTCGTTTATATAGCTATATAGATAATCAAGAACTGAAATAGAAATTTAGCACACACACACACACACACACACACACACAGAGGGAGAGGGGTGGGGATGGGGGGAAGGAGGTACACCTCTCAAGGCGTCAGGTCAAAACAAGATTAAAAAATGCCGTCCAGAACACACTCACGTTAGCTCGTGGACATGGCGCGTAGTTTTTACGCTATAGATGCTAAGGACGTTGTACTTCTACCTCTTATTAATTTGACGTCTCATCTGGAAGCATTCTATGTAATAAATGACAAACTATATGAAGTTTTTTATTGTATTTACACTTTGTTCTCAAAATGTGGACGACGTATCTATTGTGAACATTTACTCAAAATGTAACTGGACAAAAAGGTCTTAAAATCAAACGTTCTTGGCTTTCACACACAAACATTTACATGTATACATGATGTTGGCTTTCACACACAAACAGAGATCGCATCAACAACATGTGTAAGCTTCTCAGTGACATTTGCATTGTGTGTTACTGTTGCCCTGCTAAGATGTTAGTTTAATTTCTTTCATCAGTTGCTCTTCTTTTTACTTGCATATTTTATACTCTACACTTCGGTTTCTAGATCTTATTTTATGGTGTCTGCAAAGGTAGATTGTAAGTGCCCGTCACAGTCTGAATGCTGTTCGGCAGAACAACTCCCTCTGCTCTCGTAGTTTGGCGATGTTCGCCACAAACATTATTCACGATTCTGACTGTTGTATATAACCGACAGCAGGTTATCTGATTGCTACACCAGCGTAATACAGACTGATGAGCTTCAAGCGGAAATGTAAACACAAGTACAATACCTAAGGTAAAATAATAGGGCAGACGTTCGTGGAAACTCTTCTCACGACGGTGAGTCAAGGGTTTGTCCCACCGTTATCTTGATACTATTTGATCGTGACCCATACATGCCATGTCTTTGAAATTCTCTTAGAAGCTTCTTTCGAACGCCACAGAAAAAAAGTTAATATAATACTGAAAGTGACAAGGGACCTCTTACCTAAACTTTATATTTTGAGTTTTTGTAGTTCTTACAGTCAGCATTAAATGATCCTCAGTTTGAAAAAGATATAGATGTCTATACCCAAATTTCATAGATTGTATTTTGGTGACCACAACATGTGTTTTGAAACAGTGTGTTTGAGAGCTCCACTTTATTGCCATTGTTTAATTTGACGTATTTAAGAAGCTAATTCTGTATATATATTACCCTTAAAATGTTTTTAGTCAAATGGTACAGAATTTCTAAGGTTAACATTAAACATTGAATGGTTTATCTTATAGCATACTATAATGTAAAAAAATTTTAAACCAAATAAATTGGCCCCAAACTTGGAGAAATAAGCGCACATTGCAGAGTTGTTTTTGACCAAATATTGACATTTTGCTCTGCATTATACCAAATTTTAGACCAAATTTTGATTTTGAAGCCATTAATGGGTCCTAACCCAACCAGTACTTAGATTTCACGAAACATCCAAAAATAGATGTCCTGCCATTCTGTCCTTTCTTCCTCATGACCCTCATTGTCACTGACTTGAGGTACTAATTCTGTTTCAGGACACAGAGTGCCTTTTTATTCCTCTTTGCAACAGGACCTGATTTTCGAAATATAATCATTCCTTTATTTTGTCATCTCCTGCTGGAATCATTGCTCCAGGAAACACAACGCGTTCATTTTCTTCGGATAAAATGCGGTTCGCAAATTCAATTCCAGTAATGCCAATTCCGTTATATAAACTATGTTTTTAGTTAACAATGATTTCAAAGTGGATGTATTCAGCTATTTCTAGTCTTTGTTAGTATTAATATCCTTCGAGATATGTAGACAGTTATATGTATTCATAGCAACTAAACCTTTTTCATCTCTAACAGCAATAGCAGAGTTAATCTGTTTTGTAGGTGTAGGTTTCTATTGCTGGTCAGCTGGCATTTTCAGGCTGCCAACTGGAGATATTACTCTCACATGAAAAGGGACTATTTGTCTTATCTTATTGTATTCACAAAACGTTCTTCTTTTATACAAAGCTACTCCGAGCTCCTCAAAATACCTAAAAAATTGTGAGACGCTCTTTTGTGTATCAGAGCAACAACAGCTCCGAGATTTAGGAAAGGGGCATTTTGTTGGGCGATGTTATTTCATCATAACGACAAGAGGTCCTTTTAAAGAGGACTGATATTGATTGCTTTTAATGATATTATTGAATCCTGTTACGATTAAAATACATTCAAATGGATTCGAAACTGTACAGAATGGTGCAAATTAATACAATACACAATAAGCTAAAATATATATTTTTAGATACCGTCGAACTTTTTGCTTGCACAGAAAATTTTACTTCTCCAGCAAGAGGTTCCTTTCCGATTTTCATCACATTATTGTAGTTTCGCTAGAAAAAAAATCAAAGTTTTCATCCTAATTCGCTAACAGTAAACGATAAAAACTTATTGCGGAGGTCAGGAAATTCGCCATAATGTTTCACCATTATGTCCACGATAACTGTCGATAATTGCGCCTCGATGTACTCGTATTTGTTCATTCTGCATATATTTAGGATTTTGGTTTTAAATATTTACAAAAAATGAGAAAAATTGATTTTATTACCCATTGTAAATTATTTTGAATTAAAATTTTTTGAAAAGAATAACGGATCAGTTATGTATTTGGGAACAGCACACACCCATATGTGGTAGTCAAAAGAAGATGTCTCGAGTTTCCCGAATCTCAGTAACATCTCTCGAGATACTCATAACAAATATGAAAGAATACCACCGTGGAGGGTCTAGAAAAATATCACCCTTAATACACGGAGGACGAATTTATTTCTGCATACGGTTCTCACCTTGGAATTCGCTTTGAGGATGAGAAAAATTCCCTTTTTTAAATGTTTCGTCCATTTTTTCACGAGTTCTCGATTGTTTTGCTAAGCAGGGCGCATTGTATAATTCACGACGTATGTTACAGTTATAAACTTTAAAATGAACATAAATAGTCTAGACCAGAAGCAATCTTTATTTTTGCGATTACCGGTTTCGGTCCGTTACTGACCGTCCCTCAGACTTCATACTGAGATATGAAAACAGAATTGATTAAGAGGGATGTGTACAAATACTAGTAACATGTGAAATACATCTTATACAATAAATAATAAAAGAAGAAATTATACCCATGTTGGTAGGCGATAGCGGTGAACGGAGCAGGAGTTACGAACTCCACAAAATTCAGCTGCTAAGGAGAGCAGTGCAACTGTTGCTTAAATACGCGATGCTCCACCCACTGCACACCAAATTACATCTGCGACAGCCAGTCAGACATATAGGACGTAACACAATTGTTACAATAAGGTATATACAGAATGGATACACGATAGCTAATAACATGTGAAGAAAAAGGTGCCTTATATTATATAATGTAACTGCTAGAAACAGAATTTCGTCAATCTGTGACAAATATATATTTAAAAAAGGGATAGCGAATCATAATTGGCAGTGAGAACAACGATAGACTTCTGTGAGTATCTCAAAGTCTTACATTGTACGGCAACAAATATGGTGACTAAGCGACGCTCATGGTTCCCATGGAGACGGCGTAGTCATATCGATATGCGCCATCTAGCAGAAGATGATTTCAGAGCTGCGACGGCGGTTGGATGTCAAATATGAACTGGCATGTAAGTCAACACGTAGAAATGCGTCCCAGATATTACGTATAGCTCCTAGATCGAGTGGTAGTGGAAGTACTGACAGACTGACACCGTTATTTACCATCAAAGCGGGGTGGAGATATTGGTGTGCACGTTTCACAGGTGACGTTTCCGAAATTGCGAAAGCGACTTGTGGTTACAAAATGCTGGCGTGCAGGGAAGACGACTGTCGTGTTAAATGTCAGATTCCCTAGATGACATTGACGAAGTAACCATCAAGATAACAAGTAGGATACATGATACCTAAATATCAGTTACGTCAAAAGAACTATAGCCGTGCCCCGTTAATCCATTCCATGTTCATATTTCACTACGTCTGGAGACGGTCAGTAACTGACCGAATTCGATCAAAAAAGTAAAGGTTTTTTGCGGCAAGACTGTTCATGTTCATTATAAAGTACGGGGGGTAACTCCTCACGAGGAATGTCCTATAAAATTACGAAAGTAATAAACACAATGTAATGGCATGTCATTTCAAAGACAGAACAGAACTGGAGAACAAAATAAGTAGCTTTGTTACTGCACTGAAGAGCCAATGAAACTGGTACACCTGCGTAACATCGTGTAGGGCCCCCGCGAGCACGCAAAAGTGCAGCAACAGGACGTGGCGTGGACTCGACTAATGTATGACATAGTTCTGGAGGGAACTGACACCATGAATCCTGCAGAGCTGTCCATAAATCCGTAAAGTACGAGGGGGTGGAGATATCTAATAAACAGCACATTGCAAGGTATGCCAGATATGCTCAATAATGATCATGCCTGGAGAGTTTGGTGGCCAGCGGAGATGTTTAAACGCAGAAGAATGTTCCTGGAGCTATTCTGTAGCAATTATGGACGTGTGGAGCGTCGCATTGTCCTGCTGGAATTGCCCAAGTCCGACGGATTGCACAGTGTACATGAATGGATGCAGGTGATCAGAAAGGATGTTTACGTACGTATCACCTGTCAGAGTCGTATCTAGACTTATCATGGGTCCCATATCACTCCAACTGCAGACGCCCCAAACCATTACAGAGCCTCCACCAGCTTAAATAGTCCCCTGCTGACATGCAGGGTACATGGATTCATGAGGTTGTCTCCGTGCCCGTACACATCGATGCGGCCGATAGAATTTGAAACGAGACTCGTCCGACCAGACAACATGTTTCCAGTCATCAACAGTCCAATTAAGTTGTTGACGGGCCCAGGCGAGGTGAAAAGCTTTGTTTGGTGCATTCGTCAAGGGTACACGAGTGGGCCTTCCGGTCCGAAACCCCATATCGATGATGTTTCGTTGAATGGTTCGCACGATGACACTTGTTGATGGCCCAGCACCGAAATCTACAGCAAGTTGCGGAAGGGTTGCACTTCTGTCTCGTTGAACGACTCTCTTCAGTTGTCGTTGGTCCCGATCTTGCAGCATGTTTTTTCGGCCCCAGCGATGTCGGAGGTTTCATGTTTTGCCTGATATTCGCGGTACGCTAGTGAAATGGTCGTACGGGAAAATCCCCACTTCATCGCTACCTCGGAGATGCTGTCTCTCATCGCTCGTGCGCCGACTATAACACCAAGTTCAAATTCACTTAAATCTTGCCATTGTAACAGCATAAACGATCTTACAACTGTGCCAGACATTTGTCCTATATAGGCGTTGCCGACCGCAGCGCCGTATTCTGCCTGTTTCCATATCTCTGTATTTGAATACGCATGCCCATACCAGTTTCTTTGTAGCTTCAGTGTAATTTCATCGTTGACCACAGCAAAATCAATCAACCCAAATAGGGTTGATAGAAGAGATAGAGAAGATACAACGGAGAGCAGCGCGCTTAGTTACAGGATCATTTAGTAATCGTGAAAGCGTTACGGAGATGACAGATAAACTCCAGTGGAAGACTCTGCAAGAGAGACGCTCAGTACCCCGGTACGGGCTTTTATTGAAGTTTCGAGAACATACCTTCACCTTCCTCCTACGTATATCTCGCGAAGAGACCATGAGGGAAAAATAAGAGAGATTAGAGCCCACACAGAGACATACCGACAATCTTTCTTTCCACGAACAATACGAGACTGGCATAGAAGGGAGAACCGATAGAGGTACTCAAGGTACCCTCCACCACACACCGTCAGGCGGCTTGCGGAGTATGGATGTAGATGTAGAAAGTTCCATGGTTAACGCGATGCAGTGCGTCATTTAGAGGTGTACCCGTTTTCCCTCTCCGTTAGTTTCTGGTCTCACCTCCTTCTGGTCACATAAGTAAATTGGCTAACTAAAAAGGTGGAGCTCCTAGATGACGCTGCTGGGTGTCAATGTAAACAATCGCTGGGTATGTAAAATATTGCAGTTGCAGTTCTCTGATAGGTATAACGTTGACCAGAGTGCGTTAGTGTTGTTCGCGTTCAGTGTTGTTACCAGTCGTGGTAGATTACATAAGGATTACATAAATTGAAAGTCCACATTAATTTGCTTTGTACGTCCTTAACCCTATCTTGTCTAAAATTGCTTACTTCTACTGCTCCTCTTGTTGCTAACTACTTCTGGATGTCGTAGGAGATAAGCTACTATTTTACTCTCGCTGATCAAGGTTTTCGCGAAGTTTCCTTTGGTCACTAGGCAGATAGCAGAAATGGAAGTCCCCCCCAAAACCTTCCCAACTTCCATTCACTCTACCCCACTCCCAGCCTGCTGTGGCGTTTGGCTGAAAGTGGTGAAGTCCCACTACATCCCACCCTGTCCTTGCGAGTTGGGGAGAAAAGAAGGAAAGATATAGTAAAAAAAATTAAAGAAATATATCTAACTCGTCTAATATTGTCTCCATCTCATCCTGCCTTCTGCAGATCTTTCCGTTTCTTGATGATTTCTTCTATTCAAAGTCCACATTAATTTGCTTTGTACGTCCTTAACCCTATCTTGTCTAAAATTGCTTACTTCTACTGCTCCTCTTGTTGCTAACTACTTCTGGATGTCGTAGGAGATAAGCTACTATTTTACTCTCGCTGAAAGTTTCTCCTTTTCCCACCCTTTCCTCCCGCCTTTAGTCCCTCTTCAATACGTGCTTCACCTTCCACTAATTTTCTTACTATCCTCGTAATCGTCACATTTCTATTGCCTCCACACTAAACAAAAGTTTCACAAGCTGCTACAATTACAACTGTAGTTCAAAACAGCGCCACCCTGCGTCAACGGAGGTATAGTCTCACAAAATTTTCTCGTATCCTTTCTAATATTCCCGGTGTTGTTTGAACAGTGTCGTAGGAACCGAGAATTCGTGCCGAGGAGACTCTTCAGTCTCGACAGACGTCTCATACACAGGACTTATCACATGGCCCCGCAAGAAGAAATCAGTTGGCGTGAGATAAGGGAACGTGCTGGACACTGAACAGTATCTCCTCTGTCTACCCTCTTTGGAGAGAGTGACTGATCCAGGCGTTCACGTACCCTCTGTCAAAAGTGAGTTGGGGCTGTGTAGTATTGTGACCACACCTGTTGTCGAATAGCAATGTGATACGTTCCAGGAATAACTATACCGGTAAACGTATTGAACTGTCAGAGGTATCAGAATGATATTGGTTTGTACTTTTAGACTCTTTCGTTTCCGAACTAGGCTCTCTTGCCTCAGATTAATACACTCCTGGAAATTGAAATAAGAACACCGTGAATTCATTGTCCCAGGAAGGGGAAACTTTATTGATACATTCCTGGGGTCAGATACATCACATGATCACACTGACAGAACCACAGGCACATAGACACAGGCAACAGAGCATGCACAATGTCGGCACTAGTACAGTGTATATCCACCTTTCGCAGCAATGCAGGCTGCTATTCTCCCATGGAGACGATCGTAGAGATGCTGGATGTAGTCCTGTGGAACGGCTTGCCATGCCATTTCCACCTGGCGCCTCAGTTGGACCAGCGTTCGTGCTGGACGTGCAGACCGCGTGAGACGACGCTTCATGCAGTCCCAAACATGCTCAATGGGGGACAGATCCGGAGATCTTGCTGGCCAGGGTAGTTGACTTACACCTTCTAGAGCACGTTGGGTGGCACGGGATACATGCGGACGTGCATTGTCCTGTTGGAACAGCAAGTTCCCTTGCCGGTCTAGGAATGGTAGAACGATGGGTTCGATGACGGTTTGGATGTACCGTGCACTATTCAGTGTCCCCTCGACGATCACCAGTGGTGTACGGCCAGTGTAGGAGATCGCTCCCCACACCATGATGCCGGGTGTTGGCCCTGTGTGCCTCGGTCGTATGCAGTCCTGATTGTGGCGCTCACCTGCACGGCGCCAAACACGCATAAGACCATCATTGGCACCAAGGCAGAAGCGACTCTCATCGCTGAAGACGACACGTCTCCATTCGTCCCTCCATTCACGCCTGTCGCGACACCACTGGAGGCGGGCTGCACGATGTTGGGGCGTGAGCGGAAGACGGCCTAACGGTGTGCGGGACCGTAGCCCAGCTTCATGGAGACGGTTGCGAATGGTCCTCGCCGATACCCCAGGAGCAACAGTGTCCCTAATTTGCTGGGAAGTGGCGGTGCGGTCCCCTACGGCACTGCGTAGGATCCTACGGTCTTGGCGTGCATCCGTGCGTCGCTGCGGTCCGGTCCCAGGTCGACGGGCACGTGCACCTTCCGCCGACCACTGGCGACAACATCTATGTACTGTGGAGACCTCACGCCCCACGTGTTGAGCAATTCGGCGGTACATCCACCCGGCCTCCCGCATGCCCACTATACGCCCTCGCTCAAAGTCCGTCAACTGCACATACGGTTCACGTCCACGCTGTCGCGGCATGCTACCAGTGTTAAAGACTGCGATGGAGCTCCGTATGCCACGGCAAATTGGCTGACACTGACGGCGGCGGTGCACAAATGCTGCGCAGCTAGCGCCATTCGACGGCCAACACCGCGGTTCCTGGTGTGTCCGCTGTGCCGTGCGTGTGATCATTGCTTGTACAGCCCTCTCGCAGTGTCCGGAGCAAGTATGGTGGGTCTGACACACCGGTGTCAATGTGTTCTTTTTTCCATTTCCAGGAGTGTACATTCTCGCTTCTCCATCAACCCTGAAGGGTTGTAATATCACGGAACCATACTATACAAGCGAGCTCCCACCGTGTGGGAACAGGATAAATACCAATGAGAAACAAGTAGTAAATATTTAGTACTCAGTAATGAACAACACTCTTCGTAAAACTGATTAAGCTCGTAATTCTAAATTCCCGTGCCGACACCTGACTTAAAAGGGGTGCATTTCCAGCTAATGAATCTGAGACGATTAACCTTACATATTGTGTACAATGTAGTTTACTGGGTCCAGTGTCGAATTACAGATATCATTGTAATATATTATATCTAAATCACGAAGCGCCATGCATCTACACAATAATTACTAATTTTCACGAGATTCCACATATTACAACATTTTGTTTCAATATGATGCTACTCAAAGCTTCTGATGTATTCGGAACGGAAGATTTCCAGATACGTGTATTATTTCTTCTGTGACGACTGCATAATTCCCTGTCTCTTTACGATTACAACAGTTAGGGCAAAGGTAGAAACTGCAACCAACCAAACTTTTGTTGAATGAAAAAACTGTTCTTTCGTAACTAGTTTCAGATCGAAGACTAGTTTAATTATTTTTTTTCTTCATTTTTAGGAGAGAAAAATGTAAAATTTCAGTAAACTGCGTGTAATGACGGCCGGAAGTAGCATTATGACGATTGTAATAATGAAATAATCTCTCACTGAACAAAATACTTTGAGTGCAGAAGCTTTTGTCATCGACATACAAATGTCAGTAAACAAGATCGAGAAATTTTAAAGGGAGAGTATTCCGTGAATTAAAAATCGATTAAAAACTTAGGCGTATCGAGGGAAACCTCCTGAGAAACATAAGCAAATGAAGTAAGTTGGATTACAACCGTTTTCTATATAATGAGGCGCGCAGGTGAAGTCACTCTTAACAACGATGGGCGCTACGCAACAGATGATCTCAGATTTCACTACTTAGAAAAACTGCTACCACAATTATTCAAATGAGATTTCCACTATCCATGCTTTACCTTTCGTTGGCAGGTTGTTTACGAAACTAGGCAATAGTCTAAAGAAACAGAAATATGCAGTGACCTTCTACACCACACACACTGAGGCAAGAACTTGCTTAAACCCAAATGTAAGTGGCCCCTATGAGTAAAAGTGGAGTCTAAAGAAGCGTTTTTTTTTTTTTTTTTTTTTTTTTTTGAGAAATTCACACATAGTACAGAGGAAATCCAAGTATCCCAGTGTGCACCAGACTTAAAGGAGAGGCTGAAGCTGCAGAAAACAGGCTCCACATTTTCGCAGAATTGTTTGGCAGCTGGACATCGTTTTGTTGTAGATACAGAAATTATGCACTCTGTGCAGAAAGCGGCTTCCACTACCGTGCATCATGAGGTGCCACGAGAACTACTCTGAACATTTCCTGAATGAACGGATATACTTCATTTACTCTCCAGTCCTTGGTACTACCGAACTGCTCTGTCCCATTATAAATGGATTTCAAAAAATGGATCAAATGGCTCTGAGCAGTATGGGACTCTACTTCTGATGTCATCAGTCCCCTAGAACTTAGAACTACTTAAACCTAACTAACCTAAGGACATCACACACATCCATGCCCGAGGCAGGATTCGAACCTGCGACCGTAGCGGTGGCGCGGTTCCAGACTGAAGCGCCTAGAACCGCTCGGCCACAACGGCCGGCATAAATGGAATTGTCAGTCTTACGATGTTACATGAATTGTTCCGTATTAGTAGTTAATTCATTTGATATCTTTAAAATCTTTGCTTTTTATTTTTGTAGCAGTATGCACTCAATATGATGTCTAAAACTGTGTATGCTAGAACTCAAAAAATAATTATTAAAAAATATGCACATCACATAATTCCCGGCAGGTTGAAACAATGGGCTAATAATCCGAAACCTTGGCCGTAGAAACAAATAATTATGAAACAAAAGGTAAAATGTATGATTTTAAGTATAATAACGTGTCACCAAGTACCAACAGTAAAATAAGCTGAAATTCCCAAGTAACAAATTCCGTGATGCCCTCAAACACTCGCTCATGTCTCCATTTCGTTCAACAATAAAGATGATGCGACAATTTCTGCATACGCCACCCATGTTCTATGCAAGTGTTACATTATTTTCGTAACAACCGGCACCACTAACATATTGTTTCTGTCACATAATTTTGCATCACGAGACAAACACTATTTCAGGCGGTTTCCGAACGAAGACATGGCCTCTGTTAAATTATCAGAGATATTAGGCCACCACATTTTCTGTAACTTACTTTCGGACCCCGTGTACTACCCAAAAGCCAGTGTTTCACGACTGCTGCCGGGCGGGGTAGCCGCGAGGTCTCAGTCGCTTTATCACGGTTCGCGCGACATTCCCCCATCGGATGTTCGAATCCTCCCTCGGGTATGGGTGTGTGTTGTCCTTAGCGTAAGTTAGTTTAAATAACATTAAGTACTGTATAAACTTAGGGGCCGATGAAGTCAGCAGTTTCGTCCCGTAGATTCTTACCACAAATAAAAAAAAAAAAAACCGTGCGTGGCAGAAGTTTCACTACACAGCTGTTCGCTGTTTTATTGTTAGAGTTGCGCATGGAAACAGCAAAACCGTACTAGGCCAAGTATTTCCACTCGAGGAAATAATTTCGCTTTCATTATGGAAATTACTGAATAAAGACACTGGTATCTATTGTTGTTGTTGTGGTCTTCAGTCCTGAGACTGGTTTGATGCACCTCTCCATGCTACCCTATCCCGTGCAAGCTTCTTCATCTCCCAGTACTTACTGCAACCCCTTATGAATCTGATAAGTGTATTCATCTCTTGGTCTCCCTCTACGATTTTTACCCTCCACGCTGCCCTCCAATGCTGAATTCGTGATCCCTTGATGCCTCAGAACATGTCCTACTAACCGGTCCCTTCTTTTTGTCAAGTTGTGCCACATACTCCTCTTCTCAACAATTCTATTAAATACACTCCTGGAAATGGAAAAAAGAACACATTGACACCGGTGTGTCAGACCCACCATACTTGCTCCGGACACTGCGAGAGGGCTGTACAAGCAATGATCACACGCACGGAACAGCGGACACACCAGGAACCGCGGTGTTGGCCGTCGAATGGCGCTAGCTGTGCAGCATTTGTGCACCGCCGCCGTCAGTGTCAGCCAGTTTGCCGTGGCATACGGAGCTCCAACGCAGTCTTTAACACTGGTAGCATGCCGCGACAGCGTGGACGTGAACCGTATGTGCAGTTGACGGACTTTGAGCGAGGGCGTATAGTGGGCATGCGGGAGGCCGGGTGGACGTACCGCCGAATTGCTCAACACGTGGGGCGTGAGGTCTCCACAGTACATCGATGTTGTCGCCAGTGGTCGGCGGAAGGTGCACGTGCCCGTCGACCTGGGACCGGACCGCAGCGACGCACGGATGCACGCCAAGACCGTAGGATCCTACGCAGTGCCGTAGGGGACCGCACCGCCACTTCCCAGCAAATTAGGGACACTGTTGCTCCTGGGGTATCGGCGAGGACCATTCGCAACCGTCTCCATGAAGCTGGGCTACGGTCCCGCACACCGTTAGGCCGTCTTCCGCTCACGCCCCAACATCGTGCAGCCCGCCTCCAGTGGTGTCGCGACAGGCGTGAATGGAGGGACGAATGGAGACGTGTCGTCTTCAGCGATGAGAGTCGCTTCTGCCTTGGTGCCAATGATGGTCGTATGCGTGTTTGGCGCCGTGCAGGTGAGCGCCACAATCAGGACTGCATACGACCGAGGCACACAGGGCCAACACCTGGCATCATGGTGTGGGGAGCGATCTCCTACACTGGCCGTACACCACTGGTGATCGCCGAGGAGACACTGAATAGTGCACGGTACATCCAAACCATCATCGAACCCATCGTTCTACCATTCCTAGACCGGCAAGGGAACTTGCTGTTCCAACAGGACAATGCACGTCCGCATGTATCCCGTGCCACCCAACGTGCTCTAGAAGGTGTAAGTCAACTACCCTGGCCAGCAAGATCTCCGGATCTGTCCCCCATTGAGCATGTTTGGGACTGCATGAAGCGTCGTCTCACGCGGTCTGCACGTCCAGCACGAACGCTGGTCCAACTGAGGCGCCAGGTGGAAATGGCATGGCAAGCCGTTCCACAGGACTACATCCAGCATCTCTACGATCGTCTCCATGGGAGAATAGCAGCCTGCATTGCTGCGAAAGGTGGATATACACTGTACTAGTGCCGACATTGTGCATGCTCTGTTGCCTGTGTCTATGTGCCTGTGGTTCTGTCAGTGTGATCATGTGATGTATCTGACCCCAGGAATGTTCAATAAAGTTTCCCCTTCCTGGGACAATGAATTCACGGTGTTCTTATTTCAATTTCCAGGAGTGTACTTCATCATTAGTTATGTGATCTACCCATCTAATCTTCAGCATTCTTCTGTAGCACCACATTTAGAAAGCTTCTACTCTCTTCTTGTCCAAACTATTTATCGTCCATGTTTCACTTCCATACCTGGCCACACTCCATACAAATACTTCCTGACACTTAAATCTATACTCGATGTTATCAAATTTCTGTTCTTCAGAAACGCTTTCCTTGCCATTGCCAGTCTACATTTTATATCTTCTCTACTTCGACCATCGTCAGTTATTTTGCTCCCCAAATAGCAAAACCCCTTTACTACTTTAAGTGTCTCATTTCCTAATCTAATTCCCTCAGCATCACCCGACTTAATTCGACTACATTCCATTATCTTCGTTTTGCTTTTGTTGATGTTCATCTTATTTCCTCCTTTCAAGACACTGTCCATTCCGTTCAGCTGCTCCTCCAAGTCCTTTGCTGTCACTGACAGAATTACAATGTCATCGGTGATCCCCAAAGTTTTTATTTCTTCTCCATGGATTTTAATACCTACTCCGAACTTTTCTTTTGTTTCCTTTATTGCTTGCTCAATATAGAGATTGAATAACATTGGGGAGAGGCTACAACCCTGTCTCACTCCCTTCCCAACCACTGCTTCCCCTTCATGTCCCTCGACTCTTATAATTGCCATCTGGTTTCTGTACAAATTGTAAATAGCGTTTCGCTCCCTGTATTTTACCCCTGCCACCTTCAGAATTTGAAAGAGAGTATTCCAGTCAACATTGTCAAAAGCTTTCTCTAAGTCTACAAATGCTAGAAACGTAGGTTTGCCTTTCCTTAATCTTTCTTCTAAGATAAGTCGTAGGGTCAGTATTGCCTCAGGTGTTCCAACATTTCTACGGAATCCATACTGATCTTCCCCGAGGTCGGCTTCTACCAGCTTTTCCATTCGTCTGTAAAGAATTCACGTTAGTATTTTGCAGTTGTGACTTATTAAACTGATAGTTCGGTAATTTTCGCATCTGTCAACACCTGCTTTCTTTGGGATTGGAATTATTATATTCGTCTTGAAGTCTGAGGGAATTTCGCCTGTCTCATACATCTTGCTCACCAGATGGTAGAGTTTTGTCAGGGCTGGCTCTCCCAAGGCTGTCAGTAGTTCTAATGGAATGTTGTCTACTCCTGGGGCCTTGTTTCGACTCAGGTCTTTCAGTGCTCTGTCAAACTCTTCACACAGTATCATATCTGCACTTCCTGTCGATCTCATTTTTGAGACGTCTGTATTCCCTGGTATCTATATTAGACTCTTACTGATCGAAATGGAATGTTTGAATCGGTAATAGTTCTCAATCCCTTTGACATCTTTCTTCACTACGACCTGATACAAATTCCAAACAACGGCGCAATAGTCATGAATTTTACTAACCTGACTCTTTCCATTGTTTCTACCATTAGTACTCAACTCTCACAGAATTCTTGCAGTTAAAAAAAACGAATTGCGCATTAGTCGTTCTATTAAAGTAAAAAAATTTTAACAGCCTACAAGCAGATTATCCATTCATAAACCATCGCGGTACAAAGTGATTTATGCGAACATAACGCATTTTAATAATTAGTCTCTAATTACGAAAAAACAGAGACTGCAGGTTGTATTAATTATAGTTTTTTGTTGCCATAAAATGTAAATTGCAATCGATTAGCTCTTGTTGACACAAACACATAGCTTTATTTATCTGAAATACTTTCAACAGATTTCAAACAGAATTCGTCATGCCCCTTTGAATCTAACTTCAAATGCGGAATGAGTGAAGAGCACATGCAATAATTTATTAACGACGGTAAACATTTATAGCACGTAGCAGATCACGCACGAGCAGATTACCTTCAGTGACGCAAAGTTAATAAATGTTCGAATGCGAATAAACAGTAAAATAGAGATGAGAGTTGTGTAGTTGGACTAGTATCACATATTCATTAGTGCGAACCTCCTGCAGATGGATCACATCTGTAACTAAACTGTTCCATCCAATAGATAAGCTTTCATAAATTTGTAATTAAAGCTTTCAGCACAATAACTGTTCGTAGGACCACGATCTTTTAGTACAATAGAGCAAATGGTTCAATTCCCGGTGATGACAGTAAAATTTTCCATGCTGGAGGTGGCTCTAGTGGGATATGCTCAGCCGCATGAGATGAAAGGAAAAACTAGTCGGAGGAGAAGCAGTGGCTCAAGTTTCAAAGATTAACAGCATTTGGCTGGACCAGTGTGTTAACTCAAATAGCAGCAATCGGAGGATGTCTGAGTTAGTGGATGCAACAACGTTCGATAGATCCCCTGGGACGATTTGACAAAGAAGTGTTATAGAACTGAGCAGGAACAGAACCAGGCAAGTGTGAGCAGGGCTCTCGTTTTCAGGTTTCCGTACAGACTTAAATATGTATGTTGCTAACTCATCCATCTTGGGACTCGAGAATGTCGGCAATTCTTGCCTGTTATCGATATCGATACTGGTAAGATACTGGTCCCTGGAATAACAAGATTTTCGAGAGTGTTCTAACTTCAAGTTATATGTGCTATTTCACATTCTTTATTGTAATTTTTCATTTAACTGATTAATTTTAGGATTTGTATTAACATGCAGTACTCACTGGCAATTGCAAATGAGCTGGTAAGATTTGAAGGAAGTGTCCAGAGAAGAAAGTGGTACGGCTGGTCATAAAGTTATAGTTGTTACGTAAATGTCTAAATGTTCTGTGGAATGCTTCGACGGATATTTTATGGGATATCTCGCACAGTGGAAGAGAAATCCTGTAGCAGTTACTTGTATTACTTTCCTTTGAAACATCACAGATGGTGTATGTATCTTGGGCACGGACTGTCAGAGAAAGTTTGTATGTTGAATGAGAAATTCGTAAGGGACCTGTGATGCTAGCGCTGTCAGGGGACGATAATCTGGCGGCCTTACAGCTGTCTCTCCTGGAAGGCAAGGCCATTGTTATCACAATATCAGGCGATTTCAGTTCATTGTAGCTCAGCCAATTACTACGAATTACTCCTCTCGTAACTGAACATCAGATCAAAATCCCGTGCAGTAGTTCCTGAGATCTATTACGGACTATGAATGGAAGTAACATTGTAAAGACAAAAAAATACATGGTTGCGTGATATAGTTAAAAATTAGCAATTTTCCGATGTTTTCTTCTACTTGCACTGCGAAACCTTGCTTCTTGCCAAACTCCATGACTACGTCAATGGGAATACCCTATGGTTTTGTTGAGTGATTTTGCATCAAGAATGGCCCTGTGTTTTCACTGCAATGACATAGAAACTTACAGTTCTTACATCGCGATGGGACAGTAGACCTTCGTGTGTGCCATGTAAATTTGATACCTCCACCAGTCACTGATAAGAAAGGGTCTCAGCAGTCGGATAGACAGACAGAGAGAAGGGCATCAAGGTGATCGCGTAAGGGTTTCGTTTTTACCAATTTAGGTACGGAACTCTAAAAGCATATGCTCTAATCAACCAGAGCGTTATGTCCGTGGTAATATGTTCTGTTACGTCGTATTATACAAGCAATGTGGCCCTCAGTCCGAAATCTGGTTTCCTGGAGGTTTGGTAGTGTATCTTGCTTAAGCATCTCGATTTCTACATAACTATTGCACCCAGCATTCAACTGAACCTGCTTGCAGTCTTCCTCCACAATCTTTATCCCCGCGCGTTCCTTCGGTACCAAACCGACTTTTCCTCGATGCCCCAATATGTGTCCTGTCATCTAATCCCTCCTTCCGGAAAAGTTTCATTCCTTCCCTGTTCGACTCAGTACCCATTCATCAGTTATCCGATGTGCCCACCTAATCTGCAGCATTCTTCTGCAGCACCAAATTTCAAAAGCTTCTATTCCCTTCTTGTGTGAACTATTTATCGTTCATGTTTCACTTTCATACAAAACTACACATCAAATGAATACTTTCAGAAAAGACTTCACAAAAATTTATATTCGATGTTAACGAGTGTCTCGTTTTCAGGACCGTTTCTCTTGATGTATCCAATCTGCATTTCATCAGGGACGATAAAAAAAATTTCTTTTGAAGGCCGTAGAGTTCAGAATCAGTATGCCTGATGCCAAACAGACTCTCACCACCCGACGCAGCAGGCTGAAGATACCATTTGGTAAAACACTGTTTCCTGCTGCATGAAGAAATCCCGTAACTGCCTGCTGCACATCTTCGTCCGACAGGAATCGTCTAGCCTCCAAGGCCTTTTTTAAGGTACCACAGGCGTGACAATCGTGTGCTCGAGTGTTTCACACTTAAGTTGTTGCGACTTTTCCGAGATGGGTCGTTCGTTGTCATGAAGTAGCAGCACCCCTTGTCAACAGAAATGGCGCACCTTACAGCATGGGTGGTTTTCGACAGACTTACTGTCCCATACACGTTCTTCATTCTCCGGTGAATGTCTACCGATGATTATTCTTCGGCAGCCAAGAAAAGAATAACAGCACGTTGGTCCTGTTCGAACGCGTTTGGTAATAGCGTCGCCGTAGTTGGTTGGTTGGTTGGTTTGGGGAAGGAGACCAGACTGTGTGGTCATCGGTCTCATCGGATTAGGGAAGGATGGGGAAGGAAGTCGGCCGTGCCCTTTCAGAGGAACCATCCCGGCATTTGCCTGGACTGATTTAGGGAAATCACGGAAAACCTAAATGAGGATGGCCGGACGCGGGATTGAGCCGTCGTCCTCGCCGTAGTTCACGATTCGCGTTAGACACGAATGCCAGAATAATCCCTTGTCTACACGTCGGTGCTTATATACCCACTTTGGAGTCGCACTATTTTGAAAATGTACTGCAGCATCGTTCTCGAATGGGAACCTTTTGATCGCCCCTTATATATCAACTTCACTTCGACCATCGTCATTCTGCTGCCCAAGTAGCAAAATTCATTTCTTAATTTCAGTGGCTCACTTCCTAATACTCGTACGATTACCCCATTACCTCCTGACTTAATTTCATTACACTCCATTTCCCTTGCTGGAGTTCTGTTGATGTTCATTTTACGACCTGTATTTCGATTCCTGTAATGTTTGATCAGTAAAGGGACTGAAAAAATAGGTGATAATCTACAGTTAGATCTCACTCCTTTCTCTATTAACAGCTGCCATTTCAAGTCAGCCGATAAAAACGTTACTAGTGTCTGTATCAGTTGATGACAACCTTCCACTCCTTTCTACAGACGATCTAAATTGATTCGTGTCTGGGATATTTTAAGAGGATGATTAACGGTAGAGGAAGTTAAATCTAAAAGGATTTGGTCACTATGAGTCTTAAGCACAAGCACATTCCGGCGCTTGTGTGTTAACACGTGGTGGAGAAATAGTAAGGTTCCGTCATTCATAGCCAGTTTCTGTTAACAATTTCGAGGCAACTACTCTGAAGATTTTATCAAGAGTTTTGAGACGCGTGGTACATTTTTGATGTACGATGGAATGACGTGTTGAAAGTGGCTTTCGGTATACAAGAAATAGTCTATAAACTGAACGTAGCTAGCTGGGTCGTCTTTAGTGAGGATACGAGCTACCACTGCGGACGGTAATAAATCTACCCGTAGACTGTGCTAACACCACCGTAGAATTTCTTGAGGTGCGTACGTCACATTTTGAGCTGAAGTTTGGATAAAGCACTTATCAGAAAGGGCGTCGGTCTGGTCTTGGAGACATATGCCCCCATCAGTCTCCTGTTCTTCGTTGTTAACAGATGTAGAGCTTATTGGCTGAAAATAGCATTCGTCTGCACGTGGCTGACTGTTTGACAAGTGGAGTATGGATCAGTAACCCTGAATAACAAAAAACAGGTCAACTGCGTGTAGGAATCGCAGTCTGAGCGTCCGTACAAACTAACTACTTATTTAGATAATGATAATAATTTCGTGTGGCTCAATAGCCTGCTGGACGTCAGTCTGGTGACTCTAATGCCCCTAAACTACCCGAGTTATCCATACAGGCTAATGGGGAACAACTTAACGTTGAATTCTAAGTGATGTATAGTTGAGATGAGATGAGAAGGCTAATTTAAAACTATGACAAAAGAATCCGTGGTCCGATCCCGAAACAGAGAATCGATCTCGTGACCCTCAGTCTCCAGGCACGCCCTTTATTCCTACACCACTAGAACCTACGTCTCTTTCACACAATCGTCAGTTTGATGACTGAGTTTACGGGTATCAACATATGGGGCATACAGTCTGCCCCAGAAATGTTGCGACAAATTTGTGGGTGTGGTGAGGTACATTATAAAGATTGAGAATTGCATAGCAACCCATGGCCGCAAACGTCACGTATACGTGGTAACAAAGGTCGAAGACTGGAAAGGAAATAAGAGAGTGATTCATCTGAAACATTTATTGGTCTCGGAGTGTGCACATGGCGTACGATAAGAATACAGCTCGATTGTTCCAACAGATGCTCCAGATATGCACCATCAGACGCCACGGATGCCTGTCGCCAATAGATCATTGACTGCCATACACGCTCGCACACATCGGGAGTTTCTCTAATCGCAGTTGCTGCGCAGAAAATTCTCGCCACGAGCTCCATTACGGACTGCACAGAATCCCGGAACGTGAGAGATTTCATGGCTCCCCACAAAAAGAAACCAAGGCTACATAAATTCCCTTACCATGGGGACCAATTAACCGATCTACCTCGCCCAATCCGTAGGTGCGCGAATGACCTGTTCAAATGCCTACGAAGAGCCAGTCGAAAACCAGAAGGCGTTGTGTGTTCATGACGTGCACCACGTGTACGTATTATGTACAATACGTTTCTAATGAATCACTCTCCTCGTTCCCTTCCGATCTTCGACCTCTGCTACCACGAACACTGGTGTTCCACGAGAACGGAGTAAGTCCTCCAGGAAAGACTACCAATAAAATGGGGTTTCTTGCACATTTTCCTTATTTTTAAAAAATTATATTTCTGTGTTACTAGTTGTTATTTACAATTAAAGTAATCACTAAATGAAACAATTTTTTATTTTATTAATTTGATTAACTTTCAAAATAAACAATTTGTACCATTAAAGTACCGTCATTATCAAGTGTTCCCCCGGGTGAAAAGTTTGGAATCCCATTTTATGAGGGGCTTGTTTTTAGCTGTCGACGGCAACTTTTTTTTTTCTCTTCATCAGTCTCCTGTCTCCTGAGTGGTTTTTATGCAGTACTTATTAGAGTTTTTCGTTACAGTTTTAGAACTGCCATCACCCAATTTAATACGCTACGCTAAAATGCTGTATGTTGCAACAAATAACATATTTTTAAATGAACACACCGACATTTGACTGTATTGTTACTTATTTATGACCCAGGTTTTCGCCTTTTATGCCATTTTCAAATGGCTACATTTATGTCATTTTGGAAAATTTTGGAAATTTGTGGTATGGTCTTATGGGACCAGTCTGCTGAGGTCCCTAAGCCTACACACTACTTAATCTAACTTAAACTAACTTACGCTATGGACAACACACACACCCACGCCCGAGGAAGGACTCGAACCTTCGACAGGGGGAGCAGCACGTACTGTGACAAGGCGCCTCGAACCGCGCGGTTTTTATGTCATTAACACATTTTGCAGGGTATGTGTTGATGACATAAACTCAAGTTTTGTCCTTTTATACCTTTTCAAGCGACAGAGTTTGTCATTAACACATATTGCATGATATTAGCACATATTGCGTGTCATTCGTTAATGACATAAACTCAGACACTTGAAAATGACATAAAAGACCAAACCCTGGGTCGTAATTAAATAAACAATAATACGGTCAGATGGTGGTGTGTTCATTTAAAAATTATCGTATGACTGTTGTTCAGCATCCTCGAAAACTGTTCCAAACGTTGGTGGCCTTTTCTGCATCTCTGCCTTCCCCACTCCCTGTCACGTCTGCCCAGCACCCCCCACCCATCTTCTGAGTCCTCATCCTCCATCGGCTCCATTGCCCCCCTCCCCCCCTTCGTTTTTCCTCTCCTTCTCCCCTTTTTATTTTCCCGTCATCTGTCCAGTAATCCCCCCCCCCCCCTCCGCCCCACACCTGCTCACGGCTGTGGTATGTCATATTTGCCAACTTTTTAATGCAGTGTTCCAGTAACTGTTCAGTGTTGTTCGTCTTTCCAAAGGGTTGCGAACAGAAACCATGCAGTCGCTGGATGTGAATTTTATGTCTTTTGCGAACAGAAACCAGACTGTCGCCGTGTTTTTTTAATTGTCTGTCTATTATTTTACCTGTCTGCTTCATACCTATTTTATTAGCATCATCATCCCTTTGTTCTATGTTTTAAGTTCCACGATATTTTCGCCATGTTACCTTTTAAGTCTCCGATGTTATCGACTGTTTTATTATTTCTTATCTTCATCTTTTTAAAACAAAGTCTGTAGGTTGAAAAGCGACATACTAAGCTGCTGTCAGCCCGCCCCCTTCGGGGAAAATTGAAAAGCAATAAAGAAAATTTAAAAAGTCATGTGTACGCATGCCATGTGATCCACACCAGTTCAGAATGTAGCGAGGCCTGTGTCAGTGTCAGTGGAGCAGTACAGAGAAGAAGATGGTACCCACAGTGCAGCAGCGGGCGCTCGTCGTAGAAACGATGTGGTCAGCTGTTTGCTGAGGAGTTTAATGGTGTCAAAGTGCCACCAAGGAGTGCCATGTAACGCTTAGCCAGAAAATGGCGTCACACACGATATGTTTTGAACAAGTCAAAAAACATTCCGGAACGTCTCCACACACCAAAACATGTGCTGCAGTTCACCATAAAATGCTTCAGAGTCCTGCCAAATCAACACGTCACCTGTTGCAGGCGTACTACTTCTACCATGCCGACGAATACTCCACCTGGCCCTGCACATACATCCCTACCGAGCGTCTGATATTCATGCATTAAAACCACCGAATGCTCCTCAGCGCCTCTGGCTTTGTGAATGTCTGTTCACTGAGATAACAATGAGTGGCTCCGACACGGATCTGTTCTTTACGGCTGATGAAGCCTGGTTTCACCTGAGGGGTTGTGTCAGCTCACAGAATCACAACTTCTGGGCAGCAGTGAATCCGCTCTTTATTTATTTATTTTATTTTTTTTTTTTTTTTTTTGTCATCAGTCTACTGACTTGTTTGATGCGGCCCGCCACGAATTCCGAATTCCTTTCCTGTGCTAACCTCTTCATCTCAGAGTAGCACTTGCAACCTACGTCCTCAATCATTTGCTTGACGTATTCCAATCTCTGTCTTCCTCTACAGTTTTTGCCCTCTACAGCTCCCTCTAGTACCATGGAAGTCATTCCCTCATGTCTTAGCAGATGTCCTATCATCCTCTCCCTTCTCCTTATGTGTGTTTTCCACATATTCCTTTCCTCTCCGATTCTGCGTAGAACCTCCTCATTCCTTACCTTATCAGTCCACCTAATTTTCAACATTCGTCTATAGCACCACATCTCAATAGCTTCGATTCTCTTCTGTTCCGGTTTTCCCACAGTCCATGTTTCACTACCATACAATGCTGTACTCCAGACGTACATCCTCAGAAATTTCTTCCTCAAATTAAGGCCGGTATTTGATATTAGTAGACTTCTCTTGGCCAGAAATGCCTTTTTTGCCATAGCGAGTCTGCTTTTGACGTCCTCCTTGCTCCGTCTGTCATTGGTTATTTTACTGCCTAGGTAGCAGAATTCCTTAACTTCATTGATTTCGTGACCATCAATCCTGATGTTAAGTTTCTCGCTGTTCCCATTTCTACTACTTCTCATTACCTTCGTCTTTCTCCGATTTACTCTCAAACCATACTGTGTACCCATTAGACTGTTCATTCCGTTCAGCAGATCATTTAATTCTTTTTCACTTTCACTCAGGATAGCAATGTCATCAGCGAATCGTATCATTGATATCCTTTCACCTTGTATTTTAATTCCACTCCTGAACCTTTCTTTTATTTCCAGATTGAAGAGTAGGGGCGAAAGGCTACAGCCTTGTCTTACACCCTTCTTAATACGAGCACTTCGTTCTTCATCGTCCACTCTTGGTTGTTGTACATATTGTATTTGACCCGTCTCTCCCTATAGCTTACCCCTACTTTTTTTCAGAATCTCGAACAGCTTGCACCATTTTATATTGTCGAACGCTTTTTCCAGGTCGACAAATCCTATGAAAGTGTCTTGACTTTTCTTTAGCCTTGCTTCCATTATTAGCCGTAACGTCAGAATTGCCTCTCTCGTCCCTTTACTTTTCCTAAAGCCAAACTGATCGTCACCTAGCGCATTCTCAATTTTCTTTTCTATTCTTCTGTATATTATTCTTGTAAGCAGCTTCGATGCATGAGCTGTTAAGGTGATTGTGCGATAATTCTCGCACTCGTCAGCTCTTGCCGTCTTCGGAATTGTGTGGATGATGCTTTTCCGAAAGTCAGATAGTATGTCGCCAGACTCATATATTCTACACACCATCGTGAATAGCCGTTTTGTTGCCACTTCCCCCAATGATTTTAGAAATTCTGATGGAATGTTATCTATCCCTTCTGCCTTATTTGACCGTAAGTCCTCCAAAGCTCTTTTAAATTCCGATTCTAATACTGGATCCCCTATCTCTTCTAAATCGACTCCTGTTTCTTCTTCTATCACATCAGACAAATCTTCACCCTCATACAGGCTTTCAATGTATTCTTTCCACCTATCTGCTCTCTCCTCTGCATTTAACAGTGGAATTCCCGTTGCACTCTTAATGTTACCACCGCTGCTTTTAATGCCACCAAAGGTTGTTTTGACTTTCCTGTATGCTGAGTCTGTCCTTCCGACAATCATATCTTTTTCGATGTCTTCACATTTTTCCTGCAGCCATTTCGTCTTAGCTTCCCTGCACTTCCTATTTATTTCATTCCTCAGCGACTTGTATTTCTGTATTCCTGATTTTCCCGGAACATGGGTTCAAATGGCTCTGAGCACTATGGGACTCAACTGCTGAGGTCATTAGTCCCCTAGAACTTAGAACTAGTTAAACCTAACTAACCTAAGGACATCGCAAACATCCACGCCCGAGGCAGGAGTCGAACCTGCGACCGTAGCGGTCTCGCGGTTCCAGACTGCAGCGCCTTTAACCGCACAGCCACTTCGGCCGGCCCCGGAACATGTTTGTACTTCCTCCTTTCATCAATCATCTGAAGTATTTCTTCTGTTACCCATGGTTTCTTCGCAGCTACCTTCTTTGTACCTATGTTTTCCTTCCCAACTTTTGTGATGGACCTTTTTAGAGATGTCCATTCCTCTTCGACTGTACTGCCTACTGCGTTATTCCTTATTGCTGTTTCTATAGCGTTAGAGAACTTCAAACGTATCTCGTCATTCCTTAGTACTTCCGTATCCCACTTCTTTGCGTATTGATTCTTCCTGACTAATGTCTTGAACTTCAGCCTACTCTTCATCACTACTGTATTGTTGTCTGAGTCTATATCTGCTCCTGGGTACGCCTTACAATCCAGTATCTGATTACGGAATCTCTGTCTGACCATGATGTAATCTAATTGAAATCTTCCCGTATCTCCCGGCCTTTTCCAATTATACCTCCTCCTCTTGTGATTCTTGAACAGGGCATTCGCTATTACTAGCTGAAACTTGTTACAGAACTCAATTAGTCTTTCTCCTCTTTCATTCCTTGTCCCAAGCCCATATTCTCCTGTAACCTTTCGTTCTACTCCTTCCCCTACAACTGCATTCCAGTCGCCCATGACTATTAGATTTTCGTCCCCCTTTACATACTGCATTACCCTTTCAATATCCTCATACACTTTCTCTATCTGTTCATCTTCAGCTTGCGACGTCGGCATGTATACCTGAACTATCGTTGTCGGTGTTGGTCTGCTGTCGATTCTGATTAGAACAACCCAGTCACTGAACTGTTCACAGTAACACACCCTCTGCCCTACCTTCCTATTCATAACGAATCCTACACCTGTTATACCATTTTCTGCTGCTGTTGATATTACCCGATACTCATCTGACCAGAAATCCTTGTCTACCTTCCACTTCCCTTCACTGACCCCTACTATATGTAGATTGAGCCTTTGCATTTCCCTTTTCAGATTTCTAGTTTCCCTACCACGTTCAAGCATCTGACATTCCACGCCCCGACTCGTAGAACGTTATCCTTTCGTAGATTATTCAATTTTTCTCATGGTAACCTTCCCCTTGGCAGTCCCCTCCCGGAGATCCGAATGGGGGACTATTCCGGAATCTTTTGCCAATGGAGAGATCATCATGACACTTCTTCAATTACAGGCCACATGTCCTATGGATACACGTTACGTGTCTTTAATGCAGTGGTTTACATTGCCTTCTGCATCCTCATCATTGCTGATTCTTCCGCCTTTAGGGGCAATTTCCCACCCCTAGGACAAGAGAGTGGCCTGAACCTCTATCCGCTCCTCCGCCCTCTTTGACAAGGCCGTTTGCAGAACTTCCACTTCCACGAAGCACCACTGTATGATCAGAAAGTTGGGGTGTGGTACGTAGTGTCTGCAAGCCGCATTACAGGTCCCATCCCATCGTCTCTCATCAGACGCTGACTTCGGCTCGTTAAATTGCCAACATTTTGAAACCATTTGATACTTCATTAACAAAGAAGTAAAAGAATTACAGTTACTTACAACAGGACGGAGCAGTTTCTCATACAGCCGGCCGAACCTTGGAGCACATTTACAGAATCTTCACCCCTGACAGAACTGTTAACAGAGATCAGTCTGATCATTGCGCTAGCTGACCACCCATGTCATCTGATATGTCAGTGTACGGCTAGTTTGTGTGGGAAGCCCCCAAGTCCAAGTGTATTGCAACAACCCTCACAGTCTTCAAGAACTGCAGCAGAACATTTCAGGTGAGATTGCAGAAATTCCAGCATTCCTGCTTCTATCCGCCTGCAGAAACTTGCTGATCCGGGCCCGAAAGTCCCAAGAGATGGATGATAGTCACTATCAGCATCTGCCATAGCGAGGTTAGTACAGTATTCCCTTTCCTATGCTGTGTTTCTTTGTACCCTGGAACTCTGTTCTCCGGGCCCCTTTCTTTGCTCCACACTATATTTACTGATATCGATAAATCTTTTCTTTGCGACTAGCACAGTTATTCGATAGGTATTGTCTTCAACGTTGACTTCAGCAACAATCATAGAATGTTACACGCCGTAACAGCACAGTCTGACATACTCAGTGGCATCATTTAATGCTGCGTAAACACTAGCGCTCCTAGCGTCAAGAAAGCCAGCCGTAATGTTAATACTTCATTATTGAAACAAATTATTATATTTTTATGTTTCAATCGTTAGTAAATTATTAAGAGACACGCATGATAGTGAAATACATCTAAAAAACAGCCACATGCAATTGCAACTTAATGGTGAAGACACACTTTCGAATAAGCTTATAGTTACAGATTGCTCAGCTGAAAATAAGAGAATGTAAAAGCATATCTCATACATGAGAAGCACATTCCTGTCGGTGGCTGTTTAATTATGACAGACACTTTTATTGACGCATGATTGTTTTGTATGGAGTGTAAAGACACGCACATTCTTACATTTCACTTGACTTTCTAATAAATAGATATTTTTGTAGTTTTTTTGTTTCAAAAGCGAATGTGTAGCATATTCTTGCCGTTTCTGACTCAGACGTACCACCAATTATGGAATTGGTTTCGTCTGTGTCGGGAAACAGTTCTATTACTTTTGACGTTTCACTATCACGTATGTGTGATTTTCTCTTCAGCTACAGCTGCTTTATTTTCTAATGTAGGTATTGCACGCAGTATTAGTTTCCTACGTTCCACATTCACTGATTTGACTGGAAGTGTAACGAAGAAAAGTTCGCGTTTCTGCGTAATATACGATGTCTTTCAACAAGAGATCAGGGCTTCTGCTGTTTGCCATCAATTTCTTGTTCTTAAAGGGAAACGACATATATCTGTGGGAGTTTTGAATAAACTGCCCTGTAATGTACCGTTTCATGCCTTCCAGGGTCCTTACGAAACTAAAACTAGATAAATGTGCTGTCACGTTTTAGATGGTGCAGATTTTTATTGCACTACATACTCTCCTTGTTGTAAAAACCTATGTTATATATCGATACAAACGATACTATTCGCAGTCATCCTATACCGATTTCGGACGTGCAGCTTCCTGTCCGCTGAAGTGTTGCTGTCGCAGTCTATAACAAAAATTCAGCAGGAGTGTCGTGACTGTATATGTTACAATATGGTAACAGTGTGTACGTTCTTATGTGGTGTTGTATGGCTGTGAAAGCAGTCCCTTGTCGTTGAGCATAAATCGTTTTGGCACACAATAGTGCACTTCAGTAACCTAACGTCGCACTGGCAGAAGCCGCTGGCCGTAAGGTGAGTGGAGTCTCACAACCAATACAGATAAAAAAAAATATGGAAGCAGTCAGTTATCACATCCTAATATTTGAAATTAGTGATAAAACAGTCTAGATGGCAACGTACTTTTGTTAAGAGGTGACCAGTTACGATCATTGCATGTCCATCTTCAGACCACCAACCATATTGATAGACATGGAGCAGCACCACTGAATGACAATAGTCAGCTACAGTCATTTAGCGGTTCCCGCTCCGTCGACAGCCAATTGCCCATAAATATGGTGAAAGGTCTGATGATGATCGTTTAACGATCGACGTCAGTCAGCCGGCCGCTGTGGCCGAGCGGTTCTAGGCGTTTCAGTCTGGATTCGCGCGACCGCTATGGTCGCAGGTTCGAATCCTGCCTCTGTCATGGTGGCCGAGCGGTTCTATGCGATACAGTCTGTTAGTTAGTTTTAAGTAGTTCTAAGTTCTAGGGGACTGATGACCTCAGAAGTTAAGTGCCATATTGCTCAGAGCGATTTGAACCATTTGACGTCAGTAACCTTTTAATAAACATGCCTTGCGATATAGACCGTTCTATAATCAATTTCCAATACATATCAAGCTGCAAAGTTTGTGCGTGAGTACAGCGACGTTCCCGCTATACAAGACCTACAGTCCCGTTGTTGTTGTTGTGGTCTTCAGTCCTGAGACTGGTTTGATGCAGCTCTCCATGCTACTCTATCCTGTGCAAGCTTCTTCATCCCCCAGTACCTACTGCAAACTTACATCCTTCTCAATCTGCTTAATGCATTCATCTCTTGGTCTCCATCTACGATTTTTACCCTCCACGCTGCCCTCCAATACTAAATTGGTGATCCCTTGATGCCTCAGAACATGTCCTACTAACCGGTCCCTTCTTTTTGTCAAGTTGTGCCACAAACTACTCTTCTCCCCAGTCCTATTCAATACCTCCTCAATAGTTATGTGATATACCCATTTAATCTTCAGCATTCTTCTGTAGCACCACATTTCAAAAGCTTCTATTCTCTTCTTGTCCAAGCTATTTATCGTCCATGTTTCACTTCCATACATGGCTACACTCCATACAAATACTTTCAGAAACGACTTAGTGACATTTAAATCTATACTCGACGTTAACAAATTTCTCTTCTTCGGCACGCTTTCTTTGCCGTTGCCAGTCTACATTTTATATCCTCTCTACTTCGACCATAATCAGTTATTTTGCTCCCCAAATAGCAAAGCTAATTTACTACTTTAAGCGTCTCATTTCCTAATCTAATTCCATCATCACCCGACTTAATTCAACTACTTTCCATTATCCTTGTTTTCCTTTTGTTGGTGTTCATCTTATATCCTACTTTGAAGACATTGTCCATTCCGTTCAGCTGCTCTTCCAGGTCCTTTGCTGTCTCTGACAGAATTACAATGTCATCGGCGAACCTCAAAGTTTTTGTTTCTTCTCCATGGATTTTAATACCTACTCCGAACTTTTCTTTTGTTTCCTTTACTGCTTGCTCAATATGCAGATTGAATAACATCGGGGATAGGCTACAACCCTGTCTCACTCCCTTCCAAACCACTGCTTCCCTTTCATGCCACTCCACTATTATAACTGCCATCTGGTTTCTGTACAAATTGTAAATAGCGTTTCGCTCACTGTACTTTACCCCTGCCACCTTCAGAATTTGAAAGAGAGTATTCCAGTCAACAATGTCAAAAGCTTTCTCTAAGTCTACAAATGCTAGAAACGTAGGTTTGCCTTTCCTTAATCTTTCTTCTAAGATAAGTCGTAGGGTCAGCATTGCGTCGCGTGTTCCAACATTTCTACGGAATCCAAACTGATCTTCCACGAGGTCGCTTCTACCAGGTTTACCATTCGTCTATAAAGAATTCGCATTAGTATTTTGCAGCCGTGGCTTATTAAACGGATAGTTCGGTAATTTTCACATCTGTCAACGCCTGCTTTCTTTGGGTTTGGAATTATTATACGCTTCTTCAAGTCTTCGACCATCATCAGTCCCAACAACACATATTACATACGCTACTAACATTTGCAGAAAAAATGTGGCGATAGAGCAGATAATTGCCAGAAATTTAGTGTCTTTTCACTCAGATATTAATATTACTCCGCTTGATCGCTGGAACAGAGTCCAATGGATAGCCCTTCTGGAGCTTAGTATCGGAGGCTAACGATGGATTATTAAAGGGCAGCTGATGGGTGAGAGCATCAGAACACACGACCCATTACCACACTAGCATTACGATGTGAATGTGTGTGTGTGTGTGTCTGCGTGTTTGTGTGCCATACAGTCGTAAGCGTGTGTGCAAACAGCAGTGCACGCTGCCCCTAAAGTAGGCTACAGAGCAAACTAATCGTGCAACCGCGCCTGGGCCCATCGACAATATTGTCTCGAAAAGAGGCGCAAACACATTTGCATACAGCGCTGGTCAACAAACAGGCTGCGGCGGATGAGCTCGTCTGCATGGGTGCGGCGACCCCGCGCAAGAATAACATTACAGCTCCCGTGGTACTCTCTCTCTCCCCCTCTCCCACCCAATTCCCCTACACATCCCACGCTTCTCTCCCTCCCCCCCCCCCCCCCCACCCAGCTGCTCCATCCTGCTATCGGCAGCGTCATCCCCCTCCCCTCACTTACATGCAAATACATTGGCTGTCGGGCATCCCTGCGAAATGAAGGGACGACGCAGTTTAATGAGCTGGGAGCACGTGCCGGACCGGACCGGACGCCAGCACGGCCGTGCAGCTCCACGGGAATACCCCCTGTATCAGTACGAACTGCTCGCGCGCGCTCGACCAGAACTGATGCACATGCTCTGGGTTTCGGCCGACTGCACAGCTTTGTGCTCGCCATCGAGTCTCGCCCATTATTCACGACAGAATGTCATTTGTGAATGGGCGGAACACTGCCGGGCTGCAGCAGTGGCGCACTCTGTCTTTCCTCTGCTATTAAAAAAAGCCGTGCTGTGAATACTTTGGGCGGAAGCTTCACCAACCATCATTTCGTTGGCGAATCTTCTAAGCGAATTCTATATTCGCAAGCTATCAATTTAAAAAATCATAATGTGGAATCCATTAAGACAGAGGGCCGTGTTTTTTTTTATGTAAATCGTTTAGCCGTTTTTGGATCTTTCTTCCTTTCGCTTAGAGTGCTTCAGAATGATGGCTGTGCAGGAGAAGGTGCAATGTGTCATTTGATATGCAGAATCCAAATCTGTGAAACCGGCATGTTTGTGCGGGATTACTGACGCAGGTATGGAAGGGCGCCACCAGAAAAGGCAAAAAATAATGAGGTGATTCAAAGACATTCCTTGAAGAGGACGTCTCCCTACGACTCACGTAAATGCTGACAACAACTGCAAGCTACATTTCCACACAACAAATCAATTCGTTATACATCATGGGAATCGGAGGAAGCCAGATAAACTGTAGTTTAGAGTTTATTTCCTTTCCACACGCCTCCTCACGAACTGTCCTCATAACAGTTGCCTACACTCTCTATTCTCCATCCCTTGCTCTCTCCCACTCTGTACATCTACTCTTCCTACTCTCTCCCTGTCTCTCATCTCCTTCCCCCTCTGTCCATACCGAGCGAGGTGGCGCAGTGGTTAGCACACTGGACTCGCATTCGGAAGGACGACGGTTCAATCCCGCGTCCGGCCATCCTGATTTAGGTTTTCCGTGATTTCCCTAAATCTCTCCAGGCAAATGCCGGGATGGTTCCATTGAAAGGGCACAGCCGACTTCCTTCCCCATCCTTCCCTAATCCGATGAGACCGATGACCTCGCTGTTTGGTCTCTTCCCCCAAACAACCAACCAACCAACCTCTGTCCATCTCTTGCAGCCCCTCTCTCCATATCCATCATCCATGCCTGCTTCTCAGCATCAATCGTTTCCTCCCCACTCTCCCAACCTTCCTTCCGTTTTCTCTGCCTGCCCCCTTCTTCCCATCGCTCCCTATCCATCCTCTCCCAACCCTCTCTCTACCCATCCCCCCTTTATCCATCTCAATTTCCCCCAGCCATGTCCATCCACACATGTAGCTCCTGAAAAAAGATTGATAAAGCAGGCCAATAGGATGTCAGCAACACACCTGTTGTACGAGGTAGCCTACTCGTCAGGGATGGGTTTTTGCCTCTGACATTTAAGCTGCCTTGCAAAGCAGGTCAATAAAGCAGGCCAATAGCACCCCAACGCAATATAGCTGCCATAAACGGCAGCCTACATGTTGGTGGCCGGAGTACCTGCCCTGAAAAGAGGGTCGATAAGGTAGTCTGATACTATTCACACACAAACTACCAGTCATGCAATGCAGGGGCTGAAAAATCACATTTGCCTGTACCCTACTCCTACTGGAAAAGAAGAATATAAACTCCACAGTGCCACATTTGATTGAAATCGATCCAGGTATTTGGAGGCGATTTTGGGGATACTTACATACATATATACATGGATACACACAGTCTTCTTGATGTATATATATAAAAGCAGTTAAGCCCTTTGGATACAAAGTATATATGGTGCAAGCTTTGCATTCTCTGTGTTATGCATTCATGTCTTCTACGCTGGCTCCCACAGCTGCTGAAAGCGAAAGGCAAAAAAAGTGCCTGTTTACAGACGAACCAATATTCTGCGTCTTTGGACATGTGAGAAGCTACAATGTCAGGTTTTGGGGCTGTGATTATCCACATAACACATGTGAATTCATCAGTGATAGCCTGAAGCTTAATGTTTGTTGTGGTCTAATGGACAAAACGGTGAAAGGCCCACTTCCCTTCCCAGAGAAAACCATACAGTGTCTACCAGGACATGCTCAAACAGTTTATGTTACCTCATAGTGAAAGGCTGCAGTCATTCAGAATCTTCTAGCACAGTGATGCAGCCCCACATTGCAGGCTGAACGTGCAAGATGTGAAGAATGACCACATTTTCTGAGAGTTGGGTGGAACATGATGGGAATATATCAATAATCGTGTGTACTCAACACCAGTCAATCACACTGCTGTTCTTCCCGCAGAAATCAATGAAGCAGCCAGTTGTTGATGCTACAATACTGATCCACATATGTACAGAGGTTCCGTATTGTCTTGATGTTCTACAACGAAAGAGTTGGACAATGACTGAAATTTTGACGTCAAAGAAAAATTCTTTGACACCTGCCAAAAGCTTTACGACGTACTATGATGCTCTATCTCTAATAGAGAACTTCTAAACCGTTTAAAAGCCCGCACAACTCACATAGGATGGGCCCTTCCGACTTTCAGTTATTGTGTTTATTCACTTTTTTATCCAGGCGAGAATAGGACCATCAGATCATTTCTTACATCTAACCAGGCATTCTACATATTTGATTATACGTTCTCTGCGACACATGTTTTACAACAAGCGTTATATTTAATTACAAATGCAACATTTAGAAATAACTATAAGCTAAATAGTTGTGACAGTAGTAGCCACAGAAAAATAAATAACAAATAAAGTAACATCTCACTCAAAGATTGATTCCAAGAAACTAGGAAAGTGCGCATTTCATTCTTCTTTACAAAAAAATAGAAAAAGCACAGATAAACAAAATTAGAACAATGACAGACCAACTTAGTTAACTTTTTGAGGGTTCCTAGAGAATATTCTACACTCTTATGACATATCTGGAAATAAAGCATATGTTTGCTTGTGACAGATTGACATTGTGTGTTCGGTGATACTATCTATAGGTTTTATTTTCCTTTGTAATGTAAGAGCCGGCGGGCATTTTTTATACTTTGCTAGCCATTAAAATTGCAGCCAAACGAAAGATGGTAGACGCTGAAATTTTGCTTGTCGTACTTACTCAGTGTAGTGGGAAGAATTCATGGTTAATTACAATACTGGCCATTAAAATTGCTACACCACGAAGATGACGTGCTACAGACGCGAAATTTAGCCGACAGGAAGATGATGCTGTGATATGCAAATGATTAGCTTTTCAGAGCATTCACACAAGGTTGGCGCCGGTGGCGACACCTACAACGTGCTGACATGAGGAAGGTTTCCAACCGACTTCTCATACACAAACAGCAGTTGACCGGCGTTGCGTGGTGAAACGCTGTTGTGCTGCCTCGTGTAAGGAGGAGACATTGCTGCTCGCGTTTGTCGAGATCCAATGACTGTTAGCAGAATATGGAATCGGTGGGTTCAGGGGGGTAATACGGAACGCCGTGCTGGATCCCAACGGCCTCATTATCACTACCAGTCGAAATGACGAGCATCTTAACCGCATGGCTGTAACGGATAGTGCAGCCACGTCTCGATCCCTGAGTCAACAGATGGGGACGTTTGCAAGACAACAACAATCTGCACGAACAGTTCGACGACTTTTGCAGCAGCATGGACTATCAGCTCGGAGGCCATGGTTGCGGTTACCCTTCACGCTGCATTGCAGACAGAGGCGCCTGCGATAGTGTACTCAACGACGAACCTGGGTGCACGAATGGCAAAACGTAATTTTTTCGGATGAATCCAGGTTCTGTTTACAGCATCGTGACGGTCGCATCCGTGTTTGGCGACATCGCGGTGAACGGACATTGGAAGCGCGTATTCGTCATCGCCATGCTGGCGTATCACCCGGCGTGATGGTATGGGGTGCCATTGGTTACACGTCTCGGTCATCTCTTGTTCGCACTGACGGCACTTTGAACAGTGGAAGTTACATTTCAGATGTGTTACGACCCGTGGCTCTAGCCTTCATTCGATCACTGCGTAACCCTACATTTCAGCAGGATAATGCACGACCGCATGTTGCAGGTCCTGTACGGGACTTTATGGATACAGAAAATGTTCGACCGCTGCCCTGGCCACCACATTCTCCAGATCTCTCACCAACTGAAAACGTCTGGTCAATGTTGGCGCAGCAACTGGCACGTCACAGTACGCCAGTCACTACTCTTGATGAACTGTGGTACCGTGTTGAAGCTGCAATGGCAGCTGTACCTGTACACGCCATCCAAGCTCTGTCTGACTCAATGCCCAGTTGTATCAAGGCCGTTATTACGGCCGGAGGTGGTTGTTATGGGTACTGATTTCTCAGGATCTATGCACCCAAATTGCGTGAAAATGTAATCACATGTCAGTTCCAGTATAATATATGTGTCCAATGAATACCCGTTTATCATATGCAGTTCTTCTTGGTGTAGCAATTTTAATGGCCAGTAGTGTATGTAGTGTGCGAAATGTAGTACACAGAGCTACGGATCTGCCACCACCGGCAGTAACGGTGACTAGTCTTGCTGGTCGGAAAGAGATTGGATTACAGAGACTGGTACATTTTCCCACACTTTTTCATTTCTATGCCAGAATTCATCAGTAGTAGTGGCTGGTGAGTGGTGACGTGCAAGGTGAGAGATGTGGGCCGGCCGGTGTGGCCGTGCGGTCTAGGCGCTTCAGTCTGGAACCGCGTGACCCCTCCGGTCGCAGGTTGTAATCCTGCCTCGGGCATGAATGTGTGTGATGTCCTTAGGTTAGTTAGGTTTAAGTAGTTCTAAGTTCTAGGGGACTGATGAGCACAGATGTTTAGTCCCATAGTGCTCAAAGCCATTTGAACCATTTTTTTGAGAGATGTGGAGTGTTCCGGCGTAAAGTCGGGCACCGGCACACCAGTCGGCAACGTTAGAGCAGACAGGTGAAGTAGGCGTCAGCCAATTGCACGCGGACCAACCCCTCCCTAGGAAGACAATGCGACGGCAGCGCCCTCTACGCGAAATGACCGACTGTCGGCATCAGATGCTCTTTAATGAAGCTGTGGGTTCTGAGACTTTGGAAAGTGTAAGACGAAAATCATATGCCGCAAGGCACGCAGCTCCAGATGTGTTCCGTTAGAGGAGGAGTGATATCTGGAATAAAATTCACGTCATAATCCACTCTTCCAAATTTTCGTACATTGCAAACAAAATTGTTGTATTTTCTTTTATTCCATCTCCACCATGATGAAGCACATGTGCTACGTCAAATGAAAACTGAGCACAGAGCAACGTTACTTTTATATCCCGCGCTGCTGCTACGGTCACAGGTTCGAATCCTGCCCCGGGCGTGGATGTGATGTCCTTAGGTTAGTTAGGTTTAAGTAGTTCTAAGTTTAGGGGTCTGATCACCTCAGATGTTAAGTCCCATAGTGCTTAGAGCCATTTGAACCATTTTTTTATATCCTTGCTACGAACAATAGCGCTTTTTCTGTACTCATGTAGTCATGACACCTGTTTATGGACTAAAGGTGAGTTGTGTATCTTATCAATCATTTCCGTAATTTATTTTAATATTTAATAACCATCAAGAGATCGCACTTCATCTTCATGTCATGTTTTCTGATACTGTCGTTATGCGATCGGTAACGCCTCAAAACTGTGCATATTTCAAGTTAATTGTTGCACATTTTCTGAATAGACATTTAATATTAGAATAAATTTACAGCATCCTTCGAAAATATTTTCTCTACTTTAATGTATGTATAAACAGAACAATTTGACTGGAGGTCTTGTGACACTTCATATGGCACTTAAGAATGCCCATAAAGCTGAAATATTGATTGTGTGAAATAAATGAGTAGTAAATTACAGTTTAATGCAGGAAATTTCTCTCGAAACGGTTGTGTACTTAGCGGGGATACCGCGAGTCCGCAGTTGTACTTGCGAACTCGTGTACTCACTCTCCTGTCTGAGCGAGGCGAGTCCTCTCGTAGCCGACAACAGAGTTATGTGCTGAGTGGCCTGCGGCGGAGACATAGTCGAGTCTATGGGCACACGGAGTCAACGAGTTCGAAGATGACGTCACAGGGCTCGCTGGCGAGTCCTGGGACCTCATTTCTGATCTTGGATCTTGTGGTAGCTCGGGCATATTCGTTTAATTCCATACCTACAAGTTCGCTGACGCCTCTCCCATGTGCTAACGAAGCAACGGGAAGATATTACTCTGTTCCTTTGTCCGTACTATCCTCACCACCTCACAGCTTTTTGTGTGTTCTTGTTGCTACATCCATTCGCACGGAGTGTTGTCTAGATCTCGTTCATTTCATGATGAAGTCTCTCGGCGCCACTGAGCGCACAGGGCGCCAAGTTGGTTCTCTTGAACCTATCGATTCCATGTTCGCCAGCAGCATTATCGCATCAGTCACGTTGCTGTCCAATTCCGACACTTGCAGCTTGACGTTCCAAGTCTGACGGCGTTCGGCCTCATCATATTCTTCGAACAGCAGTGCCTGTTACTCGTAACGCTTCCGATGTCGTGAAACAGTGCTGTAAGTGGTACCAAACTCCTGCATTGCACTCGTCACACTTCTTCGGGTTTCTCGATGGTCCTTCCTCGTGTGAAGTCACCCTGATGTTGTCTCCAGGCCATATACTAATGAAGAAAACTATCACAGTGCGCCGTAACTACTCACTAATTGGCACACATCGCCTTTTCCCTTTCCCTCAACTGCCTCGTTTTGTGGGGCCAGTACCATTTCGCGCTATAGCCACGCTGATATCACGATCGATCTGTGATGTCCAGGTTTCCGTGCACGACGGAGAGACACCTTTATTCATTTCCAAACAACTGCTAATGGGTTATGTTACTATACTACGTCGTTCTTTGTTTCACAGTGTATTATGAACAACGAGGCAAGGGGCTTGCCGCAGTGGTTACACCGGTTCCCGTGAGATCACGGAAGTTAAGCGCTGTCGGGCGTGGTCGGCGCTTGGATGGGTGACCATCCAGGCCGCCATGCGCTGTTGCAATTTTTCGGGCTGCACTCAGCATCGTAATGCCAAATGAGGGGCTACTCGACCGAATAGTAATGGCTTCGGTCAATAATACCATCTTACCACCGGGAGAGCGGTATGCTGACCCCACACCCCTCCTATCTGCATCCTCCACCGAAGATGACACGGCGGTCGGATGGTCCCGGTAGGCCACGAGTGACCTGAAGACTGAGTGCGTGAACAACGAGGTATCTGGCGCTACCTGATCAAGCAGGAACGCCGTTTCATCAAAGTGCCATAAACGTCTTTCATTCCTCTTCCTGATCTTTTTTCAGTTCGTTGCTGAAATTCTTTCTGAAAGAACTGAATTTCGTTTTTTCGTCCTCATTTGTAGCTGATGAAAACGTTAGTCGATCGATTTTCAGGAAGATTTTATAGGTCCATTGTGCCAAGTGTCTGTTCATATACTCACTGAATTTCACTTTCCACATTGCTGGACGCAATCTATCAACCTAAAAAGATTAAGATACCTTATTTTGGAGGGTACATAGTGCTATTATGGATTTCCACAATGAAAAATCAAGCTTCTGAATCGAACAAATAAGCAGCTGCTGTGAAATTTCCCTGCACTTGAATACTTACGTCCACTTTTTCAGTAGCTAATTACTGAATACTTACTAGATTTACAATCAAGCTTCTCAACCCAAATGTGCTTTCACAGATGTTTCCTTTCATTACTTATGTATTCACACTCGTATGGCTTCCTGGCTTACTGGTTACAAGTCTGCACTCCACGTCATCTCGACAGGAAGCGACGTGCATTGCGAGAAACACACTGTAGAACATCGATACCTTTAAAACTCTACACTATTCTACATTTTATTATGCAAACCATAACTAATTATTGGATAACTGTGTAGCAAATGTTGAATGTGTGAGATGCCCGTAATGAACTCATTCTCCATCCTAAGCTAAACTCCAATCTTCTTTCAATTTTTTGGCGTGTTATTTGCAAGATATCTTCATTTGGTTCAGCTCTGTCAACATCAAACATGTTGAACTGTATTAATAAGCAGAATTAGGAAAAGGAATTAAACGATAACCCTGAAACCATATGAAGGATTTAACGCGTAAGAACAAATTTCAAAATAATGGCTTAGTACACGATTATAACATCACCGACGACCGAGCCCATGTCCATCAGCTAACCATTCTCTAGTCAGAAATACTATGAAATCAATTTCTGAATTCATACGTTTAGTACGTTAAAGAGCTGTTATACATAATTCCTTTTGACTGAATGCTGTTGTGAGATATCTGTACAGAAATGTTACTATACTGATCATTTATGGAAATGAATTACAGCATTTATACATTTCGCACATAAGCAGTTGTCAGTAGAAGACCATATCAGGGTTAGAAATAAATGAATTTTCGAAATTTTGACGTTGAATAATTGGATTTCTGGAGACTGAAGACTCAGTAACAAGATTTCACAGCAATTTTGAAACTGTCAGTCAAACCGAACGAATGCGATTTGATTAATCTACGGTTCGCTTACTTGCTACAGGGCATGCTACAGAGCTATAAGAACTCTCTGTGTGGTTGGCAAGTTTTCCGTTACCGTCACGAACAAGATTGCTTTAGATTTCCACAGATTATCAACTTCTAATCACTGTGAGTTCATCCACATAACCTTAGGCATAGGCGGGCACTTCAGATGTGCTATTACTGTGTGAGTGTGCGTATTAGTCTGTAAAGAGTTGCGGTACTGAAACACGCACAGTCCACTTTTCCTAGGCAGAAAGGTCTTCTTCAGTGTAATATACGAGGGTGAGTCAAATGAAAAACTTAAATTATTTTTTAAATATTATTTATTGTGCAGAAGTGGTACAAAGCTGTATCACTTTTCAACATAATCTCCACCACGCTCAATGCAAGTCCTCCAGCGTTTACAGAATGCATAAATTCCTTTAAAAAAATTCTTTTGGTAGTCCACGCAACCACTCACGCGCCGCGTGGCGTATCTCTTCATCAGAACGGAACTTTTCCCCTTCCATTGCGTCTTTGAATGGTCCAAACATATGTAAATCACTTGGGGCATGATCGGATGAGTATGGTGGATGATGAAGACACTCAAAATGCAGGTCTGTGATTGTTGCAACTGTTGTACGGGCAGTGTGGTGTCTTGCATTATCATGTTGCAAAAGGACACCTGCTGACGGCAATCCACGTCACTTTGATTTGATTGCAGGCCGCAGATGATTTTTTAGGAGATCTGTGTATGATTCACTGGTGACAGTGGTCCCTCTAGGCATGCAATGCTCCAAAATGACGCCTTTTTCGTCCCAAAAGAGATTCACCATAACCTTCCCTGCTGGTGTTTCTCTTGGAAACTTCTTTGGTTTTGGTGATGAGGAATTCCTTGCTCGCTCCTTCCTTTCCGGTTGGTGGAAGTGAACACAGGTTTCGTCCCCAGTAACGATTCTTGCAAGGAAGCCATCACCTTATCGTTCAAAGAGCCGAAGAAGTTCTTCACAAGCATCAACACGTCGTTCTCTCATTTCAGGGGTCAGCTGCCGTGGCACCCATCTTGCAGACACTTTGTGAAACTGGAGCACATCATGCACAATCTGGTGTGCTGACCATGACTAATCTGTAAATATCCTACAATGTCATTCAGTGTCACTCGGCGGTTTTCCTTCACTATAGCTTCAACCGCTGCAAAGTTCTGTGGACTCACAACTCGTTGTGCCTGACCTGGACGAGGAGCATCTTCCACTGAAGTCACACCATTTGCTAACTTCCTACTCTATTCGTAGACTTGCTGCTGTGACAAATAGGCGTCACCGTACTGAACCTTCACTCGTCGATGAATTTCAATAGGTTTCGCACCTTCACTACGCAAAAACCGAATAACAGAACGCTGTTCTTCCCTAGTGCAAGTCGCAAGCGGGGCGACCATCTTTATACTGATACTGCGACGGTATTTGTTCATCTGCACTACGCTGCCACCTACAGGCCATTTTGCACTCTGTTTGTAGCACGCTTACCAACTTACAGGATAACGGCGCGAAATTTCGATTTGTTATTACAAATTTAAGGTTTTCATTTGACTCATCCTCGTACTAGCGACACGCCCAGGATTCGCATTGGTAGCAAAAATTATCTATGGTCTAAAGGCTTGTCTGGCGTAGAGATAATTTCGTTTACGGGCCGCTGTGTAGAATTGTGCATGAAATTCAGAGAACAACGTTAATTAACTGATTTATCATCACTGTAAGTTAAACGATGTAGGCAGAGCATGGCAGGAAAGTTCTCAGGAGCCATGAATGTTAACTGCTCCACACTGTATTATGGTTTGGAGTCACATGTCGTGGTAGCTGGCAGCACATCATGATGTAATTAATCTCCTTACAACCAATGTAAACAATCTGTGCGAATCATGGGTGTGAGTGTGTGTATGATTGTTCGATGTAAATACTTTGTTCCATGTAAATACTGTATACAGTGTCCGCAGCTCGTGGTTTTGCGGTAGCCTTCTCGCGCACGGGGTCCCGGGTTCGATTCCCGGCGGGGTCATGGATTTTCTCTGCCTCGTGATGACTGGGTGTTGTGTGTCTTTCATCATCATTGACTCGCAAGTCGCCGAAGTGGTGCCAGCTAAAGAGGACTTGCAATACGACGGCCGAACACCCCGCATGGGGCCTCCCGGCCAACAATGCCATACGATCATTTCATTTCATTTCACTGTATACAGTCCATGACGGTACTCCTGTCGTAAATTTAGCATGCACTGAATTGTTGAAATTCATGGCTGCAATTGTTTGTTGTGGACCGTTGATGGCAGACTACGTCACCCTACCACACAAAGAACCCTGTTCGCATCTACATTTGATTCACGGAAAGCAGAAAGCTGTCGACAGACTTTCTTATGTAAACGAAGCGAAGCTTCGGCCCATGCTGAATTACGAGGGCTATCCACAAAGTACATTACGTTTTCGAATTAAAAATAAATAAAGTATTGGAAATTTGTTTTATTATATGCAGATGAAAGCTACACTTAAATACTACTTTTCTACATAGTTGCCATTTAAATTAAGGCACTTATCGTAGCGATGGACGAGCTTGGAAATTCCTTCGTCGTAAAATTCGGCCGCCTTTGCCTTCAACCACGTGGTTACCTCTTCTTGAAGCTGTGCGTCGTCATCAAAACGCTGCATAGCCAACCATTTCTTCATTGCTGGGAATAAGTGGAAGTCGCTCGGTGCCAGGTCGGGACTGTACGGCGGATGAGGAAACAACTCCCACTTAAAAGATTCGAGAACTTCACGAGTGGCATTTGCCGTGTGGGCCCGGGCGTTGTCGTGAATCAGCAAGATCTTTGAGCCCAACTTTCCCCTGCGCTTGTTTTGTATTGCTCTGCTGAGGTTGTGCAGAGTTTGGCAATACCTTTCTGAGTTTATTGTAGTGCCTCTTTCCAGGAAATCCACAAAAATCACACCTTTTCTGTCCCAAAAGACAGTCGCCACATGGTTGAAGGCGCAGGCGGCCGAATTTTACGACGAAGGAATTTCCAGCTTGTCCATCGCTACAATAAGTGCCTTAATTTACATGGCAACTATGTAGAAAAGTAGTATTTAAGTGAGGCTTTCATCTGTATATAATAATTTATTTTTAATTCCAAAACGTAATGTACTTTGTGGATAGCCCTCGTAGTTTTTCGGCAAAGTTTTACTTTTGGCATCAAAAAATTTAACTAAATATTTTGAATTCACATGTTTCTCGGTTATACAGTTGTTCTAAAACGACTGCAGTAATTGCGGCCGGCCGGTGTGGCCGTGCGGTTCTAGGCGCTGCAGTCTGGAACCGCGAGACCGCTACGGTTGCAGGTTCGAATCCGGCCTCGGGCATGGATATGTGTGATGTCCTTAGGTTAGTTAGGTTTAACTAGTTCTAAGTTCTAGGGGACTAATGACCTCAGAAGTTGAGTCCCATAGTGCTCAGAGCCATTTGATCCAAGTAATTGCGACATCGGCTACGCAACTTTCATATCCATAACCAGTTATCCGACATCGGAAGGGGGCTAGAGTGTAACGATGGATACGAACCGTTTCGTTTCACAAAGTCCAGTCTGAAATTATATTGCTCGAAGAGCAGGCGATGTGGATCTCTTTTGCCGTGAACGATTTCCATTTCTTCTAGTATGCCTAGAATGTAGTTTTTATATGCCTCGTGTAACATTTGCATATTATCTTCCTTATGGCCTATTTTATGTTTATCGGTAATCAGATGATTAAGGAGGGCACTTAGACTAAATTGGTGCTTTGAGGTTCTCCAAGAATAGATACCGTGGCAGTGTGGCTATTGGGGTGGTCTGCGTCGAGAAATCTGCTTGAATGTCGTCCATGATGTGATCAACGGCATTGGCATAAGGCTGATAATACCATGTTTGCTGTGTCAACGCCGTAAGTAAAACACAACGATCGCGAGATAGCGATTGTACCAAAGCCTACAGTTCTTTACATGTATTTATTATACCGGGTGAACATTAATAAAACCGACAAACTGCTGGGTTGGATTGCCGACTGGAAATGGGGGGAAAAAAGGTTCTCCATGTGTCCGGGAATGGATAGTGCGCGTGCAATGATATAAAATCGTGCCTAAACACGGTACAGAGCTGCATCGCGTCCACATCACAACAGATGTTCAAAGGGGCCTCCATGTGACTGCAGGTGATACAGACAGCAGGTGTTGTTATGCGCCATAAACATAATCGCACTTTCTACATCTACATCTACAGGGATACGCTGCAAATTACACTTAAGTGCCTGGCAGAGGGTTCATCGAACCACCTTCTTATCACAATGTCGAACAGTGCGCGGAAATAACGAACACTATACCTTTCCAAGCGAGCTCTGATTTCCCTTAGTTGATTATGATTATGGTTCCTCCCTATGTAGGTCAGTGCCAACAAAATATTTTCTTATTCGAAGGATAAAGTTGGTAATTGAAGTTGCGTGGGAAGATTCCGTCGCAACGGAAAACGGCTTTCTTTTAATGATGTCCACCCCAAAACCGTTATCATTTAAATGACAGTCTCGACCCTATTTCGCGATAGTACAAAACGTGATCGTCTCCTTTGAACTTTTTCGATGTACTCCGTTAATCATATTTGGTAAGGATCGCACGCGGCGCAGCAGTACTCTAAAACAGCACTGACAAACGTAGTGTATTATATATTAATATCTAAAGCTGTTGACGGGCGTTGATATATATCAACAGGGACAGGTGAAAATGTGTGACCGGACCGGGACTCGAACCCGTGATCTGCTGCTTACATGGCAGACACGCTCTCCATCTGAGCAACCGAGGGCACTGTGGATAGCGCAAGTGCATGGACTATCTCGCGCACGCCTCCCGCGAAGCCCACATTCTCACCTTATATGTCCACACAATACATTCGTAGTGTCCCTACCCAACACACTCATTACTCGTGGAAGACATTCTCATCAACTATATACGTATACGGATATGGTGTCTGTTCTTTCGGACATGTGCGAAACAACAGGCACCATATCCATATTGGTATAAACGTAGTGTAGGCAGTCTGTTCAGTATATCTGTTACATTTTCTAAGTGTCCTGCTAATAAAACGAATTCTTTGGTTAGCCTTCTCCACAACATTTTCTGTGTTCCTTCCTATTTAAGTTGTTGGTAACTGTAATTCTTAGGCATTTTGTTGAATTTACGGCCTTTAGATTTGACTCATTTATCGTGTAACCGAAGTTTTAACGGATTCCTTTCAGCACTCATGTTGATGACCTCACATTTTTCGTTATTTAGGGCCAACTGGCAATTTTTGCACCATAGAGATGTTGTTGTTGTTGTGGTCTTCAGTCCTGAGACTGGTTTGATGCAGCTCTCCATGCTTCTCTATCCTGTGCAAGCTTCTTCATCTCCCAGTACCTACTCCAGCCTACATCCTTCTGAATCTGCTTAGTGTATTCATCTCTTGGTCTCCCTCTACGATTTTTACCCGCCATGCTGCCCTCCAATACTAAATTGGTGATTCCTCCATGTCTAAGTACATGTCCTACCAACCGATCCCTTCTTCTAATCAAGTTGTGCCACAAGCTCCTGTTCTCCCCAATTCTATTCAATACCTCCTCATTAGTTATGTGATCTACCCATCTAATCTTCAGCATTCTTCTGTAGCGCCACATTTCGAAAGCTTCTATTCTCTTCTTGCCTAAGCTATTTATCGTCCACGTTTCACTTCCATACATGGCTACGCTCAATACAAATACTTTCAGAAACGCCTTCCTGACATTTAAATCTATACACGATGTTAACAAATTTTTCTTCTTCAGAAACGCTTTCCTTGCCATTGCCAGTCTACATTTTATATCCTCTCTACTTCGACCATCGTCAGTTATTTTGCTCCCCAAATGGCAATACACCTTTACTACTTTAAGTGTCTCATTTCCTAATCTAACTCCCTCAGCATCACCCGACTTAATTTGACTACATTCCATTATCCTCGTTTTGCTTTTGTTGATGTTCATCTTATACCCTCCTTTCAAGACACTGTCCATTCCATTCAACTGCTCTTCCAAGTCCTTTGCTGTCTCTGACAGGATTACAATGTCATCGGCGAACCTCAAAGTTTTTCTTTCTTCTCCATGGATTTTAATACCTACTCCAAATTTTTCTTTTGCTTCCTTTATTGCTTGCTCAATATACAGATTGAATAACATTGGGGATAGGCTACAACCCTGTCTCACTCCCTTCCCAACCACTGCTTCCCTTTCATGCCCCTCGACTCTTATAACTGCCATCTGCTTTCTGTACAAATTGTAAATAGCCTTTCGATCCCTGTATTTTACCCCTGCCACATTCAGAATTTGAAAGAGAGCATTCCAATTAACATTGTCAAAAGCTTTCTCTAAGTCTACAAATGCTAGAAACGTAGGTTTGCCTTTTCTTAACCTTTCTCATAAGATAAGTCGTAGGGTCAGTATTGCCTCACGTGTTCCAACATTTCTACGGAATCCAATCTGATCTTCCCCGAGGTCGGCTTCTACCAGTTTTTCCATTCGTCTGTAAAGAATTTGCGTTAGTATTTTGCAGCTGTGACTTATTAAACTGATAGTTCGGTAATTTTCACATCTGTCAACACCTGCTTTCTTTGGGATTGGAATTATTATACTCTTCTTGAAGACTGAGGGTATTTCGCCTGTCTCATACATCTTGCTCACCAGATGGTAGAGTTTTGTCAGGACTGGCTCTCCCGAGGCTGTCAGTAGTCCTAATGGAATGTTGTCTACTCCGAGGGCCTTGTTTCGACTCAGGTCTTTCAGTGCTCTGTCAAACTCTTTATGCAGTATCATATCTCCCATTTCATCTTCATCTACATCCTCTTCCATTTCCATAATATTGTCCTCAAGTACGTCGCCCTTGTATAGACCCTCTATATACTCCTTCCACCTTTCTGCTTTCCCTTCTTTGCTTAGAACTGGGTTTCCATCAAAGCTCTTCATATTCATGCAAGTGGTTCTCCTTTCTCCAAAGGCCTCTTTAATTTTCCTGTAATCAGTATGTATTTTACCCCTAGTGAGATAAGCCTCTACATCGTTACATTTGTCCTCTAGCCATGCCTGCTTAGCCATTTTGCACTTCCTGTCGATCTCATTTTTGAGACGTTTGCATTCCTCTCTGCCTGCTTCATTTACTGCATTTTTATATTTCCTCCTTTCATCAAATAAATTCAATATTTTTTCTGTTACCCAAGGTTTTCTACTAGCCCTCGTCTTTCTACCTATTTGATCCTCTGCTGCCTTCACTATTTCATCCCTCAATGCTACCCATTCTTCTTCAACTGTATTTCTTTCCCTCATTCCTGTCAATTGTTCCCTTATGCTCTCCCTGAAACTCTGTACAATCTCTGGTTCTTTCAGTTTATCCAGGTGCCATCTCCTTAAATTCCCACCTTTTTGCAGTTTCTTCAGTTTTAATCTACAGTTCATAACCAATAGATTGTGGTCAGAGTCCACATATGCCCCTGGAAATGTCTTACAATTTAAAACCTGGTTCCCAAATCTGTGTCTTACCATTATATAATCTATCTGATACCTTTTAGTATCTCCAGGGTTCTTCCATGTATACAACCTTCTTTCATGATTCTTGAACCAAGTGTTAGCTATGATTAAGTTATGTTCTGCGGAAAATTCTACCAGAGGGCTTCCTCTTTCATTTCTTAGCCCCAACCCATATTCACCTACTATGTGTCCTTCTCTCCCTTTTCCTACTGACAAATTCCAGTCACCCATGACTATTAAATTTTCGCCTCCCTTCACTACCTGAATAATTTCTTTTATCTCATCATACATTTCATCAATTTCTTCATCATCTGCAGAGCTAGTTGGCATATAAACTTGTACTACTGTAGTAGGCGTGGGCTTTGTGTCTATCTTGGCCACAATAATGCGTTCACTATGCTGTTTGTAGTAGCTTACTCGCACTCCTATTTTTTTATTCATTATTAAACCTACACCTGCATTACCCCAATTTGCTTTTGTATTTATAACTCTGTATTCACCTGAGCAAAACTCTTGTTCCTCCTGCCACCGAAATTCACTAATTCCCACTATATCTAACTTTAACCTATCCATTTCCGTTTTTAAATTTTCTAACCTACCTGCCCGATTAAGGGATCTGACATTCCACGCTCCGATCCGTAGAACGCCAGTTTTCTTTCTCCTGATAACGACATCCTCTTGAGAAGTCCCCGCCCAGAGATCCGAATGGGGGACTATTTTACCTCCGGAATATTTTACCCAAGAGTACGCCATCATCATTTAATCATAAAGTAAAGCTGCATGTCCTCGGGAAAAATTACGGCTGTAGTTTCCCCTTGCTTTCAGCCGTTCGCAGTACCAGAACAGCAAGGCCATTTTGGTTAGTGTTACAAGGCCAGATCAGTCAATCATCCAGACTGTTGCCCCTGCAACTACTGAAAAGGCTGCTGCCCCTCTTCAGTAACCACACGTTTGTCTGGCCTCTCAACTGATACCCCTCCGTACGACCTACGGTACGGCTATCTGTATCGTTGAGGCACACAAGCCTCCCCACCAACGGCAAGGTCCATGGTTCATGGGGGGGACCATAGAGATACCTTTCCTAAATCGTTTTGCAATTTGTTTTGATGATCTAATGACTTTACTAGTCGATAAACGGCAATATCATCTGCAAACAACCCAAGACGGCTGCTCAGATTGCCTCCTAAATCCTTTATATGCATGCGGAACAGAAAAGGGATTATAATACCACCTTCTGGAACGTCAGAAATCACTTCTGTTTTACTCGATGACTTTCCGTCAGTTACTACGAACTATGACCTCTCTGACACGAAATCATAAATCCAGTCACATAACTGGGACGATATTCCATAAGCACGCAATTCACTGCATGTTGCTTGTTTGGTACAATGTCAAAAGCCCCCATAAAATCTAGAAATGCAGAAACAATTTGAAAGATCTAGTTGTGTTTCACGGGAAGGGTGTTTTCTAAATCCTTGTTGACTGTTTCACAATAGACCCTCCCTTCGAGGTAATTTCTAATCTTCGAACACAAAATATGTTCCAAACTCCTGCTGCGTATCGACGAGAATGATGTGGGCCTGTAATTTAGTGGATTACTTCTACTATATTTCTTGAATATTGGTGTGACCTGTGCAACTTTCCAGTCTTTGGGTACCAGTCCTTCGACAAGGGAGCGGTTGCATATGATTGTTAAGTATGGAGCTAATTCATTACCATACTCTGAAAGGGGTCTAATTGGTATAAGGTATTGACCGAGAGACTTTCTTTTATTAAGTGAATTAAGTTTCTTCACTGCTACGAGAATATCTACTTCTAAGTTTGCCATAGTGGCAGCTGTTCTTGATTCAAATTCTCGAATATAATACTTCTTCTTTGGTGAAGGAGTTTCGGAAGGCTGTGTGTAGTAAGTCTGCTTTAGCAGCACTGTCATCTACCTTTGCTACTGCGCAGAGAAGACACTGATTGTGTCTTGCCTCTAGCACTTCCTGCTTTGGATTATACCATGTTGGCGGGCCACTTGCCTGGAGCTTGTACTCGGGTTCGTCTCAATATCCTGCAGAAGTCGGTTCTCCAAATACAGTGTACGCACAGTCTGCCGCCTCCCTGCACTTCGTCTGTCTGAAAGGACCACACAAACGCCCTAAAAGGGCTTGAAATGTTGTGTGATGTGGTTGGTGTCTGTGACGGTACTCGTTCTGGTATAAGCATGCTGCCTCTCGACCGTTTCCACCTGCTAGTCCGTACACAAACACCATCTCGGCTTGTTCCGGACATGAATAACGGCCCATTCTGCTGCTTACAGTGGGCTGCTCCTGTCAGGAATCTGTCCTGCGGTTTGTAGGTTTAACATGGCGTGTTTTTTAAGTAAGTACCGTTTTGAAATTTAATAAAAATGCTAAGATATCTCAATAATTTTATTTTTACATGAAAGCCTGTACCTTAATCTACGCACTGACGCCATTACAGTCTGATTCTTCCTTGTTTAGGTTGTGTACCGAGTGTTTAAGATGCCTCCGATAATCGTGAGTCCCGCCGACTGTGAAGTACGGGCTGTTATAAGATTTCTTAGTGCTAAAGGCCTATAAGCGATCGATGTTCATTGTAAGATCTGTGCTCTTTACGGATAAAACATTATGAGTGATGGAATGGTAAGAAAGTGGGTGACAGCATTTAAAGATGGCCGCACAAATGTGCATGATGAACAACGGAGTGGGCGTCCTTCGGTCGTTAATGAAAGTTTGGTGCAGGAAGTGGACAATAATGTGTGAAAAAACAGACGCTTTACGATTTCTTCCTTGCGGGATGACTTTCCTAATGTTTCTCGTAGTGTTTTGTATGGCATTGTGACCGAGCACTTGACTTACCGAAAATTGTGCGCACATTGGGTACCGAAAAAATGGACGGATGTGCACAAAACCAAACGTTTAGACAGTGCATTGGCTTTCCTTGAGCGGTACCACAACGACGGTGATGATTTCTTAAGCCATAATGTTACGGGCGATGAAACATGGGTGGCCTGCGTCACACCAGAATGAAAGCAACAGTTCATGGAAGGGCATCGTTTTGCTGCAAGACAATGCCCGTCCGCATGTGGTGAATCAGACCAAAGATCTCATCACATCTTTTCGATGGGAAACTCTAGATCATCCTCCGTAAAGCCCCGATCTTGCGACCAGTGACTACACTTGAAGAAACACCTGGGCGGTCAGCGTCTTCAAGACGATGACGAAGTCAAAAGAGTGGTGATGCAGTGGTTAACAAGTCAGGCGGCAGACTTCTATGAGGAGGGTAATCAAAAACTGGTACAGGGTTATGACAAGTGTCTCAATATTGACGGAAATTATGTAGAAAAGTAGATTAAGGTACAGGCTTTCATGTAAAAATAAAATTATTGAGACATCTTAGCACTTTTTTTTTTAATTTCAAAACGATACTTACTTGAAAAACACGCCTCGTATTAATGTTCACCCTGTATACGTGCCTTGATATGCATTTTTATAATAATGTCATTACGATTTATATCCTGAACTTACAAAAATAAAAAGAGCCTACAACGCACATGGAAAACACTCGACACGATGTCAGAGGACCTGTCATTCATGAGCGCCATCTATCGTGGCCACGGTGCATTTCCGGACACATGTTCATAGGACCTTTTTTCCTCCTTTTGTAGTCAGGGATCCGTCCTTGCTATTTGTCGATTTTGTTAGTGTTCATCCAGCATGTATGCCTTTCTACGCGTTTTAATAATAAAGTCATTACGTTTAATACCATCAACTTACGAATAAAAAGAGATTGCAATAAAGCTTTATATACCTTACAGCAGATGTAAGGTTACGTGAAACTTTACTGTGTATAATGTTATACACATAGATTAAAATGTTCTATCAACACACTTGTCCGTATCAATTTTTATTCATTATTTCTGTGAAGTGAGTGAATACTTAATTTCTAGACGTGAATTGGTGTTTAAAGGTGACGAGTCCTATTGCATTTAACGTCACCTAACAGACACAGACTGTCTTTATTTAAGGCAGGCTGAATTGACTTGATACGGTGCATCAGGTTTTTTAAATGCGATACGTCTTCATTTTTTATGTGTAAAATGTATTATAGAAATATTATTTCTCATGGCGGCTGTGGCCGAAAAACGTTAAGATGCGTTTTAAAAAAATTAAAATATAAGTAGGGATCAAGACGGACAATTAAAGTCACTACCCCGTTACATTTCCTCCCTCCTGGGTAAACTCTGGCACACACGACTCCCGCATGAGAAAGTAGCTCCAACAGAAAACTTAATATATTTATCATTGTTTCTACACTTAAAATTCTCGTGCATGTGTCCAGTTTCCACTCATGTTGAGTAACCTTCAACTTTGCATGTCCTTCAACCCTTTTCTGTATAGCACTATATACGCTATCTTACTGCTACAACGCGTAAACACGGAATTGTAGGTCTTGTTTTTACACTACTTGACTTCACTCTCTCAGGCTGAGTCACTTCGCTGCTGATGCCGAAATTACTAATATGGGCCTACTGATTAAGGTGCGTTAATGGTGCGATTTGGGTAAATGTATGCCAGGAATGGCTGTACGCAGAACTTATTGTCATCAGAATTATGCGGGATGCTGAAGAGGTAGTTCCTGTGGTGATGAATTGGTGGCGATGTTCACTCCGATATTTTTTCACATTGCCGATCAGATGTTACATCGCCACTGGCCATTTTGTGGTGTTATCATCCGATCCAGGGGGGCGAGAGTAGTTGGTTCTAGCGTGTCTTTTAAGAAGTTATGTTTTCCTTGGGTAGGATCCCAAACGATACGTACGGCAGGTAAATCAACGAAAAGGTGATGTTTCAAACTGTGGTTCCGGTGATAGCGTTGGGTAACTGGTAGTAGGTCACAAAACATCGTATTGTGTACAATGTATCAAATAACCCTTACCCCTGAAGTTTCCCTGCGGTTCTAGCCGCTATGCACCACTTCAAAGACGTTGTTCGTAGCAGGTGAAAATGATGAATACCAGTTCTTCCACTGAAAAAAGCGAATTGCTTATCCAAGAACTTATGCCTTATGAAGTTATTGTTTTCGACAATTAGTCCCTTATTCTTAGCTTTATGATGCGATTTCACAGGAGGTTTAAAATAAATGATAGATATTGTGAAATCTACCACCAGGTGAAATAAATTGTTACTATTAACTACCAGAGGGCGAACACGCAACCTTAAATCTGTATGTGACTCAGTTCCAAATTCACGCTTTCGGTTGCGCACTGTTGCATTAATCTCTTAGGCTGCACTGATTAAACATAACAAAAAAATTGTCATTTACATTCATCGACACATGCATATTTCACATCTTACGAATCGTTGTTCGTAGTAGTAGTGCCCATTTCACTTTGAATAAGCTTACCCATACACAATTCTTCTCGCTACTTATTGATGGAATTACACCTAGCAGTTCCTCACAGTTAATTTTATGGGCATGCTCTCCCATCCGGTGGAACTAATGTGTCTGCTTCAGAGATGTCAGTAATTTCAGCTGAAACTAAACCAGCACTGGTCGCAACAGCTTCTGGCTCAACAAGTCCATTTCTGTCAAACATTTCTCCAATATGAAAATTATGCTATTTTGTCTAAAACTGACATGGTGAGACCGTGGCTGTGTACAATTAATGTAGGTTAATTCATACAAAGAAGAAGACAGCAAAAAACCACTATTAATACTGCCATTTATTTAGGTAAATAGCGTCGTTACCGGTTTCGAACTGGCAAGATCATCATCAGACGGCTGTTCACATGAGTTTCACGATACAATTTACATTATCGTCCGTTTTCGATTTTTATTCTTCCACTGTGGCGAAATATTTTTGGTGTGTTGTTGCCATAGAAAATTCCGCGCGATTTTGTTGCGAAGTTGCAGGATTGTGTTTTTCGAATATTCCAAAATATATCCAGCCCTTATGTAATTTGTACATCGCCATATTGTGCAAAGCACCACACACACACACACACACACACACACACACACACACACACACACCAGAAAGAATTCTTTACGTACTTTATATATACCTGTTACTTTCCTTCCTTGTCCTACTGTATCCCTGTCAGGCCTTAATCACTGAATAAGTATAAGTTCCCTGTGAACTTTAAGTGAGGCACCAGATAGTTTCCTGACTGTCTGCTCTGAAAACTGGCATTAGGTAATTTCTCATATCTTGGCCATACGTATCGGTATCCCTCCTTGGCTCTAAATCATCCCTCTTCTCCGAAACTATGTATTTTGCTTCACCAGTCTCTGCCCTGACTATTATGTAAACTCCTCTCATCCTTCCATCTATCACCACTGTCCTCGTTTAAACTGTTACTGCTGTAATTTCCCCTTTCCTACCATTCTTTCTCAGTTCATCAGGACATAGCCTACAACATATAGCCCTATCCATATTATCAATAAAGTTTAGCAGTTCTCCCACAGAATGAGATTGTGGACGAGTACCCAATGTAAGGATTCTGGTAGCCTTCACTTCAAAGTTGAAGTTTCTGTTAGCACACGCAGTGGCCTATCGAAATACGTTAATTAATCGAGCTCCCTACCACGAAACTCCTTCTCCCCACATTTGTAATCTAGCCCATACGCATCGTCATTCTGCAATCTCGCCAGCTCTGCCTGCCTTTAAATAGTTGCAAGTGTTCTGCAATCTACAAACGCTCAAAATTTTCACCATCCCATGCTTGAGCTCCGCTCTTTCTTTTTTACGAATTCAACACCAGCAATCTCGCCCAGGCCAGCTACAAATTATTCTTAGATGCAGCCAAGAAATGCGCTGCATCATACTTGTTCTTTACACTAAAGGAGTTCGTACGAAAGCCCTGCGCCACATAATGTCCCTACATTAAACTAAGGTGTTCTGCTGCCACATTATTAACAGTTTATTTCATAATAATTTTTTCCTCTTTTAATTGTTTTTTTTTGTATTTATCCCCATGTGACTTTCAGAAATCTATACTTATATGTATTAGAATTCAGCACCTGTTTGCTTTCACAGAATTTGCAGTTTTGTTCTTCTGCCTGCAGCGTAGCATTTGAGAGGAATGGAGTTTGGGCTGGGGGTTATGCCGGAAAGGAGTCGATGTTACTACGATTTCACTGAACATAAAGTATTCTACTTGACAATAGACCAATGATAACGAACTTAACAACCCAATTCAGTTCTTTGAGCCAGGGCTCAATAAGAGAGCAACAACATAAAATACCTTTAGCACAATGAAAATATTTAATATACTTCGCCAAGCAGACAGAATCAGGTTAATCTTAGTTTACAATATCGGTTTACAATATGTGTCACCTGCTCCCAGTCCGAAAAATAACAATAAATTTAACTTCCGCAATTAACCTCATGACAATCAATTATAAGACAATTCTCTCCACATTAATTGAGGTTACTCACAGAAGGACTCAACTAAATACATATCGACGACCACTTCAATTACCAACCAGTCATTAAAGCTGAGCTAGTATGACCCAGCTACAGAACCACTTACACAAATTTCTTAATACATTTTGCACTACGGTATGACATACATAATAAGTCAGTCTCACAGAATAAAATTACAGGACAATTTTTGGTAAGATGCCGTGACAATTCAGTCACATTCACTGTCTAACAACAACTAGATTATCTTCTGTGCAATGGCATATATAAAATCAATGAAACTCACGGGCGTATAAATAACACAAGCAAAATTGTTCTCACTTTAAGAGAAACATCTGCAAGAACAGCATGCGCCTTGTAATAACCATATCACATCACACTTTACGTAAGGACCTTCCATGTGTAATACAGGGCGTTTCAAAAAGAAAGAGCAGATTTCAAACATTTATTTCTCAAAAACTACAAATGATAGAAACACAATTCAAACGTTTCTTGTCAGAGAAAGGTTCAAAGTTTTTCAATGGTCCGCGCAGAAGTTCCATGCAAATCCGCAGTGGCGCTGGCGTTTGTTTGTAGGAAAATGGCGACGACACCACAGGAACGATCATTTTGTGTGCTGCAATTTGCAAAGTTAGAGTCCATTGTTGGTGTGCAACGTGCATTCCGCCGTCAATTCAACAAACAGCCGCCTCGTCATAAGCAAATTTATGAGTGGCATCACAGATTCGTAGAAGATGGTTGCATCTGCAAGCGAAAAAGCACGGGTCGTCCACGCACATCGGATGAAAATGTCGAGCGTGTCCGTGCAGCTTACGAAAGGAGCCCTAGAAAATCCACGGCACGGGCAAGTCACGAACTAAACATGTCTAAAACAACGGTATGGCGCGTTCTGAGTAACCGTCTGCACATGAAGCCGTACAAACTGCAGTTATTGCAAGCATTGCGTCCTGACGACCACAACAAAAGGTTCGAATTTTCAACTGCAAATCTACAGGACATGGAAGAGGACAATTTTGCCGAACGATTAATTTTTTCAGATGAATCAACGTTTCACATTTCTGGTAAAGTTAATCGGCATAACGTACGAATTTGGGCGAGTGAAACTCCGAGGGACGTTATTCAACATGAAAGAGACTCACCAAAGGTTAACGTCTTTTGTGCAATTTCGGTAAACAAAGTTTATGGACCTTTCTTTTTCATGGAGAAAACTATCACAGGAACCATTTACCTGGACATGTTAGAAAACTGGCTATTTCCTCAACTTCAGGAAGATTCAAATCACTTCATCTTCATGCAAGATGGCGCCCCACCACACTTCTCTGAACCTGTACGACGGTACCTAAATAACACCATTCCAGGACGGTGGATTGGAAGAGCAGGAGCACAAGATCAATGTCATCGTCTGTGGCCTCCCAGGTCACCAGACCTTACTCCCTGCGATTTTTATTTGTGGGGGTACATAAAGGACTGTGTTTATGTCCCACCTATGCCCGCTACTCTTCAAGAGGTACGACATCGAATTGTTGCGACCGTGAATTCGGTAACTAAAGACCAGTTGCGTCGTGTGTGGCAAGAAATGAGATACCGGTTTGATATTTGTCGTGTAACAAATGGTGCTCATATTGAGGTACAGTTTTGATATTTGTTGTGTAACATTTGGTACTCATATTGAGTGAAGGACCGTTGGAATTGTGTTTCTATCATTTGTAGTTTTTGAGAAATAAATGTTTGAAATCTGCTCTTTCTTTTTGAAACGCCCTGTATTGCCGATTGTCCAATATACTCAACGCAGAGCCTGTACTCATCTTTGTACACGGTACTGAATTACTCGACCGAAGAAAGAGTACTGCTGCTCCCCTAGTAACGTGTAAGTCCTTAACTGTATCTCCACTGGAAACGCCCAGGCTATTCCACCAGTTTGTTTGTATCGACGCAGCAGCCATCCCCAGCACCGACTGTTAGTGAGGCCCCATTGGCAGCTCCGAGCCATACCAGGTTGGAAAGCTTTCCTATTCTTGGCTCTTCACCAGCTGACTGCACTCCATTTGCCACTCAGGCAACCACCAGACCCCTGCTGTTTGCAGGCCAACTCCGAGTGTCTGACACTTACCGCCTCTGGAATGAAGCCCACTGCGTGTTACTGTTAGCAAAGCAGGACCCTACTTCTCTATTTGATTTGGCCATGAATGCAAGAGACTGGCTTGAGTGCTGGTCAGCCAAAGACTACCTGCCCCCATCTCACATAGCACCATCGAGGCTCGAAGTGGTAGCAGCAGCACAACAAACATCAGATACCTTTCCCCCTATCCAACTATATTGCGAGAGTAACAATAATACGGCTGGCTAGGTGGGCAGAAAGCAAGACATGGCATGAATCAAAAAATTCACAGCACATACCTCAATGAGCCTCAACTTTGAACAATGTTCACTTAAACAACGAACCCAATCTCTGCCTCTTCAACCCTCAGTTTAACCATCACTAAAAAATAACATTAACTTCAGGTTGAGTTACAGTCTACCTGAATCTAGATTACAACAGATTATTGCCCAATTAATTCAGATTTTCATCAGGTAACCTTCCGTTCGGAAAGTGGGTGCACTCAGCGACTGTTATGTGGCTTGTAAATTATAGAGTGCAGCCATCAGTCGTCCCCTTTTTTAGATCTTATTACGCAAATCCAGAGAGGAAGTATCTCTACCTTAGGATAATGATGTAGCGTAACCACAGTTCACTATCAGCTGATTCAAATGAAACTCAAGTTTCAGTGAATTGCGACCTTACGCATGTTAACGTTCATATTCAGTAAAGGAAATGAGCTATGACTTTCCTGACCTAGCAGAGCATGCAGAGCGTTCGCAGTCCATGATGAATGGGAGTCAAACCCAGTGTATAGTTCACCAAAACCACTCAAACCGAGTAAAAGAAGACGAAGTAAATATTACAGAATTCGAATCAAGAACAAAACAGCTGTCAACATGAGTGACGTAGAACTAGATATCCTCGGAGTAGTGAAGCAACTTAGATCACTTAATAAAAGCGAGTCTTCTGCTCCAGACTGCATACTAATTAGGTTCCTTTAAGAGTATGCTGATGCAATAGTTCCATACTTAACAATCATATACAACCGTTCGCTCAAGGAAAGACCCGTACCCCAAGACTTGAAAGTTGCACAGGTCACACCAATATTCAAGAAAGGTAGTAGCAGTAATATACTAAATTACAGGCACATATCATTAACGTCGATATGCAGCAGGATTTTGGAACGTATATTGTTTTCGAACATTATGAATTACGTCGAGGGGAACGGTCTATTGACACACAGCCACCATGGATTTAGGAAACATCGTTATTGTGAGACGCAACTAGCTCTTTACTCGCACGAAGTGTTGAGTGCTATTGAGAAGGTATTTCAAATTGATTCCGTATTTCTGGATTTCCGGAAGGCTTTTGCCACTGTACCACAGTGAAATTGCGTGCTTGTGGAATATCATCTCAGTTATGTGGCTGGATTCATGATTTCCTGTCAGTGAGTTCACAGTTCGTAGTAATTGACGGAAAGTCATCGAGTAAACTAGAAGTAATTTCTGGCCGTCCCCAAGGGCCAAAGTGGTGTTAAAGGCCCTTTTCTGTTCCTTATCTATATATCTGTATGGTGCGGAAATTGGCAATTGACCCTAAGTAACGGAAAGTGTGAGGTCATCCACATGAGTGATAAAAGGAATCCGTTACACGATAAATCAGTCAATTGTAAAAGCCGTCAATTCAACTAAATACCTATAAATTACAATACAAACAACTTAAATTGGAAGTAACACGTACAAAATGATGTGGGGAAGGCTAACCAAAGTCTGCTTTTTATTGGCAGCACACTTAGCAAATCTAACAGATCTAGTAATGAGACTGCCTACAGTATGCTTGTCCGTCCTCTTTTAGAATATTGCTTCGCGGTGTGGGATTCTTACCAGGTAAGATTGACGTAGTACATCGAAAAATTTACTATTGGGAAACAGGGGACAGAGTGTAAGTGAAATGATACAGGATTTGGGATGGACAGCATTAAAACAAAGGCATTTTTCGTTGTGAAGGAATCTTCTTACGAAATTCGTACCACCAACATTCTCCTCCGTATGCGAAAATTTGTTCACTCCTACCTGCATAGGAAGAAACGGTCACCGTGATAAAATAAGGGAAATCAGAGCTCGTAAGGAAAGACATACGTGTTCGTTCTTTCCGCTCGCTATACGGGATTAGAATAATAGAGAATTGTGAAGGTGGTTTAATGACCCCTCTATTTAAATGTAATTTGCAGAGTATCCATGTACGTAGATGTAGATGTAGACGTAGATCCGTTTAGTTCAATAACTTCACTTGAAGATTACATTCGTATACAATAACTACATCACCACAGCCAAGTTTAGTCACTGATAGCTACACTATCCTTTACTGTTCAGAACAGATACAATGAAACTAAGAAACGAATAGGTACACATCGAAATAAAAAAAATGGCTCTGAGCACTATGGGACTTAATATCTATGGTCATTAGTCCCCTAGAACTTAGAACTACTTAAACCTAACTAACATAAGGACATCACACAACACCCAGTCATCACGAGGCAGAGAACACATCGAAATTTTCTTACTATGAACTTACTTTAACATGGTGCTTCATGAGAGTCTATGACCATGGTTCTATACCCTGAAGCTTTGTCCCTCTTTATCGGATCTGACCAATGTGTAAACAAACGCAGTGCGACTGGAGTTATCTTAGTTTCAGAGTGGCAAGGACTTTCACAACGTCCGATGGTACAGAAAAGGCGGATACCCAGAGTTAACAAAAAAAAATAAAATACTGAAAATGAAATCCTCACTGTAGTGCTCGCACATTTACTAACGACATACATAAAGAAATTGCAACTTACAGATATAATTTGAGTAAATCAATTGTTTTTGCCGTCTGTGTCCTGCTACACATAATAATATGAAAAGTTTGATCCAGCGTAGTAGCAGAAATTGTCTCTATGTCTCTGTCTCCGCTGGCAAGTAGCTCAAAGTTCAATAGTGACACATGCTTAACTGCATAGTTGAAATATTTATTGAATAACTCTGCAATCTCTGCCTACGGCAGGCTGCTTTACCCCAACTTTAGATACAATTAAAGCAAATGGGGCAAAAATTAATTAAGCAGAGACTAAGGGAAGGGAATAATAAGTTCGTAAAAAATGCCAACTATGCTCAAATATAATGTAATGATCAATATTCGAATATAGACTAACGTATCTCGTGCGTCAACACAATTCAGCAGACCGTGTGCCTTTAAATCCCATCGAATACAGTAGACAAAAAAAATCACAGCATATTATTATTCATTGCTGAAATATTGCACTATGAGTGAGAGAGCGCTGACATAATTCACTTGAAATCTCAGATTATTGATAAGTATTGGATTTTGATCCCCTGGAAGTGGAAAGTGTAAACAAAGACCTAATACTCGTCACGTTAAATAGGGCAACAAAATGTTTAATGAACAGAAATTTTCTGACTGAAAAGTTAATTTACATTCAATTAAATGTAGTGGAAATGTGCAAAGCCAACAATAATATCACCATAACCCCTATAGAAGTCTGATGAATTTTTCTAATTCATTATTACCACAAGAAACGTCTTTATTACGAGATACATCCGCACGTCAGTCATGATGGCAGGAGGAGAAGAGCAGTGGGGCTTTAAGTACAGGAATGAGGCCTCCCAAAACAGAATCTGCCGCCTCGCACTGCAGTTGATTGTCTCCAGTCGAAAGTCACACTCCTCATCAAGCGAACCCTTACCGTTTCCACCCAGAGATGTAAACCTCTATCAGATAGATAGGCGACTACAGGTCACTGCGGCAGGTAAGTGACTACAGTCGCTTGTCTGAATACTCGGCATAAAAGATATTTCACCCCATTGCAGACGCCGTTCAGTCTACGTATAACTTTATTATTCTATTAATTTCAAAACTGATCTGCAACAAAAAAACATCCTTTTACTTTGACAACTAGTATATCTTTAAGTTCTACACTCATGACTTGCTTTATTGACAACATGAAATTCTCAATATCTGCATAGGTTCGTTGCCCAAAACGTCATGTCGTTTCACATGTGAGATGGAAAACTTTGTATCCTGTCCTATCATAAGACAGTTTCTACGTATAGATCTGCGTTTGTGCGCCGCAACTAACCTTGGATGTATGGCAGAGAGTACTTCTAGTACTGCTATCATTTCCCCTTTCCCATTCTTGGGTGGTGCGTTGGATATAAGACTGTCTGTAAGTTTTCATGTGACTCTTAATTTCTTTGCTTTTCTGCTTGTGGCTGGTACACACACTCCCCGAATGTCAGCAGTACACATCTCCGTGATGCCCAACACCAGATTTGCAGTGTCTGCCACTGGTGTTTGTTGAGCATCTATGTAATGCCCTCGCGTTTACTGAACTACTAACATACTGTTCTTTGTCCAACCTCTTCTGCAAATCAATCCAACATCGTAAGTTTTCTAGCCTGAATAGGAATCTAAGAGAATCTGTAGAATGGGTGTTTCTCAAGCCAAGTCTTTCATCGATGAATTACATTTCATTATGATTCTCCCAGCTAATTTCTAACTGGATATGTTTTCCCTACAGCTTAGTTTTCTGTGGTCATTCCACTTTAGGTCGCTCCGGATGGTATTCATTGGTATTTCACGGGTTTTACTGTTTCCAGTGACATGTCAGCAGTAGTGTAATCAAACAGTATTTGATTTCTTCATCTATTCATGTGGATCATGCGACGGATTTTTAACGTGCGTGCGTGCGATGCACCAATTGCGACGGATTATACGTTGCTGCTGCAATGCAATTTCTTTTATAATTTTTGTTCACCTACCTCTTTACAGCGGTAGATCTTCGCACGTAAACTCCTGACTGCAGCTACTTACGGGATCACAGAAAAGCAGTGTTGAGGAAACTGTAACCTCATAGCTACACGCCGGAGGCCGCTATAAGTAAATCAAGCTGAAAATTGTCTATTTACTTTAAAGAAATGGTTCGGAAAGGTGATGTCACTCGTACTTTAAACATGAAGTTCAAATTTAAACCTTCAATAGATCTTTATTGCCATTAAGCAAGATCATCAGCCCACATTTAGGAAAATCACTAAAGTTTCAGCTCACAGTTATCACCATACCTAAAACAGCCAGAACTTTTACCTTCCCAAATTCCGAAACCAATTACTTGTAACACAGTCAATGATCGGTCAATTACTTCTGCACACGATATTCAGTGGTTGTCTTTAGTAAAACTTTATGCTCGCCATAAAATACTCAGTAAGAATATACTCAGTACCGCCACGCTATATAATTCAAAGTTCACTCGCGATTTTCAGCGGAACGAATTATCACAACACTCTAAAGTTTCCATAAACAGTTTCTGGTCACTACCAGATACCATTAACACTGGACCATAACGCGGAAGTCATCCCAAAACTTCATGTTACACATAATGCGAAAAGTCACATCCAGCATAACAGCCTCCAATCAAAGCTAGCTCGCGACTCCCTTCTCACTCTCCCACACTCAAAACTATATCTCCTCGCTAGGCGGCCAACCGTCTCGCTTCTCATTGGCTGTCAGCACTTACGACCAATGAGAACTCACTTCTAGGGCGCGGCTCGCGCCAAAATCTAGCAAGCACCAACCACTTCTCTAGGCTCATTGACGTCATCAAATTAAGTAACACAAAACTCTAATTAAATAAAGAAAACAAAATGAACTATAAGCTTTACTCTACATCTGGAAATTTATTACATAGTCGCGAATGTTCTGGCTGTCTTATACATAAGCATACATACTTGGACATCCGACATTCAGTAGTAGGGGAACCACTAGTGGATTCGTTCCCACGTTACAGAGTTGGAACACTTGCCAGTCCCTGTAGAGAATTACATGAATGATTTTTGATAATGCCGAACGTCCCACATACTCTCACGCACGCATTCACATTCACAAGCACCCTAACACACAATACACATATTTACTTAGAATTCTTGAAATTATTATTATACAAAAGTTACAGAGGTTTTCTGAAACTAAAACCTTTCCAGATTTACATATGAACACTGAAAGTGTTATCCGATCATCGTACATAGTCACTGAAGGTGAACTATTACATCACTGTATTTATTTAAATTCTTGACTGTCGGAAAATTACGTTGTTTTATTTTAATTTTACTAACTTCCAAAATACAACTATTTTTGATTTCAGACTTTGACATATTGTTTGTTTTCACAACAGAGGGTTGTACATCAAATATGACGTTCCTCAGTAATTCCTTTATTATTTACTAATATTTTTAGTTCCGTATAATGCAAGTGGCCTGCCAGCGCTACTCCACTGCTTTCACACGCACAGCTGCAACAAATGGTCGTGACGTCAGTCTGCAGGACACAACTCGTCCGTTACTGACCGTATAATACTCTACCGGCTTACATTGCATCCCACATACATTCTGAAGTAAAGCTTTTAATAGACAAATGGGCGATCGCGCACTAGTTGCGACGCCACGAGTACATTACACCTATTTACGTTCAGGTTTAACTGCCAGGAGCTGGATTAATCATCGATTCTCTATCTGCCTTTCTTCATTTTTCTCCTTTCCTGTCACCATTAACCTTGCTATAGACGAAGCAGCATCGAGGAAGAGCTTAACTAATTTTCCTATATTTTTCACTAAAGTTTTAACATATAATGCAAATGTTAAGTGCCTTATAACATCCCCTTCGTGTACATCTGTCAGTTTTCTCTCTCTAGGAACAATACATTCTGTCTGCTAGGCATTGGTAATCCCAGCCAAGAGAAGTCTAGCAGTATCAGACATAGGCCTTACTTGGAGGAACAAATTTCTGAGAATGTACAACTGGAGTGCAGCATTGTATGGTAGTGAAACATGGACTGCGGGAAAAAATGGTTGAAATGGCTCTGAGCACTATGGGACTTAACATCTGAGGTCATCAGTCCCCTAGAACCTTAGAACTACTTAAACCTAACTAACCTAAGGACATCACACACAGCCATGCCCGAGGCAGGATTTGAACTTGCGAGCGTAGCAGTCGCGCGGTTCCAGACTGAAGGGCCTAGAGCTGCTCGGTCACAGCGGCCGGCCTGTGGGAAAACCGGAACAGAAGAGAACTGAAGCATTTGAGAGCTGGTGCTACAGACGAATGTTGAAAATTAAGTGGACTGATAAGGCAAGGAATGAGGAGGTTCTGCGCAGAATGGAAGAGGGAAGAAATATGTGGAAAGCACTGATAAGGGGAAGGGACAGCACGGTAGGACATTTGTTAAAACATGATGTAGTGACTTCCATGGTATTACACGGAGCTGTAGAGGGCAAAAACTGTAGAGGAAGACAGAGATTGCAATGCATCCAGCAAATAATTGAGGACGTAGGTTCCAAGTGCTATTAAGTGCTATTCTGAGATGAAGAGGTTGACACAGGAGACGAGTTCGTGGCGGGCCGCATCAAACCAATCAGAAGACTGACGACTCAAAAAAGCAAAACAAAAACCAAAAAGTAGTTGTCAATTCAGTAACAAATATGATAGGACATTCCATACGCCTCAGTTTTGTTAGGTAGACGACCGTCTGGGAATCGAATAATCGAAAAGGCGAAACTTCCTGGCAGATTAAAACTGTGTGCCCGACCGAGACTCGAACTCGGGACCTTTGCCTTTCGCGGGCAAGTGCTCTACCAACTGAGCTACCGAACCACGATTCTCGCCCGGTACTCACAGCTTTACTTCTCCCAGTACCTCGTCTCTCATTCTGGAAACATCCCCCAGGCTGTGGCTAAGCCATGTATCCGCAATATCCTTTCTTTCAGGAGTGCTAGTTCTGCAAGTTTCGCAGGAGAGCTTCTGTAAAGTTTGGAAGGTAGGAGACGAGGTACTGGCAGAAGTAAAGCTGTGAGTACCGGGCGAGAGTCGTGCTTCGGTAGCTCAGTTGGTAGAGCACTTGCCCGCGAAATGCAAAGCTCCCGAGTTCGAGTCTCGGTCGGGCACACAGTTTTAATCTGCCAGGAAGTTTCATATCAGCGCACACTCCGCTGCAGAGTGAAAATCTCATTCTGGAATCGAAAAGGTGTGTCTCGTAGGTAAAGGCTCTGAGGCGTAGATACTACAAAACATATATTAAAATGAATTTCTCAGCAATAGATCACAGAATTATCAGGAAGCATTGCGAATATTTCCCACACAGACTGGAAAGACGATAGTGAACTTTTCTGGAACTGTCGATACTGAGTGGTGTTTTCGAACAGCTAGTAGTTACACTGAAGGCTTCGCCTCGAAATGCCGTTTAGTTCCATGTAGCGGAGGTTTGGGGGTGTGGTAATGGTTACGGGCTCCCAAAAGGTTCTGTTCGTTCCGCCTAAGAGCATCGCACCAACGTCTACATTCTGCTGGTTACAACGAAAGGGAATCACCAAAATGGTTGAACCCTCGCTACTGAATCCCTGTCTCTGTATATCTCTGTTACACTTTGATGGGTCATTAATACGTAATGCGGCTGTATTTGCACCTTATAATGATTCAATTTCTATCGCGTACCACGTGGTTAATCTGAAATTAGGAAATATTTGATACATTTTGAACATGGCTGCACATCAACAACTGTTAAAGAATTGCATTGGGATTAGACAGCCAACCAGTTTCAGTTAATGGTGATTTTCAGTTAGCCCTTACCATTGTTTCAACGAATTCAAACCCGCCTTCCTCAGAAGAGGAAGAAACAAACCTTGCATTGGCTTCACATTACAAAACTGTCACATAAACTGTGTCTGCAACGGTATTCGCGTCCGTATGTAGGAGTTAAGGCCACCACTGATGTAACTGCCCCTTTTCCATTAATTCTTAATTTTCGATGCATGATGGCTGATTGGTTTTATCATCAAAGTGGGATGAGCAGAAAAAGAGACAGAAACGGCACGTAGGTCTCATGACGTGTGTGGTGGGCAGCCCTCGTCAGCCCAGAAGTGGCAAGTAGTGTGATCACGCAACAGCACGGCTTTCAAAGGCAGTTTCCCATTCCCGCTTACTGCGGGAGGTCCCCAAAGAACATGCGGGGTTGCTCACGTTTCGTTCATGTTAGAGCGGTCAGTGACCTCAGAGAGTGGAAAGCGACAGCGTAGACACAGTGTACACCTGAGCTCGGTCGGCATTTCACAACGCTGCCTGTAAATGTTGTTGAACAGTGTCTCAAGCGACACGTCGGCGCCAGCAGCCGTTAGCTCGGCGCTCATTTAAGCCAGGCTTCTTCCCGCGAATTATTCACTAAGTAGCCTTCAACTGATTGAATTTTGTTTAGACGGCAAAGTAGGGACAAATTCTAGAAGTTTCGACTCCAAAAATCAAATTAAAGCCGGTGGTGAGTCGGTGGTCGGAATAATGAGCGGAGTGCAAAATTTACAGGGAATTATACGAATATGAGTCGCCACCCGCACTTAGGGGGTAGGAAATCAGATATCTGTGTGGTCTTTCATCTGCACACCATTGAGGAACAGATGTCTTCCGTGTCAGAGCTTGTTGACTCCTGACGGACTTATTGTGTTTTGCTCTCTGAAAAATTTGTATTTTAGCGAGCAGTTAGGGCACTGTACTTGTAAACTAAGACGTTCCTGAACTTCGCCTTTCTGGCTGGAAGTTCACGTGTCTCGTCTGTTGTGTGCAGAGAAGCTACAAGACCGTAATCAGATTTAATAGTTTGTGGACGGCAGTCTGCTGTCAAAGGTCCTTGTGTTTTATCATTCAGAATATTCTTAAGGGACGCAGCTTTGCCAAGGGCGCAGATTTCTTGGAGAATCGCCACTCTGTTTCGCCACCACTTTGTATTCACGCTGATATCGTGTTTCGCTCAGGCGTTGTAGGACTGTAAAAGTAACCTGCTGTGATCACTATTAACGTACTTTTTTTTTTTTTGCATCCACTGATGTTCACACCACCTGTTTGGGAGTAGTTTTTTCTAGAGCTTCGTACTGAAGTGACTTCGCATTTGATCTAAGAGAACACATATCCAAAAAGAGGGCAGAACTATGCAGCTGATTAAAGTAATACTACCAATCAGCTAGAACATAGTAGAAGCCACTCTAAACTAATACTAGCAGAGTGGCTATTACTATGTTCTTTTACTGTGTTTTACATGTCTGTTGGACGATTTTGTTATTTTTTCATCTAGATTTAGGTGGGTTGTGACTTAAAATAAATTTGAATAGTGCAGAACCACAATTATTCATTCAGCAGATATCAGTTTCTCTCGTTCATTGATTTTGTTGTTTTGTGTTCCTTTTAGTAATGTTCAGATACAATAGTTAATTCGACTGAGCTTCAGGACGAAAATATAGTCTGAATATCATAGAAAATCATCGAACAATTCGGGGCCTGTGTTCTAATGCTAGGATATTCATTGTGATGTTACTATTTGTTGTTGTCGGTTAGGTATTGTTTCTAATTACTACCTCCAGGGAGTATTTATAATTCACAGGCCCACTCTTCGTATCGCGTTAATTAAATCTGTTGCACAATTTACACACTTGTATGTACACTTGATTTGTCTGCCTCTATACTCCGAGAGTTAAGAAGTGTATAACATACACACTCAACCCACAAACGAGGAAGGATACTAGAAATCAACATTTTTTGCTTCTAACATTTCCAATGCTGCTTGCTGTAGGTAAGGCATTTTCGATTCCTGAATTTCTCGCTAGAATGCAGTAAAATATGGTAATGTAAGTGGCACCAACTAGCGAATGTTTCACGAATAATTAGAGGAAATTTGAGAGCGGCCGGCCGGAGTGGCCGAGCGGTTCTAGGTGCTACAGTCTGGAGCCGCGCGACCGCTACGGTCGCAGGTTCGAAACCTGCCTCGGGCATGGATGTGTGTGATGTCCTTAGGTTACTTAGGTTTAAGTAGTTCTAAGTTCTAGGGGACTGATGACCTCAGACGTTAAGTCCCATAGTGCTCAGAGCCATTTGAACCAATTTTTTTTTGAGAGCGAAACATTTCCCGTTGCCTGTAGTCAGAAAAAGTTTCTTGTTTACTGACGATGCTTGCGGATTATAGTGTGTTATTAACAAGTTTCATTTTGTGAGTGTATTGTGGCTGAGTTCTTGTGTTTCATTTTATTGCGAGTAACTGTAGCTTAAGGCAAGTCCGAAAGTCTTGAATTCAGAGAACAATTTACTAGGCAAAATTTAGAACGTAGGCTTACGATCAAAGTGGTGGTACTTGGTACACTCAAACCCGATCTAAACACCAACCAAGAACAAAAACAATGCCAATCCAGGCAACGATATACACGTAATTTCAACGGAGCAATTTACGGCAGCACGTTTAACCAAAGACGTCACATTTAGAATAACAAACGGTACCAAAAATATAGCGTTTTGTAGAGTCCTTTAACGTGGCGCATCACACAGCATATTTTTGTTACACGCAAGTATAAATACGAGAAGCAACAGACACTAAAATAACACGTGAGCTGCTCGGTTTGCTTCTCTCAGCTCACCATACAACAAAACCTGTAACGACACGGGACACCCCTTCTCCGTCGCGCGAACCTATAAAGACCATCGACTGATCACACACAAAAAATTCAACACCTGAGGTTTGGAACTGAAAACAGGAGGAGCATTAAGCGTGCAGCGGACATATCAAACATCGCATTAAAGTTACTTTAACCCATAGGTAGACTTGTCGTGGGCAGATCCAGCAACTGAGTGGCCACAAAGACTGCTTTTACCAGTACTAGAAATATATACACAGAGATAGAGTGTGTTCCAAAGTTAGTGTAAATAGTATGAGTAAGGATTCAAATTACTGACGAGATAACGAGTCGTTTGATATCAAACATGGATCTATCAGTTAATTAACTTAAAAGTTCATTACTAAAACTGATTGGAGCGAGAAAGTTAATTTTATGTGACCATTACATCACAGTGATAGCATGCCTTCAAAGCGGATATCGGATGGAGAGGCTAAATAATTTCCCCTTTCCCCGAGTAATTAATGTTACTGTTTTTCAATATGGAGGTTGCCTTCAATTTTCAAATACTCTGTATGTCCAGCAGGGACGGGGTCGCGGAGAAACACCAATTCAGTGTGTCCTGCTGTGAGTTGGTGCCTAACCTGACACGGAAACCTAATCTTCAGACGGCAGAGTCACGCCTTCAGTCTTGGACACAAGAACCGCTTACCTTTGCCCCTCCTGTTGAGTTGGCATCGTGCACCTTCTCGCATACCGCAGAAATGCAATGTGGAGAGGTTTCCATGTTTAAAAAAGTCCTAAGAGACCAGCTGTCAGCCCCGGTTGTAAGCAGGTGTTAGGAGATGCAAGACGTGCCGCTTCGCAAATGGCAGTAACGCGGAAATGGCCATCATCTTAACCAAGACCGTCATTTTAACTCTTGGAAGCTTTCTCGCGTACCTTTCAGCTGGTATCATCTACTACGAATACATGTCAAACCCTACCTAGTCGTCGAATGTGGGGTGTCTAGGAAACCTGTATTCTCGGATCGCTAGACAACATTCAAACAAATCGTATTAATGAGTTTTATTAAGAAATGAACAACAACAACACTTAACTTTGTGTTACACAGATGTGTCGCAAGCAAAGGGCGACTTGCACCATAAGCAAGGTTCTTCAGTACAAACAACCCTAGTACAAGCGAAGTAATAGAGCTGACGCTTCTATCCAGGTTGCTAGTCTTGAAGCTTCTCTTCGACAGGGCAGCGACACGCCGTGCGCGGCGCTTAGGTCCTCTTCGCCTAGGGGCCGCTGCTGTTGCGTTGTCGTCCTGGACAGCGGTCGATCAGCGGGACATTGGCTGACGTCTTCTTCACAGCCCTCTCTGCTCTACCGTTCCAGACTGGCATGCCAGCGCTTGACTTTACGCCGTAACAACACCAAAGGTGAATATTATACGCAGGCGTTCTGTTCCACAGATACGACTGCAGTAATGTAGTTAGCTACCTACGTACATCTTGGTCTCTCTGCTCCTGTTTTTTGCAGCTCAACTCTCGTGGTTCACTGTTAATATGATTGAGGTATAGTTCTCTTAAGCATTTTCACGGTCTCTCTAGCGTTCCATCACAACTGTATTTCCTCTTTGAATTTCATGTGTCTTCGCGGTTTATATCTCCTGGCCTATAGCAGGATAAGTGTTCCCCATTTCCGCCAACATTAATGGAGATGCTATTTTATTGCTTGTAACAGGGCCGCATCCATTTATGTTTTTACGGTTATAGTTTCTTTGCATTTTAACTTCTAAAAGGGGCTGTCACTTTCTGAAGCTTTCCCCTGTCCGCTTTCAACTAACATTTATCGGCATCTAGCCCACTGCATCCTCTGAAAATAGGTGCAGCCTGCCTAGTCAAACGGCATACACTAGTTTTCAATAATTAATTGAACAGAGTAAAATAAAGGGGGATACAATAGGTGAAGTCTGTGATGAGCTTATAACGTATAAAAGGCATTACAATAATAAAAGGCGATGAAATAGGACACGACAAAAGTCATATTGTTAAAAAGAAGAAGAGTCCACCGTTGACATATGCTCAAGTACCAATATTCTACCGAGCGAGGTGGCGCAGTGGTTAGCACACTGGACTCGCATTCGGGAGGACGACGGTTCAATCCCGTCTCCGGCCATCCTGATTTAGGTTTTCCGTGATTTCCCTAAATCGTTTCAGGCGAATGCCGAGATGGTTCCTTTGAAAGGGCACGGCCGATTTCCTTCCCCATCCTTCCCTAACCCGAGCTTGCGCTCCGTCTTAGAGACCTCGTTGTCGACGGGACGTAAAACACTAACCACCACCACCACCAATATTCTAGATAATGGCATAAGTAATAAACACTTTTGATAGTGCACATGATAATATTAAAACCATAAAACAAATCGCTAAAGAAACCACAATGAAAGAAAACACATGCTGCCCTCTGTTATCGCTAACGCCAGAATTCCGCATAGGCGACAAGTGGTTGGAGGAACGTGACCGCCAGAGCGCCCCTCGTACCCTGCAGCACTCTGTTGCAAGAAAAGAATGATAAAATTTCATAGTTTATTACTTCTGTCATTATCTAGAATATTGGTACTTCAGCATATGTCAACGGTGGACTCTTCCTCTTTTTAACAATCTGACTTTTGTCGTGTCCTATTTCATCGCTTTTTATTACAGTAATGCCTTTTATTCGTTATAAGCTCATTACAGACTTCAACTATTGTATCCCCCTTTATTTTACGCTGTTCAATTAACTATTGATAACTAGAGTATTGTATGCCGACATTAGCGACGTCTGGTGAACTTACAACACAATCGTCTTGTGGCTACTGTACGGCAGCTTGTTTTGAACAGTAGTGCTACTGAGAACATGACTCGTGCATATGGTGTTATTTACACATATTTGACGATGCTGGTGCTGATTTTGCATTTAACATTTGACGATGCCACTATGACTGCAGTACATTAGGACTTTGTTTTTATAAAACAGGTATACCTCTTCATACTTAAGGCGCGCAAATGCATATATTAGTCAGTAGTACTTTTCATTATGGTCTATTTATTGTTTTTAATCTGTAGACAATTTGCGAGTGTCTTTATGTTTTTTTCCATTTTTTGCTGCAGATCTGATGATGGTCATTATAGACCGAAACCGGTAATCTGTTAATAAAACGTTTGTGACCATAGACGTAAATTAAAGGAAACTTATAGTAGAAACCCTCACCTTATAGTGGAGGACATTATCTTCCTGAAATGTAAGACGAGGATGGTTTGCCATGATGGGCAACAAAACGGGGTGTAGAATATCGTCGATGTGCAGTAAGAGTACCAAGGTTGACAAGCAAATGCGCTACGCTGTGAAATGAAATGGCACCCCAAGAGACCATCATTCCTGGTTGTGGACCGTATGGTGGGCGACAGTCAGCTTGATATCCCATCGCAATCTGGTGAGTCTCCAGACTCGTCTTCGCTGATCATCGGTGCTAAATTCGAAGCGGTACTCATCAGTGAAGAGAATTCTACCCCAGTCAATGTGATTCTAGTCCGCATGTGCCCGACACAACTGCAGGCGAACTTGTTAATATAGAGAGGTCAACTGTTGTCGGTGCGAGGCCCGTCGCGATCTCAGCCCCCACTTATTAAGCTGCTTATTAATGATCCTCGTTGTCACTGAAGCACCAGTTGCACGTCAGATCGATGACAGTGATGGAGTCGTGGATGACGCGCTCTTCTGACGACATCTCGCTCACTTTCTGTCGTCTCATTTGGTCGACTATTTCCTTCTTGACGCTGTATTCACTGACGGAACACATTTATCCGTCAACCGCCGAAGTTTACAATTTTGCATTTTCCACCGATATACGGATGTATATCAATTTGTGACCAGTTTGCGTAACTCCTTCGTGATGCACAGTCTTTTTATTCCCTAGGAGTGTATCAGCAAAAAAGTAAATAACTCTCCGGCTGACAGGGAAATGGCGTGAGGTCCCAGTCGCCGCAGATGTATCGCTTGTGCTAATCACGGTTAATAACATTTCATCCCTTTGAAGTAATAGAAAAGTGTAGACACTATAATCTCCCCAAAACGCGTCATAGTATGACTTGTCGTGATAATTCTTGGGAAATGTCACGTCTCTGGCTAGGTGTGCTAGCCAGGGGTTAACTTCTGGGGTTATTAGTATTTGACTATGAAAATGAAAAGAGATACAGTCTGTACATTTCTTACATAGTCCTGGCACCATAGTTCCGATCTTTGTATGTCCATCCTTGGTAACAGATGGTTAGAACGACTTTGGCTGTTCGTTATGAAATGAAAATTAAAACACCTAAATCTGTCTCTTTTGCACTACTGTTTGAATGTTGTCCTAACTGTCATCGGTTGAAGGACGAAGTGACAATTCCGTGTAAACCAGAGATCTACAGATACCGGTCATTTAATACTGGATCGTTTTACATCTGCACATTGTGACACCTCCTACTGCTGCCTGCTGGCACTTCCACGATCAGTGAAAGTGTAGTGCCCTTTTTCTATGCCCAGCCAGTATTCTTCACCTCGTCGAGATACGTGAAAGCGGGGCGACATAACACTACCTGTTATTGCAGTCAATATTTGTTGATAATGTCTGCACTTTGTACTACTTTGAGTCTATATTAGGGTTCACACTAATCTTTTAAAGTCTCTTCCGCTAATAAGTTTAGATTCAAATTATCACTATCGGCTAGCTGCGTTATTTAGTGGCTGCCATCAAAGATGCGCGTTCACAGTTACTAGGCGGCCTATTTGCGTTTCAAAATTAATTGAAATCCCTGATTTGCGTAGCACATATACACCGAATTAATTCCTTCGAAAGACGCAGGGTCACTTAATACAGCACGATGTTTTATCCACTGAAAATTATTCCCTTTAAGATTAATATGGAATAAGCTATTATTATTATTATTATTATTATTATTATTGTCCTGATATAATCCAATACACGATTCACTTCTCGTGATACTCTGTTCGAAATTGTAGGGCACTATAGTTTTTCCATAACTCGGTTGTTTGTTTGATATGATTCACTACGATGAATGGTCACACTTCAACGTGACAATAAATGTCCAAACAGGGTCTATAATCGGAAGTCAAATTATGATGCTGTGTTTGGATAGTAGTTTCGGCAACAACTAAAGTTCTTAAATTGGATTTAATGACATCGATCTTTTATCGATTGACATTGTAAGGTGGCAGAATAATTGAAGGTTATTTTCGCACCTTACATGAGAGCTTTATTCATCGCAATGGGAAGGTGAATATGACACCTAACTCAATTGGGCGGTAATGAGCAAATTTGCCTAGCAGTATGTATTGCAAAAAGCGATGACATTCAATCGAACATAATTAACACATCGTTCCTGTAATAAATGTATGAGCGGAAGGTAAAACAAGCAGGGAGAGACGTTTTAGTCTGGAATTTCAGAGCGGCGAGCAGAGGCAAGGCAGCGCTGCAGGGGGTACCACGGAAACCACTTAAGGGGGAGTCCCAGGTGGAAGGTCAATGACCCACCAGGTGACTCAGACGGGGAGAGCGAGTATAACGGGCCATCTAAGGGAGGAAAGGAAAGAAAGCTTTTAGAAAGCTGCTTTTTCGAATTCCAAAGGGATGTGAACAAGACCAGTGACGCATTTTCGAACACGTGTCCAGCGAGTGGTACACACGTGAGAGAGTCAACATACGCATTAAGCGTCTGGAATGGGCACAAAACGTCCGATTGGCAGTAATTCGTTAGGAAGGAGAAAAGAGCCAAAGTTTCAACGCAATTTAATGGTAGGGACCTTGCGATTGGTAGAGAGAGTTTCCACAAAATTGGTCGAAAAAAACCGTGACATGAACAACGAAAAACCCAGGTTGGGAGACAGTTTGGCTATGAGTAAGACAAGATGGAAATTTCGGGGGACTCTTCTCTGAACTGGCGTCAAGTGCAGATGCAGATGCAGAGAAGAAATTTGGGTGAACACTGCGTTCACAGAGCTGACATACAGCTAGAAATTAGCGGTAGCATCGTTTAGCTGCAACTGTGGAGAAATGATCCAGCTAATTAGTCAATTGTTCTTGCGAGAACTGAGAGGGCATTATAATATGCACACTGCTCCAGCCCTGTGCATGTATATCGCCACTTTCTAAGACTAGGAATGAGTACATGTTTTCTCGCATGACGAGAAACGTAGGGAAAGTTTCTGCTGGGAAATTCAGCAAAGGTTTAATTAGTTTTATAGGAATTTCAGAGGAAGAGCGCGGCCTAGCAGACGACAGCTCATCACAGCTCTAAGTAAATTCCGCGTGCAGAGGTGTAGAACTGTTGATTCACCAGCTTGCGTCCACTGTAAACTCTAGCGACCTTGGGTAATCTTTTGCTCAATTTGTCACATCGCTAACCACCCACCATAGACTTGATTATCATTCTAAAAATATTACCGAAATTTGAACTGGAATCGGACGATTCTCATAGTACTGACCAACACCATAACATTAGCGTAGGAACAATTTTGTAAAGAAACATCTAGTTAAACGTTAATACTGTTGTGTTTAGAATTATTTAACTTTCTGTGGGGTAAGATTTAATATTGTTGTGTTTAGGATTATTTCAGTTTTTGATGTTGACGAGAAGCATGATCCTGACAACTGTTCTTTGTTGTGTAAAAGCGTGAATTTTTGTGCTAATATTCCGACATTAAACATGCCATTTCAACTTACACAGTTCTCTTCAATCCTAGAATAAGTAAACCCCAAAAAATACTGCACCTTACAACATGTTCGCTGTCTGTTTTCGTACTTTTGACAATAACGTAAACGAACAGGAATTTACTTTTAATTAAGCTGGCTTCCAATGAAATTCGCTATTTCACGCAGTGGCACATTAACTTAAGAGCTGCAGATACTCAGGACTCAAGTGCTAAAAGCTCGTACACTAAAATCTCAAACACAGAAACTGACAGATGCTAAAGACTGCCAAACACTAAAGACTCCTAGACGCCAAAGACATTAACAATACTTTCGTTCGGTTTATATGGTAGTTGTGAAACAAATGGGTCGTTCGTTAGAAGCTCTTCGAATAAAGCCCCTTGCTACATTGCACATGATACTCTACTCCATTGGCTCTTATTATTCTTTTATTCAACTTTCTCTACATTAAAACGGGAATCCGAGATTTTATTTTAAATATGGGAATTTTTCATGGCCAGTTTGAATAAATTTTAGTTTCAAAAAAGACCAGATATGTAACGAGGGGTTACAACACGAGACTGGATTCCTCCCAGTTTACATTGGTCAAGAGGCCTGAAGCTGGTGTAATGCAACACCGAAACTGTCTTTTTATACAACAAGAGACGGATGCATGTGTTTTAATTTTCATTGCGTAGTTAAGATTTTCAAATGTCGAAGCCTTCCGCAGTACGGAATCCACGAGCCACGCCTGGTATTTAAGATCTTCGGGAAATGAGGGGACACAGCATCAAGTTCGCCGCCATTGTCTGCGGCGGGTGTGAGACGTGAAGCGGAGTGCCGCTGATGAGGACACCGCAGGTGTCGTGGGACTGCCGCATCCTACCGCAGGACACGGACGCCGCTGTTTGGCCGGGGCCCCAGGGACGCAGGCTGGGGAGCATCAGGGTCTCCATGGAAACGCCGCGGCTAATCTGGTAGGGTGGCTGACAGAGCGGGCCCACCGCGTCTCACGTTGCTGTCTCTAGCTCCAGGCGCTACAACACGTTGTTGTGATTGTCCAACATAACTACTACACATCATTGCCGTTACCCATGTTATTCAGTACTCTGCAAGGTATCATTAACTCTTACACTAGAATTGATCGTACGTATTCCACGATATGTTGTCAGAGAAATGGCTCAAATGGCTCTGAGCACTATGGGACTTAACATCTGAGGTCATCAGTCCCCTAACCTAAGGACATCACACACATCCATGCCCGACGCAGGATTCGAACCGCTGACCGTAGCGGTCGCGCGGTTCCAGACTGAAGCGCCTAGAACCGCTCGACCACTGCGGTCGGCTGTTATCAGAGAACCAATGGTGATTTGTTCCATTGTGTTGCTATGTAGCAGTGCCTCACTGCTAAAGTAAAGCCTCCTAATAATTCGCTGAAGTATTACAATTACGATTATGGCTCCACGTCAGCTGTAGAACGTTTCAGAACATATGAAAGTCTGTGCCGGACGAGGACAGGAACACGGCTGTACCGCGAGCCTGCGGCTCATCACTTAAGCTGTCTGAGCACGATTCCAGGCGCGGCTGAGCGTTTAACGTCAACACAGTGTCTCGGAAACTGCACTGCAGTGTTATAATTACACATTGCCCCTGTGAGCTGTGCTCACTTTATGAGTGGTGATGGTTAGTGTTTAACGTCCCGTCGACAACGAGGTCATTAGAGACGGAGCGCAAGCTCGGGTTAGGGAAGGATTAGGAAGGAAATCGGCCGTGCCCTTTCAAAGGAACCATCCCGGCATTTGCCTGAAACGATTTAGGGAAATCACGGAAAACCTAAATCAGGATGGCTGGAGACGGGATTGAACCGTCGTCCTCCCGAATGCGAGTCCAGTGTGCTAACCACTGCGCCACCTCGCTCGGTGCTCACTTTACGTTTCATTGTGTATCGTGTGTCCATTTTCCGTATGTCTAGCAATTTTTGCGCAAGAAATGTCTGAAAACACGTAAGTACTTACGAATAACCCTCTATGTTCCATCCGTCCCCCATTTGCAAAACGAAAATTCGGCAAATATTTCTTTATATTGTTACATTTGACTATAATGTTAATTAAAACAATCATACATTAATGACTTCCACACTGAAAAAGAAATTGCCACCAAACTCTAAATAACTGGGTTTCAATTGTGCAGTTCTCAATAATGCTTCGTTCTTCTCAACTGCACTGTGGGACAAAGGTTTTAGGTAACTCGGTCTTTCCTGTTGGTTAATTTCTACAGGCAACCACTGATGTTTCCTTCTTTTCTCCAAGGACAGGAAAACTACGTAGAAATTTACTCAGACTAGATACCTAAGTTGCTGACAAGAATAACATACAGAAGAATGAAAAGAAAAATGAGGACCTGTTAGATGCTGATCAGTTTCGCTCTAGGAAATTTAAAGGCACCAGAGAGGCAATTCCGTCGTTGAGATTAGTATTGCAGCGAAGATTTTAAAACAAGTCAAAACACGTTCATAAGATTTAGCGACCTAGTAAAAGCGTTCGACAATAAAACCAATACAAAATGTTCGAAATTCCGGGAAAAATGGGGGTAAGCTATAAAGAAAGATGGGTAATATACAATGTGTACGAAAACCAAGAGGAGATAATGAGACTGAAAAACCAAGAACGATGTGCTCGGATTAAAAAGAGAGGGATGCAGTTTTTCGCCCCTGCTTTACATATTATACATGGAAGAAGCAATGATGGAAACGAAAGAGAGGTTAGAGAGTGGGACTATAATTGAAGGTTAAAAGACATCAGTTCGCTGATGATATTGTATCCTCAGTGAAAATGAACTAGAATTACAGGATCTTTTAAATGGAATGAGCGGTCTCATAAGTGTCCCACGAACTACAGGCGTAAGGTTGCCTCCGTGTGGAACGGCCGGGCCAAATAAGGATCCAAGTGACGTGGCACGAGCTATCGGTCGTGCAACGGTTCAGAGTACAGAATACGAATTGATAGTAAATCGAAGAAAGACGAATGGAACGAAAAGCAGAAGGAAGAGAATAGACATCACAACTGCGGATCACGAACTAGACCAAGTTAAGGAATTTGGCTACCTAGATAGCAAACTGGTGGACGGTGCAAGGAGGTCATAAAAACACGCCACCACTGGCAAAAAGGGCATTCTTGGCCAAGAGAAGTCTGCAAGTATCAAACTTAGGCTTTAATTTTGGGAAGAAATTTCTGAGGCTGTACATTTGAAGCAGAGTATCGTATGGTAGTGAAATACGGACTGTGGAGAAATCGGAATAGAAGAGAGTAGTAAAATACTTCGAAACTAAATTACAAAGTAAAATAATATAGAGGTAAGTTTGCTTCCAAAATCTATTTTCTTCTTGTTTTAACAACTTCTAATTCTTTCTTTATGAACATATCATATTATAACGACTTACTAGGAAACTTAACAGTAATAAAATACCGTCCATGTGACCTGAAGTTTAAATATATATTTAAAAATTATGTATGAAATGCCCGTGTATTAGGGAATATGTATTCTTTACGACTAATGCCTGGGATAGAAATTATCATTTCATTATACACGACACTTAACATCGTAAACAATCAGTATCTTCAGCTTTTTGAAATCCTACATGCGCTAAAATTAGTTTAAAAGCCACGTGCTACCTGTTATATTATGGAAATTACATTACTTATGTGGGAACTTGCTAAAATTAGTTAAAAAACCACGTGCTATGTGTTTCATTATGGAAATTACATTACGTACTTATGAGAAGCTTCGTATTAATGTTTCACAAACGATACTGCGGATTACATCGACATCTCTTGCAACATGTAGTTGAAGAGTAACGTAACATACATTATCAATATACTATTAAGTTTCATGTGGGGTAACAACGTTTCAATCTGTTTGTACGTTTAAACTGAGTATTTTTGAGGGACCATACAGCAATGCCATAATATGGGTGAGGGACTGTTTCTGGAGAAAATATTTTTTTATGCATTGATAAGTAATTATAACACCTTTCCGGTGTTTGGTATTAAATTGTCTTTTTTCTTATTTTGTTAATATTAGCGAAACTCGTTAGTCGATGTTAGTAAACATCTTACGTAAATTTTTATCGTTTAAAATCTTTCACTAGGTATTATGTAAAAAGAAAACTATACGCTATCTGGTACAAACTATGTTATGGAGATTGCATTTAACATAAGAGAAATAAATTATGTGAAACGCCATAATGTATACAAGCAAGCCAACCGCAGGTTAAAGTTTTTTTCCTAAGTAAGACATATGAGCTGTGAGTAGGAAATATGCAGTCACCCAAGCAGTCATGTTATCATCTGCGTGAAACTCCCGACGCAATCATTGCAAAATATGTGGAAATCTCCAGTAAATAAACTTGTCTTTTATTATTGGAAATGAATCGTTATTTTAATTATTTTTATTTATTTCGTGTCAGGAGCAAACTAAAACATTACTGCATACATTGCTGCATTATATTACTACATACACTATGGTTTATAAATTAAACCAGTGAAAGAATAATATACATATACACACATAGGTTACTGAAATCTGGTTTCGCAGGACAGAGCGGTTCAGGTTGTGGAAAGGGGCCAAGGTCAATTACTGTTAGTTATACAAAAACACAGACAACTTTGTTCCTCAAACCAATGCACAATTTTCTCTTTAAGAGGCGGCCGGGGTAGCTGAGCGGTTCTAGAAGCTACAGTCTGGAACCGCGCGACCGCTACGGTAGCAGGTTCGAATGCTGTCTCGGGCATGGATGTGTGTGATGTCCTTAGGTTAGTTAGGTTTAAGTAGTTCTAAGTTCTAGGGGACTGATGACCTCAGAAGTTAAGTTCCATAGTGCTCAGAGCCTTTGAACCATTCTCTTTAAGATAACAAACATCAATTCACTGCTGAGGACCCAAGTAACTTTTCCAGAATAAGTTTAAGTGATTGTTTTTAAAACACCAGGATTTAGAGTAACGGCTGAAGGCCTTACTTAAGTAAAATTACAGTATCTTCTCGGCTAAAGGCCGAAATAATATTTCAAATCAGCTCAGGAAACTCTTTAAAAGCTAAGCATTTACAAATTCTGGCTAAAGGCCATAATTAAGGAAAATTCAACTTAATTCGTCGGCTGGAAGCACAATTAAGAAAAATTTCTTTACATAGTAAAGGAGAGACTTTAAGAATAAACCTTTACACAGTACTACAGAAAAACATCTTAAGAAAACTTGAAGTATCTTGTCGGCTGAAAACCCAAGCAATTACTCAAGAATAATTAAAGACAACCATAAGGTAAACATTTACAGAACACTGCTGAAGGCCGTTTCAAGAATTCAGGATAATAAAGAGAAACCTTACAGACAAGGGTTTACATATTAAAGCCACAGATTCTGAAACAAACGCGGCTGAATGCCTAAATGCAGAGCAACAAGAATTTTAAATGGAACACAGCTGAAGGCCTAATCTTAAAGCTGTAATGAAGTTAGGCTGATGGCCATATAATAAACATAAAACAGACAATATTAATACACGGCTGAAGGCCTGGCACAGTCTTTGCGACCAAATAAAACGACAATCACAAACAACAAACAGTGGTGCTCAGAAGTGTTCCAAGGGTCGGCTTGGCGAGGAAGCTCTATCAACAGTTTAGGTGAGACAGGCAGCCAAACGTAACACTAAACAATCGGGTGGCAGCGCGACCAAGGGACGGCTGACGAACTAACCAACAACCAAATCAATTCCTTATCTCGCAACCGACCGACTGGCTACTCCAATAGGTAGACAGCATTCAACTGCTCAGCGGAAATCACAGAAGCTACACGCAGTTCCACGTAAACACTTGCACCAAGGACTCCGACAATCCTAAAACCAATCACAGTGGTTGGTTGGTTGTTTGGGGAAGGAGACCAGACAGCGTGGTCATCGGTCTCATCGGATTAAGGAAGGATGGGGAAGGAAGTCGGCCGTGCCCTTTCAGAGGAACCATCCCGGCATTTGCCTGGAGTGATTTAGAGAAATCACGGAAAACCTAAATCAGGATGGCCGAACGGGGGATTGAACCGTCGTCCTCCCGAATGCGAGTGCAGTGTCTAACCACTGCGCCACCTCGCCCCGGTTCCAATCACAGTGGAACAACAAGGAGAAATGACAAGTCTCACACACACAGAGCTTCCATTAGCGGTTGGTGACTAAATACACGTCGTCCGATGAGACGATCGACCGAACGACCATCCAAGGTCATCCCCACTCGAGTTATGATTGTCGGCAACGGTCGAGCAAGTCTTGGCTGTCTGGAGCTCACTGCAGCTGCAACCCGACTCAAGTCGATGTCCGTTCGGAACTCGGAGACAGGGCGACCCGAGCACAGTGTCTCGGACCCAATCATGCAGAGGTAACTCTTGCCCATCGGCGACGACATCTCTGCACGACGAAGGAACCGACCCACGTCCGGCAACATGAGCAACTGACGAGACCCAGAAACGGTCGAAAGACCAAATACACGTTGCCCCATGAGACGACTGACCGAACGACAAACCAACGGTCGTCCCCGCTCGAGTCTCCTTCCGTCGGACAGTGCATGTGTGTCCTCAGCAGCTGGGCGACTACTGGCTGTGCAGACCTTACTGGAGCTCCATCCCGATTGAACTCCCGACAAACGACGACCCGGAAATACTAACGGTCGCTCCATAGAGAGTACGACAGTGAACTTATCGATAAGCGCTGCTGCTGCCACTCACGGGCAAGCAAACCAGTAACCTAGTGACGCCAGCAAATCGAATTAAAAGAAAAACAAGGCGACAGAACCATAAAAACAAGATGACGAGCAATAAACGGTATTACCGCGAGCCGCGTACGGCTCAGTTATATTAGCAAACATGTGTTAATTTAACTGCACAATGGATGCCCAAAATTTAGCAACGTCCAGTGCACCTTGTGTAGCATTTACAAGATCTTCCATAGTGCACACAGTTGGAGGTAATGTGCATTGTAGCAGATGTGATGATCTGTTACAGTGCACATTACCTCCAACTGTGTGCACGACAGCTCCACAGTCACACTTGAGAGACACCACCTGGAAGCCCCATCCGTGCAGGTTGCTCTTCGATCTTGTGACACAGGAATGTAGGCGATTAAGTGATTACCATGTGGAACATTCTTCTGTGTGGCCTGGGGGAAGAGCTTCTTGTGGACTCAGCCACTCCTCCAGATACCGGCATCTGGCCTGCCGTCTCCTCTCAGGTGTTGGTGCGGAGTGTCAGCGACTGCTTCTGTACTGCGAAGAAAGCTCTTTCTATACAGAAGTCTTTGCTGTGTCGGTTGATGGTCATGTAGTGGGTGGGCTATGCATGTTAATGTCTTTTTCATTTCATTTTGTGCTGCTGTATCCCGTCGGATGTCCGGAGGGGCTATGCCGGATAAGTAGTGCAGTTTTTCCACAGATGTGGCTCTCAGACAAACCGTGATGATACGACATGTCTCGTTCAGAGCAACAACAACTTTCTTGGCGTGTGTGGATCTGCACCATACTGGTCAAGCGTACTCGTTCAGCTGCAGAGTAGCATAGGCCAATGCGAATGTATGCACTGTATTTGCCTATGCTACTCATGTTGTTCCTGTCAGCTTCCTAACAACATTTTTCCTGGCAGCCACTTTTTGCTTTGTTTTTAAGCAGCGCTCTTGTATGTGAGAGCACATTACAACATTAAAATCTGACTTCTGGTCAACTGAAAAGCCATGTTCCGTTTCTGAAGCGGTATCAAACAACACCATCGTCTTCAACACTAATCACGACAATTATAACAAGACGACGATTAACAAAAGTAAAGCGAAGGTATTTATGTGTAGTCGTTATATATCAGGTCATGCTGAGGGAATCAGCTTAGGAAATGAGTTACTAAATGCAGTAGATGATATTGCCTATGCGGGCAGTAAAGACGATATATAATGCAGACTGTCAGTAGCAATTAGTGCGTTTCTCAAAAAGTGAAATATTTCAACGTCTAATACAAATTTCAATATTAAGAAGTCACTTCTGATACTACGAGTGTAGAGCGTGACCTGAAATGTGTGAGGTAAGCAGTGCGGACAAATAGAAGCTTTTGAAACGCGGTACTACAGAAGAATGATCAAGACAAGATGGATAAGATCGGATTCGTGGTATAGAGAAGAGAACAGATATTGAAGCATAACTTCACTAAAAAATGAAGGATCCTTTGATAGGACACATTTTGAGGCACCAAGAAATTTTCAGTTCGGTGATGGAAGGAGGAGTGTATAGTAAAATTTGGATACGGAGATCACAGTAAGCAGATTCACTTGGTTGTAGTTGTCACGCAGAGATGAAAATGGTTAGCGCTGGATAGACTTCTGTGGAGCGCTGCTTCAAAACACTTCAGACTGAAGGCGCAATAACTAACATAACGTTTTGATAAGAAGCTTCAGTTATCAGTCTTCTGACTGGTTTGATGTGGCCTTCCATTAATTTCTCTCCTATGCCAACCTCTTCATCTCAGAGTAGCACTTACCTTCCCAATTATTCGCTGGATGTTGGATGCACTCCAGCCTCTCCCTTCCCCTAAAGTTTTTACCCTCTACAGCTCCATCTAATAACAACGAGGTAATTTCCTGATGTCTTAACAGGTGTCCTGTCTTCCAGTCTCTTCTTGTCAGTATTTTCCACCCATTTCTCTCCTCGTCGATTCTGCAGAGAACCTTCTCGTTCCCTACCATATTGTTCACACCATTCTTACTGGAGGCTATTATCTCGCGAGGCACTCAAATGCAGTACGGTACCAATTATTGTACCTGTTATCTTCTACGAGTTTAAATCTACAGCGGGAAGCAGATATCGTTCGTACTAATTTATTGGGAAGCTGAAAGTACGGAGGACACGTGTGTACTATACACATAAAGAGCGATGTTCATTGTTTAGGTTCCATGTAGAAGCGTCTAAGGTACAGTGTAGTTCCTTAATGAGATATGGCTTATTTATGAGATATTCTAATCGTAAAGCTGTCTCTTGCTCGCTTATTAACTGAACTACCTGCACACTTGCATAACTATGTACAGGATCAGCCGCGTAAGGTCGTCGCCTCTAATAGTTCAGAATCGATTTGAGAGGTGGAATCTATTGGTGGGTTATGTTAGTTATCTTTGGCTTTCATACAGCTGCTTTTTTTATTCCTGTAGTCATTTTCTCTAACTACACAATTTTTTTTTCATTACATACCACCAAACTGGTACTGATGATCTTCGATATTCTTATGCAAATCTTCTCATCGACGTCCAGGCAGAATTTCAGAATTATCTTATCGGACAAATGTGACACAGAACGTTTGGAAACTGACCATCTTGAGCGTGTTCAAAAAAATATATACACTGTTAATATGAGCGATATAATTGCCCGATAGACGATTACAGAAGAAAGTGATGGCAGCACCTGTAGGTTGTACGCAGCATCACAACCGTTTCTGTCCACGCGTACTTGGCAACAAGCGTGAATTGCGGCTTAGAACATCGCTTCATGTAGACAGAGCGCTATTTTTGTAGGTCAAGCTATAAATATTACATACAAGAAAGCTTTTTCTGTGAAGGCCTGCGCTTTTCAATTGAAATCTTCGGCGCGTGAGCGTGTGTGTGTGAGCGTGTGTAGAGAAAGAAGGGTGTTGATGAGAGAAGGTCGGTAGAGGCAGTTGAAAAACGGAAAACGGGGTAGAGGGGGGAGGTTTTTGCAAGCATTACTGATAATAGGTTCACAATACCGGTGCATGCCGCGACTTACCAGGTCAAAAGAGCGCATATTCAAACAATAGCTTCACAAGAACGTTTGAACCGCGCTACTCTTACAAGATTTCGCACAGGGCACTTATCTGAACCGCACCAAAACATTACATGAAGTCCAGAGAGCCCCGATGATCGAATGATGACTGTCTGTGGTGGAATTAGTAACGGAAGGCTGTGTCTTGACGCAGGCGTCTACGAAGTTCTCTGACTCCATAAAGACTTCATTCTTCAATTTATGGCGGCGGGGGAGTTTCCGCACAGCTTCTTCCGAGTTTAAACTTCGTCTCCGGGGAACGAAAATCATCCTGAATAATCGATGCTACTCTGTTCACCGGCTGTCAGCGGAATTCTCCGTAATAAATTCAAAATGCCTCTTCTTTAATTCCGCTGCTTTCAACTTTACAAGCTTAATCCCGGAGAAGCCACTCGGAAATGAACGACTTCCCAATTCGTTAACTTTTCTGTTAATGACGATCTCTCTAAGCTCTGTGGATTATCAGTTAACTCTAACTTTCCTTAGTACGACACATGATTTATTAAAAGAGCGTAAAACAAGTTGTAATGGCTTCGCTCATTCCCTCTGCCCTTCGCCAACTACAACGAATGTCGTTATGATATTTCTCGTCAAATTACGGTAAATTCACCAGCGTAGATCTGCTGTCGTAATAACTGCTGCCAGAATCTCATGTAAAATGAAATTTCCACGTATCTCTTCAGGAATAAATATCATTTATAGAACAATGAATCATATCAAATATTAATAAAAAAGGAACCACAGCCGTTTCCTGATATGTTTATTACGATACTGTTGGTTTCATGATCCAAACTTCAATCTTGTTATTATTCGTAATTAATTCTCACAAAATGCCAGAAATATACAGGGTGAGTCACCTGACGTTACCGCTGGATATATTTCGTAAACCGCATCAAATACTGACGAACCGATTCCACAGACCGAACGTGAGGAGAGGGGCTAGTGTAATTGTTTAATACAAACCATACAAAAATGCACGGAAGTATGTTTTTTAACACAAACCTACGTTTTTTTTAAAAATGGAACCCCGTTAGTTTTGTTAGCACATCTGAACGGGGTTCCATTTAAAAAAACGTAGGTTTGTGTTAAAAAACATACTTCCGTGCATTTTTGTATGGTTTGTATTAAACAATTACACTAGCCCCTCTCCTCACGTTCGGTCTGTGGAATCGGTTCGTCAGTATTTGATGTGGTTTACGAAATATATCCAGCGGTAACGTCAGGTGACTCAGTCTGTGTACTCAAAACAGTGTAATTGGCTTTCATAACGGTAGAAGGGAGCACTTTTGGCTACCTAGCACAGTCCCTCGCAATTTCTATACACGCTGGTGCCATCATAAATATGTAGCACATTTCCAATCATAACGCTTGACCTAAGACACGCAACAGACAAAGTTCAAGTTTTTTGAAACTTTGAAAATATAACGATTTACCATTGTAGATGATGGCTTATCACCTTTACCGTTTGACTACGTCTTGTAGAAAAGTCGTCAAATATCTGGAATTTGCTGCTAAACAAACCACAAAGCTGAACCAATGATTCTGGAAAAAGAGATGACTGAATGGGAATGGGATAAACTGTCTGGCTCTTGTTGAAGGTTTGGTAATACCTTCAGAAAATCTGAAAGAAATAGTTACTCAACTTCATCTTTCAGAAAAAACAACGAGTAGGACTGGTCTCAGGCTTTCAGCAGAATAAAAAATCCTGACAAACGCAAAACATGCACCAAAACATCAATAGATAAAATAGAGACATTTTGGTGAATACAAATATCTTGAAGAAACCACCGTGTAGAATGGACGAGAAGAGTATTCAATAGATGTAAAAGTTAAAAAAGCGAATGTCTTATGGCACTGTTAGTAGGAATATCACATAGTGTGGGTTCATCCGCCTAGCAGGAGGAGTGCTTTTCCTCAATGGCTCCTTTCCTCTCGGATGTGTGAGAGCTGTGTCGTGTGCGTATTAGTGGAGTGTAGGAGAGTGTAATGGATGCATATATAGTGTAATATAGTGTTTTATTTTTTTGTAGCGTAATGAAGACGAGAAAAGCGGGAAGGTGAAATCCGGTGCCAGCACATAGCGTACTCCTAACCGCACCAATGGAACCGCCGGCTTAACATCCCCATCCGACAAGCGGATCAAAATTAACGTTGTCACGTGCCCTTCACTTATGATACACTGCGGAGAGGTTTGGGGTACAATCTCCGTCATACCCCGGAAGCCACCTGACGGTGTGTGGTGGAGGGCACTTCTGATACCCCCTCCCTGTTCCACACGCTAATAGTATGTGGGAAAAATGATTGTCGGGAAGCCTCTTTATTACATCAAATTACCGGCATTTTGTCCTAATGAGCATTTCGCGAGGTGTATGCGGGAGAAAGTCATATGTTATCCGACTCTTCCCGCGATGGGCTCTCTCTAAATTTTAGCAGTAAACCTCTTCGTGATGCACAACGCCTCTCTTGTAACATCTGCATCCGTGTAACGCCCTCGCGCCAAGTAAACGGTCCCGTGACGAAACATGCCGCTATTCGTTCAACCTTCTCTATCTCTTCTATCAGTCCTACCTGGTAAGGATCCTAGATTCCTTAACAAACTCAAGAGTCCATCGAACAAGTGCTGTGTAAGCCACTTCCTTCGTGGATGCTTTAAGAATTCCCCAAGATTCCTCCTGTGAATCTCACTTTGATATTTGCTTTTCCTATTATTTGTTTTATGTGGTCGTACGACTTAAGGTCGTTCTGGATACTTACTCCTAGATATTTAATGGTAGGTACTGCCCGTAGTGTAGTTCCGTGGTTCCCAAAGTGGTCCAGGTGGACCCCAGGGGTCCACGGGAGACCAGACGGGGATTCAAGTTGGCGTGCAAAAAAAATGGAGGTTCACAAGTTGTAAGTGAGGCTCCAAGAAAATTTTTAACCACCTTAATTTTTTGAGTACCTAGTGTATTTTAGGAAGGTCAGTGACTGCTACTTGTAAAAACAAGCATATTCGATATTCAGTACAACGTATGTAGAGACTTGCAGAGTGCTACCCGCACGCCCGCTCGTTCGGAATGCTTGCTTAGACGTGCAAAGGGACGAAATACGACTTGTGCTGTGCTTGCAAGCTTCACTAATATAAATACGAATACCAAGGACAAAACATTAATCATTTCTTTCCGGAATTTTGAAAATAAAAGTGTGAGTGAATCAATGTCAGTGGTTGCCAGTGCCAAAAAAAAAAAAAATAAATAAAATAAGTACCTGCCCATTTGCTAGCGATATATTAAATTTATAACAAACAGCTTTTCAAGCTTCTCAGTCTTATTGTTTGTACTAACAATTAGAATCAGTACTAATCAGTATTGCTTTGCTCTTATTGAGTGCAGTATAACTAAATAATAATACAGTCCTCTAATAAAGAGAATCTATGCTTATGAAACGAGGCATTGGTCTCGTGAATTAGGTATCTATTTTCTTCAATCATTAATTAAAAACCGGCTATTTAAACTCGTGGCTGCTAAAACTTCGACGATTAAACAATGGGTCTTAGCAGTTTAATGCTTTTGATTATTAAAAACAGCTTTTCCGCTGCCATTTTGGTTTTTTCATTGCAATAATCAGTTCTATTCTATTATGTTAAAATAGCCATCTCCTGTTCAAGTCTCCTCATGGTTACTAAATTAAACATTTTTTTTCTTTACAAGTTACAACTGTTACGAAAAATGGCTGAATCTAAGAGGAAATATCGATAAAACAGTGCTCATCATTTGAAATTTGGTTTTCTTCCATCAAAGGCAGACAAAAGACTGCCAATATGTCTTTTATGCAACAAAGTTTTGATCAATGACTCTATGAAACCATCAAAGCCCGAAAATCATCTAATAAGGTATCATCCTGATGAAATAGGTAAGATTTGAAATACTTTCAAACATCGAAGGAAAAATATGAAAAGTGGCCCACCGTGGACAGTATGTTCGCTTCAACATCTCAAAGTAACGAGATAGATTGCGGGTATTTTACAATATCTTGCTTATAGCGAAATCTTGGAAATGGCACACCATCACAGAACAGTTCATTTACCCGCTATTGAAGAGGTTTTAAAAACTGTTCTGCACAAACCTCCATTTGATCTAATCAGAAGAATTCCTTTAAGTAACAACACTGCACAAAGACGCATTCTAGAAATGAGCTCTGATGTTGAAAGCTTCTTGTGCAATTATCTGCAAACAACTCTTTTTTCTATTCAGCTGGACGAGTCGTCTTTACCTGATAATGAAGCATTATTATTTGCATGTTTTCGATTTCTTTGTACGAAGAAATTCACGAAGACCAGCTATTCGCGAAAACTTTGAAAACGGACGCTAAAGGTAAATCAGTATTTAATGTTCTGAGTGATTTTTTTAAAGAAAAATCGTTTCCATTTAAAAACATTATTTCAGTGGCAACAGCTGGAGCTCCTGCCATGTTCGGGCGATTTCGTGGGTCTATATGCCATCTTGAAAGAATCAGACCAGGATTAACTGCAGTTCACTGTGTCATCCACCTACAACACCTTTTAGCGAAAAATTTGAGTGATAAATTGCACCAACCGCTTCAAATTGTGATTAACGCAATTAACAAAATAAGAAGCAATGCCTTGAGTACCAGTTTACTTGCACTATTGTGCAATGAAAATGATTAAGACATCCAACGATTGCTCTTACATACTGAAGTACGCTGGTTGTCGAAAGGTGCATGTTTGTCAAGATTTTACTGATTTTTCGAAACAGTTATAAAATTTCGGGAAACTAAAGATCCATATTTAAAAGAAAATCTGATCAAATTTAAAGTAGACATTGCGTACTTGAGAGATTTGTTCAACAAATTTAATGACGTTAACTTGCAGTTAGAAGGGGAAAGCCTAAATCGAATAAAAACGAAGCGTGTAATTTCGACTTTTCTTGCTAAATTGAAATTTATGAAACAAATATTAGTTGGAGCAAATTCTCCAAGTTTCCAAACTTGTCACAGGCAGAATGTCTTGATGAGAATATTCAGACATATGTCATATGCTCAGCATTGAATTACTCTGCATGATGACTTCAAAAATAGTTTTGAAGATGTTCCAGCGATGGAAATATCACCATCGATCATAAACCCATTTGATGAAACGGAAGTGGCGAATGTGGTATTACAAGAGTAGTTGCTTGAGTTAGCACCAATGAGGAACTGAAGATGAAATTTAAAAAAGGCAATCAAACATTTTGACTGCAGGCGGAAATACCCGAAAAATATCCTGGGCTGTGGGAAGTTGCGAAAATTTTTTTGATAGCATTCCCTTCGTCATAACTTGTCGTAAAAAGTTTTAGTGTCGTTATCAACCTATTAACAAAAAAGTGGAGCAGATTGAACATCACAGAATGGGGAGATTTGAAGTTATTCCTTACAAAACTGAAGCCAAATATTGATAATTTGCTGTCAGTTCATCAAGTACATTCGTCTCATTAAAATTATGACTATGTTTGTTTATTTGCATTTTAGAGTTCATTGTTGATGTTTTGTCGATTGTTAATTAGTAAGTTATCAATGTTTATTTTTAATCGTATTAAGTATATAATCATAAGTATTATTTTAATAAACAGAACACAAGAAAATGTGCTGCTTTTATTTTTATTTTTACCGCTCCGAATTTAGGATTGGGACTCGACTGTGACATTTTTCCAGAGTTTTGGAAATGTAGTAGAAATGTAAAACTTTGAAAGTGGTCTGCGGGAAAAAATAGTTTTGAATCCTGTAGAGTAGTTGCATAGTAGCGGATTTCTTTTCCTATGTATGCACAATATGTTATATTTATTTACGTTGAGAGTCAACCGCCAGAGCCTGCATCATCCATCAGTCCTCTGCGGATCACTCTCTAAATCTATACTGTGTTCTGGCGTTGCTACATTCTTATAGACAAACACAACTTCTGGGAACAATCTTAAAGAGCTTCTGACGCTTTCCACTCGATACTATCAGACTTTGTTGGGGTACTCCGCAAATTACCTTTACATCTGACGACTTTGTCTTTTTTCAACAGCGATGTGTTGAGCGACTGAAACGCTGCCAGCCTGTGGTCGTTATCTGAGAAGGGAAGGACTGGACCAGTGAGACTGGGCACCATTCACCATTACAAAACAATCTATTCTTCTCAGGCGTGACATTAACACCAAAACCAAAAGTTCAGAAGTACAACACTAGATATAAAATGGTCAAGCTATCAACCGTGGGGCTGATGACCTCTCGGGACAGGAGTCATACCCAGACGTCGCCCAATTTTTGGACGCAACACAGTACACGGTAACAAGATAACAGCATCAAAGGATGCTTCTAAAACACACACAGCTACCTAAAAAAAAACAAATCTCAACAGATTATATTTAAAAAGAAAGAAATGCCGCTCTGCCTAGTCTGTTAACAATCATCTCAAGTACAAGATTAGGAACGATCAGATCCAAACGATTTACGCACAAGGAAATTTTAATAAGGAATAATGAGACCCAAGCAGTTAAGGGACAGGTTAATTACTCCAAAACAGTGGGATTTAAAGAAATCAACCACGAGGTAAATAACGAGAAAAAAGGATAATTTAAACCCCAGGTAATATTTCTGGGAGACTGAGTTCTGTAAACTCTACACTTTAGAATAACGTGCTCCATTAGAATTTAAAGAACACATAAGAATTCGTGTGTGAATGTCCTGAATCAGTCTAAAATCTGCATCGATACTCGATAAACTCTTTTTTTTTTCTTTTCTTTTCAGAAACGGCAGTGCGATACGGTCTCAAATGCCACCCTGAAGTCAAGGAACACGGCATCACTTGGAGCGTCCTTGTCTACAGCGCTGTGGATCTCGTGGACGAAATCTCACCGAGGTACGGGGCATAGGTGGAAATACAGGTAAACACGACCTTTAAGCTTCCACCTGTCCTACCCTTGCCAGCACAACACTGACAGCGAAAGTTTTATCCACCACGACGATCCGAAACGGTTCATCTCCGCTGAAAGCGCCTCTGTCCAGGTGTGCGTTGGCGATCCCGACTATGGAAGCGGATGATGCAAGATATAATGATTTGGAAATGGAACATGATCTTACAAAAAATATCTATGGGCAGAAATTTGTATAAAAAAGTAGTAGAACACTGTATCACAGTGGTAAAACCAGAAAATTTTTTTGTGCATGTGAACGCTTAACGATAAATTTTAAGATGTACAGAGTAGAGATACTTGTGAAACGGATTGTTAGAAAATTAAAGGGTGCAATACAACTTAGAGATATCTGGAAAATGAGGAGTAACCAGGAGATCTTCTAGAATACACTGTCCGGTCACATTAAAGTGATCACCTGTCAAGAACATGAATAACCACCGTCTGCTGCACGGACCACAGGCAGACCTGCGGGAAGAGTCAGTGTGGTTCTGGAAGGTACCGACATGGAAGTGAAGTCATGGCGACTCCAGTGCCATGGTAGCTGTGCTAGGTTTCTCGGCTGAGGACCCATGACATGAAGAGCCAGATCGAGACCCCACAGTTTCTAGGTTGGGATTAAATACGGTGAGTTTTCGTCCAGGGGAGTACAGTTAATTCCCCATGGTGCTATGTGACATGTTGCATTGTACTGCTGGTAGATGCCATCTTCCCGAGGAAAGACAGTGGTGTACATGGTCCCCAAGGATAGATGAGTACTTGTGTTTATCGTTTGTGCCACATCTCCGCAGCCGTCGTTTGCCCCCATCAACCGTGGCCCGTGAAGCACCATTGTCGTCTCCGCGCTGGTTTTGAATAGTGCTGTTTTTTCATGCGCGGAATACATTAACCACCGAAGCACGCGGGAAGTTTACATACTGACCCTAAAGCCTATGATCATGTTCTTTTGGATGTCAGATGAATCGCTCCGTTACCGCTTTAGGACAACGACTGGACTGTTTTCCGCGTCCAGCCGACAAGCTTTAATCTACCCTCCAATGCTGGTGTCGTCACCTCGCGTCTGGGAGCAGTTACTGTACACTGACGTTGGCGGAGGTCTCATTAAGGCGCCTGGACCATATGGGAAGAAACAACATTATGACGTGCCACCCTGTGGCGGCTACCTGTACTAGAAACTAGACACCATCCACGACGACAGAAAAAATTATAATTCTAAGGCGTGACAACAAAACTGAAAGTTCAATAGTACAACACTAAATACAAAATGTTCAATCTAGTAACCGTGAGGCTGGTGACCGGGAGCGCTTCTGGGGACAGGACTCATCCCCAGAGGTGGTCCAATGTCTGGAAGCTACACAGTACACGCAAACATGACAACAGCACCACCGGATACTTCTAAAGCACACACAGGTATCTTAAAGAACAAATCACAACAAATTATATTTTCGAAGGATACAAATAAGCCGGCCGTGGTGGCCAAGCGGTTAAAGGCGCTACAGTCTGGAACCGCGCGGCCGCTATGGTCGCAGGTTCGAATCCTGCCTCGGGCATGGATGTGTGTGATGTCCTTAGGTTAGTTAGGTTTAAGTAGTTCTAAGTTCTAGGGGACTGATGACCTTAGAAGTTAAGTCCCATAGTGCTCAGAGCCATTTGAACCATATTGATACAAATAAAGCTCTGCCTAGTCTGTTAATAATAGCCGGCCATCGTACTCGAGCGGTTCTAGGCGCTACGGTCGCAGGTTCGAATCCTGCCTCGGGCATGGATGTGTGTGATGTCCTTAGGTTAGTTAGGTTTAAGTAGTTCTAAGTTCTAGGGGACTAATGACCTCAGATGTTAAGTCCCATAGTGCTCAGAGTCATTTGAACTCTTTTTTTAATAATAACCTCAGGCACAAGATAAATTCCTTTAGAAACGATAAGGTCCAAGCAATTCTAGCATAACGAAATTTTAATTATGAATAATGAGATGCAAGCATTTATGGGAGAGGTTAATTACTCCAAAACAATTAGATTCAACACTATTAAGCACAGGGTAAGTAATAAGAAATAAGAACAATTGAAACCCCAAGTACTATTACTTGGAGAGCTTGAGGTCTGTAAACTCTCTACTTTAGAATAACATCCCCCAGCAGGAATTACAGGAGATAACAACCCTAAAGAATTCGTGCATGGCTGCATCCGACCATTAAAAAAGTCACGATTGCTACCTAGGTACAAGCTCTTAATGTAGGTACTTTTTGTATTCATCTGGGACCTCTGCATCCTATATGTCATATATGCATATTATGTATTATGTTATGGGACCAAGACGCTTCTGTGTTCGAGTATTCTGTTTTTTGCTATTTGCCTGTTTAGGCGTTACTGCCATCTTCAAGTTATATCAGCTGGTCTTGATAACAATATGAAATCGATGTATCCGTTGCTGTACCATTATTGTGTAAGTTTGCTCTACTGATATTGTTGGAGCTGTATAGTGGAGGTTAAACTTTTGCTGTAGCGGTTATCAGTATAGCTGTCGAATTATGAAAGTTTTACTTCATAATTCGACAACTATACAAATAACATCCCCAGCAAAAATTAAAATCTACTATAGGTCCAAAAATATCAATGGAGCAAACATCTACAATAATGGGACATCACGTGGATGTCAAGACCACCTGGTATAACCTGAAGATAGCAGTCTCGCAGAAACAGGCCTAGAGTAACAAGCAAAATAATCAAACACAGTAGCGTTTTGGTCTCAAAACGTACATAATGCCTGTACGAATTTTGGTCATTAACGAAACCAATCATCATCAAGCGGGCGATGTGCCCATCGGTCCATTTACAATCAATGATACAGATAAATAATTTTCAAAATACGTAAATAAGTACCAAACAATTTTAAAAAGTCTTTGATTAAGCTCCGGAGTGGGAAATAGACCAACGGGGAGGGAAAGCCGATGCATGAGTCAGAACATCAATCACTTTTAATCGCGCATCAGACCCCATGACGAGAAGTGCGGCAGGATGAATTCTGTGAGGCAGTACATTAGCACCGACAATCACCACCTTGTCAGTTTGAAACACGCTAGTTTTATATAATCATTTTGGGGCCACGTACCTACGTGGCCGTGTCATGCATCGCCCCGTGGCAAACGGCCTCTTCCTGCGCAAGCTGCTGCCCACACTACCTCCGCTACACGACTGTCTGGGCAGAGGCAGTTGAAGTGCTGCCTTCCTGATTCCAATTTGCTGGTCACCCTCTACACTGACGTGACAAAAACATGGTGTGGCGATATACACCTACAGATGGTGGCAATATCGCGTGCACAAGGCGCAAGAGGGCAGTGCATTGGCGGAGCTGTCTACATCTACATGGCTACTCTGCAGATCATACTTAAGTGTCTGGCAGAGAATTCATCGATCAACCTTCACAATATTTTTCTATTATTCCACTCCCTAACAGCACGCGCAAAAAGGAACACGTCTATCTTTATATGCGAGCTCTGATGTCCCATACATTATTATAGCGATCTTTTATCCCCACTTAGGCAGACTTCAACAAAATATTTTCAGGTTCAGAGGAGAAGGTGGTTATTGAAATTTTGTGAGAAGATCCCGCAGCAACGAAAAACGCTTTTGTTCTAATGATGTCCACCCCAAATCCTGTGTCATGTCCGTGAAACTCTCTTCCCTATTTCTCGGTAATACGAAACGTGCTGCTCTTCTTTAAACTTTCTCGAAGTACTCCGTGAATCCTATCTGGTAAGGAGCCCACACCGCGCAGCAATACTCCAAAAGAGGGCGGACAAGCGTGGTGTACACAGTGTCTTCAGTAGATCCATTCCACCTTTTTAGTGTTGTATCAATAATACGATCTCTATGCGTGCGTCACCTTCCCCAAAACATTTTCACTGTGTTCCTTCCATTTTAAGTTGTTCGTAATTGTAATTTTTAGGTATTTAGTTGAATTTAAGGCCTTTAGATTTGATTGATGTATCTTGTAACCGAAGTTTAACAGACCCTTTTAGCACTCGTGTAGGTGACCTCACAAATTTCATCATTTAGAGTCAACTTCCAATTTTCGCACCATATAGGTTTCTTTTCTAAGTTGTTTTGCAATTTTCTTTGATCCCCTGATAACTTTTCTAGACGATAACGGACGGTACTATCCGTAAACGTCCTAAGATGGATATGCAGGTTGTCTTTTATATCGTTTGTACAAGTTAAGAACAGCAGACGGCATGTACCGCTACCTTGGGGAACGCCAGATATCACTTCCGTTTCATTCGATGACTTGCCGTCAATTACTCTCTCTGACAAGAAATAACGAATACAGCCTCTTAACTGAGACGATATTCCATAGGCACGCAATCTGATTATAAACCACTTTTGACGGACGGTGTCGAAAGCCTTCTGGAGGTCTGAAAATACGGAATCAGTTTGAAATCCCTTCTTCATAGCACTCAACACTACTTGTGTGTAAAGAGATAGTTGTGTTTCACAAGAACCATGTTCTTTAGTCCATGTTGACTATGTGTCAGTAGACCGTTTTCTTCGAAGTAATTCACAATGTTCGAGTACAATATATGTTTCAAAATCCTGCTGCATATCGATGTTAATGATATGAGCCTGTAATTTAGTGGATTATTCCTATCGCCTTTCTTGAAAAGAACTTGCTAAATACAATGAACAGGTATAATGAGTAAGGTGAATAAATCGAAGAAAGGCAAACGTAGCAGAAACGAAAACACCAAGAAACTTAGCATCATAGTGGGGATCACGAAATAGCGAAGTAAATGAAGTTAAGAAACTCTGCTACCTAGGTAGCAAAGTTCCATGACAGACGGATTAAACAGCATATAAAAAGCAGACTAGCAGTGCCAAAGAAAAGGCATTTCTGGGCAAGATAAGTTTTCTAGAATCGAATATAGGCCTTAAGTTGAGGAAGAAGTCTTTAAATCTGTGAGCAAAGGAATATGTAGGAAACACTTACTAGACGAAGGGAACAAAATGACCAAACATGTGTTAGGCATCGAGAAATAACTTGTAACGCCGGAAATGCATATCCTCCTATTTCCCATCTATTGTACTATTATTTTTTTCCTTGTTTTGTTACCGCAAGATATGACATTTCTGTCTCTTTATATATTGTAATTGCTTTACTGTTTGGATATATATATATATTTATGCACTTATGTCGATGTATAATTGGTTTGTTTCGTAAATATTATTTGTATTTTTACGCTGGGTCTTGCCTAGGGAAAACTGCTATCGAACGATTACGTCGATAGGTCGTGTGAAGAATCAAAGTGTGTAGGATCTTTGGTAGTGTTAACTCTGCCGCGTGGAGCGCGGGCAGAGGAGAGGGAGTCTGGCGGGAGTAGCGAGTGGAGCAGATGTTGTGTGACGCTCCCGCGAGTTGCCGCGCTTTCGGGGTTTGGCAGCATGTAATTGCGCTCGACTCGCGATGATAGTTTCTGACATGGTGTCGCGGACGGGAAGCATTAGCTGGCGCACATCAAGAGCCCGTTTCGCCTGGTGACCGTGTCGAGAAGAAGGCGCTCCAACATCCAGCTTCTGCAACAGCGACGGCCGACAATGAGTGACTGTCGCCACCTCCTCGATCGACGGCTTCAAACCTTCAATCAACCAACAAGGAAGACTAAAAGCACGTAAAGTTTCAGAACTGTATGGCAGACCTCAGCTTTACAAATTGTTCCATTTGCCTCGCAAAATTACAGCAACTTAGCATGAACCTTTGTTGCTCATTGTCCCAATTGCATTGCCAAGCAGGGTCCCTTCCTTTTCCGAAATGAACCCGAGTGTCGTTGAAATTCAAACGCCAGCATTAAAATAATATAATTAGATTTCACTGCTTTAATTTCAAAGTTCAGTAGCTGGCTACAATATTTAGGTTACACGAGCACAAATTTAGAGTGCGAGTTTTGTTAGCATATTTTAGCTTACCTGTGACTGCAGCTCAGCTTGGTACGTACTAAATTTTACTATTGTTAATAGTTCAGAATCATTTAATTCAAGTTCAAAGTTAAATCTCTTGTTTCTAAATTGCGTAGAGTCAAGTTGCTTTTGAAATGATTGTTGAGGTAGTCCAAGACTAACCGTATTTTACTGGATTTCGAGGTGCTTCAGAAAGAAAGCTCACTATTAACTTCAGTCACTAAATTAACTTTCGATTTTCCGGTTTTATTAATTCTTTTGCTAAATTAAGTCAGAGTGTAGCGAAATTTATTACTTCTGACAAACTTTCAGTTTTCACACTACACGTGTCAACCTTCAGTTGCCACGCTTCTAGTGTTAATTATATGTGTAATAACCTTTCTTTTTCAGTTACTATAGTAATTGTCCTTAGGACTGGCGACCGTGATTTCCTCCAAATCTCAAATATCTAATTACCGCTAGTTAATTGTTAACGTAACGGCCGCACATTTACTTTCTTTATTAACTTTATCCCTTTTCAAAATTAATTTCCACCAGTTTCATTTGCATTTTTCCTTTCATTAAGATGTAACCCTTTCCTCCCTCTTTACCGATAGATTAACTTCGGTGACGATTGCTTTTCCCAAATTTCCATTAGGTACACGCGGTTTAATTTTTCACTGTCTTTAAGGGCGATAAGTGAGGGGGGAGGTTACAAACTAAACGTGAAAAAGTCGGTAAGAGATTAGAACACATCCATTGTTGAATGCAAGTAGTACTGTGGGATTGGAACGTTAACAGAAGTCGCGGTGGGCCATACCATAAAATTGTTGAGCATGTGGAAACAAATCACTAGATGATTTGATATATACCACATATACTAAAATTCTATTCGAAGAATATAATCTTGAGATTTACGTGCAGGAACCAAGAGAATAAGTACGTTTAAAGAAACAAACATTTATGTTGAAATGAAAACGAAACATCTTCGTATTATCCCTTTAAGATCTTACTCGATTATTTTTGAAAGATGGCATTTGAGTATGTGTACATCGTGTCTTATAGAGGAAGGGTTAAAGGCAGTCGTATCAGTTATGACGTGCGCAAGTAGAGAATGATAGCAGTGGCTGAGAAGATGTAAAATACATCTCGTTGCGTTGCCTCAAAGTGCATTTAATGCCGTATGCCTTCAGATCCCTCCACATGCAGTGGCAGATCGTGTTCTGTGTAGTGTCAGCCAATTCCCTATCTGCACCCCACGCATGCTGCAGCGTGGCTTGCAGCACAGGTAACGAAGGAAGTGTGTGGGTTGTGGATGATTTCTATGAAATTATCTTTGATAGTGGTGATTTTCCAGGCGTCTCTGACAGCAGACTGCATTGGTCAGGAGTCACTCGGATCAGATAAAACGATTAAGACCTCTCTTTGGCGTCTTTTTTTTATTTTTTTAAGGATTGTCTCTTCCGTTCTTCACACACTCAAAATCCAGTCTGCATCCCTCATCATTGGTGAGGACCATTCCCAGTTTCTGTCGGTACGAGGTGTGGCGAATAAAATAAAAATAAAATAAAAGAGACTGGTGTGGTTTTTTTACAAACTTACAAATAATTTTTGTCCCCGTCAATCCTTCCGTGCCTATATAGCGGTACATACAAGCCTTCCATTACTCAAAGAAAAACTGTAGCTACTCAACTGCCACCGTTTTCGATATTTTCAGCGTTTTCCCGTTCACCTGTTCCACGGACAGAAAATGTGCTCCCATCAACACACGTTTCATTTTTGGAAACAGGGAGAAGTCGCATGGAGGAAGGTTTGGTTAGTATAAAGGATGCTGCGGAGTGAGCTTCCACAGGTAGGGCACTGTGAGCTGGCAAATTATCCATGCGTTGTTCTTCCACAAACCTGGTGTTTTCGTCCTCTTTCCCTTACATCGATTTGGACGTTTCTGTTGTGCTTCCGATTAATAGTTAGAAATCACGGCACTCGTTCACTCATAATAATGCCACTGATACAAAGAAAGAGGTTTCCCTTCAGTGCTAAATTTTTTCATTCAAGCCTTTTTTGCAGGCATACCGATTCTGGAACATTTGTTACCAAGTCTGGTTGCTCGGTGACTTATTACGTGATCTCAGAGCAACGTTATTCCATCATCCTTTTCTCCTCTTCGTCGGGAACACTTCGGAAAAGAAAACCTTTGTCGCCTTTAATCCATAGTGGTAACTGATGCTACTGTCTCCTAGTCAGTGTTTACTATGTCGGCGAACATCTGAAGGTTCTGATATTGATCCTGCTGTACTATGTCATAAGTTTTGTGATGGTTTCCTTCAGTTGTTGCAGTCACAGGCTGACCAGGAGTTTAGTCAGCTTCGATCGTTGCCGACCCTCAGGAAACCGTATGTGACGCCGATGAATAAAGGCATGTGACAGAGTATAATCAACGAGGAACAGCTTCACATTCAGCAACATTGCATTTTCGATTTTTGTAGTATCTTGACGAATTTAAGAAATATGAGTTCCGTAATAAATGGCAGGTAGTAATAGCGAATACACTATTCAAAAAACACTATAGGAGAGGGTATACTTGGAAAAGATGAGACACGGAAAGATACCAGTTGGATTATATCAAGGTCAGAGATTCCGAAATAAAATATTCGGTAGTAAGGCGTATCCAGGAGCAGAGATAGACTCAGTCATATTTCAGTCTTCATGAAGAGTATACTGAAGGTTAAGACAATCTTCTGGATGAATCAGTGTGGAAGGAAAACGGATATTGTAGTACTAAGGAAAGATGACATGCGATGCGTTTCAAGTATTTTTAAGGCTGTAGATACTATGATACTGAATATCGAAATGGATAGTTCAGTTGAAGAGGGATGGAAATATCTAAAGAAGGTGCTCACAGGACTGGGACAGAAAAATATTGAAACAAGGACGGTAATTGCGAAGAAACGTTGGGTAACAGAGCAAATGTTTTAACGGAACGACGGAACAAGGAAGTACAAAAGTGTTCAGGGAAATAACGAAAAAAAGAAATGTAAGTTACTTAGGAATGAGTCACACAGGAAACGCAAGAGAAATACCTGCGGGGAAAATGTGAATAAATTGAGGAATAAATGGGTAGCTGGAATGATTGATTTAGAAAAGTCAAAATAACCTTCCATGAAACCACGACGTCAGTACCTAAACTGAAGAGATATTGCACTGTTACACTCAAAGAGCAAATAGGTGGAAAGAGTATATTGAAGTGTCAGAAGAAGAAAAGTATCTCGATACGGAGGACACAGGCATTTCAGTATCAGAGTTTAACCGGAAATCTTGCGATCAGATAACGCGGAGGACTTTGATACCGCTCCATCGAAGTAACAAGTTTGTTGAGGGGAGCGGGAACCAAACGACAATTCAAGATGGTTTGTAAAATGTTTAGTCTGGAAACCTTCCGATATACTTTCGATAAATATCATCGACATAATCCCACAGATAGAAAGTGAAGCTTAGCACAAGCAAGGTGAAGACAAAAATCAAATATAGAAGATTGGAAAAGAAAATTGATGATCTGGTTACGTGACTATCAGTGTAGCTTCAGAAGAGGTAAAGGCGCCATAAAGGCAGTACTACAGCTGTGCTTGATAATGGAAGCAGGAGACACATTCATAGGTTCCCTAGACGAGGAAAAGTACTGGCCAATATAAAGTTCTACAAGAATTTGAAATGGTGTTTTTAATAACCTTGTACAATATTTTCACGAATGAAGAGTGAAAAATAAGAATGGAGGACCAGGAATAATGGGCTTGTATGAGAGAAAGCGTAAAACTTGCTCTAATTTTTCGCTCCCACTGTCCAGTTGATACATCGAAGAAATAAAATGGAGGTTAAGGAGTGGAATTAAATTTGGGGATAGAAGGATATCAACGATTAGATTAAAATATTGTTATCCTGAGTGTAAGTCGGAAGAAACCACTACGCCATGAGAATAACCTGCAGAAAGGCGAAACTAATGAGGAGTAACAGAAAAGAGATCAGTGATAAACTTAACTTCCAAACGGGACCACAAAGCAGACGAAGTGAAGGAATTCTGCTGCATTAGGGAAGAAAAAACACATGAGGTACGAAGGAAGGAGAACGTACTCAAAGAGGGCATTCCTGGCTCAAAAAAAAAGCACAAGTATCACAAATTTGAAGATTAAATTTATGAGAATATATTTTTGGAAGACAGAAACACAGGGTGGTCAAAAATAGTCTCGAAAGCTTGTAAGGTTGTCGCATGGTAGGTTGTGCTGAGATTAATCGTTAAGAAAAAATTCGATTCTCTGGGCCGTTTCCGATTTAATTAGCAGTGGAGCTGGACAATCAGGATGAACGAAGGGATGGCCTCGTGTAAACCAAAGACCTATGGACACTGGTTGTTAAATATTGACTCCTGTTATGACTGAATACGAGACTGGGTTCCTCCCAATTTACGTTGGTCAAGGCTGTAATGGAACACCGAAATTGGTTGCGTAGATAAATGAAACGCAAAAGGGACGGTTGTAGATGTTTTACTCTGCATTTCAGGCGAAGAACACGCTAGGCAATACCGTCTCTGGCAGGCAGCTTGAATATGCGCCGCAGGAACCTGATTGTTAAACGAATATTACGTATCGAATTTTCTTGTTAAAAATTATTTCTCTGCACGGGGTACCCCAAACACCCTAACAAGCTTTCCAGACTCTTTGTGACCATCCTATGTAAAAAATGAGGAGGTCCTTCCGAAGAATTTGGGAGGAGGGGAACATGCGGTAAACATTTACAAGGGACAAGATGATGCGATATGTGTTTATATGAAATACAATATCTTGCATTTTCCTTGAGGCAGCTGTATAGTATAGAAGATGTAGGGGAAAATTGGAATGCTTCTAACAAATAACTGGAAAGGTTACATGCTCGAGGAATTTATGACGGGCCGGAAAATGCTGGCCAGAAGACTGATGTGTCCGAAAAAAAAAAATAAATAAACGGTGCTCAACTTTTAAGTCAGTCAAGGACATTGCACTTCTACACAACAATGTCCCCTACAATCAAGGCTCAACAGTAAACTAAATCCTAAAGAAAAGCGAATCGACGATTCACACATGTAGAAGCTGTAACTGTGCAGCTAGGAAACGCGCAGTCTTGTTTTTTTTTTTTTTTTAAATTCCACAGTTCCTGGTCGATACTGTAAAAAAAAGGACCCTTTCTTTTCTCTTTCCGTTATCTTTGGGATACAGTTTCGCCTTACACGCTACCGTTAGTCGTGTTAGCATCTAACACACTGGACAGTGTTCCCGCACCTTTAAAGCCAACAGAACAAGGGCATCCTCTGCTCAACTAGTGCGAAGCCCGCTAGCCGTATCCAATTTCGCAGTACCCTGCCTATACGTTAGCAGTGGACAATGGGCTTTGAGCATAGCAGAGCGAATGAGGTACAGAGGCATCCGCTGCCCACGGCTGCGAATGTATTGCGTGACGCAGCGTCCCCAGGCTGGCAGTGCAGAGCCTAATGACGGCCGCAGCAGCTATTCACACAGCGGAGTACTGCGAGGGGCCGTACCTATCCACTGTGGGCGCTTCTTTGATGTTCACCAGCGGAAGATGGTTTCGTTAGCTAATGTTTGACATCCAACATACGTAAGTCATTATAGAGTATATGAAATTACGTCTTCTAGTATACATAATGTAGAATAATTAGTAGTTCATTTGAAAGGATGTAGATATTTTATTTTATAATACACAGAATAATACACGTTTGTATCAATATCAAGAGCTCAGATGGAAACCCAGTTCTAAGCAAAGAAGGGAAAGCAGAAAGGTGAAAGGTGTATATAGAGGGTCTATAAAAGGGCGATGTACTTGAGGACAATATTATGAAAATGGAAGAGGATGTAGATGAAGATGAAATGGGAGATACGATACTACGTGAAGAGTTTGACAGAGCACTGAAAGACCTGAGTCGAAACAAGGCCCCGGGAGTAGACAACATTCCATTAGAACTACTGACGGCCTTGGGAGAGACAGTCCTCACAAAACTCTACCATCTGGCGAGCAAGATGTACGAGACAGGCGAAACACCCTCAGACTTCAAGAATAATATAATAATTCCAATCCCAAAGAAAGCACGTGTTGACAGATGTGAAAATTACCGAACTATCACTTTAATAAGTCACAGCTGCAAAATATTAACGCGAATTCTTTACAGACGAATGGAAAAACTGGTAGAAGCCGACCTCGGGGAAGATCAGTTTGGATTCCGTAGAAATGTTGGAACACGTGAGGCAATACTGAACTGACCTTACGACTTACCTTAGAAGAAAGATTGAGGAAAGGCAAACCTACGTTTCTAGCATTTGTAGACTTAGAGAAAGCTTTTGACAATGTTGACTGGAATATTCTCTTTCAAATTCTAAAGCTGGCAGGGGTAAAATACAGGGAGCGAGAGGCTATTTACAATTTGTACAGAAACCAGATGGCAATTATAAGAGTCGAGGGACATGAAGGGGAAGCAGTGGTTGGGAAGGGAGTGAGACAGGGTTGTAGCCTCTCCCCGATGTTATTCAATCTGTATATTGAGCAAGCAGTAAAGGAAACACAAGAAAAATTTGGAGTAGGTATTAAAATCCAGGGAAAAGAAATAAAAACTTTGAAGTTCGCCGATGACATTGTAATTCTGTCAGAGACAGCAAAGGACTTGCAAGAGCAGTTGAACGGAATGGACAGTTTCTTGAAAGGGGGATACAAGACGAACATCAACAAAAACAAAACGAGGATAATGGAATGTAGTCGAATTAAGTCGGGAGATGCTGAGGGAATTAGATTAGGAAATGAGGCACATAAAGTAGTAAAGGAGTTTTGCTATTTGGGGAGCAAAATAACTAATGATGGTCGAAGTAGAGAGGACATAAAATGTAGACTGGCAATGGCAAGGAAAGCGTTTCTGAAGAAGAGAAATTTGTTAACATCGAGTATAGATTTAAGTGTCAGGAAGTCGTTTCTGAAAGTATTTGTATGGAGTGTAGCCATGTATGGAAGTGAATCATGGACGATAAATAGTTTGGACAAGAAGAGAATAGAAGCTTTCTAAATGTGGTGCTACAGAAGAATGTTGAAGATTAGGTGGGTAGATCACGTAACTAATGAGGAGCTATTGAATAGGATTGGGGAGAAGAGAAGTCTGTCTCACAACTTGATTAGAAGAAGGGATCGGTTGGTTGGACATGTTCTGAGGCATCAAGGGATCACAAATTTAGCATTGGAGGGCAGAGTGGAGGGTAAAAATCGTAGAGGGAGACCATGAGATGAATACACTAAGCAGATTCAGAAGGATGTAGGTTGCAGTAGGTACTGGGAGATGAAGGAGCTTGCACAGGACACAGTAGCATGGAGAGCTGCATCAAACCAGTCTCAGGACTGAAGACCACAACAACAACAACAACAATACACAGAATGCATTACAATCAACGATTACTCTTTCTTGATGTTTTAACGGCGGGTGGAATATCCTACCAACTTTTGGGCCAGCATCCGGCACAGCAATATTTACTCTTGCGAAATTGCGGAGGTGTGCTTCTATCTTCATGGTCAGATGATTCTTGAGTTAAAACCACTTAATGTAACAATACACTGTGACGTAAACATGCATTGAGGACAGATCGTGGATCCAGTCTCTCGACAGTTGGGTCGGCAAGAGCATTGCCAGCGAAGACAAGGTTTTACGTCCGAGTTTTAATACCTCAGACGGTTTCAAAACATCGTACACTTCGCCGCAGACTTTGGGAAATTTATTCCGCAAACAATACTTTTGACTGTAGTCATACCATCCCTCCGTAACACCCCGTCACTCAAAATAAGCGAGGCTTATATCTGATGAAAGTAGTATATTTTCCGAAATTGAATGCGCTGACCGAACGATTCAGCTCGCCACGATTGCCTCACATGCATATGCACCGTTATAGTCTTTGACGACAGCTTTACAATCTTAAAAAAAAATTAGTCATCGTTCACCGGAAGCTTAAAAAAATGGCACAGTTTTTCTCAAAAATTGATCAAATGGCTCTGAGCACTATGGGACTTAACTTCTTTGGTCATCAGTCCCCTAGAACATAGAACTACTTAAACCTAACTAACCTAAGGACATCACACACATCCATGCCCGAGGCAGCATTCGAACCTGCAACCGTAGCAGTCGCGCGGTTCCAAACTGTAGTTTCCTCAAATTTTTGGTTGACGAATATAACACCAGTGCGTATTTCAATAGTAAAATCGTAACCAAGTTGCGTATCTCAAAGTTTCCTTTATGAAATAAGAAACTAAATGTTACTTTAAAGAATTTTCTTATATTGTCGTTATGTAAACACTACAGTCTCACAATTGACTGATCCGTCTTCACTTGATTTACGTGACACAACTCTGTGCTAAATAGTTGCACCAATAACAACTGGTAATGGTCAACCACTTTAATTGTAAACACGTATGAACATCGTGCTCCGAGGGAAACTGGTCTACTTGAAAATCATGAAAGACGGTGCCAAATACATCACACCCCGTGGCAGTCGTATCGATTTAAAATTCAGGCTATGTATTTTGTAACGAATATACAAGATTTAACGAAAGCGCACGAAAAAACTTTCAGCACAAATTCCTCACATATAGATGAACAAAATATACATGGTGGAGCAGATAATAGTGGCCCGGAGAACAAAGTTCCAGGGTACCGAGAAACACAGCAAATAATAGCAGATTCAATTCTAATCTGACTATAGAAGATGTGAAAGTGACCACCATTCATTTCTTGCCACTTTCGGGAAGGTAAGAAAGTTGCTGAAAGCGAATTGGAGCTGGACTGCTGTAATTGCTGCAACTTCGTCTGAAATGTTCTGCTGCAGTTCTTTAAGACTATGAGGGTTGTTGCGATACACTTTAGACTTGAGGGCTCCGCGCACAAAGCAGTCTCACACTGACAGATCAGGTGACCTGGGAGGCCAGATAGGGCACTTACGGGCGCCACCAGACTGACCTCTGCTAACGACTTTGTCAGGCGTTAAAGTTGTGTAAGTGTTCTCCACGGTTTGGCCGGCTCCATGGGGAGTTGCAACGTCCTGTTGGAAGTAACTGTATCTTTTTTCCTCCTCTGTTAATGCTACCATTCCTTCGGGACACTTTTATTTGCCCCACACTGTGTTATATTTATATGGGCCCGGGAACACTTTACTTCCGGACACTACCTCATTTTCTGCAACTCTTTAAAGTACATCTATCTTCAGAAACATACATACAAGATGTACCTATGGCCATAAAAGTGAAATAATTATTTGTGTTGAACTGCTAGCAGTCACACACATGTTTATTTTATGATCATCCTGACACAAGCCTACACGTTTCGAGCATGTTCTCCTCATCTTCACGCGCGTATATACGCATACATATATAAGTAGTTGGGTGAATCATCGAATGTCTTAAGTAATCTAAATTAACATGAAAATCCTAAAGGTACGATTTTATGAATCAATTTTGTCCATGAGAAGAACAGAGCACGAAACAGTATATTTACTATTTCTGTGTTAATTTAGATTATTTAAAACATTTTATCATTTAATGTATATATACACACCTGAAAATAAACAGTAATATCAGAAATTGAGTCCACCTTGCTGCAAAACACCTTCTTATTCGTTTATTTCTTTACTCTCCCAAACTAGTTTCGGCGACAAATATCACCATCATCAGTGGGGTTTTTTAATCTAAAACATACAGAAAATAGCATGGTTATACACTCACAGTAGCACATTATTACATTTTTTACTATTCATTCTTTTGAAATATAGTTTACTATGGGTACTTTCATACTACCTTATTTATTGTATGTTACTGCATGTTTTAAGCAATTATTGTCGCTGTTTGCGACATATTTTCTGTGCGCTTTTTTTCTGTTGTCGTTTTTTATTTAGCGAACATCATGTCATCTACAACCATGTGAGAGGCGGTTAGTAAACAAAATACTAAAAGGTGAACTTCGTATGTCAGCAATATATACTTGGGGTTGTGATAGTGTTGTGGAAACTAGTTATTTGGTGCGTACTAAGCTGCTACTTAGCTATTCGTGTACTCAAGTTCGTTGGAAGTTGGTACAGATGACACGATGTTCGCTAAGTACAAAAAGGCAACAAAAAGAAAGGCGCACGGAAAATATGTCGCAAACACCGACAATAATTGCTTAAAACATGCTGTAACATGTTATGTTACGTTAAACGGGGACCTAGAAACGACGGAGAGGCTCCGTCCCCGCCGCAGCCGCAGTGGTCCACAACCCCACGACGACGACCGCAGTCCACTTCACCCCTCCGCCTTCCCTAAGCGAACCCAGGGTTATTGTGCGGTTCGGCCCCCAATGGACCACCCAGGGAACGTCTCACACCAGTCGAGTGTAACCCCTATGTTTGCGTGGCAGAGTAATGGTGGTGTACGCGTACGTGGAGAACTTGTTTGCGCAGCAGTCGCCGACATAGTGCAGCTGAGGCGGAATAATGGGAACCAGCCCGCATTCGCCGAGGCAGATGGAAAACCGCCTAAAAATTATCCACAGACTGGCCGGCTCACCAGACCTCGGCACAAGTCCGCCGGGCTGATTCTTGCTGCGGACCAGGCGCTCCATCCCGCCCAGAAAGCCGTGCGTTAGACCGCACGGCCAACCGGGCCGGCCTATGCTGTAACATACAATAAATAAGGTAGTATGAATGTATCCATAGTAAACTATATTTCAAAGAAACGAATAGTAAAAAAATGTAATAATGTGCTACTGTGTGTGTATAACCGTGCTGTTCAGCACGTTTTAGATCAAAAAGCCCCACTGATGATGGTGATATTTGTCGCCGAAACTAGTTTGGGAAAATAAAGAAATAAACGAATAACAAGGTGTTTTGCAGCACAGCAAGGCGGACTCAATTTCTGACGTTACTGTTTTTATATGCAAACACGGACCAAATGGAAGAGTTCCAAGATAAAATCACTGAAAATAAACATTGTCGAAACACTTAGTGTTATGCTAAGTTAAACATAATAAAAATATAAATGCGTCCTGTCATAGTTTAACACAAACAATTATTAATTAATGCAACTCTTCCTTACCATAAATTCCGTCCATCAGTATCAGTCTGCCGTCGCATTTTATCTGGAATCATTGGAGTTCTGTGTATGGTTTTGCAGAAAGGAAGACTCAGGATATAGATTTCAAATGTCCCTCAGACCAATGTGTAGTGTGTTTGAACTGAGAAATCGTGAGGCCAGAAAACTGGGTCATCCCTTCCCCCTCTCCAGTACACCGTGAACATGGTGACTTTTACTTCTGTTTCCGGTAGTAACCAACAACCTCCAGCGGACAGGCTGAGGATGAATACAGCATGGACACGAGGCGAACGCCCTCCTGGACTGATCTGGCAGTAAGCAACTACCCGTTCTCGACTTACATCGTACAGCATGAGAATCAATACAGCACTGCCATGTGGCAGACGATCTGTCGTCCATTGCACTCCTGCTTTTCGATAGCAAAACAATTATCTCAGGACTAGGAGGGAAAAATGCGGCGCAAAACGGTTCAGAAACTAGACTGATGCAGAAATATTAACCATTTAATCCTTAAAACATTATTGCTATTGAACTCTTCGCTACGTGGAATGCCTTCTGAAACAGCCTTCGTAACTCACTGGTGCAGAGCATATCTATAATTATTGTACACCTACGTGTGGAAGTAGTTACTACCTTTTGTAGGTGTACAATACTGAGTTGTTTCTCTTAATTTCTAATCGCACCATGTGTGTATCCAATGCACCCACTATAGAAACTTCTATTTTGCAGTTTAAGGACAGGTTCTCAATAAAACGTGTCTAAAATAAATATTTATTGCATTTTTTGAAAGGTATACGCATCTAGAATGTTGGAAAGAAACTTTTTTTTTTAATCCGTGCGTTACAAAAGTTTCTGCAGCCCATGTTCGAAGCAGTGGCACGGGCGCCTTGTGATGCGCTCAACCGTAGAGCGCGTTCACAAAATGACTTATAGTGCAGTATCCGTTTAAACAAGTTAGCCGAAAAAGCTTACGAACAACGTGTGCCGGCAGCCGAAAACAGAATATTCAGCTCAGCCAGATCGGCTTTTCTTGCCAAGATGAAGGAGGGAATTGCTCCCCATGAGCAATTCGGGTTCGAGGAAGGGTTGATATACGGTCTTGGAATTGCAGACCAAACGTAAGTAACGAAAACACTTTTTTGGGCAAATTTTGGTCACAATTGGTCAAAACATAATTCTTGGCCTGCAATACTAGATTAGCCATTTTGAGTTTTGAAAATCTAACATCATAATTGCGTTAAGCGGCATCAAAAATATGTTATGGTATGTAGTTTTTATGCAAATTGAATTAAAAATATACAAAAAAGTTTTCCCTAAATTTTAAATAGATTTTTCTCGAGAAACGATGTTTCAAAATTGCGTTCTGTATAAAATAAAAGCGATTCAAACTATTAGCTTCCACTTTTGACCCCCGACAGGTAAACGCTTTTCTTGGGAGCTTATACCTATAATTTATAAAATTTGTTAATATTAACTATTTCTTGTGAACCCATAAAGAGTGAAAAAACCTCAAAACTCTAACTCAGAGTCCGAGTTAGCACCATACCGTTAAATTTAAGGTTGTTTCTTTGTGTTTCGGTACAAGGTCCTATAAATTTAATGTAATATCGACTGATGTTATCCATTTCTGATTTCGGATAGCTCCTCAGAGGCTACATTGCATGCAATCTCGGTACTTCAAACTCGCAGGCCATTGATGAAACCATAAGTACTGGTGCCATTTTTTTGTACTGAAAGTCTAAATTAATGCTAATGGTATGAACAATTTTAACACACAAAAAGATTCTTTGTACGTCTTTTCATTGTCTAAAAAACATTTCCCAACATTTCCTATTTTTTACTCATTTGAATGAGAACATGGCATTAACTGTAGGGATAACACTTTAATTTTTTCTTAGTTTTTCATAACATGGCTCAGTTATTTGTTTGTGTGCTTCTTCCGTTAATTTAGGCTTTGGTCTTAATCCATTATGTCGGAATGCAACACAGCTACAATTTACAGGGGACTCTTGAATTATAGGGATAAACGAAATGGACGAGTAGGAAACAATTAAACAGGAAAATAATCCTAACAGACATACGTCCGGAAATCAATGGTTTCCTCGATATGACGTAAACACAGGTAGCCGCGCGGGATTAGCCGAGCGGTCTGAGGCGCTGCAGTCATTGACTGTGCGACTGGTCCCGGCGGAGGTTCGAGTCTTCCCTCGGGCATGGGTGTGTGGTGTTTGTCCTTAGGAAAATTTAGGTTAAGTAGTGTGTAAGCTTAGGAACTGATGACAGTTAAGTCCCATAAGATTTCACACACATGTGGACATTTTTTGTAAGCACAAGTGCAGTCGTACCAATGTTGCAACACTGTCAATGTCTGAGGCTACGTTTATTTCGAAACGCTGTAAGTGTGGCCTAAGTTACAAAGCAATAACCTGCTTTCGTTTGATTATTTCAGCTTTCCGTATACGCAAATAGTGGTAAATAGCGCTTCGCAAACAAGAGCACCTTCCAGGTCCCACGACTTGAACCCATTGGATGTTTTTGTATGGGGATATTTGAAAGCTCTTATGTATCCCAGCCCTGTTGATAGTGTTGATGGCCTACGGGAATGCATTGTGGATGATTGCTAGGGCATTTCAAACACTCATGGGATTTTTAAACGTATAAGGGTAGCGATGCGAAAACGTGCTGGAGTCCGCTTTCACATGAACGGGGGACATGTGGTACTCCTGTTATAATGTATTTGTGTTCAAACGTATATCTGCATTCTGGATCCTCGGGAGTTCATATCAGGTGTTCATGTTCTTGGTTGTGTTACATAGTATTCGGGAAACTATTGGTTTCCGGACCCACACTGATGAGCCAAAGTATTATGACCACCTGCCTAATAGCTTGTTTGTCCATCTTTGAAACAAATACTTCAATCTGCATATCAGGGATCCAATAGTTTGCTGATAGTTTTGCGGGGGTAGATAGCATTATATGTCTACGTGTAGGACCTGTGATTCGCGTGAATAAAGGGCCGCTGATTTTCGTACGCTGTGGTGGTGCCCGATAGCGACCCAGATGGATTCCAAACGATTTACATCTGGCCAATTTGGTCACCGATATCTCAACGAGAGTTCACTATAATGCTTCTCAAACGACTGTACCACGGTTCTGGCTCTGACACATGAACAATTATACTTCTGAAAGATGACATCACTGTCGAGGAAGACATCAAGCATGAAAGGATACAGATGGTTCGCAGCTGTGAGCGTGTCTTCGATTACCACCACAGGTCTAATGAAAGCTCAGGAGATTCTCTCCCATAACATAATACTGCTCCCACTAGGCTACATCCGTGGCGCGCTGGAAGTTTCGAGTCGCCGATCACCTTGACGGTGTTTGTGGAGACGACACCCGAGGAGCCGATACATTTCCACTAACCGACGGTCGAGTCCTGATGGTTCAGTGTCCACTGCAATCGTAATTGATTATGTCGTTGTGTCAACATGTGAACACATAGGGATGCTCTGCTGCGGGGCTCCATGTTCGACAACTTACGGTGAACGGTGTGTACCCAAACACTTATGCACACACTGAAACGTCCCCGTTGGAAAATTATGAATTACTGTGCTGGTAAACTTCTACGTTATTTGATACAAAGACAGCTGAGTAAAACTGAAGGTACTCAGAGAGTTCTCTCTTTACTTATTCTGATCATCACTAAGCTGAAACACAATAATTTTTTAGCTCAACGCAATCTGACTTTCAATAATCCCTACAAAAGAATGGCCCTGACTAACAATAACCTTTGCCTTTCATGAATCACTTACCTCACAAAAATCTCGTTACTCGAACTACTGCAATACAGCGAGCGCCGATACTGACAGCTAAATAACAGAATCTAACCACTGAAGGTACTAACTACTAACAGGCATAGTTAGCAAATGAATGATGTTGATACAGAACAAACAATGTATTTACCTTAATAGCGTTCAGAAGCCATAATATATAATTTTGTGACGGTCAGTTAAACAAATTTCCTTGTTTCTGACGGACATACGTCCAGATCGTCGGCTCAAAACTCTGGTTTCTCTCTCTCCACATCCACCATTGCTGGCGGCTCACCTCCAGCTGCGCTGTTCCCATCCAACTGCCCAACACTACACTAGCGAATATTCCAACAATGATTCCAACCAGCCACAGACTGCACACAGAGCAGTCAGCGATTTTCATACAGAGCGCTACGTGGCGTTGCCAACATAAACCCTAAACACCCTACTTACAACACCATAATAGCGCTCTTTCGGCAGAGATGCCACAGATAACCATCTATCCTGCTTTACAGAGCAGACAAGCCTCCGAACCCCGCGTTTTGTGAAGAGTCGTACACATCCAACCATTCAGCCGCTAGTGGTAGTTTCTCTGACCTCCTACGTCTTTCCGTAGTTGCTCACGACAGTATCACATTAACATTCGACCAGCTTCTCCGTTTTCGAGATACTCGTCCGCAGACTGAGTAATAATAATGTGTCCTTTGTCAAAGTCGCTTATCTCAATGGATTTCCCCATTTGCAGCCCATTTCTTCGATAGGGTGAGCCCCTGTCCGCGTCTGCTATGCTTATATTTTTGTACTGTGTCACGTGCCCACAACGCTACCAAGTGGCATCTAACTTCGCGGTGGGCAGTGATCATAATGTTTTGGATGATCAGTATATGTTTATTGCGACTATTTGCTTCTCTCGTTGTCCTCTACCCACTCATTTCACCTGTACCTATGATAAACACATTGTAGATGTTACTTGATTTATGGAAAACAATTCTTTTTTCCAGTAACACGCTTGAGGATACATGTATACACTTCAGTGTTGTGTAATTCTTCGTTTGTACACAATACATGCAGTAGCGGCAAATTTGAATGATACACGCATTGCAGTATCAATGGAATTACCCATAATCTGTAAAGAACTAGATACTGTTTTATTCACGATTCGCAGATTCTAGGCAGTTACTTTGTAGTTTAATACGATGTAGTGTAATTTCATGACCAATGCTGGTCGATTCATTAGTAGATACGGAGAAGTTCTGGCAACTTTGGTGACTACTGAAAGTGGCATTTCGTGTAATTTCGTGGGGAGTGAATATTTTTTCTTAATTTGTGGCCGACTTGAAGCTTGGTGTCCTGCAATATATGTTAATGTCATAAGTACAACCACTTGAAAATGACATAAAATGCCGAAACCTGTATCGTAATTAAATAAACAACAAGACAGTCAAATGGCGGTGTGTTCCTTAAAAACATCAGTAATCACCTCGGAAAGTTTTCGATTTGGTGATGTGTGCCCTACAGGCTGTAAGACGCAACGACTCCTCGTCATGTCGGAAGCAAGTTCCAAATCTTAACATTCTTCCAGTGGCAGCCAGTGCTAGCCGATTTTTTAAGCCAACGAGCCCAAGCGACCGTCAACATGTATCTCGAAAAGTGATACTGATAATCTGTCTTCACTGCCACTACATCGGTGTATGTTACGGGCGCTTATTTTTCTGTCAGTCTCACCACACCGCATAAATGCCGCTATTTTTTTTTTATCTTTAGACGTCTACTGTAACCAAAGTCCATGTATAATACTGTATCCAATATCCTTGTCTATTGTATCCAACGCCTAGACAATCATCTTTCTAATTTCGAGACTTTGTCCGTCTGTACAGTCTTTCTCCTCTTTAGCTCCTTCCGACGGTATGTTAACTACTAACAAATGTTATAGGTATATTCTTCTGGTAAGGGTTTATGATAGAATTCTGTCCTATTGTTCCTAGCACCCCTTTATATGTAGTTTTACCTGTTCATTTAACAGTTACTTTTCTTCTCTAACAACGCAATTGAAATGTTTGCCGCTTATTCTACCCGGGATATCCAGTAGTACACGTTTCACATTTGTGCAGTCTTTTGCTTCGAACGTTCAGGTTCAGTTTGTTCTTCATCACTGCTGTTTTGCCGAAAATTTACATAGTGCCACTTAACTTCCCGCTTCAGTTTCAGCAAGCGAAATTGGTTCTCCTTTCAGACGGTACTAGTGTTATAATAAATTCCTTCAGAGTAACTTACAGATTGTAAATGATGTTTTCCAAAGAATTACGAGATGCTTTTCAGGAAATTGACTCTCTCCAAATTTTGAAAAACGCACTATATTCAGTTCCGTACAACAAGTAGTGTCATATCAACAATTGCTATGGCACACGAGCCGGAGTCAGTAAACAGAGCACAATGCTCCATATTCGTGGGTGTACATGCTGATGAAACCTTGAACTGGAAGAAACATGTAACTGAGCTTCTCAAACAATTGAGTTCAGTTATTTCTACTCTTCATATAACTGCTGCTCTTGGAAACAAACGAGTTAACCCCCAGACACTTTTTTTTATATTTCCACTCAATAACGTCTTAGATAATAATTTTCTGGAGTAATTCATCGCTTAGAAAGAAAGTAATAATTGCACAAAAGCTAACTGTAAGAATAATATGTGGTGTTCACCAGCGGACGTCAAGGAGTTGGATTTTAATTGCACCGTCATAGTACATAAATTCGCTAGTAAAATTCGTCGTAAATAATCCATCACAATTTGAGAAGAACAGTGAGGTCCATACGTACAGCACTAAAGGGAGAAACGACCTGTTGTCACCCATTATTAAAGCTGTCGGTGGCTCAGAAAGGCATTCAATATGCAGCAACAAAAATCTTTGAGAGTTTACCCAGTACTGTAAAATGTCTGATAGGTGGAAGAACAAACGTTAAATGTAATTCAAATCCATTTCTTCTTCGCGACTCCTTCACGTTCCACGAAAGAATTTGTATTTAAACTCTGGCAGCCTACCTTTTGAATAAAAAATATAAAAATCATGAAAATAAAAGTAACATTGTTTTTAAGCGTAGTAGCATGTGCAGGACCAAGAAATGAATGTGTACGTATCCTGTAAACAAATTAGTTTCACATCATTTAGATAAAAGATTCGTTCAAACGATATAACGGTCCCTAAGAAGGCTCAGTCATATTCAAACTCAGTTGCCATAGATGACTCTCCTATGACATACACCAGTGCTCGGCAAACCGCCAGTTCGCGAGACACCTGCGGCTCTTTGAATCTTTGGCCGCTTGACTGCGACTTTTCCGCAAAAAACCACCTGTGGGCTCAGACAAACTGTGCGACTGAAAGCGCGTGGCTCTTTTGCGAAGAACTAGAGTTGTAGATAAAATCCTCAAATCCTCACCACCGTTTGGCAGCTCCATCCGCCTCTGTTCGTAGCGGCTAGCGGCTATACCTCCCCCCCTCCCCCCCCCCCCCCCCCCACCAGCCCACTCGTCAGAGGTACCCTACAGCGGCACTTTTCCCTTCAGTCGCCGCCCCTTAGAGATCACGAAATTTCAGTTGACCTCCACGCGCGTGGGAGATGTGGGCGATTCGTTTAGGATTTGAGTGAGTCACTGGAGGTTAGCAGTCTCAGCGTGGAGTGATAGAGCTAGTCGAGTCCGCAGACGAAAAAACTTCCTACTCAGAGCATAAAGTTAAACATATTTTTCCAACCAGCTGTAAACAGTCCTACAGGTATTTGTCTGTCATCAGTTTAAGAATTGTAATTTTTTGTGCAAATGGATTTATTTTAGAATGGAACATTTTCTTCTTGGTAGCCTGTTCGACACGTTTACAAATATGAAGCAAAGAAAAACGGGAGGCAAAAACCATGAATTTTAAGTTGAATTGGCTGAGAGTTTCGACTTCATTCACCATTTAAATCAGTTTCCGGCCAGTCTTATTGGACGGAAAAATTGGCTCACAACAAATGTGGAGAGACGCTATATTACTGAACATGTGTGTTTTAGTATTAAATATTCTTCGGGTGATGCAAGGAAGAGAGCGGTCATGGGACTTCAGAAAAATCAAGAAAACTTCTGTGTTTAATTAGTGCATGTAGAACTCCACAAACATTAATAATGCGCATTGTACACAGATAATTCCTTAATAGATTTGCAGATCTATAGAATTGGTGATTATCAACTCTATTATAGCTAAATCTGTTAGAGTAAACGTTTTGAAACGTTTCTCTTCCTTATTAACAGTAACTAAACAATTTCTCTTACAAAATGGTGTTCGCTATCCAGAATTACTGAATGATAACTGAATCAAAAAAATTTTGTGTCATGGTAGACATTAGGTCTAATCTAAATCAGCTTCATCGTGAAGATACAAGGCTAAGCAGATTCTCGCGATTTCGTTAAAACAAGGATCGAAAAAATTACTGAATTCAGTTTACTCAAATATGATTCATTATTGGAAATATTCTTCATCTACATCTACATCTACATCTACATGATTACTCTGCAATTCACATTTAAGTGCTTGGCAGAGGGTTCATCGAACCACAATCATACTATCTCCCTACCATTCCACTCCCGAACAGCGCGCGGGAAAACGAACACCTAAACCTTTCTGTTCGAGCTCTGATTTCTCTTATTTTATTTTGATGATAATTTCTACCTATGTAGGTTGGCCCAACAAAATATTTTCGCATTCGGAAGAGAAAGTTGGTGACTGAAATTTCGTAAATAGATCTCGCCGCGACGAAAAACGTCTTTGCTTTAATGACTTCCATCCCAACTCGCGTATCATATCTGCCACACTCTCTCCCCTATTACGTGATAATACAAAACGAGCTGCCCTTTTTTGCACCCTTTAGATGTCCTCCGTCAATCCCACCTGGTAAGGATCCCACGCCACGCAGCAATATTCTAACAGAGGACGAACGAGTGTAGTGCAAGCTGTCTCTTTAGTGGACTTGTTGCATCTTCTATGTGTCCTGCCAATGAAACGCAACCTTTGGCTCGCCTTCCCCACAATATTATCTATGTGGTCTTTCCAACTGAAGTTGTTCGTAATTTTAACACACAGGTACTTAGTTGAATTGACAGCCTTGAGAATTGTGCTATTTATCGAGTAATCGAATTCTAACGGATTTCTTTTGGAACTCATGTGAATCACCTCACACTTTTCGTTATTTAGCGTCAACTGCCACCTGCCACACCATATAGCTTTGCAACTGATACTGGTCTTCGGATGACCTTACTAGACGGTAAATTACAGCATCATCTGCGAACAACCTAAGAGAAGTGCTCAGATTGTCACCCAGGTCATTTACATAGACCAGGAACAGCAGAGGTCCCAGGACGCTTCCCTGGGGAACACCCGATATCACTTCAGTTTTACTCGATGATTTGCCGTCTATTACTACGAACTTCGACCTTCCTGACAGGAAATCACGAATACATTCGCACAACTGAGACGATACCCCCATAGGCCCGCAGCTTTATTAGAAGTCGCTTGTGAGGAACGGTGTCAAAAGCTTTCCGGAAATCTAGAAATACGGAATCAACTTGAGATCCCCTGTCGATAGCGGCCATTACTTCGTGCGAATAAAGAGCTAGCTGCGTTGCACATGAACGATGTTTTCTGAAACCATGCTGATTACGTATCAATAGATCGTTCCCTTCGAGGTGATTCATAATGTTTGAATACAGTATATGCTCCAAAACTCTACTGCAAACCGACGTCAATGATATAGGTCTGTAGTTCGATGGATTACTTCTACTACCCTTCTTAAACACTAGTGCGACCTGCGCAATTTTCCAGTCTGCAGATACAGATCTATCGGTGAGCTAAGTAGGGAGCTATTGTATCAGCGTAATCTGAAAGGAACCTAATCGGTATACAATCTGGACCTGAAGACTTGCCCGTATCAAGCGATTTGAGTTGCTTCGCAACCCCTAAGGTATTTACTTCTAAGAAACTCATGCTAGCAGCTGTTCGTGTTTCAAATTCTGGAATATTCCATTCGTCTTCCCTGGTGAAGGAATTTCGGAAAACTGCGTTCAATAACTCCGCTTTAGCGGCACAGTCGTCGGTAACAGTACCATCGGCACTGCACAGCGAAGGTATTGACTGCGTCTTGCCGCTTGCGTACTTTACATACGACCAGAATGTCTCCGGATTTTCTACCAAATTTCGAGAACCTATTAAAGGCATCTCGCATTGAAGTCCGTGCCAAATTTCGCGAGTCTGTAAATTTTATATTGATTACTTCTATCGTCGCAAAGGAAGATCCGCTAATCAAGAGAAATCTCCTTCATTTACATTTATTTTTATTTGTCAAAATTAGAGAATATTAAAATATTTATTACGACTATAGGCCTTGTTCATTTAGAACAATGGCGCTGACGTTTGCGCCAATGTTGCCCTACAAATTTTGGATTAAGAAATTAATTTTACCACTTCACGACTATAGGAGGTGGTGCATATAGAAATTGACAACACCTTTAAGTAATATTTGATTATATTTAGGCTAAATATTACATAGCCTCATCGCAAAATGGCTTCACACACTACAAAGAAACAAAAGGAAAGAGATATTTTTGCAAAAAACAGAGATTGCAGGTACACTCACAGATCTAATTAATTGATTACAGAGTCGTTGTTATTTTTCTGAGCAGGGATAATATTTATATCTTTGGAAGTTCACATAATAACATATTTCGTTACGACGTCAGTTTTGGTGTATTTACGAAGTTATTTAATATCACTTTCATCACGTCATGTGGCGTACCGCCACAAAAACTGGAACAGAAGAAAATCGAAACATTTGAGATGTGGTGATACAGACGAATGTTGAAAATTAGGTGAGCTGGTAAGGTAAGGAATGAGGAGGTTCTGCGTAGAATCGGAAAGGAAAGGGATATTTGGAGAATACAAGAAGAAGGGATGGGATGATAGGACATCTGTTAAGACATCAGGGAATGACTTCCATGGTGCTACAGGGAGCTGTAGAGGGCAAACAGCGCAGATTGAAATACATGCAGCAAATAATTGAGGACGCAGGTTACAAGTACTACTCTGAGATGAAGAGGTTAGCACAGGAGAGTAATTCGTGGTGGGCCGCATCAGACAAGTTAGAAGACTCGTGATTCGAAAGAAATGGCTAAATGTAAGGTTCCGCGTTCTAGCCCGACCGAGCACTGTGTGGTCCTCTGCCGATGAGGTCATCAGATGGGCTACAATGGGGCATGTGGTCAGCACAGCGCTCTCCCAGTCGTCGTCTGGGTTCTTCACATGCGAACAGCTACTAATCTGAGTAGCTCTGCAGTTGGCCTTACGAGTCTCAGTGCATGCTATAATAGTCCTCTCACTAAGGAAAAGTGCTGTGAATCGAACAAGGATCCTGCATATTGCAGTCTTCCGCGCTGACCGATCAATCGCCGGCCGAAGTGGCCGTGCGGTTAAAGGCGCTGCTGTCTTGAACCGCAAGACCGCTACGGTCGCAGGTTCGAATCCTGCCTCGGGCATGGATGTTTGTGATGTCCTTAGGTTAGTTAGGTTTAACTAGTTCTAAGTTCTAGGGGACTGATGACCACAGCAGTTGAGTCCCATAGTGCTCAGAGCCATTTTTTTGACCGATCAATCGAGCCTATAAGGCACGATTTATTTCACCGTGAGGCAGTATCGGATGAGCTTTTCTCTTAATATTCTAGTTTTAACCTAAGCCGCATTACTTCCCAGTAATTTCGTCCTCTGTTGTGCTTCGTGTATGCTTTGCCATCTCTGAAGTCAATTATCGAAGTCAGATTGGCATTATTAATGGTTTTGTAGTGTATTTCAGAGCACAAACCTATTCCAGTAAGAACACTCACGTATAGTTCCGGAAGGATCGGCAGGCTTACAGGTGGTATCACTTACCTGCTAATCCGCAACTTTCTAACCGCAATAATACAGCTAATCGTCCCCATAAATAAGCCATCGTGCCACCCTTCTGACAAGGGAAACTCCGCATTGCAGCCGCCTCGGATTTAGTGGTAAGATGGCCCAGAGGATACCCTGTCAAAAACTGAACACAGATGAAGCTTGAAAGCAGGAAGAAGGTTTACTGAACTGTGGGAAGATTAGATTAGAGTAGTACTTGTTCCATAGATCATGAATACGACACTTCGTAACGATGTGAAACGTGTCAGGTTAATAAAAGATGTCTATATAAGATATTACATTACAGAAAGTATTAAATGACACTTATTTTTTTTTGGGTAGGGTGTGGGGAAATTACCCACTTACTATATCCAAAAATTCATCTAATGAGTGGAAGGAACTGCCATTCGGAAACTCTTTTAATTTCCTTTTAAATGCTATATGGCTATCTGTCAGACTTTGGATGCTATTAGGTAAGTGGCCAAAGACTTTTGTGGCAGCATAATTTACCTCCTTCTGAGCCGAAGTTAGATTTAACCTTGAGTAGTGAAGATCATCGCTTCTCCTAGTGTTGTAGCCATGTACACTGCTATTACTTTTGAATTCGTTCGGATTGTTAATAACAAATTCCATAAGTGAATATATATATTGTGAGGCTACAGTGAAGATCAGCTCTTTAAATAAGTGTCTGCAAGAAGATCTTGGATGAGCTCCAGCAATTATTCTGATTACACGCTTTTGTGCAATGAACACTTTTTTACTCAACGATGAGTTACCCCAGAATGTGATGCCATACGAAAGCAGAGAATGAAAATAGGCGTGGTAAGCTAATTTACTCAGATGTATATCGCCAAATTTGCAATGACCCTAATATCATAAGAAGCTCAACTCAAACGTTTCAGCAGATCTTCAGTTTTTTTTTCCGGTCCAACACCTCATCAATACATACACCTGAAAATTTTGAATAATCTACCTTACCTACGGAATTCTGATCGAAGCCTATATTTATTAATGGTGTCGTTCCGTTTACTGTGTGGAACTGTATATACTGTGTTTTGTCAAAGTTTAATGAGAGCCCATTTGCAGAGAACCACTTATTAATTTTCTGAAAAACGTCATTTACAATTTCGTCAGTTAATTCTTGTCCGTTGGGTGTGACAGCTATACTTGTATCATCGGCAAAAAGTAACAGCTTTGCATCTTCCTGAATATAGAATGGCAAGTCATTAATATATAGTCAGCACAGCAGAGGACCCAAGACCGAACCTTGCGGCACCCCATTCTTGATTGTTCCCCAGTTTGAGGAATCACCAGTTTTTTGCATATTATGTGAACTGCTTACTTCAGCTTTCTGCATTCTTCCAGTTAGGTATGATTTAAACCATTTGAACGCTGTTCTATTCATACCACAGTACTTGATCTTATCTAGAAGTATTCCATAATTTACACAATCAAAGGCCTTTGAGAGGTCACAAAAAATCCCAATGGTTTACTTCCAGTTACTGAGAGCATTTAATACTTCAGTAGTGAAAGTATATATAGCATTTTACGTTGAAAAACCTTTCTGGAAACCAAACTGACCTTTCGTTAAAACTTTATTTTTACAAAGGTGTGAAGCTACTGTACAATATATTACATTTTCAAGAATTTTGGATAAGGCGGACAGAAGAGAGATTGGGCGGTAGTTGTTGACATCAGACATATCCCATTTTTATGCAGTGGTTTAACAATGGCATACTTCAGTCTATCTGGGAAAATACCCTGCTTCAAAGAGCTATTACATATGTGGCTAAGAATCCCACTTATCTCTTGGGAACAAGCTTTTATTATACTGCTGGAAATGCCATCAATTCCATGTGAACTTTTATTCTTGAGAGAGTTTATTATCTTTCTAATTTCAGAAGGATAGGTGGGTGGAATTTCAATCGTATCAAATTCTGTGTGTAAGACCTCTACCATTAACTGCATTGCTTCTTCTAATGAACATTCAGATCCTGTTTTCTCTACAACATTTAAAAAATGTTGCTCAATGCCTTGTTGACCAACTTGGGTCCATGACTTCGTAGGCTCTGCGCCACACTCGAACGCTACCATCAGCTCTTACCAATTCAAATCAGGACTTATCTGACCGGGCCACAGTTTGCCAGTCGTCTAGGTTTCAAATGATATGGTCACAAATCCTAGAGAGACGCTGCAGGCGATGTCACGCTGTTACCAAACGCACCAGTGTCCATCTGCTGCCTTAGCCCATTAACACCAGATTTCACTGCTATGTTCTGACGGATACTTTCCTCGTACGTCCCACATTGTTTGTTAGCACTGACATCTCTATGCAAACGCCACTGCATTCGGTCGTTAAGTGAAGGCCGGTGGCCACTGCGTTGGCCATGGTGAGAGGCAATGCCTGAAATTTGGTATTCCCAGCACTTTCTTGACACTGTGGATCTCGGAATACTGAATTCTGTAACGATTGCCGAAATGGAATGTCCTATGCGTCTAGCACCAACTGCCATTCCACGTTCAAAGTCTGTTAATTTCCGTCGTACAGCCATAATCGCATCGAAAATCTTTTTACATGAGCCACCTGAGTATAAATGACAGATTCGCCAATGCACTGACCGTTTATACCTTGTATACGCGATACTACCATCATATGTAGATGTTCATATCGCTGTTCCATGACTTGTCTCACCTCGGTGTATTTTGGCCTAAGCCAACATTGTAGTTCGCCTGGTTACATTGTACTTAATCTCTGTAATTGAAGTTTCAATTGCAATATTTTTTATGCCTCTTAGGTTAGACTTTTAGTGTTACCTTGTTGATTATAGTCATTATTCTCTGTCTGAGTGATTGGAGTATTCTTTAGGAATTCCTACGAATTCAAATACGTGTAACATACGTGAAGCGTGAATTTTCCACTTTTAGTGAACTATTGGCAGTATCATTTCTGATAGTAAAGGGTACAGCAATCGGTGGGAATGATGTTTATTTCATATGTAGATTTCTTCGGTGTGTGGCCGTCTTCAGTGCTAAAAAACATGTAAAAATCCAGTTATAATAACATAACATGCACGCCTTATTAAATGTAAAGCTGCATAAGCTATAAATGTGAGTCATAAAATACATTCCAGCAAACGTAAGTTTAAAGGTTATATTGGTATATCGGTATATTCACATAGTCCCAATTGGGCTACTCATGTCAGAGGCCGAGTTAGCACAGAGGCCGCTTTTACAATTACAGCGCAACTGGCTACAGTGTAGGTCATACCAATCTCCAAAGCCCTCTTTACATGTATGATACATTACCAACATATAGTAAATTTATTTTGCCTTCGCAACTTGTGTGGTTTATCATTTTATTTGTTACTCTATACTTTTTAAAAACCTATGTACATAAAAACAATAAGGTGGTTGTAACGAAAAGCAGTGACTATCGTTTTACAGTTGTACATGATGGTAACTGTGTGGACTAGCCAGTGGTGTTAGTTACTGCTGCACATTTTACAACTGAAAACACAATTTTAAAAAAGATACAAAAATCCCGACATTGTTTGCAAACAGTGACCTCTGTGTGAACTCAACCAGTCCAGTTGGGGCTATGTTCATATACAAATGTTTCTAATCTTTTAACTTACACTTACTGCTATGTATTTTATGACTGTCTTACATTTAAAGCTTATGTAAACCTACATTTAATAAGATATGCTTGTTACCTTATTGTAACTGGTTCAGTGTTTTTTTTAGCACTGAAGACGGCCACACAGAGACGGAAATGTACATGGTGTTTCCGTAAGAATGTGAAAAAATTTAAAACGGCATAAGGTGGTTCGTGGTGTGGGTTCCTGTAGTCATGTCCTAGTTCATGAACCATGGGCAACGTATGAGTGACCAAGTAAGTGGTTCCGACAGTCGGGATACCAGTGACTTTAGAATAAGGCTGGGCATCTCGGACATGTTCTGAGTCGTGGTCACCTTTGTGCTCATACGCAAAGACTACCAAATCCACCGGTTAGTCCCTCAACCGTTAGGGGTAAAACCCGATGGGACTCGGGGCAAGTAAGGCTAGCATCCTGCTTCCCTGGTACTTTAAATATGATGCTGGCAACAATCAGAGCAAAATGCCTCAGACCTTAGAGGTGACGGAGTCCCACCTCTAACTGACAAACCAGGGACTCCTAAGATACGACTTGGCAAACAAATGGTAATGAGATGGGGAGCTATTAATATCAGTGGGGGCTACTCTGGGAAGAAGGTAGAGCTGGCAGAGGCTGCAAGTAAGATGGGGCTGGACGGTTTAGGTGTTAGTGACATTCGGGTAAGGGGTGAGAAAGAAGAGGAAGTGGGAGAATACAAGGTCTACCTGTCAGAAGTCAAAGCCGGAATAGCACAATGGGCTGTAGGGCTTTACATCAGGAAGGAAATGGAACCGTCAGTATAATCGCATTGTGAAGGGACAGATCAAGGTAAGATGGATAGTTTTTATGAGGCACTCAGTGATGTGGTTGTTAGAGTAAAGGGCAAGGACAGTGTTCTGTTCATGGGTGATTTTAATGCCAGGATTGGAAATCGAACAGAAGGGTACGAAAAGGTTATGGGTAAATTTGGAGAGGATATGGAGGCCAACAGGAACAGGAAACAACTCTTGGATTTCTGTGCCAGTATGGGCTTAGTAATCACAAACTCCTTTTTTAAACATAAGAACATTCACCAGTATGCTTGGGAAGGCAGGGGAACCAGATCTGTCATTGACTATATAATAACAATCAGGAATTCAGGAAGGCTGTGAGGGACCACACGTGTATTCAGGGGATTCTTTGATGACACTGTTCATTATTTAATCTGCAGTTAAATTGGGATTGTGAGGCCGAAAGTGCAGGAGGTCAGATCCATATGTAGGAGGATAAGAGTGGAGAAACTTCAGGATAAGGAAATCAGGCACAAGCACATAACAGCGATCTCAGAAAGGTACTAGTTAGTTGAATGTAGTCAATTACAGTCATTGGAAAAGGAATGGACAAGGTACAGGGACACAGTACTAGAAGTGGCTAAAGAATGTCTTGGAACAGTAGTGTGTAAAAGTAGGATGAAGCAAACAGCTTGGTGGAATGACACAGTCAAGGCAGCCTGTAAAAGGAAAAAGAAGGTGTATCAAAAATGGCTACATACTAGAACTCAGGTAGACAGAGAAAGTTATGTTGAAGAAAGAATCAAAGCCAAACAGATAATTGCAGCATCCAAGAAGAAATCTTGGGAAGACTTTGGAAACAGGTTGGAGACTATGGGTCAAGCTGCTGTAAAACCATTCTGGAGTGTAATTAGCAGTCTTCGAAATGGAGGTAAGAAGGAAATGACAAGTATTTTGGACAGGTCAGGAAAACTGCTGGTGAATCCTGTGGATGCCTTGGGCAGACGGAGGGAATATTTTGAAGAGTTGCTCAATGTAGGTGAAGATACGATAAGTAATGTTTCAGATTTCGAGGTAGGATGGGATAGGAATGCTGATGGAAGTAGGATCACATTTGAGGAAGTGGAGAAAATGGTCAATAGATTGCAGTGCAATAAAGCGGCTGGGGTGGATGAAATTACGTCGGAACTCATCAAATACAGTGGAATGTCAGGTCTTAAATGGCTACACAGGATAATTGAAATGGCCTGGGAGTTGGGACAGGTTCCATCAGTCTGGACAAAAGCAGTAATCACACCAATCTTTAAACATGGAAACAGAAAAGATTGTAACAACTACAGAGGTATCTCTTTAATCAGCGTTGTGGGTAAAATCTTCTCAGGTATTGTTGAAAGGAAAGTGTGAGTATTAGTTGAGGACCAATTGGATGAAAATCAGTGTGGGTTTAGGCCTCTTAGAGGTTGTCAGGACCAGATCTTTAGCTTACGGCAAATAATGAAGTGTTATGAGTGGAACAGGGAATTGTATCTATGCTTTATAGATCTAGAAAAGGTATATGACCTGGTTCCTAGGAGGAAGTTATTGTCTGTTCTACGAGATTATGGAATAGGAGGCAAACTTTTGCAAGCAATTAAAGGTCTTTACATGGATAGTCAGGCAGCAGTTAGAGTTGACGGTAAATTGAGTTCATGGTTCAGAGTAGTTTCAGGAGTAAGACAAGGCTGCAACCTGTCTCCACTGTTGTTCATATTATTTATGGATCATATGTTGAAAACAATAGACTGGCTGGGTGAGATTAAGATATGTGAACACAAAATAATCAGTCTTGCATATGCGGATGACTTAGTTGTGATTCGATTGAAAGTTTGGAAAGTAATATTTCACAGCTAGATCAGAAATGTAAGAACTATGGTATGAAGATTAGCATCTCCAAAACGAAAGTAATGTCAATGGGAAAGAAATATTAACCGATTGAGTGCCATATAGGTGGAACAAAGTTGGAACAGTTGGACGGTTTCAAGTACTTAGGGTGCTTATTCTCACAGGATGGCAACATAGTGAAAGAACTGGAAGCGAGGTGTAGCAAAGCTAATGCAGTGAGCGCTCAACTATGATCTACTGTCTTCTGCAGGAAGGAAGTCAGTACCAATACTGTTATCTGTGCACCATTCAATATTTCGACCAACTTTATTGTATGGGAGCGAAAGCTGGGTGGACTCAGGTTACCTTATCAACAAGGTTGAGGTTACGGATATGAAAGTAGCTAGGATGATTGCAGGTACTAGTAGATGGGAACAATGGCAGGAGGGTGTCCACAATGAGGAAATCAAAGAAAAACTGGGAATGAACTCTATAGATGTAGCAGTGAGGGTGAACAGGCTTAGATGGTGGGGTCTTGTTACACGCATGGAAGAAGCAAGGTTACCCAAGAGACTCATGGGTTCAGGAGTACAGGGTAGGAGGAGTTGGGGCAGACCAAGGAGAAGGTACCTGGATTCGGTTAAGAATGATTTTGAAGTAATAGGTTTAACATCAGAAGAGGCACCAATGTTAGCACTGAATAGGGGATCATGGAGGAATTTTATAAGGGGGCTATGCTCCAGACTGAACGCTGAAAGGCATAATCAGTCTTAAATGATGATGATGATGATGATGATGATGGCATAAGGTAAAGCCACCAGTAGTTGATACCTTAAGAAATGAAACTACTTTAATTTAATATTTATGAATACAAGTGGATGTTGGGTACAAACACAATTAATCTTCAGGTTCTTTGATCCTTTGTGATTTGATATTTATTATAATTAACTATGTTAACGTACATTAATTGGTAAATAAAAATTATAACAAAAGTGTGAGTGCAGTCATCAGTAGCTGACACTGGTGAGACACGAAAATTTCAGTAGTTGACAGGAAAAATATTCAGTAGTTGACACTAAATAAACAATTTTAGTCTACACATCACAGTCAATACTGTTTTGGAATTCATATTTCAAATGTTCATTAGTGATATTTGAGAGCTGTAAAGGAAGCTTGTCAATAACCTGTGATGGACTAATGAAACTAATATCATTTTCATCAACATAAAAAACTTTTTTCTGACAGTTGCAAGATTTTAGAGCCATTACTTCTATTTCACCATCCTCAAACACACGCTGAACAATACAAACATATTTGAAATATCTCTTCTTTCCAGGAAGAGAAACAAGAAGAAATTCGCCATTTTTATAAAATTTATTTGGATTATCTTCTTTGTTTGCTGTTTCTTTTTCTGTTATAATTGTTTGATCAGAATTTTCGTCTTCCTTGCCATCAGATGTCTGCGAATCACTATCAGGGAGCATACTAACGTCATCCATACTGCTGCCTGACTCACTCCATTCTTCATCTTCAGAATCTGAGGACACTGAAATTGTTCTTTTCTTGTGCACTTTTGGCTTTCTGCGATTCTCTGCTTTAGTTTGCTTCTTGAGTTTCTTAGCAATCCCAGACTGTTCTTTCTTCAGTTTTCGTGCTTCTGCTCTCTCAGCTTTTAGCCTTTCTCTTTGTAGCTTCAGTTGTTCCTTGTTATGATGATATTCCTGCCATTGGTTAGATGTCACAACACTTGGAAGTTTTTCTCTTAATCTTCTTTTCCATTGTTTTCCTGTATTCTGTAGCCAAAATAATGCACGTTTGAATGGGGAGGGGATTAGTTGGTCCCCTGATTTCCTATTAATATTTCCGCTAGCAGCACATTGAGTAAAATCAGAATTTTTCATTGAATTCTTGGGTGTGACACACTGGTCTGTTACATTAGTGTCCTCTCTTTCTTTATTTTGGTTGTTGCCTGCCAAGTTTTAATGTCTTCCTGTTTTTTATTTTCGATTACGTCATCATTTTGTTTTTCATCTGGATGGACATTTCCTTCCTCCACTCTTTCATTTTGATTTGCCACACGCTTGTTTTGGCTTTAACAGACTGGGAAAGGATAGAATTATGACAATCATTTATAATTTCCTTCCAAAACAAAAGCAAAGACTGGTCATTTATATTTCTTTCCCAGACATCACTTAAAGACTCAAAACTTGGAAGTTTATCTTTCCCAGTGTATGTTTATAGAACCTCCAATCCAACTCTTAAGTTTGATTTTTCAGAAGTGGCAGTTCTGTAAGTAGTAAGTATAACGCCATCACTCACTGACGGAATTTTTGAGTAGTCTACAGTCTCTGGATTTCATGGAACAAGTCCAGTTCTCCTGAATCCATTCTGCAGGACAGACAGTTTAATGAACTCATCGTAAGTTTGTTCCAGTAAGGGTGCAAAATGGATCTTCTTAGGCACTGACTGATCCAAATGTTCCAATCTCCACTGATGTACCTTGTTTTTCCAACTTTCCTTCAACAAATGAAAGACAGTAACATCCATAAGTTGAAGAAGATGTGTAGAATTTGGAAACAAAGCTACGAGTATTATCCCATGCTCATTACAAAACTTACTAGTGTGTAAGGTGAGAACTGACGCATGGCCATCAATAAACACAATGACTGGCAGTGATATTTTCTTTTGTAGAAGGTAAGGACAGAAAACTTTCACTATAAATTCAAAAAATAATGGACCTGTCATCCAACCTGTTTCAGATTTACCTGTTCCCCAATGTTTTGGTACACTCTCTGTTAATTCCTGTGGTATTCTAATGTATTTAACACTGTCAATGGAGGTGCTAAATCACCATTTGCATTTCCAGTCAACAAAACCGTCAGACATTCTTTCTCGTTACTATTCAATTGCTGGAAAACATTTTTTTCTCCTTTCAGGGCCAACACTTTGTTTCCTTTGGGGTTCAGAAAGAAAGCAATTTCGAGCAATTTCGTCTAAATTAAAAACTCTTTCGGGACTTTGAAGAATTGACTTAAAATTGTTCTCTGTTAAATATTTATCTATCTCATCAAACCAATTTCTTATAGCTTCTGGCTTCACTCCTGCCCTGCTTGATGTCATATTTTGTGACATTCTAATCCCAATATTGGGATGGCGCTTCAGAGAAATATTGTACCAAGTTTTCCCTCGGCGGTTACAAACAAAGGGATTTATACGTTTCAGTTGTTCAATCAGGTGCTGCACGCTGTCCAGAAGTTCGAGTTTTGTAATGGGAAATCCGGCCTTAGCCATAGTACAAATCCAGTGTACTAATAAATCCTCCTCTTCTTTGGTAAGAACTGTATCAGGACCCATGCGACGATTTCTAGGAGTCTTCCGTCTGGCTTTGTTCATTAAAGTAATTCCAGGGACCTAGAAACTTTTTGCTGCTCTAGAAACAGGCATTCCATTAAGTAGTGCATCGATGGCAAGATGCATTTGTCCTCTGGATAACTGAGCAACTTCCCTTTTACTGGTGGCATTATAATGAGCTAAATCATATAAAATATAATGTCAGAAATTCACATTACTTGAATGTCAGTAGTTGACATGGTATGAGCTAGTGGTTGACGTAGAGTGTCAACTACTGGATCTATACATGCAACGATAAATTTAACACAAACTCCACAGAGCTAAGCTTATGACGATACAGCGAATGACAAAGGTATTAAAAGAGTTGTTGGACTCATTAGTTGACAGATGTGTCAACTACTAAAAATAAGGAACGTATTAGCACCAGTACTTGACACCTGATCCTTGACCATACCGTAACCTTGAAACGTCCCCTTTTTGAAGAATTATACAAGACTGTGCTTTAACTGACACACAATATTTTTTAGCGCAACGCAATCTGACTTTCAATAATCCCTACAAAAGAATGGCCCTGTCTAATATCAACCTATACGTTTCACGAATCACTTACCTCACAAAAATCTTCGTTACTCGAACTACTGCAATACAGCGAGCGCCACTACTGCCAGCTAAATAAAAGATTCAAACTAAGGAAGGCACTAACTACTGATAGGCATAGTTAGCAAATGAAAGATTTCAATAGAGAACAAACACTGTATTTACCTTAATAGTCATATTATATATAGCAGTTCATGACAGTCTTACAAATTTCAAAACTCCGCCATCTCTCTCCCCACATCCATCACTGCCGGCGGCTCACCTCCAACTGCGCAACGCTACGCGCTGTTAACATCCAGCTGCCGCTGCCCAACACTACAATGGCAGACAACAATGCAAACTAGCCACAGACTGCACACAGCACAGCCAGTGATTTTCATACAAGTGCTACGTAACGTTGCCAATAAGAAAACATAAACAGCCTACTTACATAGCCCACATGCTCCCCACAAAAAATTTTACAAATTGTTTTGGGCAGTGGCCAATAATGATTTGATAAAATTTTTCATAATTACAATAACAAAGATATCAAATGCACACACTTATTGATACACTGTTGGTCAAAAGCTAAAATTTTCTCACAGTCCATCAAGACAGTCCTGATCGTTCATCACAGTAAAATAGCAGTGTTTTTCTCAAAGTCTGAGCAGTAAAAGAAAATGCACACAGAAGTAGTGGATTTCCATGCTGTCTTGAAGAAGTAGTGTTGTCCTTCCAATGGAAAGACAGTGCTGACTCTTGACATGCAGACAAGTAATGGGCCACAACAGAGCAAACCCACAGCAGAGTCAATCGAAGTTTTGAAGAGTATTGGTAGGTCATCACAGAGCAGACCCACTGTAGTCCTGGTAGAGATTACGGTATTGGTGGGCCACCAGAGGCGCAGACCCACTGCAGTCCTTGTAGAAATAATGGTACTGGTGAGTCAGCAAAGACGCAGACCCACTGTAGTCCTTGTAGAAATAATGGTATTGGTAGGTCATCAAAGATGCTGACCCACTGTAGTCCTTGTAGAGATGGCCAGCAGCCATCTGTTGTGACTGTGCAGGTGCACAATCACCATTGAAGAGTCTCGTGGAGAATATAGCAAGTCCATAAACCACCACTTGTGCACTCACAAAAATTTTTTGAAATGTCCTTAGAACCAGCAATGCTGTTATCCAGTCCCTTGCAGAATTATTAATACACCTGCAAACTCTAACAGTCCCTACTTCTCACATATTGTCCATATACTATGACCAACAGAAACATGTGCAGTGAAATGTAACTTACAAGTTACTTAATTTGATGAACTGGTGTCAATTACAATTTTATAACATAAGAATACAATAACAAAGGTACAAAATACATCATTAAAGAACATAACAATACAGATAACATTTGTAGTAATAGGGGCTTTACAAAAGAATAGAAATAAACATATATATCAGTGTTACAGGAATTATGACATAAGTACATACATAAAAGATCAGAATAATTATTGAAACATCGACTTCACACATGAGCATTAAAACAGAACAGAATTAATAATGTCTAAAATCTTTACAAAGTAAATAACATATTATTAATGCAAATTATATTTGAGGATAACAGTATTCCTCATCATAGTTCATGTAGCTGAGTATTAGAAACATTCTACAACATAAGTCTTATCAGATAAACATGTTAAGACAGGAAGAACATAAATACACAAGGGTCCACAAACACTTTCTTTACTTCTCGGAGATCTCCCTTCGTTCTTCAATATTCCCAAAAGGTCCTATCTATACCTGCTTTCTGTACTTTTTTCGTATAACTTCTCAATGCGTTTCTTCCAATTCATCGCAACTCATTCTCTTATATAGTCTACCCCCTCTTAAGCTAACTTAAATCTACTGAGCTCAGATGCTAAACCAAGGGGTGAGGCAATGCAGCAGCACAAAACAATTAACACAAACAGCAATGATAAAAAAATGCAGATTTGCAAAGGAAGCAGCATTACAGAAATTAGCAAAGCAATTGCAATATTACAACTAATATAAGGCAATGTGCAGCAAACAAGAAAAATAAATCTGGCTTAGCAGAGTAACACAAATTAAAATTCAGTAGCACTATGCCTGGCAAACAGCAGCAGAAAATGAAATAACTTATACCTAAACATGACATAGCTCAAGCAGAAAAAAAAGTACACTAAAGATAACAATGCAGATAAGGGAAATGTATAATCACATCTTAATGTCTAAGTAATTAAAGTGGTGCACCACAAGAAGTTATTCTACCAAAAAAGTTACCAAGTACTTGAAAAGAAAGTTATGAATGCAGTTCCTGTGAAGGTAAATGTCTTTTTGTGCTCCCTCATTTTTTTGAAAAAATTATTATTTACTCGATCTGTAGACAGAAAATATTTATATTAGTACATCTATAAAATTTTATTTTAACCAATGCTGCAGTGCCGCTAGAAACTAGATATTAAACAAAATGAGCAATCTCTCAACTAGAAAGACAATGGATGTAAAATGTTTCTCATCATTTCATTAGGCATTTTAGTAAATATCATAAATTAAGAGCTCCACAGTGTAATGTTTTCAAGTTCGTGCGTGTCGTATTTGCGATGCTTTCAACAAAGGAATGTCAATAGCGAGGACAATGGCCTCCCTTTTTTTTTTTTTTTTTTTTTTTGCACCTAATAGCTTTCTGTTGTCAGACGTCTACCTCTCAGCTGGGCGCCCAAAACGCATTATGCCAAGGTCACTTACCTTTCTTGCTGAAATATTTACGATGGCAGTTTCTGCCACAGTGACAGTTTCATATAAAAATATTTCACAGGTCAAGAATTTGGGTTACACATCTGTAGAAACAAAATCCTATAAATATAACAGCGTCCAAAAATTTTTTGCCAGCATTGTGATACATTTACGCATATACACGCATTTCATAACTCTTAAAGTACGATTCTTGGTTTCCAACAGCCTTTTTCACAAACCAGAGTCTCTAACCACTACTCATTATTCCTTACCTTATTCGTCGACACTTCTTCAATATTTCATCATTACAGATATTAGCATAATGAAATAACTCATATAGCATCAGCTTACTGATCATAAACATACTGCAACAGCATAATACACATAGTCATCGTAATAATAACATCATAACACCTCAGTCAACTCTCAAAATCGTCGTAGCTTCCTCCAATAATTTCAAAACCTAAAAAAATTCACTGCTCATGTCAAAAGTGTCATCTGCCTCAAATGCACTTCAAAAATCATGATCCCATACCAAATACATCATTCAAAGCTCTCATAGTATCACAATGGTTCCAAAAAAATATGAACAGTTTACAAAGTACAGACAAAATACAGTTTCATAAGTGTGAAGTTATCCAACTGTGTAATTGCGTAAACATCTGTCACTGATGTAATAAAAAAATGTTTGTTTCTCTGTTAAATAATCAGATAGCTGTGTAATTTATGTGTTAGAGAAATATGGTACCGATGTGTAAAGTTGTATAAGCAAATACCATATTAGCTAGGGCTGCTTGTGCTTGCCAAACACATGGTACACAAAGTAATCGTGTACCCCCCTGAGGATTAATGTAATTATACCCTCAGCTGTTACAGATTGCAGCAATGGAATGAAATGTATCACGGAAAATCTTTGTGTCATTGTACTTCAAATATCTTTAAAAATAAATGATTTAAGTACAAAATTAAACACTCAAATACGTGTGCTGGAGCGCTAAATGTGCGTCTTGCTGTAAGATAATCTCTGTGGAAGTGTCGTAGTTATTTTCCTCTGAAAGCTAAGTTCTGCAAAAGCCAATGTACTTACCTCATGATAAACAAAAGTGAAATGCTTTGCGTATAGATATCGTAGTTATTATGTACAGTACCGTGATCAAGAAAGCACTACACTGTAATGTATTGTTGTGCTAATAAAAAAAAGGCTGTCTTATTGTAGCTATACCACAAAGTCACTATTAAACATGTTTTACTTTCCAGAAGAATTCAGAAAAACTGTGCAGATATAAAGCAGATACAGCACAAAAGCAACAACGTAAATTGTGTCACACATTAGTAGCGTCGTGATATAATTGTGTAGCTGTCAAAGAAACCAAGTGCTAAGTCATCTTTAATCCCACAGAAAGTACTTCAAATAAAGAATGTCTTTTTCAAGTAAACCAAAATGTTGCATGACAATCTCATTAGCAGTGCCGGTATATGTTCTAAGTATGTGAGCCTGATAGTTGTTACGTAATCGTGCAACTAACAAGCAAGAATGTACAAATACAACACTGTGTCATCTGTTCACTATAACAATGCAATCGTAATTTCTGTTTAAAATGTTCCCTAGGTTCTAGACTGGATATTTAACTTCAAACATTGTTGCATGTCAACAGTTTCTTAAGTCTGACAAAGCATACTAGAAATGTGAAGTGAAAAGTTTTAGGGCAAAGACAAAGTTAAAAAGCAGATTATCTCTCAATAAATGGTTTTACATGTGATATGTGGTGTAAACCTTTACACTTCCTAGTACGCAAAGTTTCAACTTCAACGCAATTATCATGCGGCATATGTCGGTAAAGAATACTGGAATTTTTCTCAAGGTTAGCGTCTATGTTATTTTTCTCTGAGCCAGCCGGCGCACGCGGCTGCCTGCGGTGCGAGTCATTGTCTGTCTCTTTGTTGGCGCGCGTCGTTATTGGGATTAGGAGACCTAACTTCTACAAATTCACCTTGCCGAGAAGGCCCTCCCCTGTTTAAATCCCGCCAGTTCTGATGCAATTCAGGTCTGTCGTTACGATCATATCGTCTGTCGTCATGTCGGTAGATTCCATAGTTACTTTCTTGTCGGTCACGTGGTGGAGAACTTCTCCCTGAATCGTAACTGCGCGCTGGTCCGTTGCGTCTAAAGTTATACTGTCTCCCTTGATAATATTTATTTTGGTTCCCATATTGTCTGTTTCTCTGATTGTCTCTGTGATAGTCATTACTCTGGAGAGGTGATCTTTCCCTGTAATTGTTACTACTCTGCCAATGGTTGTCATACGGGTGGTGTCTGTTTTGGACACGATATGTGTTGTGAGAATAGCCTTGTCGTGTCCAGTTATTATTTCTTTCATCGCGGAGTTGTGACAGATGTGACCTGTAATTGCTGTGCTCCTGTTTTCGCGTTCCGCAATTGTCAGTGTCAATTTCTAATTCTTGTAAGAGTCCCTGAAAAGCTTCAATGTCGTCTTTGCAATGTCCTGCTAAAATAATATGTCGTAAATGTTCAGGCAATTTGAGTAAGCAAATGCAGATGAGTTCTGAGGGGCTGTATGGGTTTGAAAGATACTGATTCTTATGCAACATGTCTTCAAAATATTTGACAAGACTGGAAAATTCAGATTGTTCAAAGTGTTTCATCATGATGATGCTATGTTTTACTCGGTCTTGTGTAGCTTGAGACCAATATGCTGAGAGGAAGGCATGGTAAAATTCTCCTTCACTGTGACAATCGTGAATGACCGATCGCATTCTTACAGCTGGTTCATTCTCTAAGTAGCCACACATAAATTCTAATCTGTGTTCTAACGACCAATTGGGAGGAAAACAATGAGAGAATTGATGGAGCCATGCTTGTGGATGAATGTCGTTGCCAGAATTCTTAAATGTTTTGAATTTACGTGTAGTAATGAACAGCTTATAGTCAAAATCATCATGTCGGCGAGTCGCATATCGGTCATTGTTAGGTCGTGTCGGCCGTTCCATCTCAAAATTCGGTACACATAGCCAGTTTATTTCATAACTTCCGAAATGCCCTGTGTTAATATTTTGCGGCTTTTCCGTATTTCTAAGTCCCTCTTCCCGTGTTGGAGCGCGAGTGTCCTCTGAAATTTGTAATTTTTGTATTACTTGTGCCAACTGATATTATACTTCCCGGATTTCTCTTTTGTACTGTATATTGATTTGATTTTGATTGAATTTCCTAATTTGTTCGCACTCTTCTGTGTCAATAAAGACTACCGGTTTTGTGTCATTCAGATTATCATCTACCTTCGTAGATAAGTTAGTGAACTGATCCAAAAGTTCGGCTACTTTCTCCGATAGTGTACTTATTTCCTCAGTGTGTTTTTCTGAACCAAGTTTCAGAGTATCTACTGTGTCCTTAAAGTTTTCCTGAGTTTTGCAAGTTGCGTAACTGAATCGGTAGATGCAACTGAGTCAAATTTAGCTTGCAAGGTCTCATGATTTTCATGAACAATAGTTAGCAGTTCTTTTATGGCTGCTTCGTGATTCTGTAATGCATTTTCATGCCGCGAAAAAATAGGTTGAAAATGCTCACAAATTTGTGTTTTTACGTCATTACAGACTTTTTGACATTTCGATTCAATGTTATGTAACTCAGTAGTTAAATCTTCACGTGTTTGTTCAAGAGTTTGTTCCAATGAGTCTAACTTTTGAAGCTGTTGCTGTGTTTGTCTCTGATTTTGTTCCATCGTGTCTAACTTTTGAAGCTTTTGCTGTGTTTGCCCCATTTGTTGTATTAATTGTAATAACAATGCATTGGTGTCTGAAACATGTTCCTCAGTGCTTTTCGGCAGTGAATTTGGACCGGCAACATTCACATTTTGACAAGCGGAAAATGTGTCTTGACTCATTTGAGAAAACGGTGAGAACCCAAAACCTGAGTCTACAGTATTTGCAATATTGTGTTCTGTCATTCCCGATTCCTGAGGCGAGCTGTTGCCGACCGATCGATCGATAATGCTTCCCTGTTCACTACCTGTTTCACTGTCTACACAATTATTTGACGCCAGCTCCATTTCCCTATGCACAGTTACCAAATTACTACTTTGAACATTAGTTAATTCATTACATGGTGGCGCTAACACACTGCTTTCGTCTTCACTGTCATTTCTCAGTTTACTTTGGAGCCTAGTGTTACGTTTTTCACACGCCATTATTGTCACAATATTTCACACGATAACACAGAAAAGCACAATTTGAAGAGCAAAATAAGATAACACATTAACATAGAAATGGAAATAATGTCTACTTAAATACTTGGTGCAAATCTACATGCATGTCACAACTGTTTTGCTGTACAACAATGAAAGACTGCAACTACAAAGGAGATTCTCTCTACAATAATGCGCTAGCAATAAACAAAATCTACGCTAGTTACACAAACTATAAGGAAAAAATCAGAAGATTCCAGTGAGGTATCCTCGGCTAAGGGTCGACATATGAAACGTCCCCTTTTTGAAGAATTATACATTACTGTGCTTTAACTGACACACAATATTTTTTAGCGCAACGCAATCTGACTTTCAATAATCCCTACAAAAGAATGGCCCTGTCTAATATTAACCTATACGTTTCACAAATCACTTACCTCACAAAAATCTTCGTTACTCGAACTACTGCAATACAGCGAGCGCCACTACTGCCAACTAAATGAAAGATTCAAACTAAGGAAGGCACCAACTACTGATAGGCATAGTTAGCAACTGAAAGATTTTAATAGAGAACAAACACTGTATTTACCTTAATAGTCATATTATATATAGCAGTTCATGACAGTCTTACAAATTTCAAAACTCCGCCATCTCTCTCCCCACATCCATCACTGCCGGCGGCTCACCTCCAACTGCGCAACGCTACGCGCTGTTAACATCCAGCTGCCGCTGCCCAACACTACAATGGCAGACAACAATGCAAACTAGCCACAGACTGCACACAGCACAGCCAGTGATTTTCATACAGAGCGCTACGTAACATTGCCAAAAAGAAAACATAAACAGCCTACTTACAACCTAAATTCACAAATATTTCACAAATTTGCTTACTTTGTTTAATACTGGAACCATCTAAAAAACTATACACAAAAAATAACAATATCTCATGTTTGCTTTGCCACATCAAAAAACTTACGTCCTTATCGATTTCGAGAAGAAAACCAACGAAAGCAGAGAAACAAAAGCAGACTGTTACAAACAGAAGCACCGACTTCAAGATGGCTGCTAGAAAAATATAATAGTTACCAAATTACACTGTAGATGGCACCACCATACAACAACAGTCAAAACTCTATCTCTAAATAAAGCGATTTTCTTATTTTAAGAACTTTTATTTGAAAGTGTCAGCTACTGGTGTTCTGTCAACTACCGGTGCCTTTACCTTAGGGTATGCTCCACTTAAGAATTTGATGTAGGGAACCTGGGGTGGTGGAGATACGGAAGTACACTTGTCTATTTTTCTGTCCAGCATTACTGATTTCCAGCTTATTTACAACAAACAGGCGTACAAGTTTACGCATAATGTGCTGTTTATTTACATGTACAGTCTTTATTTCTTGCAAGGAAACAAGGAGGACGAGCCATGTCTTCTACCTGGCCGTCTGGATGGCCACCTGAACTTGAGGTTCGTGCAAAGAGTTCTACCTGAGTTGTTGAAGAACGTAGCCTTGGCTAGCTGTCCGTGAGAGGATGTGGATACAACATGGCGGTGCACCGCCTCGCTTCAGTGTGGATGTCCGCAACCATCCCATTGCTGTATGTCCTGATCGATGGATTGGAAGGGGAGGAGATCCTATTCCATGGCCTGACATGAATCACCCCTATTATTTCCTATGGATATATCTAAAGCCACTGGTGTATGAGACCATAGTGCATACGGAGGTGGAATTAGTGGTAAGAATTGTAGTTGCCTGTGATGTGATTCTACGAGTATCGCTCAATAAGTAATGCCCCACATTTTCTTTTAAAAGCTATTAACATACATAGACAAACGTTGGTGCTTCACTTTTGATGTTTGTTCTGTGCGCCGGTGAAGTTTCGAACCGTTCTGGCAGATTGGAGAGCCGGAGTACAGTGTCAAAATGGCGGCTACATACGACTCACGTTACAAGAAACGTGCTGTTTTTGAATTCTTGTGTGCAGAAAAAGAAACCGTGGTGAACACCCATAAGAGTGTGGGTGCACTGTATGACGATGCTGCAGTTGGTAGGAGTACAGTTGGGCGACGAATAGAGAAAGTTAAAGCCTCAGGATATGCAGGAACAGAGCTCCATGATCAGCCACGCTCGGGACTTCCTGTCACAGCCACTGCTCCAGACATGCTGAATCGCACGGATGCCATCATTCGTGCTTAAAGATTCTCTACGGGGACCACACTTTGAAGATGACGAGAGTGTCAGTGATGCAGTGAAAACATCGTTACACCTACAGTACAAGAGCTTTTACCAGCAGGTAATACGTGCTCTTCCACAATATTGGCGTACGGCCATAGAACCCGATGGAGACTACGTAGAAAAATAGAACATAGATAAGACATGTTGATGTATATTGTCACCAGATTCTGACTCTTAACAATAAATATGTTCTGAGAAAAAAAAAGTGGGGCATTTGGGATACTTGTCAGGGCGCGTCAGAATCTTGTCCGCCGATGTCAGGCTTGCATTGAGGTTGATGGTAAATGGTTCAAATGGCTCTAGGGCACTATGGGACTTAACTTCTGAGGTCATCAGTCCCCTAGAACTTAGAACTACTTAAACCTAACTAACCTAAGGACATCACACACATCCATGCCCGAGGCAGGATTCGAACCTGCGACCGTAGCGGTCGCGCGGTTCCAGACTGTAGCGCCTAGAACCGCTCGGCCACACCGGCCGGCTGAGGATGATGGCCGGCTGAGGATGATGGCCGTCTGTTTCAGTATATTCTGTAAGATACAGTACAAATGGTACGTTCATTGTGTCAACAATGGTATTTGCAATTAACTGTAAGTAACGTAAATAAAAAATTACACAGTAATATGATTTTATTCCTATTATCCCCTTAAGTTGGCTTCTCCAACCCCAGGTTCCCCGTCTCAAATTGTTCAGTGGAGCATCCTCTATGTCCTGATAAATTTTTGCACGCTCTTACGGAAACACCCCGTAGATGCGAAGTAAACATCACTGCAACTGACTGCTGTACCATTTAACACTAGAAACACAGTCGCTGGGCAGATACTTTTCCCCCGTGGAATCAAACCTGATAATATCATTTCTCTCAGTGAATTTTTCTTCATTATTGTTTTGGGAATTTTTGTTATTGACTTTTAACCAGGAAAGTTTAGCTTTCCTCATTGTCCTCTTTTATAATAATTATTTCAGGAGAATTTAGGTAAGAGTTCAGGGGTTTTGTGCAATAGCTGTGCTGCTAATAAATGATATCACTGCTAAATTATCATGACACCTTCTCAACTGCCAGCCACTTCCACTGTCGTTTCCTTCGCACCATTTTTGTTTTCCGGAACCTCCTCAGTCCAGCCATAAAGCCACAGAGGGAGTAAGCCGCACCAGGGGGCCCCAGGTGGCTGCAGCCCCCCGTCCTGGATGAGTTGTGAGGCGGCGCGCGGCCGTCCTACGTGCACACCGCGTCCGGTCTCCGCAAATCACGGCCCCCGACTCGGCAGTCCGCACCGCAGCAGACTGCGCCGCACTCACTCAGGGTCCACCGCGAGAAATACGCGGGGGGCGGCTATTTCCTTTTTTGCCGTCGCCCCCTTCTCGCCACACCGCCCCCTGTTTTTCCTTCCATTTTTCCCCGTCCTCCTCCCCGTTTGTGAGTGCTGGCTCCGCCTGTCGGAGATTTATCGCGCCGGTGGTGGGCGTGTTTCATAGAAGCGCGGTATCCGGCCGGCCCGCTGTTTAAATTTCCATGAGCCGCCGTCGCCGACGCCGCGCTATCCATTAGGCGCGCTGCGCCTGTTTTGCCCGTCGCTAATTCAATATTCTGGCCCCCAGGGTGCTTTCCCGGACGACCAGCCCTCGTGCGTCGCCGCCTGGACCTGCCGCGCTGCCTCGGAGCGAAGTACGAGGATTCAGACCCACACTATGCATAGGGTTACCAATGACTCAGTAGCTGACCTCCGAAGGACCTGATCACCCGCTGGACCTGCATATTCACAAGGGAAACTCCCCATTGCATGGCCCTCAGATTTTATAACGATATGGAACGCCAGCAGCCGTCTTCATGATCTTATTGTGTAGCTACCAGTTTCGGCCATTCAGTGCACCATCTTCAGGCCTTAGTTGATGCTTAAGGGGTTACCACGATCAATAGTGTGGTGTGTGTACTGTAAGACCTTCGGTACACACACCATCAGATTATTTGACTTGTCGCTCTAACGAAGTAGACGAGTGTCAGCAATATGTCTCGTGGTCTTATCGTGGCGCGTTAATCTTTTGCCGTCAGGTCAGACGATAGAAATGTCACTTGCACGCCTAGAGTAGCAGATTGATGGTGACCAACTTTAAACAGAACTTGATTAATTTTCACACACATTTATTAAAATAATAAAAAAACATAGATATTACATAACTTGATTCTGGATGCTGTTTACAATTGACAATCTGAAGTTCCTTCGGTCTTGGTACGTTAATCTTATTCTCACATATCTCTGATACTTGACAAAGTGTCTATTCATCTATCTTCATGGCTATGTACACGAATATGGTAATCTTATTAGGCGCAGACTGAAACTTGACTATAGACTGGTACGGACTAATGCAGACTGACTAATCGGAGGTCTGTACACTCGTTATAATACCTCGAGCATTCAGGTATCACTGCGCGAGTGTGATCCGCGAGGAGAAAAAGTTCTACGGCAGCAGCAATCTCATTGGCTGCGTTACATATTAATACGCGGATCGGCGAAAGCAGAATTTGGTCCGTCTCTAAGACAGCGCCATCTCGTAGTGCGGAGTCGGACGAGCGCTGCGCCTGCGCTGTTGTGCTAGCGGGGCGCGCTCTATTGGGAAAGTTGTGTACGCGCTGACTACGCGGGACTATGTACACAACAAATACATACGCTACATCAGTGGCCGAAATAACTGGTTTACGCACACTTGCTGTAACTGTGACGTCAACACTCGAACCATCAACTTTCCTCAGATTTAGTGGTGAAATAGCACAGTGGATAGCATGTCAAAAACTGAACACAGATCAAGCATGAAAATATGAAGGTGTGCTGAACTGTTAAAAAAGAAACAAAATTGAAATAGTGAACAATCCAAACGAAATATGCGCAATATCGGTCGACTAGGAGTCGTGGTTATGTGGTCATGGTGATGAGTTGCAAAGCGGTAGATTAGTCTTCATATCTCCCTCAGATTCCAGTTATTTTTTCCTGAATTATGAACTTTCTCTCCAGTCATCGACGTGTCTGCTCTCCTTCTGCGACTTGGCAATTGTCATATCATACATTAAGAATATATTACATTAAGAATATATTACGGTCGCAACAAAATGTGACAAACGGCGAAGGCAGGCGAGATGCCGTACAGACCTCTCACAGAAATGAAAACAACAGATAAACGAGTGTGAACTATGTTACAACAAACGAATTCAAAACGGAAAGCAAGAGTCATAGCATGTGGTAGTTGTGTGGAACAAATAGGAGGTATGTACATCTGGCAGTCCCTTCCTTACACCTCGCTGTAGCAAACGGTCGTTACAAAAATGGTTCAAATGGCTCTGAGCACTATGGGACTTAACATCTGTGGTCATCAGTCCCCTAGAACTTAGAACTACTTAAACCTAACTAACCTATGGACATCACACACATCCATGCCCGAGGCAGGACTCGAACCTGCGACCGTAGCGGTCGCGCGACTCCAGACTGTAGCGCCTAGAACCGCTCGGCCAATTCGGCCGGCACGGTCGTTACACCGCGACACAGGTACATTACTTGAATACAGCGAACAGGCACGTTAATGACCCGACGGACAGTATAACGGTACTTTGCGGGCAGGAGTGTCAATTAGCATCATATTAATTAAAATGGGGGATAAATAGACTTTATTTTGGAAGAATTAAAAAGGGGAAAGTAATACGAAACTTTAATACTGCACAGTATTACTAAGAAGCAATATAATGAAAAGTAATAAAAAGCAAAGTAGCAAAGACCAAGCGGGACAGAAAGATATAGGGGCGCGTTTGTTTTTAATACATACAAAAGAACATGTAACACATTATTGAGCTCTCTACCCTCAGTTATCGCGATCGGGCTAGTCGATGAAAAAGTGGTAAGCGACTGCGAAATTCGTTAAGGAGATTATTTAAATACTCTTCAGGCACGTTTAAAATACATTACGTGTGACGAAGTGATCAGAGACGTTTATTGGCGAGTGGAGTAAAAATGAATCCGACAACATTATTCGAACCTTGTGTTAGCTGGGAAAAATACTCTTGGAAAACTATTATGGTTGTGGAACCCACGAAAGTTGTGCACAACGGAAAGCTATAGTTTACGTAATTCTGCATATTATAAAATGGTGAAACGCGTGTGCGCGGAACATTAATAGAATCTTATCCTTGGACGGTTGCGGGGGTAACTGATACAAACAACGCGCCAGCATAAAAAATAGTTCGCTTATTAGCTAACAGATATTAATTAACGGGGAGCCGGTCGGAGTGGCCGCGCGGTTCTAGGCGCTACAGTCTGGAGCCGAGCGTCCGGTACGGTCGCAGGTTAGAATCCTGCCTGGGGCATGGATGTGTGTGATGTCCTTAGGTTAGTTAGGTTTAATTAGTTCTAAGTTCTAGGCGACTGATGACCTCAGAAGTTAAGTCGCATAGTGCTCAGAGCCAATTAACGGCGACCTAAAATACAAAAAAGGAGGATAGGATCATCACCTCCAATCCCGATTCATATTTCACTTTTAATTAGTGAAAAGAAAAGTGTTAATAAACAAACTACATTTCAATTTTATCCACGATTTTGGCTTCATTACGTAGTCTTGACTACATAATAAACAATATCTGTGGAAGTTGTATTGATAATATTTAGCTAACCAATATTGTGGGACACCAAAAAATGTAAGTGCATGAAATTGTTCTTACAGCGGATGTATAATGTGTGAGTGCGACGAACTATATTGAGAAACTGAACATCCATAACGTACTTGAATGTTTATCTGCGAAAATGGTCCTTGTCGGTACACCAGCATAGAGTTCGAATAGAATCGCTGGAACATTGCAAACCATTCAGATTAATCGAACATCTAAATACGCATAATGCTGGTACCACCAGGATGTGTTCTTTCTCCTCACCCCCGTGGCAGTAATTGAATTAAGATTCAGCCGGGAAATACATTGAAATCAACTGACGACCATTGAGTCAGCGTCACGAATTTTTAAAAGTCCACTGCCATTTATGAAGGCGAGTGACACCACGAGTGTTAACGTCGATCGAAATAGGAGGTACGTACATTTGGCGGTACCTTCCTTACACCTCGCTGTAGCAAACGGTCGTTACACCGCGACACGGATACATTACTTGAATACAGCGAACAGACACGTTAATGACCGGATGGGCAGTTCATAACTTTGTTAAAACAATTATGAGGAACAAGGGAGATTTCAAGATGGATCTCCCGCTTTGTAGTCCAACACCACGACCACAAAACCACGATGCCGTGGATATTCACATTCGCTAGATATAGTACACCTTGAGTTTGGACTGTTCGCTGTTTTTCTATTTTGCTGATGGTAGCGTTCGAGTGTGGCGCAGAACCCACGAAGTCATGGACCCAAGTTGGTCAATAAGGCAATTGCGCAAGTGACGTCGGCTACATATAGTTGTGGACTTTATTTACATGGCACAGACTGGATCCTCTGGTCCAACTGAACCGATCATTGCCTGGAAATGGCTCCTTTCGGTTATCTGAAGACTATTTGTAGTCATTCGTTGAGTTCATGTTTCCAAACAACGATGGAACTTTTATGGATGTCAATGCGCCTTGTCACCGGGGCAAAAATGTTAGCGGCTGGTTTGAAGAACAATTCGAGCTAATGATTAGGCCAACCAGATTCGTATCGAACATTTATGGGACATAATCCAGAGCCACTTCGTGCACAACGTCCTGCGGAGCCTTCCAACGACTTGTTGAGTCCCTGCCATGGCGAATTGCTGAACTACCCTGGACTAAAGGAGGTCCCACACGATCTTAGGAGGTGTCCCTTGTCTTTTGTCACCTCAGTGTAATTACTTTCTTCTTCTCCTTTTATCTTCAGCGGTTGCCTCGCCTGGTGACAGGGTTTTCTGTGTGGATCGCTGTCTCAATATTTTCTGATCGTGGGCCATGTCTAGAGAAAGATTTATAGCCTTCAGGTTGTTATGCACAGTATCGGTCCTTTGCTGTTTTGGTCGTCCCTTGGGTCTCCTTCCCATGACTTCCACTGCGTGACATGCCTTTGCTGTAGCGTAGTACTGTGCACGCATCACCTCTCCAAACAATGGCAAATAGCTTTCTCGCATTACCTTCTGGACTGTTGCGACCCCAAAACGATTCCTGATTAGTATCAATCGAAACGTGATCCAGTCGAGTGATTGCAAATGTTCTATTTAAACATCTTAGTCTCCAACACACCCCAGTCGCCATCCTCTCTCTTCCGTAGTTGGCCGACACCCTGTGCCATGGAGAGCAGTGGGGCGTATGACAGTCCGATAGATCTTTCACTTCCTTCATCCGACGATCGCAGGTGACTGCTGTTGCCATCACATCATCCACGCTGCCTGCGTCCTTGTGTTGACCTCAACTGTAAGCTGGCCATCGCTAGACGCTCTAGAACCGAAATACGCCAAGATATGCCCAATTATTACACAACCTGAATACGTTCCTCGCGTGCATAAATGTCATCCGACTCCATGAACACCAGATCGCAAGAGTATTACAAGCTCTCAGCTTAGCTACATCTCAATCCTGAAAGGTATCGCGATGTCAAACTCAGGCCTGATAAATTAAGAACCATGTATTACCAGTACAAACACAAATCTGCCGTAAGGCCTTCCCACAAACAGGAACGATGAGACTGAAGAAACCAGGAAAGTTCACTATGCTAAAGAGACAGCGTCTGCAGTCGCCTGTAATAGATAATGAGCAGTCGAGCACACAATCTCAAAATACAAGGTGCATCTGGAAAGTTCGGGGAATGGTCGCAGAAACTAAAGGACAGAATAGTTACAAACAATATACCTTTTTTGGCTTTCAAAGCCATCACCATTAGCTACAACATATTTTTGACTCCGGATCTGAAACTGTTGTAAATTGTCAGGAAACCATTCTCATGGAATCGCACGAAGAACCGCGGTCACTCGATGTTGGATATCCGCCTCATTAGAGAACATCAGCCCTAATGTCACAAACGCGATCCGGGGACCAAGCGACAGTCAGTGGTATGGTGTTCACTGTCTTCTACACCTACGTCGTGTAAAAATTCGTGGTGGATCAGTCAAGCCAACGTTGTCGAAAAAGATTTATTATTTTTTTTTATTTATTTTTTTTTTTTTTTTTGTGGAGAAAATGATGAACACCACGCAGTGTCCGATTCCTACTGGAAGCATCAAGTCTCATCTCCCGTAATGATGCAGATCCACAACAATACCTGACCACAGTGCTTCAAGCGATTCCACAAGAAGCGTTTGCTGACAATTCACAAGAGCTTTACAACCGATGTCGAATGTGTGTTGCAGTTAATGGTGATTACTATGAAGGCCAGTAAAGATATTTAGTTTGTAATTCCAGTTTCATTTATTTTCTGGGACTATTCACCGAACTTTTCAGACCCACCTTGTACAACAAACACACATCCGCACCACTGTGAGTTGTAGGCCACAAAATCAGAACATATATCAGAGATTTCTGATTTGGATACTACAAAGCTCGGAAACTTCCTTGAGAAATCATGTGTACGGTGCACACACCACTCACGACAGTCACTAAGTATACACACGTAGTTTTCCAGGAACCACCTAAACACCGTCCCGGCCACACTTCCTGTGTTTGGCGCCGCCGCTACCTCGCTGTCGACAGTCGCCAGCTGACACTCTGTTCCGCAGCCGTACGTTTCCAGACGTTCCGGAAACAGTCAGGCAACATCTTACATACGTCTCGCAGAATGATGAAATGGAAATGTCGTGTGGCTGGGGCCTTCCGTCGGGTAGACCGTTCACCTGGTGCAAGTCTTCCGAGTTGACGCCACTTAGGCGACTTGAGTGTCGATGGGGATGAAATGATGATGATAAGGACAACACAACACCCAGTTCCTGAGAGGAGAAAAGCTCCGACCCAGCCGGGAATCGAACCCGGGCCGTTAGGTATGACATTCCGCCGCGCTGACTACTCAACTACCAGGGGCGGACTCGCAGAATGATGAAGAACAGAAAATCAGAGAAAAGTACAGCTCATGTGGAGTTTTATCGACAACATATTTTCCCAAATCCCATTTGTGAATGGCACAGTAAATCGAGGATAAGACAGTGTTACTAGAAGCACCCTCCCCAGCACATCGTAACGTGCCTTGCAGAGTATGGATATAGATGATGTAAAGCCAGATTCTTCAGACGTAAAAGTAGCCTGGAGCGTATTCGAAGCGAATGTTACACACTGAGGTGACCGAGCCATGAGATACTTCCTAACATCATGTCGTGAAGGGTCTCTACATGAGCCTCTTCATGATTCTGCTAAGCATTCAACTTAATGTCCCCACCGCTGCACCTCATTTCTGGGCAGAAACTGTCAACTATACAAAAAAGTGTGTCTATAGTGGCCACAATTCATTTCACTTCACATTTCACTAAGAATTTTGGTAATTATCGGAGCCCCACACACTTGCACCCATATTCAATACATTTATGTAAAATATGTCAGTATGTTCATCCTTTCCTCCACTCGCCTGACGATTTTTTCATGCAGCCATTTCGTCTTAGCTACCCTGCACTTCCTATTTATTTTATTCCTTAGCGACTTGTACTTCTGTTTTCCTGAAGTTCCCTGAACATCTTTGTACTTCTTTCTTTCAACGATCAACTGAAATATTTCTTCTGTTACCCATAGTTTCTTCGTAGTTACCTTCTTTGTACCTTTGTTTTTCTTCCCAACTTCTCTGTGTGCCTTTTTTGAAGATGTCCATTCTAAATCAACTATATTCCTTACTGAGATATTCCTCATTGCTTTGTCTATAGCCTTAGAGAACTTCAAGCGTAACTATTTCTTTGCGTATTGTTTCTTCCTGACTTATCTCTTAAACTTAAGCCTACTCTTACTCACTACTACATTGTGATCCGAGTTTATATACGCTCCTCGGTACGCCTAGCAATCCATTATCTGATTTCGAAATTTCTGTCTCACCAAGATGTAATCTAACTGAAATCTCGTACCACTGTTCCAAGTAAGTCTCCTCCTCTTGTGATTCTTGAACAGAGTAATAACCATTAATTAAATTAATTACAGAAATCAACTAGTCTTCCTCCTCTCTCATTCCTTGTCCCAAGCCCATAATATACTGTAACATTTTATTCTACTCCTTCCCCTACAACTGCATTCCTGTCGTCCATAACTATTAGATTTTCAGTCCCCTCCAGGAGACCCGAATGGGGGGCTATTCCGGAATCTTTTACCAGTGGAGAGATCATCATGACACATTCTCAATTACAGGCCACAAGTCCTTTGGGTAGACGTTATGTATCTTTAATGCAGTGGTTTCCATTACCTACTGCATCCTCGTGCCGTTGATCATTGATCATTCTTCCGCCTTCAGGGGCAGCTTCCCACCCCAAGGACAAGAGAGTGCCCTGAACCTCTGTCCACTCCTCCGCCGACTTTGACAAGGCCGTTGACAGAGTGAGGGTGACTTCTAATGCCAGAAGTCTTCGGCCGCCAATGCCAATTATTAATCGAAGTTTAAGCAGTGGCGGATTTCGAACCTGGGACCGAATACTTTTTGATTACTAATCAAAGTCGCCCCCCACCCTCTAGACCACCAGTGCTTTACGTGATGTATCTTTTCAGTTTCGTCTGATTTAGTTCGCTGGTGATCTCACGAGTATAGTATAACTGATCAGATTTCTGAAACTTCACTAATTTCGATTTCAGTTCGTAATCCTGCCTCCGCATGTCTTCGATGTCTCAGCACATGGGAAGTACGGATCTAAGAGCCTTAAGTTCGCAGTTTGTTTTATTTTACTTAGTTATTCTGAATTTTACACTAATTTTATGCACAATTTTTGTTTGTGACGACCACGTGTTCACGAATTGTGAAAATCGTTACATATCACAGTTACTGATTCTCGGGGTCTCACTTCCAAATTACTTTCATAATTTCGCCTATGGTGCAATTATTAACAGTTTACCGTCTTCCCACTTCCCATGTTAATAGATACCCCGTTTTTATTTACACCAGCACGAGCACCGATCCCAACCCAGATCCTTCACATATAGATACTCCTTTTGCCCGATGCAGTGCAGCAGCTTGACGCCGCATAGACTCCCCAAGTCGTTGGAAGTCCCCTGCAGAATTTTTGAGCCGTCCATAATGGTGAAAGTTTTGCCGAAGCAGGAATCTTTTGCACTTACCTCTCGATTACGTCGCATGTTGGACGATCTGGATGGATAAATTATTCGCTCGAATGGTCTAGAATATTCTACAAACCAATAGCGAATACCTGTAACCTGGTGATATGAGACCTTGTCATCCATAAAAATGCAATCATTATTTGGGGACATGAAGTTTATGAATGCTTGCAGACGGTCTCCATGTAGCCGAACTCAACCATTTCCAGTCAATGATCGGTTCAGTTGGACCCGAGGGCTCAGTCAATTCCATGCAAACAGAGCCCACGGCATTATGGAGCCACCACCAGCTTGCAGAGTGCCTTGTTGACAACTCGAATCCATGGGTCTGTCTGGCCACATTCGAACCATATAATAAGCTCTTACCAACTGCAGGCCACCCACGTATTCTCAGTTGTCTAAGGTCCAATCGATACTGCTATGGCCGAGCGAGGTGGAGCAGTGGTTAGCACACTGGACTCGCATTCGGAAGGGCAACGGTTCAATCCTGCGTCCGGCCATCCTGATTTAGGTTTTCCATGATTTCCCTAAATCGGTCCAAACAAATGCCAGGATGGTTCCTTAGAAAGTGCACGCCCGACTTCCTTCCCCATCCTTCCCTAATCCTATGAGACCGGTGACCTCGCTGTTTGGTCTCTTCCCTCCAAACAACGAACGAACGATATGGCTATGAGCCTGGGAGAGGCGTCGTAGGCGATGTCGTGCTCTTGGCAAAGGCACTAGGGTCGGTCGTCTGCTTCCACAGCCTATTAACGCCAAATTTCGCCGCCCTGTCCTAACAGATACGTTCGTCTTACTTCCCACTCTGATTCCCGTGTTTTCACACACTGTTGCTTGTCCGTTAGCACTGACAACTCTACGTAACCGCCGCTGCTCTCGCTCGTTAGGTGAAAGTTGTTGGCCACTGAGTTTTCCTTGGTGAGAGGTGATTGCTGAAATTTGTTATTCTTCACGCACTGCTGGACACAATGGCTCCCGGAATACTGATCGCCAAATTACGCAGCACTGTTCTAGTGGATATGTTCATCGTATGCCCCGCAATGATTTCTGCGGTTGTTTCACGCAGTGTTGCTTGTCTGTTAGCACTGACACCTCTAGGTAAACGCCTCTGGTCTCGGTCGGTAAGTGAAGGCCGTCGGGCACTGCGCTGTCGGTGGTGAGATGTAATGCCTAAAATTTGGTATTTTTGGCCCGCTCTTGACACTGTGGATCCGGGAATACCTAATTCCCAAACGATTTCCGAAATGGGTTGTACCATGCACCTAGCCCCAATTACTCCGCGTTCAAAGTGTGCTACTTCACATCCTGCACCCATAATCACCTCGGAAACCGTTGTATATAAATCACCTGAAAATAAATGACAGCTCCGTCATTTCACTGCCGTTTTGTACCTTGTACCTTGTGTACGGCCATCTGTACGTGCGTATACCGCCACCCATGACTTTTGTCACATCACTGTATGTTGTTATGCAGCATCGAACGTTATTGAAATGGTTTTGAAATACACCCTTTGTGTGCCGTTCCATATGCACCGGATGAATCCAATATCTTCTTCTTTCACAACATTTTTTACAAGACGAACGGTAAACAATTGTACGAGGGTCACTCCAAAAGAAATGCACACTATTTTTTTTCTATATCCATCTTTTATTCTACAGGTCTGAATGTTTTACAGTGTGTGGATACATCCTTTAGGAACAATATTTTTATTTCTCCACATAATTTCCATCCCTCTCAACTGCCTTACGCCATGTTGGAACCAGCGCCTGTACACTCGCACGGTAAAATTCTGCACCAACCTGTTGGAGCCACTGTTTGGCAGCGTGCACAAGGGACTGGTCATCTTCAAACCCTGTTCCACGAAGAGACTCTTTCAGTTCCCCAAAGAGATGATAGTCACATGGAACCAGGTCAGGACCCTAAAGCGGGTGTTTCAGTGTTGTCCATCCGAGTTTTGTGATCACTTCCATGGTTTCTTGACTGACATGTGGCCGTGCATTGTCGAGCAACGGCAAAACATCCTGCTTTTGCCGATGTGGTAGAACACGACTCAGTCGAGCTTGAAGTTTCTTCAGTGTCGTCACATATGCATCAGAATTTATGGTGGTTCCACTTGTCATGATGTCCACAAGCAAGAGTCTTTCGGAATCGAAAACCACCGTAGCCATAACTTTTCAGCAGAAGGTGTGGTTTTGAATTTTTTTTTTTCTTGGGTGAATTTGCATGACGCCACTTCATTGATTGTCTCTTCGTCTCTGGTGAAAAATGATGGAGCCATGTTTCATCACCTGACACAATTCTTCTAAGAAATTCATCTCCACCATTCTCGTACTGTTCCAAAATTTCGCTGCATACCGTTTTTCTTGTTTCTTTTTGAGCCACTGTCAACATCCTGGGAACCCACCTGGCACAAACCCTTTTTAACGCCAACAGTTTCAGTATTTTGCAAGCACTTCCTTCCCCTATCCAAACGTAGAGTGACAACTCGTTCACTGTGATGCATCTGTCAGCAGTCACCAATTCATTAACTCTCTGCACATTGTCTGGAGTGTGTGCAGTACGAGTCCTGCCACTGCGAGGACAATCCTCAATATTGCCGTGCCCGCTTTCATTACGTAACCTGCTTGCCCAGCGACTAGCTGCACTGCGATCTAAAGCAGCCTCTCCATACACCTTTTTCAACTTCTTGTGGATGTTTCCCACTGTCTCGTTTTCACAGCACAGGAATTCAATGATAGCACGTTGCTTCTGACGAACGTCTAGTGTAGCAGCCACCTTGAAGACATGCTGTGATGGCGCAACTCACGGGAACGTGTTGAACTAAGTTTGAAAACAAGCGGGAAGGATGTCTCTACACACTGTAAAACTTTCACACATGAAGAATGAAAACCGTATTTTTACAAAAATAGTGTGCATTTCTTTTGGAGTGACCCTCGTAAAATTTTCTACGTCAGCTTCGACCAGCACTTTATGCACTTGCAGTCGCGACGGCCACTGGCTCACTACCTAAAATTTCGGTTACTGGATCCTGGCAGCGTAAGAACCCTAAATGACATTCCAGCCTCACAGAAAGAATCACAGAAAGTTTACACGGTGCGCCGTAACCTTTGTGAGTTGGCCATTCTGCCTGGACGGCAATATCCCTCGCGCGTATCTTCGCGGTTCTCGAACTGCGACCACTCGCGTGCGCCGCTTCCCCATGGAACACAAATGAAACAGCCAGCTGCAGCTGTTAAGTGGATGCACGGCTTAACGTGGGATTATCTAAACTGCGCAGATCTGCCTCACTTGTCTCGAATTGCTGATACGCTATTACGCACCGCATTTGTGGCGCCCATGCATAGCAGTGCGCGAATATGGACCAATCTAATGCGATTCTTGAAATTTTCCCGGAGTAAAGAACATTCCACGAAGTTTTGGGGTTGCAGACGGCTAACGTCGACTTCTCGCCACGATATTTCAGCTGACAACGATTCAGCCATATTCAGGCGACTGTTTTGCATTGGAGATTGCCAGTTCATAACGCCAAAACTGGCACCGAGACACATGCGCAAAGACAGCCGTTAGGTGAGCAGTCTCTGTCGAGTTAAGTGCCCTCTTCGCATATTGCTACATCTACGGCACGCAGGCGCATGCGTAGTCAGATACCATATGCGTGTTCTGTCGGAATGCGCACTGATCGAGTTAAATTCAGATGTCAATATTAATAAAATGGAATGTTGCTAGGTGTGATATTGCTCATAATTATTTTAGCAAAGAAATTAAATATATCATCGGGTTCCACAACGTAGTCAGTTGAAAGCCACCATTATGATTAATAAGATCTTGCGTTGCACACGTTTCCACCGATTCCATAACATCTGAATCGCAGAAGGATATCGTCGAGGCAAAGTTTTCCGTGGCTGAGTAGTCAGTGCAATGTCCTGTGGAGATACAACGCTCGGCTATAGCTAACTTACTGGCAGCGAAAGGCTAGTGTTCCTATAATGTTCAACGCATCTTTCACGCACTGTACGTGCTTTCTGGCCAGCTTTGCTACACTGGCAAGGTTTTCTGCAGATTCCAGCCTTCCGCAATGCCGTATCGTCCTTTCCCCAACCGATATGAGCACGCGTCCTTCTAGGTGGGCATAAGATTACTGTGATTTGACGTTTCCTTAAAATTCTTCCTAATTTCCACGAAGTATTGCCGACGTACTTTTCCTCTTGATCGCGAGGGTTGTCGCGTTTCTTCTTCCTTAAAGTTGTGCAGATCTGTTGCGGAGAATGTCCATTATCTTTGAATACTGATTCTAGGTGTTCCAACTTCTTTGCAGGGCACAGCATGAACACGGTGATCAAACGTTCGAAGGACTCCAATAGTCTTTGATTGGCGGTGGCAGCTAGACGCCTGCCAATACAGGTTTGTACAAGGTGTAGAACTTCTCATCCGCCGTTAGCCGATAGGTGGCGACAACAGTAAGTAACGGTCGAAAAAACTAGATCGCAGACGTCAGGCAGTTAGCTTGGTCCTCGGTCAACATAACCTCATTCAAAGATTACTCCATTTGTGTCTGCATCATAAAGTTGTTCTTGATTAAAAATGTCAGTTAACGAGCCTAATTGTCGTCATTTGCGGGAGGTGTTACTGTTTTGTTTCAATATGAAGATAACAGCGGCTGTGTCTCATCGAATGCTCTCAAGTACGTATCGTAAGTGTGCTATTAGTGAAAGAACGTGTCGTGAGTGGTTTCAACGCTTCTGAGCCGTGCGTGGCTCGTGTTCCCGCCATCATGTATTTTACACCCTATTTTTAACGTACTTCCACCTCACTACATTAATTTAAATTACTGCTGTCATTGAGTTGCTGGTTTACCTGAGCGTGAGCGGCGCTAGCACCACGTATCAGTATATCATGTGTCTTAAAAGATTATGGAAATATATTTTAAAACTTTGAAATTTAATTGTGGCCTTCAGCCGTTCCTATTGCACCTTGTTTATGTTTATTCTGCCCACTTTGGTCTTCAGGCTTTCAGCCTAGCTGTGATATATACATACATATTTTAATTCTTTTATTTGCAATTTTTTAACTGCGTGTCTTCAGTCACTTGATATTTATCTTCTTGATTTTTAAGATTTCTTGTTTGGAAGCCTTCAGCCGTGAAAGAATTGGATTTTGAAACTCGTAGATCTAAAGGTTCGGCTATGTGCCGTTTTGGTTTAAATGTGTTATTAAATTACAATAAATTACATTCTGAAGTGAAACTGACCGCCACCTCATTTGGCTCTTTCCACAATCCCAATCACCTGTTTTGCCCAGCGGGTTTAGTGGGCGTTTCAGCTTCAAGAACGGTGATTTTAACGTCGTAGACCGGCATTGTAGTGGAGGAGAGAATGTTTTCGAAGATGCATAGATGGAGACATTGCTGTGTGAAGACTCCAGTCAAACTCAAGAATAATTGGCACGATTAGTGGGGTGACACAGGAAGCCATTTCAAAACGTCTCAAGGCTATGGGCATGGTTCAGAGACAAGGACTTTGGGTCCCGCGTGAGCTGAAACCAAGAGACGTTGAACGGCGTTCGTGTTTTTGTGAACAGTTGCTTCAGAGGCAAGAACGGAAGGATTTTCCGGATCGCATTGTGAGCGGGAACGAAAAATGGGTTCATTACGATAACCGTAAACGCAAAAAATAATGGGGATATCCCAGCCATGCTTCCACGTCGACGGCCAAACCCAATATTCACGGCTCCAAGATCATGCTCTGCATTGGGTGGGACCAGCTCGGTGCCGTATACGATGAGGTGTTGAAACCGAGTGAAACAATCACAGATGTTCGTTATCGAACGCAGTTAATGCGAGGTAGAAACGTACTTGGAAACGTTAAAATGGGAAGTCCTACCCCACCCGTCGTATTCTCCAGACATTGCTCCCTCTGACTATCACCTGTTTAGATTAATGGTACATGGCCTGCCTGACCAACACTTCCGATCTCATGAAGAAGTCACAAATTGAATCGATTCGTGGATCGCTTCAAAAGATGAACAATTTTAACGACGCGGGATTCGTACACTGCCCGAAAGATGGGAGAAAATAGTGGCCAGCGATGAAAAATACTTTGAATGATACATGTGCCAATTTGTTTCAGTAAAACCTCAAATGTTGGTGAAAAAACGCCGGAAGCAAAGTTGTACACCCTGTATGTATGAGCTTACGCTAAACTTAATGACCCAATGATCGTTCCACTTTGCTTCTGACCAAGACGTCCAGAAACGGCAGACAGCCGCCATTATCCGCTTCCATCGTAAATTTTGTATTTTCTTGGGTAGCATTCAGAGGCTGCAAAAAGCGTGACAGTTCTTCTTCACCGGGGTGTCACATTACAAAAGTGTCGTCCACGTATAGCGATGCAACTTTCAACTGGATAATGCGTGAGACCCGGTGATATCTTTAATTTCTAAAAAAAAAAAAAAAAAAAAAAAAAAAAAAAAAAAAAAAAAAAAAAAAAAAAAAAAAAAAAAATATGACCAATGACTCGTCTGGCGACGATTAATTTTACTCATTTGACGTCTGAATTTTAACTGCATGAGTGCGCATTCCGACAGAGAGAGCACATGTAGTATCTCATTACGCAAGCGTCTTCGTGCCATAGATGGAGCAGTATTCGAAGAGGGAGCTTAACTCGACAGGGGTCGCTCACGTAGCGGCTGTCTTTGCCCATGTGTCTTCGAACCAATTTTTTTGTATAAAAGTAGCGAGGTGAAGAAGCAATCTCCAGTGTAAAACACTCACCTGAAGATGGCTATTTGATGTTCCTCATGGCCATGGCCGAAATATCGTGGCTAGAAGTCTACGTTATTGTTATCGAGCTGCAATCCCCAAATTTTCGTGAAATAGGCCAATCTAAATTCCAATAAATTTCAAACAATCCTGGCGTGTGAAACTTGCTGCTGGGTTTCTTATTGGGACTCATAAAACAGTTGAAACGTTTTCAATATGACACCAGGAGCGATTAGAAAGTAATGGAACACTTTGTTTTCTCAGACAATTTCGGTTGAAAAAATGCTTAATTTGTTGTGAGACATCGTGCGAAGTTCCCGCTTCATTCCCCCATAAGGTGAGGTTTGAGAGAGAGGAATTAGAGTTTTACAAGTGTTGACTCAATCCGAATCCGTGGAAAAAATTAATATTTGGGTCAACATTTGTAAAACTCTAATTCCTCTCTCTCAAACCCCACCCTATGGGGAAAGTGGGAGAGTTTTAGTAACAGCGAATCAAAATTTACGAAGTAAATAAGTATGTTTTTATTTATCCGTAACCATTTTCCACGCAAAAATGAGAACATCGATTTTCTTGAATTACAGTGCCAACTACCAAGAATCAAAACAAATGTTTAAGACAAAATGTACATAGTTTTTTATGTAGAATCCGATGCTGCAGTAAAAAATGGGGGTTCCCAGCAGAAATTTAAGTTGCCTCCCGCCCCACCTCCAAGGGGCTGGGGTGGCGGGCTAATTTTAGCACCCCCTCGAAAATAATCAATTTTAGATGCTACACTTTTTTTCGTTTGATGCTTATTTTTTGAGTTATTCTGGTTTGTCAACTTAAAATTTACACCATGTATACACGAAGGCGACAGTGTTAGAGAATGCATTAGGTTTAACAGCACCTGATACAATGATTGGCAGCTGATTTTCACTATGTAAGTTTAATACACTTAAATAAACAGAAAAGATCCGATACCATTTGACTATGCGATGCGTAATCTGTCATTGAAATCAGTCATAACCATTAAATATATAATATTTGTCTGGAGTTATATAAGGTATTATGATCACATAAATGTTGTTGAGAGGAACTCATATGCCAGAATCTACGTTATCCGAGAATCTTAAAGTAGCACAATTCACCCACAAAGGCGATTTCTGACAAAAAAGGTTGACCGTTTGCATTGCTGATCGATTCGCATTACACTGTAAATGACTCAAAGAACACCTGTGCCCTTCGTCACAACCTTCGTTAAACTACATGAGAGTGTCACAGATATGTGCAACGAATGGCAGTGAATATTTACAGCTACACGAAGAGCCGAAATCTTTAATCTCAGGGAGTCCATGTTCCAAAACATGTATGTTTTATAACGTGACTTAGACAAAGGAATAATAAGAAATTACCTCCCTGTGTATTATTCATGAATGGGATAAGATAGAGGGAAAATTAATCTTGTGCAATATCCCCGACACAATCCGTACGGTGGCTTGCAAAGTACAAATGTTAACGAAGATGTGGATACATATTACTCTTAGTCGCTTTGAAGGAGGCTATCTGTAGCAAAGTCCGAGCTATTTTGTGTGTGTGTGTGTATTCCTGCTACTCGCTGTCCTCTACGGACCACTCCACCGCTGCCAGCCACTGCCACTGCCGTCCACACTGGGATCCATGGTTCGACTCTGCTCTGGTGCATCCCGCAATGAGCTATGCACCAACACCTGCCAGTGCGACTGCTTCTCCAGAGTCTCACACGCCGCTCTACCAGCCATCATGACTCACCACCACACCATCGACAGAGTGGTTACAGCAAATAAACTGCTCTCTCCAATTCCAGATTTCGTATCCGCATCAGCCTCAGGCATCGACCACCTCTCCCGAGCTCTTAACACTGAAGTGCTTCTCTCTCTACCACTAGGGGCGAAGAAGTGGTTGATACTTTGCTTACCTGCTCCTTCGAGATGAGCGCACCAAAACTGCCATTTATAGCCAGTCTGTGGTCATTTACTTTTTTTTGCAATCTGAAAATTAACAGTTTTATTCTGGAACATTCTGTGTCGCTTTATTGCGAAAACCTTTGAGTGCCGCCGCACTATGACAGATCGCAGCTCCCAAAGATAGCGAGCGTCGAGCTATCAAAAGCTGTCCCGCGAAACCTTTCATGATACTTTGCCCTCTCAGCATTTACACTTGAGGCTCCGGCGGTCCAAGACAAAAGACTCGCACAAGGGGTCACCCTGTGGCTGCTTCACAACACTCAGGTGTCATCTTAAAAGACACCCTGTTTGCGTGGGTGGCCTGGCTCCTTCGGTGGAAAACTCCAAATTCACATTCGCCACTGCGACGACGGCTGTTGGGAGATCACTGAACTCAGCACTCAAGCACTTTCTTCCGTGAGCGTTGCTAATCCTGTCAAAGATGCACTCTGCCGCCAACCTCAGTGAATGAGTGAGAAGTGGCTGCTGCCAGGGAGTAGGTCAGCTGATGATTACCCCCCGTCGTGCACGTCCAGTCACTCTTCTCACCCACTGACTGCAAGCCGAAGTGAGCGAAAACTGCAAGCGCCACGCTTTCACTCCCTGTAAACTGCCAGAAGAATAAATTCAACATATATTAAATAGAATTAAACGAGATTAGAGGAAATTCTCAACAATCATCATGCACTCTGACAGATAATACCGCACCTTTGCATTAACATTGGAAATTATCGATCAGTCAGACGACTCATATCGAGGAATTAGTAATCTGAGTGAAAAATAATGAAACACGAGACTGTTCACAGCTATAGATAGGTCATCTGTGTCCTTTAACCTTGTTGTTCAACATCTGATATCTTTGTTAGTCTGTCTAGTAAATGTAAATATCACTTCTGTATGAAATATATTATTCCTCTCAGTAAACCCATAAAAATTTATGCAGTTTTACGAAAGTGACAATTACAATTGTTCGTATTTTCATCAACTGTTCTGATTTACGTGCCTGCCCACACGTCAAGGGAAAAGGTAGAGGGATCATCACATTTGATATAGAAGATTTTGACTTGAGTGTTTATGGTGAACGCTGTTTTTACAATCATGTCAGCTGTTTGCAATATTTCTATCGGCTTTTTCACGTGTGCTCATATGGTTTATGCAGCAGAAAGTAGATTTATACCACCTTCAACTTATCCTACTTAGTACCATGCGAGTAACTCTGACGATAGATCTACGTATTAAAATTCTCGTAATAACTGGTTTGGCTTTGTGTTTTTGTGACCGTCAAAATCTGGAATATCTTAACTGCTCTAATTTAATTCGCAATGAGCACTCGTACCTTATTAATCAAATGCTATGCATATTCTAAGCCATTACTACAGCTCATAGTATGGACGCAGTGGCGGTTAAACAGATATCGCCTAAACTCATGCAACAAGAGTCACCCACATTTCAACTCTGGAAAATGACAGTAACATTTTAAGGAAAGTGTTGTGTCTAGACAAGACAGCCTAGACACAATGAGAGGAAGCCGAAAGGCACGCGCTAAGTTAAAACAGGAGGGCGTGATGTCTGAAACAGGATACGTAATGAATGCTATAAAGAAAAGTACGTAGCTTCTGGAATACTTAACTTTAATCCATCCTTTTTGGTACATCTGGAGATTGTGGCGATACAAGTGAGACTCTTTAGATACATGCAATGTTACTAATGGCGCCTTGCTAGGTCGTAGCCATTGTCTTATCTGAAGGCTATTCTAACTATCTGCTCTGCAAATGAGCGAGGCTTCGTCAGTGTAGTCGCTAGCTACGTCGTCCGTACAACTGGGGCGAGTGCTAGTCCGTATCTCGAGACCTGCCTTGTGGTGGCGCTCGGTCTGCGATCACACAGTGGCGACACGCGGGTCCGACATGTACTAATGGACCGCGGCCGATTGAAAGCTACCACCTAGCAAGTGTGGTGTCTGGCGGTGACACCACAGAAAGAAGTATTAAGAAATACAAAAACAAGAGTCATTACTTGAACAAAACAAACGAGTAATTATTCGCACTTTCATCTATTTACAATGATATATACTTCGTAACAGACCAAGGACAGGATGAGGAAAGGTCACAAAGGATGTGGCAAGAAAAGAAAGACAAAACAAATGATGTAGATTGTATCATTAGTGGAACAAAACAAACGAGTAATTACTCGCACTTACATGTGCTTACAATGATATATACATCGTAACACACCAAGGACAGGATGAGGAAAGATCACGAAGGATGTGGCAAAAAAAGAAAGACAGACAAATTATGGAGATTATATCACAGAGATATTGTAATTTGTACTCCTTCCTCCTAATTTTGAAACACTATGACTTCATATTTTATCAATCACTCTCATTTCATTATCATTAATGTCGTAGTATATAATTAATTCATTACATTTGGTAAAAGTAATTTTACTAGCCGAAGCAAAACACGAAAGATGTTGAGATGTCACTATACACTATCATTCTACACTATATATATTTGGTTTCGCACTGCTGGAAACTATGTTCAGGCATTTATTTACCAAAGCAAAATCGCCAAACAGAGCTTTTTTTCTAGAAGTTATTCTATTTACACGATCAGTTTCGGCATCTCGTTAGTGCGATCTTCAGACCCCTGCATGTTAAAAAGGAGTATACATGTAATGTATATCAAGGTATACCACAGCTGACACTACAAAAAATGAAACCTAATAACAAAATCCTTTAAACCTACAAAATGGAATGTAGTGTTAAGAAGAGTATCCGTGCTCATACAACACAACGAAGCTAAATATGTACTCATACTGAATAGCATTGAAACTATTCAGACGTCGCAGTGTTATAACAGAACATGCCAAACATTATAAAAAATCAAAAAAAGACAATATACAAAATCAGAAGCACAACCAATAAAGCATAGGTGAGAAGCACTTTAGTTACCACGAAAACCTATCAATCAAATTAAAACGTCGCAATATAACCTACGGAGTAAACTATAGCGTATTATCTATCACCTACGTGTTATCACTGTCAGTGATACTTCAGAATTTGTTGTCACAACGTCAAAAACAGAACCAGACGCAACACCCAACGAACGACAAAGAACTTGCGAGGAATACTCATAAAATGCCTATGGGGCATAACAATACATGCCAAATCAAAAAATAACATATAACCTGATGTCCCTTAAATTACATCAATTAATCGGCGGACAACTACTACGGTGGAACAAAGAAGAACCCCAAATACCATATTAACTGAGGAGAATCCTACAAAAATCTCAAGTGACTATATAATTACTTGGGAATATAAACACGAACTGACACAAAGAACGCTGTATCGCAGTAGGCAGTGTGGAGAGAGAACAAGTTAAAAGTAGAGTAAGTGTGCGAAAACCAACAAAACACCAAATTATAAGCCTAATAATTAAGGAACACAATGGCGCAAGAAGAGGAAACATTTGTGAACGAAAAAGTTTTAGATGCCTCATAAATAAACTAACTACGGAATTGAACAATATTAAACGAAAGCCTTCTAAATAATGAGGAAAACCTTGTCGATAAAACAATCAGTGTAGCAGCACAAACCTGTATGTCAGGAGTCTCGAGCCATACATTAAAACTTTTAAGCCACAACACAAGCACATAACAAAAAACTCACAGATATCATTAGGTCTAAATCAATCAGAAATCCTCAAAAATCGTAAAATTCGGGATTTCGTAAGAGAATCATAAAATTCCCCATAAGAAGTGTGGGGAAGTAAGGGTCGAAAAGCTACAACTATATTTAACAGACCACACGCAGTCCATGTAATGCGGTCAAGAAACATCGAATACCCCACGTGTGAGCTGGAGAATATGTCAATTTGGATCTAAAAATGGTATGCAGACCATAAGGTAACAGCAACAACGTCACTGTCCTAAATATAAGGTAAATCCCATCATAGATGCACATAAGCTTGCAAAAGCTCAAAAATGGTCAATAATAAAAATGTGCTACATATCAATAGTGTGGACCGTTATAACATGAGTCAGGGAGTTGCAGAAACACTAAATATCTATGAGATATACCAGCACTCATACCAAGGGGACCTACCATACGTCGCAGCCAGACAAACCAATGCATTACGGTAATATTAACATAGAACATGCATAATAAGAATCGAAGACAAAACACTACAGATCGAGAAAAGTGGAGAGATCTGGAACACAAAGGTCAAACATGTAAGAGCTTGAATTAATAAGAAAGTACACAAATGTAGGGAAAGAATGATAATACTTTTGAGCCAAAGATACACCAGAAAATAACAAAATAAAATATACCAAAAGAAGTTTCATAAATGACACACAGTATCCAGACACTAAAGATCCTCGAAATCAGTGTCAAACTTAACCTAAAAATGTAATGTGGCATATTCATCATGGATTGTCCAGCCAAATGAAATCGGTGGTATAACGTCAAGAACAGCAAACTCCCCAGAGGACCTACATAATACAATACATAGGTGATAAACAACATATCTCTCACAGAAACGACTACATGAGGGTGACTCTGCTATGAAGCAGAAAATACGAATACAAATATGTGTCATCAAGAAAAGTAATAATGAAAGCCCAACCAGTGACATTAAGCCCACGAATTCCCAACCAAAACAATGTAAAGTGCTGCCTTCTACCAGAAGTCAAGTCAGTTAATGCTAGCTACTATATGACAAACACTTATGTGAAACTGAGTATTCTTAGAGTAGTGACAGGAACACACAACCGACAGATCTCTCATGGCAAGGACGATACTGCTAATAAAAGTAAAAGGCCATGCGACGACCTACTAGAATTGTAGGTCAGATATTTTTCAAAATAGAATGTCCTGTACCTCTAACTACACTATTCTATATTTATCCAATAATCAAATAAAAGAAAGGCTCTAGAGCCCAATCATTACTGAAATCATCAAAACTAAACTATCATCCAACTATGGAAAAACCTACGGCTTATAAGAAAAAATACCGAAGAGGACCAAAAAAATCTAACTGTAATTCCACAGCCATTACAAAATCGCTTGAACTGAAACTAAAGAACCCTAATTATCACGTGACAATTCCAAACGAATCCAAATCTTTGATATAAGTGTACGATCGTAAGATAAGTACTGTACACGATATTATTTACTATAAAATATGATATGCACACAAGTATGTTCTCTGTAGGTTATATCATGCCGTTTTGATTTCAGTGAGGGTAGGTTTTCCTAAGAACTAGGGTGTTCTGACCAATATGAATTACGTTTTTTTACATGTATAAAAATTAAAAGTAACAAAGAAAGGATTAAGAAAGAACTAAACAAGCTTTCCTTGTGCTTCTGATTTTGTATACTGTCTATTTTTGATCTTTTGCAATGTCTGACGTGTTCTGTTACAGCTCTTTGACGTCAAAATAGTTTCTATGCTAACCAATATGTAAACAAATGCTGCCCTGTTGTGCTGTATATGTGTTTCTTAGATTTGTAGATTGCATTTTGCAGGTTTAAGGACTTCTTTCATTACGCTTCACTTTCTGTAATGTCATCTGTTTTCTACCTTGATATTCACTAGATATATGCTCGTTTCTAGCATGCAGAGTCTGAAGATGGCACTAATGAGATACCAAAACTCGTCGTCCAAATAAAATGACTTCTGGAAACGTACAGCTGCTTGGCGATTTTCTTGGGTAAATATTGGACGGATCCATGATGGATCAACGGATATATGTTCCAGCATGTCACAGCTGTATGTTATTGAATGGGATGCATTATCCCACAATCGTTGACAATGGCTGTTTGTCAAAACTGCAGTCACAGTAAATAATATTTAACACTCTAAAGTGGAACGACTTCAGCAAAAATTTCGCTCAGGCTGTGGATTCAGCCTTTATGAAAATTCTACATTTTAAATTGTTTGTATCACACCTGCTATTTAATTATTGTCTCACTAATATCCTGTTTTGCCCATTTCACAAACCACCTATAACAGAGAACAACATTTTACGAGTGGATGCGTCGCATGTGGGTAGTAAATATATCACTAATAATATGAGCCAGATGGAACTAATTACATATTTTGTATTTTATACATGTTTGGTATGGACAGTTCTATTTTTGTCGTCACACCTTAGATGTAGCTCGGATCTGCGTTAAAACGGACTACACTTTAGCATGGTTTGTCAGTTACTAGGATATTAATCTTAACTGTGGTACCTGCATCAACCAGCATGATCTGATCGACCTGACAAAGACATTTCATATATAACAAAGAATATGTGTGCCACACTGGCCTATTTGTCTTAAGAGTTATGGCAAATTTAACAGATGTTGATCGACAGAATTTTGTAGTATGGTCTTAAATAATCCTTGTAATATTTGATTTACTCTGTGATTGTACGAATTACTGACTTTTTTCAATGTGAGACACAATGTTGCATCACATTACGGTTGTACAATAAATATTCATTTCATTTCTAGGAGTATTTAATAGGAGATATACTATTTCATTTGCATTCCAATGGACTCTGCATCTGATAGTACTGTACTGCTGTTATAATTGCATATTCAGTTGGGTATTTTGTGAGTGACGTGCAATACATATACTGATTAAGTACTGTAGAAGATTCCTATAAGCCCTTTGTAATTGCGTATTTGGCGATTAATATAGGATGGATAGAGCTTTGTATGTTGATTAAGCTGCTACTGAAATTCTGAAATTTTCTCTGAAATTTTCCTGCACTGTTCTATTTTTTCTTTTAACATTTCTTCTGGGTGCTTAATCATTCGAATGTAGATTTCCTCTAATGTATCCATGAGTTATCCTTTGGAGGCATTATGTAAAATATTCAGATTTTTCTCTATAACTTCAATGGATTGTTTATTTTCTCTAAGGTATGCGGCAAAAGCAGAAAGGTTACTTTCGATTATTGTATGTTTATGTGTTTTCTACGTCCTGTTTCAAAAGCTGTGATGGTCTGTCGAATTTATTTCATTCACAGCATTTGATTTCGTAAGCAATAGAATAATTATATCGTTGTGTTTTGTCAACTTTATGAATAATGATAGCTACTAAAGCGTTGCTGGTGTACTCGTAGAACCTGAAGCAAGACATTATCACTGAACGTCAAAGACTTAGTTGTACTGCAGGAAGTTTACCTCTTTCGCGTATTCTACTACCAACTGGAATTTAGTTTTTCTAATGTTTTGAAAAATGTAAAAACTATGTAAACCTACTCTTGTGCTTCTTCCTTTTAGAGCTTTCATACAAAAATGTACTGCAGATTTTGTTACTAATAGTGAGGAGCTTAAAATGCGTTGTATGTTACTTCGTACAGGTAAATTTAGTACCATATCACACTAATAAAAAGCTTTTTATGTATTTTTTGGGCTGTTGCCAAAAGCGTGTTATCGTTCCCGAATTACAACGTATGCCATTAGAGCCTGAAGCTTATCATTTTAAAGAGGTCCCAGCATAATCACTATTTTAATACAAAGTTGACATTTTTCATTAACTATGACTACTACGACAGGTTCTGGCGTCACCAAAGTTGTTATTTTCCAACTAAGACCTCTGGCAATGATAGTCTCAACCCCCATTTTTATTACATATTCGTGTAGTACGTAAAGAAATATCAATGTTTTAGTTCGACCACTTTTATCGCTTTGTGATAGACTGCGCTGTAATGGTCACAGACATATGGCTCACAATTTTAGACGAACAGTTGGTACCAGGTAGGTTCTTTAAATTAAAATACAGAACGTAGGTACGTTTGAACATTTTATTTCGGTCGTTCCAATGTGATACATGTACCTTTGTGAACTTATCATTTCTGATAACGCGTGCTGTTACAGCGAGATTACCTGTAAATACCACATTGATGCAATAAATGCTCAAAATGATGTCCGACAACCTCAGTCCATTTGGCAATACGTGTAACGACAATCCTCTCAACAGCGAGTAGTTCGCCTTCCGTAATGTTCGCAGATGCATTGACAATGCGCTGACGCATGTTGTCAGGTGTTGTCGGTGGATCACGATAGCAAATATCCTTCAACTTTCCCCACAGAAAGAAATTCTGGGACGTCAGATCCGGTGAACCTGCGGGCCATGGTATGGTGCCTCGGCAACCAATCCACCTGTCATGAAATATGCTATTTAATACCGCTTCAAACGCACGCGAGCTGTGTGCCGGAAATCCATCACGTTGGAAGTACATCGCCATTCTGTCAAGCAGTGAATCATCTTGTAGTAACATCGGTAGAACATTACGTTGGAAATCAGCATACTTTGCACAATTTAGATTGCTATCGACAAAATTGGGGCCAATTATCCTTCCTCCCATAATGCCGCACCATACGTTAACCCGCCAAGGTCGCTGATGTTCCACTTGTCGCAGCCATCGTGGATTTTCCGTTGCTCAATAGTACATATTATGCCAGTTTACGTTACCGCTGTTGGTGAATGACGCTTCGTCGCTAAATAGAACGAGTGCAAAAAATCTGTCATGTCCCGTAATTTCTCTTATGCTCAGTGGAAGAACTACACACGAAGTTCAAAGTCGTCGCCATGCAATTCCTGGTGCATAGAAATAAGGTACGGGTGCAATCGTTGTTGATGTAGCATTCTCAACACCGATGTTTTTGAGATTCCCGATTCTCGCGCAGTTTGTCTGCTACTGATGTGCGGATTAGCCGCGACAGCAGCTAAAACATCTACTTGGACATCATAATTTGTTGCAGGTCGTGGTTGACTTCTCTCATGTGGCTGAACACTTCCTGCTTCCTTAAATAACGTAACTATCCGGTGAACGATCCGGACACTTGGATGATGTCGTCCAGGATACCGAGCACCATACATAGCACACGCCCGTTGTGCATTTTTATCACAATAGCCATACAGCAACACGTTAGCGACCTTTTCCGCAATTAGTAAACGGTCCATTTTAACACGGGTAATGCATCACGAAGCAAATACCGTCCGCACTGGCGGAATGTTACGTGATGCCAAGTACTTATACGTTTGTGACTACTACAGCGCCATCTATCACAAAGCGAAAAAAGTGGTCCAACTAAAACATTCATGTCTTTACGTACTACACGAATATGTAATAAAACATGGGGGTTTCTATTTTAAAAAACGCAGTTGATATCCATTTGACCTGTGGCAGCGCTATCTAGCGGGCCAACCCAGCGCCATCTAGTTTCCCCCTTCAAGGTAGACGAGTTTCGTTCTTTGTAGTTTTTTCGTTTGACGTTTATTTCGTGAGATATTTGGCTCAGTCACTATCAATGGACCACCCTGTACTGTTTATCGACTACTTCTGGGTCATAGGCATTACTGATTGCCAGTGCTTTGCGTGTATATAGTTGTGATTTAATATATATGTTGATGTGCGGGTATTACTACTGATTTAAAGCATGCCTCTTTAAGGTTCTATGCGTGAGAAGGGCAATAATGAATGACATTGTCTACAGCTGTGGGTTTTAGGAACTTATTGAATGTATGTAGTGAGTCAGTGTTCATGACAGTTAAGTCGAGGAAATCAATGCCGGCGATTTCGTCCTGCTAACAACATCGTGTTACCAGCAGTAGTCGTAGTAGCTTCATTCACCTATGGATCCCTTTCACAAGGCAACTGGACATGTCGTGATCTTATAGTCTTAGAACGAATAAAATACGAGTATTCGTGCATGCAGGTGTCTATATACTTACAGGCCCTTTTGATACGGTGGCTGAAAACAGCTTAGCCTCATTCATCTTATCCCTATAGCACTATTTCGCAAACAAGTTATTTAATAACGTAGAAAACTAGTGGTAGACTGCACACTGAAAAACTACACACACTGTCAGCTGACATCGGAAAAATAGCGATGATGTCCGCTTTCCATTTTGTGTATCATAACTTCTCATTCGCTAGCCTGGAAAATGGGGTCCACATGCCCCCATAAGGTGTGAGATGTTAATTCAGATAGAGAGTAAGATATTAGTGTTGCTCATTCCAGACCTCTGGAGAAAGATTTTCCACAAAGAGAAAGAAAACATTGTATTTGGAAAGGGCGAAGTGAACTCAGAGATGTTTTATTATTGATGTTACTGATTTGTGTCACATTCTTAAGAAGACTGTACTCTGCGCGATGTAAGTAATGTTTGACTGTACAAAATGTACTGAAGTACATTTAGCAGACGATTTAAGTAGCTTCATTTTAGTAACCCTGTAATCTTCCTAAACAGTTTATTGTACAACTTTATTCCTAGCTTGAAAATGCTGTTTTCAGTTTTATGGTTATTCTTTCACGGCAGTTCTAAGTTCTTGGTCAGGGATAGAACTATACGTTTAGTAATTATCGAGGTAATTTCTGATGTGCATAATTGTCTAGTATATGTGCTCATATGATGTACTTAAGAGCCCCAATCTTTTGAACAGATCTATACAATGATCCTACCTACTGTTCTCAGATACTATTGCCACAGCTCCTTCCTGCAGATTGTCACCGGTGTTCATATTTTATGCGTTTGTTCCCCATAAAAGAATTCCATTGTTAAGAATTTGGTGTACATAAGCATAGTGTGACCGCATAGTCGTAATTTCGGCTGGGATCAGGATGTGTCGTCATATCTGACATGAGTTCTGCACTACTAACTCAGTCGTTTTGCAAGAAGGTGACCAGGCACAGTACTTATTTTTCTTCTCGACGTTCTCGACGAAGTCAAATCTCGTAGTTAATAACTTCAGACTCACATTCTCATTTTATGGATAGTCATGATGGATACAGTTTGCCTTAGATAAAAAGCCGACGATTACTTTCTATAATCTTCGTAAATTATTCAAGATTGCTACACTAAATGCTTTTCACAGTTATGAAAATTGCAACATAATCACTTGCATTGCGCAATACTGTTGCATGAGACCCATTTACAAATCACCGTCTACCTCCTAACACAACATATCAGCCTGTGCCCTTTGTGACTTTTAGTACTGAACATGATGCACTCGCTCGTAGGTCAATACAAATATTACATTTTAATCTCTTTACGCATATCACTAACAAATATTCAGATTTACGTGAAATGTAAAACTGATATAGGTAATTTTCTTATAGTATTTCGACTCCTTAATAAGGATCAACAGCCACAAAAACATAATTTAGCGTTCTTTTTTTAACAGCTTGATATCTGCAGGTGTTTTAATACTCGTACACACATGATAGTTTAATGTTCGCTTATCTGTGAAAGTGACTTTCTGAGTGTTATATATTGTTTCAATGTTACAAAATCCGAATACGAAGCTAGTGTCAGTATTTGTGGTGTTTTTAGAATTTCGACTTGAGGCCCAATTTTGCATTTAATAGCTGGACTGGAACCAATTACATTTTTACAAGATTTAAAAGACATCGTGTATACACTGTCATCTGAACTTCTTAACGAACTTAATGACTTTTTACAAATATGTGACGTTAGATGTTTTCAGATGTGTATCAGTTTTCATCTTACAACAGTCTGGATAACTTTTCGATTTCTTAGAAAAGATGTGGTCATCATCGAAGTAATGCAGTTATTATTCACAATTAAATTGCTTCTAAAAGTGTCATCTTTAACAGCTATGGAGTATTATCTCGGTTCTTGGTGGAACATAGACATATTAATAACTTGAATACACAGTAGTAATGTTCACATTTAACATTTATTTCATAGTTCGTTATGAACCGCTTATCGAGTTCTTAGGTCATCGTCAGATAACTCAGTACTAAACAGGCAGTCCACGCAACTTCACCGAAAATTCATAGCTGTATAAGATTTTCGTACAAAGATATGTGACTTTATCGGTACAAAACGCAAGCATAATGTAGTAATTAAAGGGATTAAAACAATGAATCCCATGATACAGTATATTCAAATACTAAAACTATATGAAAGTACAAGCCAAAATTGTTTTACAACTGAGAGAGGCACAGGCTTTTATGTCATATGGACAATCTGGTAAATTTGATGAACAGACCGAAAAAGGGCGGAGGAGCGAGAAAGAAGTCTATCGAATGTGGGTGCGGAACAGTTATAACAAGCATAACGAACTATTAAATGATTATTATCGTGGAACATTAAGGGTGTGTATTCAAGTTATTAGTATGTCATCTTTAGTTATTTATATATATGAAACATGCTTTTAATTAGAGCTCATCAGAAACCTTGCTTTCCTTTATTAACTCTCGAGGATACACATTGAACATTTTGAAATTATGTAAGTATAAACGTCAAAGATAGTAGTCCGATGTTTGTTTCTTCAAGGTCTATTGTATGTCAAAGTTTTAGCATTCATTGTTATAGTCAAGAGCGCAATATATGGCAAGTAGTACTGTATATGCGATACACGACCTGCTTCAGTATAGTAACATCTGATACATTTCCAAACTCGTTATAATGGTATAAATGACATGGCTGTTAAGTTTTATGTCGTAGTCCGGTCAGAATCCAGTCACAAATTTGACCAGATACTTCGTGGCTTGTACTTTGCTTACTGAATAACGGTAAGGATCGATATAGACATTCTGTACCTCGATATATCTGACTACCAGTTTTGGAGGTGCAGTGCCGCGGTACCGGTCTGCGCACGTTCGTTCACAGAGCCACGAGTGGGCCGAGCCGGCGCCAGAGGGAGCTGGGGCGTGGGGCGGCCATATAAATCTGCATTGTATGAGGGCGGCGGCGTACTGAATGTTTAATGCCTTAATACATTACGCCGCCACTTGCGGGGTCGCCGCCGGCTCGGCCAAATCGGCTGCGTGTACTTCCCAGGGAGGCGCAGGTAGCTGCTCTCCCCCACCGCTCCACACGCTGCACTGCGGGCAGTCAGCAGGAAAGGCGGCATCCAAACCTCCACTCGCCAGCGTTAGATTACTGTGTTTGTCTTTCACCGTATCTGCGTTATCACTTGCTGTTTACACGAAATATGCGGGAGCACTCCCGGTGTTATTCAGAATTTGGTCCCTAACAAGCAACTGTGACAGGGAACGAGGAAGAAGTCTACAACCAAGCCCAGGAAGTAATTGGAATTTATTATCAGTAGAAAAAAAAAAACAGCAAATTTAGCGTACGCTTTATTGACGCGTTTTGCATCCTAAGAAATCCTTTACAAACTGCGGGTTGCGCATTAGTCGTAAACAGTCAAAATCTTTGTGTGCACCCACGACGAAGGCATCCTCTTTCCTACTTCATGTGACCAATGTGTTGCCAATGGCTTTGCTGCAGGGGTAACACCTGTTCCTGACAGATCACCGACATTAAGGGCTGTCAGTCTGGGGTATCAGTTGGATGGGTGACCATACGCTCTGCTGAGCGCTGTTGCCAAACGGGATGCACTCAACCCTTGTGAGACAAACTGGGAAACTTCCTGACTGAGAAGTAGCGTCTCCGGTCTCGTGAACTGACATACGACGGTGAGAGCGGTGTGCTGACCACCTGCCCCTCCATATCCGCATCCAGCGACGCCGGCTGGCTGAAGATGACACGGTGGCCGGTCGGCACCGTTGGACCTCTATGGCCTGTTCGGGCGGAGTTTGGTATAGTCTTTTCTTGACTAATGTGTTACTCGCAGTTTCTATGCGATTTCTAAAGATGCCTCAATTAACCGAAACGCATTAATAATGCTTACGCTATTTTTGCAACCGAAACTCTTTTTCCTTACTGAAAATACATCACGGTTGCTGCGCCACAGCCGTCGAGTTGGAGGACCTGTAGGAATTTATTACCTATCGAATGGCACAAGAAACGTACACAAACAGAGGACAAAAAATAATCGGATCTACGTTCAACCAATAATACAGAGTATTTGTAAAAGATGAATGTGATTTTACAGGAAAATATCTTCAACAGTCAGTCAGTTACACGTTCCACAGATCATTTGAACGATTCTTTTATCGAAGTGAAGTGTAACGAGTCAATTTCAATCACACCCCCACATCGAACGTACACACACACACACACACACACACACACACACACACACACACACACACACTTACACACACACCTCTTCAGTGCAGTGCAAACCAGGCTCGAACTCTTCCGGGAATAGGCGAAATGTCGCGACTGATGAGGACAATTGGCGTGGGGCCGCTACGTGTGTAGTGCGTGGATAAGTTAAGAATTTGAGTCTGATGGAAGATTTTAAGTAGACTGGAATAGAAGGAGTGGTCTAGGAGAAGTGACTTTAAATTATATTTAGAACTGGCTTCGCTACCTGTCAGACATTTTTTCCTGGGCAAATGATCAAAAAATTTTGTTGCTGCTTATTGAACTCCTTTCTGAGGCACTGCTTTAGCAGTGAGCGATAAAGATCTTTTGCCCCTCTGGTGATGTAGATATAGACGTAACTGTTTTCCTCAAATTGTGATGACCTATTTATGACGAATTTCACTAGCGAATATATGTACTGTGATGGCGGAGTTAAAATGTCTAGTTCCTTGAACAGGTGCCCACATGACATCTTAGTGAACATCACGTATTATTCTTACTGCTCCCTTTAGTGCAATCCGTGGTGTCTATCTGAGTGACGAGTTACCGCAGAAAATTATTCCGTAAGACATTGTTAAGTGAAAACATGCAATAATATGTCAGGAGGATGATATATTTCTTTCCAAGATTGGTAATTATACGAAGAGCAAATGAAGCTGACCCTATTTCTCTGAGAAGCTCTTTAATATGCTTCTCCCAGATGAAGTTTTCATCAGTACGAACACCCACAAATTCGGAGCATTCTACCCTGTTTACTGACGCTTGCTCAGGTGCTAGATCAATTGTCGGTATGACTATATTTGTAGTAGTGCTTTTTTCAAATTTTACAGTGAGTCCATTTTTAGAGTACCACTTACAATTATATGGAAAATATCACTTACCAACTCTTCTGTAGGTTTCTCTCTAATGGGCTTCATTATAGCACTAATATCGTCTGCAAAAATAGTAATTTTGGTTCTTCAGTGTTAAGTGGAAGATCATTCAGATACATAAGAAATAGGACTGGACCAAAAATTGAACCCTGTGGGACTTCTTTTGTGATTTTTTTTCCATAATCAGTAAAACTTTCTACCTTTCTGACATTGTATGAGTTGTTCAGCATGACCATTTGACTCTGTTTCTTAAGTATTATTCAGACCATCTGTGCATAAAGCCACCACTTCCGTAACACCTGAGTTCTTCTAAGAGAATGACATGATGTAAACAATGAGACGCCTTCAAACGATCACAAAAAGTACCAACTGGAGATAATTTATTAATGAAGGCTAGCTCCGTTTGATGAGTGAATGTATAAATAGCAGTCCCAGTCGAGGAACCCTTACACAAGCCCCTCTGAAGACAGAAACTAGGGGTACCTTTTAATTTAGCATCAACATTACCTTAGCGCCAGTTGTGGATTGACGGTTCATGTGGTCGCCAGCTGGTGTCTGCCTGACGCAGTGAACTGCCTTGTTCATTGCACAATATGCGTCATACCGAGATGGCATTGAAATGTATTTTGCGTTCTCAACAGGAGCAGTTAATCTGCAACTGTGATATTTGACAAGGGCACGACAGTGCACCGGCATTGCGTTGCCCCTTTAGCCTCCATGGTCGATCGATCTGTTGACAGGTGACATTTTTGGTTGTGAATTTCTGAAAGACTCTGTCTATGTGCCTCCCTTTCCCAGTAATTTGGGGCGGACTGGCACGCCTCCCAGTATCAGCAGTGAAAGCAGTGACACCAGACAAGTTCGTAAAAAAACGTGCGTCGACATTGAATATAGATTAATGAAAACTTTGATCCTGTTCATAAATACAGTTGTTGTCAATGAATGCAAAATATTTACTTCTGTAAAATAGGATGTTCGTTAGAAAATGAGAAAAAATATAGTTCTCTGCTAGTCCCATGCATAAGAAGCCCTCAGTGTCCGACTTCGTTAATGTATAACATGTTACGTTGTTAAATCCTATAACTGCTTTTAAAATGCGCTGCATAATTGAAAAGTTGTATTTTTCATCCTAGATTTTGGAGAGTATTTCTTAGCCATTCAACAATATCGCGTCTCATCTATGAAATTTTCTTTCTTTGGTACTTTACGATGGGATGGGACACTCAAAAATCTATCGTGCCGTAGTGTGGTTTTCAGTTCCATAGACAGCTGACTGATCGATGTACAATTTCACAGCTGAAACAGCAACGTAGCCGCCGACTCTTGAGACTGTGTTGAGTCTAGTCCACAGTGAACAGCGTGGTTCAGATCTCGCAGGTCTACTAGCTTCCAGTTGTCTGATTGGGTGGCGTAACACTTATGTTTGCAGGCGCAATATGTCTTTCAAATATTAGAGACCTTGACGTCATTAGAGGCTGAGCAAGTGCTCCAATTCGAAACCAATTGCAAATTATCGATTTGTTCCATAATGATATACTTTTACTGACGAATTTTTCCTGGTTTCCCTTTCTGGTCCCATACGCCTAATCTTTGTTTATTTTTCGTAAATTAAGTTCTTAATCGTCCGTAGTCATCCTCCTTGACATACATACTAATACTATATCTTCTTGTTGTGCCTACTTAAAAACAGACAAAACTGCTTAAAGATCTGTATAATGTGAAGGTCACGACTTACACTGTCGTAAATAGACCTTTTTTTAGAGCGAAAATAGCTCGAAATGTGTATCTATTCAACGGACTGACTGGTAGAACGACCCCACACTACCCAGTTCATTAATCACTTGTTTTTTGTATATATAGCCATACCGTTACATAAAAATGTCCCTACTACATCAAATCTTTATTATATTGTGTTTCGATATAAGTCAGCACATAAAGGGCCTCCTACTGCGGTTCCTGGAATTAGACTTCCTAGTACTTACGGAGGGACTTCAGAAAGTGAGTTACACATGTCCTCCGAGACGAAGACCACTGTGCAACAAGAGCGTCGCGTTGTCAGAAGATCAAACGTTCCATGATTCCTGCAGACACTCTTCTTCTGCGTTACGCCTAACAGGTGCATCACTGTACGAGACGGAAACAGCGCGTCAACTGCAAGCATACTACATAGTTGATGTGTGAGGGCTAGTACGATTCCTGTGTGTAAATGCCTAAATTGTACAGAGACTCACCGTGAAATTCTGGGTGTATGTGAAATGTCTTGAAAGGAGGATATAAGATGAAGATCAACAAAAGCAAAACGAGGATAATGGAATGTAGTCGAATTAAATCGGGTGATGCTGAGGGAATTAGAGAAGGAAATGAGACCCTTAAAGTAGTAAAGGAGTTTTGATATTTGGGGAGCAAAATAACTGATGATGGTCGAAGTAGAAAGGATACAAAATGTAGACTGGCAATGGCAAGGAAAGCGTTTCTGAAGAAGAGAAATTTGTTAACATCGAGTATAGATTTAAGTGTAAGGAAGTCGTTTCTGAAAGTATTTATATGGAGTGTAGCTATGTACGGAAGTGAAACGTGGACGATAAATAGTTTAGACAAGAAGACAATAGAAGCTTTCGAAATGTGGTGCTACAGAAGAATGCTGAAGATTAAATGGGTAGATCACATAACTAATGAGGAGGCATTGAATAGAATTGGGGAGAAGAGAAATTTGTTGCACAGCTTGACTAGAAGAAGGGATCGGTTGATAGGACATGTTCTGAGGCATCAAGGCATCACCAATTTAGTACTGGAGGGCAGATTGGAGGGTAAAAATCGTAGAGGGAGACCAAGAGATGAATACACTAAGCAGATTCAGAAGGATGTAGGTTGCAGTAGGTACTGGGAGATGAAGAAGCTTGCACAGGATAGAATAGCATGGAGAGCTGCATCAAATCCGTCTCTGGACTGAAGACCACAACAACAAGATGTGAAATGGTGCAAACAGGTTGACCAAGGTCGCGCAGACGCGTGTGATGCTGATCGGAAATTCCAGTTCTTGCACCATTCGAATTCCATCTAATTACAGAAGGTATATACAGCCACTTCGGTTGCACAAAATTTTGTCAATTGGCCACGGTTTCGATTGCACTACGGCAATCCTCAACAGAATAAAAGGTTACATGGAATACTGGTAATCACACACATGTAATCCATGTAACTTTTTATTCTAATGAAGACTGCCATAGTGCAATCGAAACCGTGGTCGATTGACAAAATTTTGTGCAACCGAAGTGGCTGTATATACATTCTGTAATGAAATAGCATACGGTTGCTGGATCACAGCCAATAAAATGTTTACAATTTCACCTTCTCCATCTTTTCGGCAAAGTGAAACACCATCAGGGGAAAAGAGATTTGCATACGATGAGGACGATCACAAGCTGTTCTGGAATGGCTCCTTTATTAAAGAATGGATTTATATCACGGAGGATGTGAAATATTGGTAGAAATGATCTACTGTTGTTTGCAGAGACGGTGATGAAAAGTAGTGTCATTTATCTGTGTCACTTTGAAGTGTAGTGCAACATACAATAAAAGTTACTTGGCCTGACATAGTAACTTTCTTTTTGAAGTACACTTGCACATGTGAAGAGTCACTCCTTTTTTCTTTCGACGTATTTCCTTTTGCAAACGTAGCACAAACAATTTTTGACCATTGCGGGTCCCAATAAATAGATCAGCAAAAACAACGAAGTTTCAGTCTTAGCTCAATATGCAAACAAGCAGCTTTATACCAGTGCTATTTTACTTTTTTCAATGCACTACGCTGGTCCGCAGCTTATTGCCTGCGTCAAACTGCTGTCCACGAAACCAGCATTTCATGTGATCAAAGAGGTGACAATCAGAGGGAGCCAAGTCCGGGCTGTGCGGTGTGTGGTCAAACACTTCCCGTCGAAAATGCTGCAGGAGCGTCATAGTTGCAGCTGCAATGTGCAGACGAGCACTTTTGAAGGACAGTGCCAGATGACAAGATTCCTCCTCGTTTGTTCTGAACTGATCTTCGTAGACGCTGAAGAGTTACGCTGTTTGCGTCTGCAGTGACGTACGTGCCACATTCCATGAATTCCACCAACAGAACTCCGTTTCAGTCCCAGAACACAGCAGCCATACAATTTCTGATGGAGATGGTTTTCTTGCACTGAATGAGAATGAGAATACATCCATTGCTTAGATTGCTCTTTTGTTTCTTCATTTTCGAAAAGGAACCATGTCTCATTTCCTGTGACAAGTTTATTCGAAAATTCTTATACTTCATCATGGTAGCGCAGGAGAAAAGTTAAAATTGTGCCTATTCACTGTGCTTCTCGATGGTCGGACAGCACGTCGGTAACCAATCTCGCACAGACTTTGAGGTGCTGAAACTTTACACTCACTCACGATGCGATAGAGAGATGACCTAGAATTTTCAGGAAATGAATCACTTAGCATGGAAAATGTGAAACGAAGATTTATTCGAATCCTCTGATCCACTCGCTGAACAAAATCATCAGTTGACAATCGCTTCCTTTACTGACTGCTTGTATCATGGATGTTTGTACGTCTTGTTTCCAAAGTCTTGCACCATTTCTGCGTTTTTCCGTGTTTCATGGAAGTTTCACCGTACACATTAGTCATTCGTCGATGAATTTCAGCTGCATTGCACACCTCTGTATGGAGAAATCAAATGACAGCACGCACGTCACACTTGACGGGAGACTCTGTTGTTCTAGCTAGATATGTTCACGTTATAACTGCACATTCCGTGCGACTTGAGGCAATGGACATGAAAACTGGAGACAGTGCGCAACACATCTTCCTAAGCTCCATCGTATTTTCACTGTGGTTTTAATTTCGCGACAGATCGGATCTAGCAAAAATAGCCCTCGTATAAGTCACGTGACTATTGCGCTTTTATGTTGGTCTCATGCAGAATAGGGTATGTTCATTCCATACATATTCATCCTCTATGAAACGATTTTGCGTAAAAACTGCACCATTATCGGAACTATGAATTGAAAAATTCTGCTTTAACTTCTGTCAGATTTGGATGAAGAGAAACTAAATCGTGTATATGGACAAATACATACAAATTGTATACGGATTTACAATTCACCTACGAAAGAAGCAAGTAGATTGAAGAGCCACAGAAACAGGTACAACTGCCTAATATCGTGTAGGGCCCTCGCGAGCACGCAAAAGTGTTGCGACATGCCATGGCATGGACTCGACTAATGTCTGAAGTAGTGATGGAGGGAATTTACAGCATGAATCCTGCAGGGCTGTTCACAAATCCGTAACAGTACGAGGGGATGGAGATCTCTTCCGAACAGCAAGTTCCTAGGCATCCTAGGTATGTTACATAACGTTCATGACTGGGGAGTTTGGTGGGCAGCAAAAGTGTTTAAACTTGGAAGTGTGTTCCTGGAGCCATTCTGTAGCAATTATGGACGAGTGGGGTGTCACATTGTCCTGCTAGAACTGCCCAAATCCGTCCGAATGCACAGTGGACACGCCCAAAAAAACACGTTTTTCATATTAGGTGCATTGTGCTGCCACCTACTGCCAGGTGCTCCATATTAGTGACCTCAGTAGTCATTAGACATCGTGAGAGAGCAGAATGGGGCGCTCGGCGGAACTAACGGACTTCGAACGTGGTCAGGTGATTGGGTGTCACTTGTGTCATACGTCTGTACGCGAAATTTCCATGCTCCTAAACATCCCTAGATCCACATTTTCCCATGTGATAGCGAAGTGGAAACTTTAAGGGACACATACAGCACAAAAGCGTACATGCGGACCACGTCTATTGACTGACAGAGACCGCCGACACTTGAAGAGGGCCGTAATGTGTAATGGGTTGACGTCTGTCCAGACCATCACGCAGGAATTTCAAATTGCATAAGGATCCACTGAAAGTACTATGACAATTAGGTGGGAGGTGAAAAAACTTGCATTTCATGGTCGAGCAACTGCTCACAAGACATACATCACGCCGGTAAATGCCAAACGACGCCTCGCTTGGTGTAAGTAGGTAAACATTGGACGATTGAACAGTGGAAAAACGTTGTGTGGAGTGAAGAATCACGGTACACAATGTGGCGATCCGATGGCAGGGTGTGGGTATGGAGAACGCCCGCTGAACGTCATCTGCCAGCGTGTGTAGTGCCAACAGTAAAATTCGGAGGCGGTGGTGTTATGGTGTGGACGCGTTTCTCATGGAGGGGGGTTGCACCCCTTGTTTTTTTGCATGGCACTATCTCAGCACAGGCCTACATTGATGCGTTAAGCACCTTCTTGCTTCCCACTGTCGAAGAGCATTTCGGGGATGGCGATTGCATCTTTCAACACGATCGACCACCTGTTCATAATCGACGGCCTGTGACGCAGTTGTTACACGACAATAACATCCCTGCAATGGGCTCGCCTGCGCAGAGTCCTGACCTGAATCCTGTGGAACACGTTTGTGATGTTTTAGAACGCCACTTTTGTGCCAGGCCTCGCCGACCGACATCGATACCTCTCCTCAGTGCAGCACTCCATGGGGAATGAGCTGCCATTCTCAAAGAAAGCTTCCAGCACCAGATTGAACGTATGCCTGCGAGAGTGGAAGCTGTCGTCAAGGCTAAGGGTGGGGTAACACCATACTGAATTCCAGAACCTGTATTTTGATACGTATGCCTATACCAGATTTTTTTTTTTTTTGGGGGGGGGGGGGGGGGCGCTTCAGTGTAGGTAGCGAAATGCACGAAAAATGTGATGAAATCGAAAAGGAAATGACTGTCAGGAGGACTGACCCAACATTTATAGAAAACTGAAATCAATGTTCAGTGAAAGTGAAAGCAAGGGTGGTAGCGTAAGAGTGCAACGAAAATTCCACTGTTAAATGCAGAGCAGAGAGCGTGGAAAGAGATGTTGAAGGACTCTACGAGGGAGAGGACTCGTCTCATGATTGAGTAGAAGAAGAAGAAGAAGCACAGTCGTTAGGGAAGAGACAGGGGACCCAGTATTAGACCCGGAATTAAAAAGCAGATTTGGAAGTCTTAAGATCAAATAAAGCAGAAGGGATAGATAACATACCATCGAAACTCTAAAATAATTGGAGGAAGAGGCAACAAAATGACTAGTCATGTTAGTGTGTACAATGTATGAGAATGGCGATATATGATCTGACTTTCGGAAAAAAAATCGTGCATACAATTCGGAAGATAGCAAGAGCCGAGAACGAGAACTATCGCGCAATCACATTAGCAGCTCGTGCATCCAAATTGCTGACAAGAATAATATACAGAAGAATGGAAAAAATGAGGATGTTTATAAAAGACATCATATCTACGCCAGTGACTTTAACACTTTCTTTATTTCACGATTGCAATTTCGGCCTTAGGCCATTATTAAGTGAAGATGTTATGGCTATTACGCTATGTCAACCTAAAATGAGCTGACACATTTATATCAACTCATTTTAGGTTGACATGGCCTAATAGCCATAACATGTTCACTTAATAATAGCCTAAGGCCGAAACTGCAATCGTGAAATAAAGAAAGTGTTACAGTCGCTGGCGTAAATATATTGCCTTCTATAAAGTTCTACATGACTGTGAATCCCAGGTATAAAAGTTAAATGAGGATGTGTTAGATGACGAGCATTTGGCTTTAGGAAAGGTAAAGGCACCAGAGAGGCAATTCTGACGATGCGGTTGATAACGGAAGCAAGACTAAATAAAAACCAAGACACGTTCAAGGGATTTGTCGACCTGGGAAAAGAGTTCGACATAGTGAAATGGTGCAAGATGTCCGAGATTCTGAGAATAATGGGGGTAAGCTATAGTAAGACGAGTAATATACAATGTGTACAAGATTCAAAAGGGAAATAATGACATTGGATGACCAAGAACGAAGAGCTCGGATTAAAAAGGATGTAAGATAAGAATGTAGTCTTCCGCTACTACTGTTCAATCTATACATCGAAGAAGCAATGAAGAAAATACATGGAAGTTTGAAGAGTAGAATTTAAATTCAAGGTGAAAGGATATCAGTGATATACTCAGTGAAAATGAAAATAGTAGTACAGGATCGCTGATGGAATGAGCCGCAGTTGTGGCCGAGCGGTTCTAAGCGCTTCAGTCTGGAAGCGCGCGACCGCTATGGTCGCAGGTTCGAATCCTGCCTCGGGCATGGATGTGTGTGATGTCCTTAGGTTAGTTAGGTTTAAGTAGTTCTAAGTTCTAGGGGACTGATGACCTGTTAAGTCCCATAGTGTTCAGAAACATTTGAACCATTTTTTGACTGAAATGAACAGTCTAAAAGTACCGTTTATCGTCTGAGAGGAAGTCGAAGAAATACGAAATTAATGAGGAACAGCAGAAATAAGAACAGCAAGAAAGTTAACATCAGAACTGATGACCACGAAGTACACCAAGTTAAGGAATTTTGGTACCTAGACAGCAATATAATGATTGATGGAGCACGGAGGACATAAAAAGCAGACTAGCAATGGCAAAAGGGATTCCTGGCCAAGAGAAGTCTGCTAGTATCAAAATTTACGAGAACGTACGTTTAGGCCACAGTGTTGTTTGGTAGTGAAATATGGACTGTAGGAAAATTGAAAAGGAAGGGAATCGAAGCATCTGAGATGTGGTGCTGCAGACGAATGTTGAAAAGTATGAGGACTCGTAATTTAAGGAATGAAGATTTTTCTGAAGAATCTAAGAGGAAAGGGATGCATGGAAAACGCTGAAACGAAGAAGTGATAGGATGATAAGACATTTGTTAAGACATCAAAGGATAGCTTCCACGCTACTAGATGCAACTGTAGAGGGTAAATCTGTAGGGGAAGACTGAGATTGGAATACATTCAGAGAATAATTGAAGGCGTAGGTCACAAGTGTTACTTTGAGATGGAAATGTTTGCACCGGAGAGGGATTCTTGGTGGGAGCATCAAACCAGTAAGACGCTTAATAGCACGAAACAAATGACGAAAAAGAGGGATATTGTTTAAAGATAACAGTTAATGTTTATAATTTCGTAAATTAACAGGATTTTTTTGCGTGTGAAGTAATAATTTTTTGTAGTATCTGATACTTAGGCAAGTATGTTAATGTTTTGAATCTTTTATGTAATTAAAAATAACAGAAATTTAATAGTATATTTGTGTGTGTTTCACAGAAGGAGTCGGCCGGTGTGGCCGAGCGGTTCTAGGCGCTTCAGTCTGGAACCGCGCGACCGCTACGATTGCAGTTTCTAATCCTGCCTCGGGCATGGATGTGTGTGATGTCCTTAGGTTAGTTAGGTTTAAGTAGTTCTAGGTTCTAGGGGACTGATGACCTCAGATGTTAAGTCCCATAGTGCTCAGAGCCATTTGAACCATTTTACACAAAAGGAAAACTATATTTAATTTTGTTTTTTTACAGGAAAAGATAATGAACTGAAATTTTATGCATACTATCGACCCGTCGTTGCTTCGAACTAGTAGCACTAAGTCTTTACAGTAGGGCGACTTGTTCGACTTATCAGTAATAAATTAAGTAGACAAACATTCCTCGTGAGTCAGACTATTTATCAGTGAAAACCGTATCAAAATGCCTGCAGTTTTTCCTGAGATTAGTCTTCTCATACACGTAGGAAAACAAACGCGACGTCTCTCCACTACTGTGACCACTCAGCACGTAGAAATTAAGGTGCAGGATCAGTAGGAGGTCCAGAGTGTTGATGCTGAAGCCAATACACAGGTAGCATCGTCAATCGCGGACCCTCCCAACTGCCTATCCCCGTCACTATACACCCGTAATGTAGACGCGAGTCTCTCACAAGGGAAGGCCACGACGTTTGGAACGCGGATTTTCTTCAAACTTCGTACACTCGTAGTACTCCATTAGGACAAAAAAATGTGTAAGCAGTAGCGCGTACTTCTCAAGCGTCATTGAGAAAATCGAAAGATAATTTCGGTCGTCAAATATATACCAGTGCGTGGCAGTTTTTACCAAGAAGCAGTGACAGCCGAACCAGAGTTTGGTGGTCTGTTGGATTGATGGTAGGTTTCTATGATGATGGTTTGGGTTCGATTCCACCTTCTGCCGATGAGTTTCGCCGGCACGGTAGCTCAGCGTGTTCGGTCAGAGAGCCGGTTGGCCTCTGTAATAAAAAACTGAGAGGAAGGATCAACCACCGAACTTGAACAGGATGTCTTGCGACGTCCGCAACGACCGAACACAACGATAAAAAAAAAGAGAGAGAGAGAAAAGTGGGTACCATTCAAGCCCCGTAATCGCTGGTTCGGTGGTTGAAGTCCCGTTCGTCAGTTTTTTTTATTTTTAACAGAGTCATTTTCTTTACTATTTATATTACAATTGATATAATGGGAAAACTACGTGTAATCGCATGAACTTTTATTAAATTTACAATGTTATTTGGTAGTCTACAAATTTTTACTATCACAAATAATATAATATTCATAACTATCGACTAGTAAACGACCAAACGCATAAAGTGATACTGAAGATGTATGCTTGTCCGTGATTTGAGAAATCCCTTATACCTGGAAGGAGCCCGAAACTACTTGTTACCTCCAAGTTTTGACCGGCACAGACGGCTTTCGAAAGATGTGCAACAAATCGTCGCTTTCGAAATTACGAGTGCAATGTCAAGATGGTAGTTTTCGTAAAAACATGGAAAACATAAACTTAAACGGCACTAGCTGCATTGAATAAATGCTATTTCCGCATACGCACAGTCTTTTCAAATTTTCCGTGGAAAAACAAACCTCGCTAACATTTTCAAAACCTCTCTTTCAGCCGATAATTTGGAAGCAAACCATGCATAACGCAGCATTTCCTCAAATATCGGCGCTGATAATTGATCATGCAGTATCGAGTGTATTTTAATAGCGTCTTCACGAGAAGCAATTTCTCGTTCTTTTTCGATTAAATACGAGCAATTTTGAAGACACGGACAAGCATACATTTTCAGTATCGCTTTGTACGTTTGGTCGTTTACTAGTCGATAGTTATGAATATTATATTATTTGTGAAAATAAAAATTTGTATACTGCCAAATAACATTGTAAATTTAATAAAAGTTATTCAGATTGGACGTATTTTTCCCATTATATCAATTGTAATACAAATAGTAAAGAAAATGAGATTACGGGGCCTGAGCTCTAACCACTTTTTTCCTTTGTTTTTTTTCCTATCAAAAAGCATCGGCAGAAGTTGAAATCGAAGCTAGACCGCCAGTATAGAAACCTATCAGCAATCTTTTTTATTTCCTTTTTTAATTTTTTTCTATTTTTTAAGGAAGTTTTACTAGGAGTTTGCAACTCCATTAATTAAAATTGAAAATGAAAGGTTGTACTCAGCGGCTTTCACCGAGATTTCAACTGCAATCGCATATAGCACAAGCATCGCAACGCAGAAGGGCACCACTTCTATTTTTTTAAGAAGGGAACCACTTTTTTTAATACCAGGAGTGAGGATTTTTTTATTACTGTTTTTTTTTATGAAGGAAGGTAGGGGGAACAGAAACCTTTATTATTCACAAAATAAACATAGTACGTCCTTACACATTATAACTGTCCTGGAAGTAACCTCGCTGCCGTCCCACCATGCAGCATGAAATAAAGAACAAAGTCAAAGTGGGGCCACCTCCGGCACCCTAAAGAAAAGTATTTATAGATATGAAAACAAAATTTTAAAGTACATCCATTTGCTAACCGTGAAAGCGATAGTTTTCCCTAGGTTGCATACTCGCACAGTGTCCTCAGCTGATCACTTTACTTGGTCGGTTTCACAACGACAGCACCGCCGCTCACCTTTGCGCACCCGGCACATCCCAAGTATATGGCGGGTCCGAAAAAACCGTTACTAGGAAATCGGCATACCAATCCTTGTACTTTTGTAGCCGTAACAGTTTTGTGTGTCCACCTTGCAAGTATTTCCAGTAACCGAGGACGTTCAGTACGTTCTGACGTGTGTCGCTATAGATGTAATGGACCGTCATACCTGTGATCCACGCCACTGCTTTCGTCTTATGACGCGGAAAATACGTTTCCTCTGGGAAAAATACTATGTCAGAAGAGACTGCTGTATAGATAGTGCGCCGCATGAACGCTATTATCCTTCTTGCGAGAGTCCAGACAGCCAATGGCTCGCCGCAGACCAGCCGATGGTCGTCCGTATCAAGCACGCCGCATTGCTGACACAAGGGTGAATCCGCCAAATGTATTGCGTACTTTTTATCATTCGTAGGGTATTTTCGGTTCACGACAATGTACCATGTTGATCTGACGGTTGTAGGTAGGTGGGGGTGGTGCACCGTGCGCCACACTACGTGCCAATTAACAGCTGGATGTTTCCGTTCCACCCTATTCCGGGCGATCTGTCGAAGCAGCAGACGGTACACGTCCTTCGATGTCGACTGTCGGGTCGTCGGTAAACGCTCTCGAACGTAACTGTGTTCCACGATGAACGTGCGCACATACGTTAAAGGGGGTGATATATGGCCGACACTGACTGGAGGATGATGCGATGTTGGTACCAGTTCTTCGATGATCGTCCCCGTAAGCGAGTGGTGCCTGTTGCGCCACCGTTTGAGCAAAGTATTAATATACATGGCACGCGTCGGCTGCCGCCGCTTCTGGGTAAAAACGGCCCTGCACTGGTATATATTTTACGACCGAAATTATCTTGCGATTTTCCCAATAACGGCCGGCCGGTGTGGCCGTGCGGTTAAAGGCGCTTCAGTCTGGAACCGCGTGACCGCTACGGTCGCAGGTTCGAATCCTGCCTCGGGCATGGATGTGTGTGATGTTCTTAGGTTAGTTAGGTTTAATTAGTTCTAAGTTCTAGGCGACTGATGACCTCAGAAGTTAAGTCGCATAGTGCTCAGAGCCATTTCTCAATAACGTTTGAGAAGCACGCGCTACTGCTAACACATTTTGATGTCCTAAAGGCGTACTACGAGTGTAAGAAGTTTGAAGTAAATCCGCGTTCCAAACGTCGTGGCCTCCCCTTGTCAGATGTAGACGGAGGTGTAAACACGGGTGAGTGAGCCGGAGAAGACAGGACACAGGGTCTTTGCGCACCGTGCGAAGCCCGCTTGCGCGGCAATTGCAGTCATTGCGCCTGTAAAGACGGCCATCAGGAGGAGCCGAGCACGTCCAGCTCTGCCGAGGACCTCTGCAAGTCTAGCCGTGGGGCCATAAACGATTCTGAAGGGCCGCGCTCAACAGCCCAGGCGCCAGATAGCGGTCAGGCGGGCGTCGCGGAGCGCCGGTGGGGCGTCTCACGGGCTCGTAAACGCTACGCGACGCGATGCGTCCTCGGACGCCTGCCCTCGCAGCGGCCATTTCCCCAGATAACCCACTCCCGCGCCAGCCCGTGCACCGGAATGGACTATTAAAAGCGACGTTCCGGCGGCTACGGAGACGGTAAAGCGTTCGCAGCCGTCGGGGGAACAAAACGCGCAGTTCTCGAGAAACAGTAACGGCTGTCACGTTCTGAGTCGCACAGTCAATGCTCGTCTTTCGATTTGCGTCCGATAGCAGAGTGATGATACTGGAAGCAGACGACCGCACGATTCTCTGGAACCTATCGACCCCGAGAGCAGTTTTTGCTACGTTGATCTTGTCTTCAGCTAACGTCATCAGTTTCTCCGTATCTACACTACTGGCCATTAAAATTGCTACACCAAGAGGAAATGCAGATGATACGCGGGTATTCATTGGACAAATATATTATACTAGAACTGACATGTGATTACATTTTCACGCAATTTTGGTGAATAGATCCTGAGAAATCAGTACCCAGAACAACCACCTCTGGCCATAATAACGGCCTTGATACGCCTGGGCATTGAGTCAAACAGAGCTTGGATGGCGTGTACAGGTACAGCTACCTATGCAGCTTCAACACGATACCACAGTTCATCAAGAGTAGTGACTGGCGTATTTCGACGAACCAGTTGCTCGGCCACCATTGACCAGACGTTTTCAATTGGAGAGATCTGGAGAATGCGCTGGCCAGGGCAGCAGTCGAACATTTTCTGTATCCAGAAACGCCCGTACATGACCTGCAACATCCGGTCGTGCATTATCCTGCTGAAATGTAGGGTTTCGCAGGGATCGATTGAAGGGTAGAGCCACGGGGCGTAACACATCTGAAATGTAACGTCCACTGTTCAAAGTGCCGTCAATGCGAACAAGAGGTGACCGACACCTGTAAACAATGGCACCCCATACCATCACGCCGGGTGATACGCCAGTATGGCGATGACGAATACACGCTTCCAACGTGCGTTCACCACGATGTCGCCAAACACGGATGCGACCATCATAATGCTGTAAACAGAATCCGGATTCATCCGGAAAAATGACGTTCTGCCATTCGTGCACCCGGGTTCGTCGTTCAGTAAACCATCGCAGATGCTCCTGTCTGCGATGCAGCATCAAGGGTAACCGCAGCCATGGCCTCCGAGCTGATAGTTGTAACACCTCCGATTTAAGTATCCCGCTCGACCGGGATCTGATAGCAGCCCAAATAATAATTAATTAATGTAACCGTGTACCTAATGGAGCTGGCAATCGGATTTGACTGCTACGGAGTTGTTACATTCCATTTTGTCCTTCTCAAATGCTGTAATAATGAAATGTCCGGTGACAAGAAGAAACGCCAACACAGCTTCACTAATCAAGGACCTATATTCGTCTCAAAAATACAAAAGGAAGGAGACAGCCACTGCCTTCGTCATACATATTTAATAACGGCTAATCTCAGCACAGGCTTCCTCGCTATTCATTATTGTCACACGCAAATTCAATCACTGCAATCCAACACTGCAATCCAACACTGCGATCCAAATGATGCCGTCGCGGTATACGCGAAACCACAAATATCGGCACAGAAATATCACTGATCACTCTCGTAATTGTACTTCTTCAACTTTCCCCGTATTATTTTAGCACAAAGGGGTTAAACCGCGGCGATGGCCACTCCCTTTGTCGGCACAGCCTTGCATTACAGCAACAGGCCTCCACACGGCTCGGCCCGCAACCTGGGAAATAACTCCACTCACACTCGCTCTCGCAACCCGACACTATCGATTGTTTGCCCTGTCCACCTGTGCCGAGTGCAAACTTATAGTAAGGGCCTACGGACCCCTTACATCCCCGCCCTCGAAAACTTCTTTGGAGCCACTGGCGTAAAAGAATCGGCAAGGTAAATAGACATTGCTACATCTGAACAAAACACATTGTGTAAATAATTAATAAAATTACAATTCACCAAATAATCTCTCGACTCCGGTAGTGGGCTGCCTCCACAATAATATTCTACAAAAGGTTATTACATCTCATAACATGGCATTGTCCAAATTACAATTTTTTTATCAAGCAGCAATAATCCTCTATAGTCCACATTGAATGAAACACACAACATACAATCAAAAATTATTACTCGAACACATGACATATGAATTATTATACTACAAATTTGTTGTTACAGGTTTTATACCCATTCTCAGGTAATCGTCGATATGAAATATGCAATTCTAATTATAATACATCAGAAAATATAATGCAAATAAACATTTCCCTTTTTCAAATGTCCGTTCAACAACTAAATGTCCCAAATATATCTTAGTAGGTTTATTCGGGTCCTTGTAGCTCTCACTCTTGACTGGACCTCACCTGGAGTGTCATTCAGTTTTCCGGTCCCTCCACCTCTTCCTCTATAATCAGACGAATGATTAAAATGATTCCTTGGGTCATTACTTCCCTCTCGGTTTTGATCATTAGCTTGCTTGTGTTCCTGTGATCGAACAGATTCCAACTGCTCCAGTATCTCCATCAAGGCCTCCCTATCTTTAATTAGGCTCCCAGATACAGTTTCTTGCATTCTCTGAGTCAATCTTCTTTTTATCGCTGATATCATTATGTCCTCACTCAGGGGTTGTTCCAAGGTCTCGTTCAATTCCCACCAATGTTCGGCAAACTCTTTCAACGTTCCTCTCCATGTATTAATTGACTTGCGGTGTAATAGGTCCTCAATTGCTGCACACTGATGACTTTTGGACCAATATTTCTTCAAGAATTCTCCTTCAAACTGATCATAATTAGTAGTCCCTTCCTTCTTCTTGACTCCCCAAGTGAAGGCCTCACCTTCCTTTGCAACCCTCTGGTTATCCTCTTCTCGTTGCACGGCTATAGCATTTCTCAGATTGACAGCCAGTTGGTTTTGCTTATCTCCTATCCCCTTAACCGCATCATTACATTGTTTCTGCATCTGCGTCACCTCGGCAATTCGATGATTGCAATTTGTTCCCACTTCGGTGATCCTTTCTCCCAATTCGGCTTTAGTTTCTTCAACATAGTCTTCCATCTTTTTTGTTAACTTTCCTTCCATCTTCTCCACGTCTCCCTGGACTTGGTCTCTGCTCTCCTGTAGCTTCCTCTCTCTCTCGTCGATGTTCATCTTCAGTCGTTCTGGTAACTTCTGTATTTCCTTCTTCAGATTACATTCCATCTTCATTTGCGATGTTTTGATCTCTTGTAAACCTTTCTCTAATGATGCGTTAATTTTTTGTAAACCTTTCTTTAATGATTCTCCAGTTTCTTAGAAAACTTCCTTTAGTGATTCTCTGAATTCTCGTAAATCTTCCTGTATTGATTTGTGGAATATTTCTCTCCTTTCTCTTGTGTCTCGAAAATATTCCTTTAATGATTCTCTAGTTTCTTGTAAACCTTCCTTTAATGATTCTCTGAAACCTTTCTCTAATGATTTGTAGAGTATTCTTCCCTCTTCTCTAGTTTCCTTAACCTCCTTTAGCAACTCTGCTAACATCGACCGTATATCTGCATCACCTCGGTGATCCTTTGAAACTGGCTCATCTCTCGTCGTTTGTCCCGGTGTCTCGGGATAGCTAGTTGAATGTGCTAATGGGTTATCTAATGACAATCCATAACCACTGATTCCTGAATCATCTCTGTCTTCCTGTCCTATCCCTTTCCTTTCAACTACTGCCTCACAAACCTGCTTATCTTCAGTAGACATGTTTGGTTTATTTTTAATACATAGGCAAGTAATACAAAGTAACCTTTAGTAACCCAAAACACTCCTAATTATCATGAAACTAATCAAACAGTACCTGCAGTATTTTTAGTTAATCCCAAAATTAATACAATACGTATGAATACCGAACATAACAACTCTCAAAACCTAATAACTTCAAATATCAATTCTCACACACAAAGCTTATGTAAAATGTTCTAAACAAGATAAATCACACCACACATAAAATCTATAAATGTAAAATCCCCAAAAACAATGACCATATCCATATAATTACCATATATGCATAAATAAGTATGCTATATTTCAGAGTATATTTCGCAAACTTTTCGGAAATTACTGTAATTGGGCACTTTTCCTAATGTGAAATTCCGTTTACCATTGTTTATTTACCGCGAAAACAGTACACTGCAATTTAATATTATGCTAACCAGTCGACTCCACTCACCAACTGACGTTACCACGAGTCGCGATGTTTTGACATTTGAAGTGGGCGTGGCGCTGTACTGCTGCTGGAGCCACGTGAAGTCGTGCTGAAGATCTGTGGCGAGTCGTCGTAGTTCTCCGTCCGCCGCTCCGTGCATGTTATAGTCTTAGGTGGAGATTTCAGTTTATCAGATATAGACTGGGACACTCAGATGTTTAGGACGGGTGGTAGGGACAGAGCATTGAGTGACATTATACTGAATGCACTATCCGAAAATTACCTCGAGCAATTAAACAGAGAACCGACTCGTGGAGATAACATCTTGGACCTACTGATAACAAACAGACCCGAACTTTTCGACTCTTTAAGTGCAGAACAGGGAATCAGTGATCATAAGGCCGTTGCAGCATCCCTGAATATGGAAGTTAATAGGAATATAAAAAAAGGGAGGAAGGTTTATCTGTTTAGCAAGAGTAATAGAAGGCAGATTTCAGACTACCTAACAGATCAAAACGAAAATTTCTGTTCCGACACTGACAGTGTTGAGTGTTTATGGAAAAAGTTCAAGGCAATCGTAAAATGCGTTTTAGACAGGTACGTGCCGAGTAAAACTGTGAGGGACGGGAAAAACCCACCGTGGTACAACAAAAAAGTTAGGAAACTACTGCAAAAGTAAAGAGAGCTTCACTCCAAGTTGAAACGCCGCCAAAACCTCTCAGACAAACAGAAGCTAAACGATGTCAAAGTTAGCGTAAGGAGGGCTATGCGTGAAGCGTTCAGTGAATTCGAAAGTAAAATTCTATGTACCGACTTGACAGAAAATCCTAGGGAGTTCTGGTCTTACGTTAAATCAGTAAGTGGCTCGAAACACCATAACCAGACACTCCGGGATAATGCTGGCATTGAAACAGAGGATGACACGCGTAAAGCTGAAATACTAAACACCTTTTTCCAAAGCTGTTTCACAGAGGAAGACCACACTGCAGTTCCTTCTCTAAATCCTTGCACAAACGAAAAAATGGCTGACATCGAAATAAGTGTCCAAGGAATAGAAAAGCAACTGGAATCACTCAATAGAGGAAAGTCCACTGGACCTGATGGGATACCAATTCGATTCTACACAGAGTACCCGAAAGAACTTGCCCCCCTTCTAACAGCGGTGTACCGCAAGTCTCTAGAGGAACAGAGGGTTCCAAATGATTGGAAAAGAGCACAGGTAGTCCCAGTCTTCAAGAAGGGTCGTCGAGCAGATGCGCAACACTATAGACCTATATCTCTGACGTCGATCTGTTGTAGAATTTTAGAACATGTTTTTTGCTCGAGTATCATGTCGTTTTTGGAAACCCAGAATCTACTATGTAGGAATCAACATGAATTCCGGAAACAGCGATCGTGTGAGACCCAACTCGCTTTATTTGTTCATGAGACCCAGAAAATATTAGATACAGGCCCCCAGGTAAATGCTATTTTTTTTTTACTTCTGGAAGGCATGCGATACAGTTCTGCGCTGTCGCCTGATAAACAAAGTAAGAGCCTACGAAATATCAGACCAGCTGTGAGGCTGGATTGAAGAGTTTTTAGCAAACAGAACACAGCATGTTGTTATCAATGGAGAGACGTCTACAGACGTTAAAGTAACCTCTGGCGTGCCACAGGGGAGTGTTATGGGACCATTGCTTTTCACAATATATATAAATGACCTAGTAGATAGTGTCGGAAGTTCCATGCGGCTTTTCGCGGATGATGCTGTAGTATACAGAGAAGTTGCAGCATTAGAAAATTGTAGCGAAATGCAGGAAGATCTGCAGCGGATAGGCACTTGGTGCAGGGAGTGGCAACTGTCCCTTAACATAGACAAATGTAATGTATTGCGAATACATAGAAAGAAGGATCCTTTGTTGTATGGTTATATGATAGCAGAACAAACACTGGTAGCAGTTACTTCTGTAAAATATCTGGGAGTATGCGTGCGGAACGATTTGAAGTGGAATGATCATATAAAATTAATTGTTGGTAAGGTGGGTACCAGGTTGAGATTCATTGGGAGAGTGCTTAGAAAATGTAGTCCATCAACAAAGGAGGTGGCTTACAAAACACTCGTTCGACCTATACTTAAGTATTGCTCATCAGTGTGGGATCCGTACCAGCTCGGTTTGGTGGAGGAGATAGAGAAGATCCAAAGAAGAGCGGCGCGTTTCGTCACAGGGTTATTTGGTAACCGTGATAGCATTACGGAGATGTTTAATAAACTCAAGTGGCAGACTCTGCAGGAGAGGCGCTCTGCATCGCGGTGTAGATTGCTCGCCAGGTTTCGAGAGGGTGCGTTTCTGGATGAGGTATCGAATATATTGCTTCCCCCTACTTATACCTCCCGAAGAGATCACGAATGTAAAATTAGAGAGATTAGAGCATGCACAGAGGCTTTCAGACAGTTGTTCTTCCTGCGAACCATACGCGACTGGAACGGGAAAGGGAGGTAATGACAGTGGCACGTAAAGTGCCCTCCGCCACACACTGTTGGGTGGCTTGCGGAGTATAAATGTAGAATGTAGATGTAGATGCAGTCGGGCGTAGTTTGTAGTTTGGCTGCTAGATGCCGGGTCGGCGCTCGGTGTCTCGAAGTCGCGCTGAAGACTGTCGGTGTAGTGCGTCTGTGCTTGAACTACTCCTTGCACAGGTAACCGAGATGACGTGTGAAATCACCTCGCGGATCGAAGCTCTTTGGCACAACTGCTACGCGGGTCTGCGTGACGTCACTCAATAATTGCGTCGCCACAATACATTGTCGTCCGCATAACAGTTTATGGGTCCACATGAAGCTGTCCGATTTTCACTATTCAAAAAGCAATTCCAGTCACAATATTACTATTAAACACTTCTGTAAGGCTTTCGTGACGAATTCTTAGTTCGTTTTGCTGTTGTAATGTTCACACATGTCTTTCTTTGGTGTTCACTTTTCACAGTTTTTCGCGCGGATTTACGCATTTGCACATTATAACACAGTTTATTGACACTATTATTCTTATCTAATATGGCGAGAAGAAACAGTTTAGTCACAATCGTAAGATATTATTACTTCATATTGTTCAAAAATGCACTAATTCTTGTTGCGATTTCAAAGTTTATGCTCTGTCTTGATCCAAAATTGGAAAAAATATTTTCTCGCGTTAAGCAAGATAAAATTACCTATTGTTCTTTACGATTCGTCCGAAAATTGCGCTAGTCCTGTCACGGTCGCCAAGGGTGTAACACCTCCAATTTAAGTATCCCGCTCGATCGGGATCTGATAGCAGCCCAAATAATAATTAATTAATGTGACCGTGTACCTAATGGGGCTGGCAATTGGATTTGACTGCTACGGAGTTGTTACATTCCATATTGTCCTTCTCAAATGCTGTAATAATGAAATGTCCAGTGACAAGAAGAAACGCCAACACAGCTTCACTAATCAAGGACCTATATTCGTCTCAAAAATACAAAAGGAAGGAGACAGCCACTGCCTTCGTCATACATATTTAATAACGGCTAATCTCAGCACAGGCTTCCTCGCTATTCATTATTGTCACACGCAAATTCAATCACTGCAATCCAACACTGCAATCCAACACTGCGATCCAAATGATGCCGTCGCGGTATACGCGAAACCACAAATATCGGCACAGAAATATCACTGATCACTCTCGTAATTGTACTTCTTCAACTTTCCCCGTATTATTTTAGCACAAAGGGGTTAAACCGCGGCGATGGCCACTCCCTTTGTCGGCACAGCCTTGCATTACAGCAACAGGCCTCCACACGGCTCGGCCCGCAACCTGGGAAATAACTCCACTCACACTCGCTCTCGCAACCCGACACTATCGATTGTTTGCCCTGTCCACCTGTGCCGAGTACAAACTTATAGTAAGGGCCTACGGATCCCTTACAAAGTCCATGTTGCTGCTTAGGTCGTCGAACTGTTCGTGCAGATGGTTGTTGCCTTACAAACATCCCCATCTGTTGACTCAGGGAATGAGAAGTGGCTGCACGATCCGTTACAGCTATGCGAATAAGATGCCTGTCATCTCGACTGCTAGTGATACGAGGCCGTTGGGATCCAGTACGGCGTTCCGTATTACCCTCCTGAACCCACCGATTCCGTATTCTGCTAACAGTCATTGGATCTGGGCCAACGCGAGCAGCAATGTCGCGATTCGATAGACGGCAATCGCGATAGGCTACAATCCGACCTTTATCAAAGTCGGAAACGTGATGGTACGCATTTCTCCTCCTTACTCGAGGCATCACAACAACGTTTCACCAGGCAACGCCGATCAACTGCTGTTTGTGTATGAGAAATCGGTTGGAAACTTTCCTCGTGTCAGCACGTTGTAGGTGTCGCCACCGGCGCCAACCTTGTGTGAATGCTCTGAAAAGCTACTCATTTGCACATCACAGCATCTTCTTCCTGTCGGTTAAATTTCGCGTCTGTAGCACGTCATTTTCGTGGTGTAACAATTTTAATGGCCAGTAGGGTAATTAGACACCATGGTCCGTTTTTGACGATGCCTGTACTTTGTTCTCGATTGGAAACTACAGGGTATCGCAGATAAAAGTAGCCCTTGTGTGTACAGAGAGATTTTTTCCACCGTGTACAAACTTTAGGGGTAATCGATGAGAGGATACGCAACAAAGAAGGTGTAATGAACTTTTGTCCGAATATCCACGGTTTCCATACCATAGACCATTTATTCCATCATACGCGCTGCACCTTGCAGCCACGGTAACAGTATGCATGGTTTCCTCCTAGTGGGTGTTACTTTTCCTCATCCTTCATGCCCTATCGCCCTCTCCTGTCATAGTAACTGGTAATGTTATGCCCGATTGACTCCTCTTGCCTTGTAGTGGATGTTATACAACGTCGTACGCAATGTTTCGTATCCGAATCGACAGCTTGCCGACATGTTGTTTACGTACGGAAAACCAAATGGGAACAGGCGGCGGACAGCAAGATTGTATCAGAAGACCTATCCCCATCGCTGTTTGCCTGAGAGAGGGTCATTTAAGGAAGCAGTAAATCATGAAGGACGTACCCGAAATGTTCGGACACCAGACTTGGAGGGCAGTGTGACTAACACTGTGGAAGGCGACCACCATGTCAGTACCAGGCAGTTGGCCCGCCAGTACAGGGTAAGCTAGCCTACCGTATGGAACATTCTCCATGACAATTGCTACTACTTATCACTTACAGCGTCTGTGGGGCTTACTAGCGACAGACTTTCCACATCGGGAGCAGTTTTGTCACTGGTTTCTTCACCACGCAACCACTATGCCGGGATTTGTGTCATCCATCCTAATCACAAAAGAGGCAACATTTACGCTGAGTGGTATGTTCAAGTTTGGTAACAGTTATCTCTAGGATAGTATGCAGAATCCCCATGATTTAGTGACAGCGTATTATCAGCATCGGGGCAGCCGGAATGTGGGTCGGGATAATTGGCGACAGTATTTTGACACCAGTCTTCCATCGACGTCGCGTAACAGGCTGAAACTATCGGCGTTCCTTGTGGGGACTTTGCCTCCCCTGCTGGAACAAGTGCCATTGATGATTCGAAGCGTTATGTGGCTGCTACGTGCTGGAGCTCCAGCCCACTTCCGCGTTAACGTCCGGTCGCATCTCAGTCGTGTCTCCCCTGGTCGATGTGTCGGACGAAGGGATCCAGTTGCACGGCATCCCGTTCACCGGATTTCAACCCGTTCGATTTCTGGTTATGGGGCCATCTCAAAGGTATCGTGTATGCAGAGCCCATTCCAGGTGTGGGGACTCTGGAGCAGCGTATTCCTGCTGCCTTTATTCATATGCAACCTGGCCGATGTGAGCGTATCAGACAGAACATGCTAAGGCGCGTGCATGCATGAGTTGAGGCACATGGAAACCATTTTCAGCACATACTGTAACTTTCGCTGAATAGTACAGCCCGTATTATACCACAGTCTCTGTAACAATGTATGATTGAATAAATGGTCTCTAGCACGGAAATCATGCATTTCCGGACATAAGTTCATTAGACTTTTTTGTTCCGTATCCTCTCATCGATCAATCCCTAGAGTTCGTAAACGCAGTAAAAAATCACCCTGCATAAAGGAAATGTAGTGAAATCACAGAAACGAAGAGCTGAAATGGGCTTACCGTTTAATTAAAATGAGAAATAAGTTTGTGGAAGATGTTGGAAGTGACCCCCCGTAACATCAATATACAGCTGTGCACGTCGAAGCGTACTCAAATACACCAGCGTAAAGTTCGGGTATCGATGGCGGAAACTAGAAGGCTGTATTTTGCGTGCATTCGTTTCATAGATCTTGCTCATCAAGTCTCCTCACAGGAAAAAATAACAGGTTGTTAGATCCGGAGAACGTGCTGACCATAAATATTTGTTGGAAGTTCGTTCCTCAGTGAAGACATCATGAACTCGGTTCTGGGATGCCTTACATGTGTGGCATGTAGCCCAATGTTACTGGAAGAAGCAGTATTGTCTTCCATATTCAGTGAGTTGACCACAAAACGTATCAAAAATTTTCGTATGTCGAACAGTGATAAGGGTAGTATCAAAAAATATCGGTCTAATGATGTGCGTTCCTTTTTCACGGCAGCAAACGCCGATTTTTGCGTCACGCAGTGGTTGTTGACACACAATGTTACGTTTCTCCGTTGCCCAGTACCTGTGTTCTGTGAATCAGCATGACCGCAAAGATGGAACCATGCTTCATCACTCATGATGTAATCGAAAGTGTCTAACAAACCATAGTTGTTATTATTCAAAAGCCACGTGCAGTAATTTGCAAGTCTCTGACTGCCAGCTTCCCGTGACTGCTGCTCAACAATCATTTGATATGACTTCAAATGAAGACTTTTCAATGTCCGCTGGTCATTCCTCCTACTTACATGCTTGTTGGGCCTGTTTACGCGTAGACTTCTTTCGGCTCTGAATTATTCTTCGGCAAGTGTCTGCAATAACTTCTGGTGTGCGAACTGAAAGAATACTTTGTCTTTCGGCATTTTGCACTGATCTGTAGGCGTGCCAGTTTTTAAACAGACTTTGTATTTCTCTCTCTGCTAGTAGTCCTCTATCCGAACAGTTGACCCCGAAAATTCCGCGAGTTTCCTTAATCGAACCTTTTCTTCACATTTCCACAACTTCAATTCTTTCTTCTACCGAGAAAATCATTTTGCAGACCACAAAGAGAAACCTCTAACTTTCACGGATGAAATAAACTGAAAAGCTAACAGCAGAATGCTAACAATAGGTGATTGCATAAAACTGTCCATTGTTGTAGCTATTTATTTCAGAAGTGGAAATACTGCGTTCGATTCAAAACGGAGGCAGGCTACTTTTAACTGTACCAAAAGGCGTTCTGCTATAATCACAATGGCTCCGTACTATCGTTGTCTCTAGACATCCCTTTCATTTTCCTGCTCTGTTCTCAGATGTCATTTTTCACACAGACTATTAGTCGACCACACTGTTATCGTACTGGGCGTGAGGCCGCTTCGCTCGGCTTATCTTGAGTTTTTACCGTTATATGCGCTGAACTACTTGATAGTACGTTCACAAGTCTTGCAATCATTCTCAGTGCGATGCGCTTTCCTTAGTCACTATTGTACTTGTTCACTGTAACGCTAAGGCATGTTTCCGATAACGGCCACGGGAGGCCAAGGGCAATAACATTCTGGTCAAGATATGCACCTGTTATTACTGTTGTATTTGTAGTTGTTGTCGTTAGTTCACAGACTGGTTTCATCCAGACCTCTATGCGGGTCTATTTTGAGCTAGCGTCATCACCTCTGCGTAACTCCTCCATTACCTAACTGACGTTCTCTGTGTAACTCTGGATGTATCCTCCAAAGGATCCCTCCTTGTAACCAAGTAATGCCAGACTTCTTTTTTCCCCAGTTCATTTCAGTGGCTTGTAAGGCGCTTTTTCGCCCAATTCTTGAGTATTGTTCATCTATGTGGGATCCCTGTCAGGTAGGGCTGATAGAGGAGATAGAGAAGATCCAACGAAGAGCGGCGCGTTTCGTCACGGGATCCTTTAGATGCGAGAGAGCGTTACGGAGATAATAAACAAACTCCACTGGCAGACGTTACAAGGAGACGTTGTGCATCACAGAGAGGTTTACTATTCAAATTTCGGTACAGAAGGAGTCAAACAACATATTACTTCCCCCCACATACATTTCGCGTATTGATCAAGAGGAGAGAATTCGTGAAATTAGAGCCAATACAGAGACTTCCCGACAATCATTCTTTCCACGCACTATTCGCGAGTGGAACAGGGTTGGAGGCATCAGATAGTGGACCGAAAGTACCCTCCTCCACACACCATTAGGAGACTTGCAGAGTATGATGTAGATGTAGATTTAGAGGAGTCGCTCATTATTTATTCGATCTATCCATTGAAAACTGTGTGTGTACAAAGAAGTATAGTTTACTCTCATAGGTAGAGACAAATAATCCCGACATTTGAAGATATTTCTAACGCCAAACACAACTGACCTACTAAAGCAATATCATTCGAAAATGAGTAGAAAATAGGCACCCAGCACACTGTTACATAAATTCGTCACAATGAAAACAAATGGGAGCCTGCACATCCGAACTATGTAAGTAGCACGTAAGTAAATTGGTTCGATATTGTAACAGATTGTTTTGAACAGGTGTTAGATTCCCGCTTATGGCGTCAGGCTGGGCAGTGGGGTTGTTTCCATTTTGTGTAAAATAAATTCGGAATGCAGCAAATAGTAGTTATCACAGTGGTCAATTGTTATCCAAATTCCCTTCGTGCAGAACACTGTATTAAGTAAGTGAGGCGACAAAACACGATGTGTCATAGCAGCAAACAGCAGTCCAGCACACGATGATATATGTCGTACCGTCACCTGACAACTGAGAACTAATTGTAAATGTAAACGTGTGTGAATTCCTAATGGGCCAAACTGCCGAGGTCATCGGTCCCTAGACTTACACACTACTTAAACTAACTTATGCTAAGAACAACACAAACACCCATTCCCGAGGGAAGACTCGGACCTCCTGCGGGAGTATTAATTACCATGCAGAGACGTGTTACTTACTATGATTTGTAATTCTCAGTACCAGCATTGTTGTCGAGTGGCTGTGCATTCAGGGTGACTGTGACTCGCTTAGCTAACTATCGTAAGACAACAAGATTGCGGCATCGTACTTTCAGTTATACTAAATACGAAAAACGATAAGGCTTTACCAAATGCATTCATAAGGTTAACAAGCAGATCATATTGTTTAAAACAAGACAAAAAACTGTGGAATCTCTTATGGATATTCCCACCTACAGTTCCAAAATGCAGCTTTGAATACCGAGCTAAATTGTATGAAATCGACGAAGATGATTCTTTCATAAATTCATCTTTGTACCACAGGAGAGGTGAACATTTTTAAATTCATAATCGCTCGAATAAAATAAGGCAAGGAGTGACGCATTAACAAGCTTCTGTTTCGTAATAGTTACCTCTCAACACTTTTTGCATTGAGCCTAACAGCTCGGAATAATATCAGCAAACAATCGCAAACCAAACTCGCCACGCAAATCAAACCTTCATGACAGTAAATAAAATGAGTCGCTCTCACCCGATTTCTTAAACACTGCAACGTGTGCTCAAAAAATGTGGACCTAGTCAGACAAAAGTAGCTTCCTTGTAACATCGGAAACACAGCTCACAGTGCCTCCTCCATTTTAGCATCCCAAATCCGAACAAGAAATTACCAAAAGGAATGGCGAACTACCTTCAAACGAGAAAGGCTATGTCCCACACTGAGAACGAGCACCATTGGTAGAGAGCAAACTGGTCACCACAGATTTAAGTTTGTCCAGTGACCAAGCAAGTAGGTTCCTGAAGAGCTAGTATCCATGAATCGAAAGCGGTTGAGGAAGATCTCACAGATTATACTAAACCAGTAAACTCCGGATTCTGTAAAGAATCTAGCTCTCATGTGTAACACAACTTCAGATTTCTGATTACTTTACAAATGAATGTATGTTTCAAGTATTTGACGTTAAGCGTGTAAGTTTGCATAAGCTATGTGATGCTTAAAGTGGCTAAGCTAGTCTGCATATTTGCGTATGGTAAGTTCCGCTACGTCAAGACACAAACACTGCCTCTAACCATAGTACTTGAGCGACAAAGTATATCTCTTAATGAGTAGATTATGAAAGCACTTTAACTTTTAAATTCGTCAATGATTATATGAAATATTAAAAAGAAAATGTTTGTTGCCTCTGGCGGCCGTTAAGTAGTCTGTCCGCAATGAATACTGGGTGACCGTGTCCCGTGTCAGTGTTTTAGTACTACAGATATAAGCACTGCAATACACAACAGGCAAGAGAGATTGTCAGAAAATGAAACTGCTGAGTAACAGGCACTTTCCAACATTAAATCTTCAACTTTCTTCTGCAGTGCCACATTTCAATTTTGACGCCTCTAATTAGTGGTAAAAGTAATTACAATTACATATGCTTAACAAAAAATGCTTACCTCAAGTAGTGTAGAACTTGTAGAACATTGTTAGTAGTTTTCCGGATCATGCCGTTGTTATAAGGTGACTTCAGCTTGCCAGGTATAGATTGGGAGCGTCATGCTATGTATGAAAGCTGGGGCCATAGGTTCAAATGGTTCAAATGGCTCTGAGCACTATGGGACTCAATTGCTGAGGTCATTAGTCCCCTAGAACTTAGAACTAGTTAAACCTAACTAACCTAAGGACATCACAAGCATCCATGCCCAAGGCAGGATTCGAACCTGTGACCGTAGCGGTCTTGCGGTTCCAGACTGCAGCGCCTTTAACCGCACGGCCACCTAGGCCGGCCCATAGACAGGGATTCGTGTGACATTGTTCTGCATGTTTTGTCCATAAATTACTTTGAGCAGATAGATGGAGAACCTACTTGTGAGGTTAAAGTATTAGACGTCCTGACAACAAATAGACCTGAACTTATCCAATCAGTTGACGTAGATTAAGGTATCAGTGTTCACAGCAGGTCTGGAAAGAATGTTAAGCAAGGGAGGAAGATATTTTTGCTTACCAAGACTGACAGGATATAGATTTCAGCACATCTGAGCAGTCAGCATCAAATATTCGGTGATGAAGACAAAGATGTGGAAAACAATGGAAAAAGTTCAGTAGAATGGTACAATAAGTACTAGACAAGTATGTTACGAGTAAGGTCTCAATGGACCCGCGATGGTTCAATAGTCGTGTTAGAAAACTGCTACCGGCACGTAAATAAGAACAAACTTCATCTCAGTTTCAAGAGACGTAAAAACCTAGCTGAACGAAGCGAAAATGAGCGTAAGGAAAACAATGAGAGAAGCGTTCAACGATTTTGAAAGTTAGACTTTGTCAACCGATCTGAGTAAAATCCCTAAGAGATTGTGGTCGTATGTAGAATGCCTGTAATTGCGTCACAATCGCCTATTCATTCACTCAGTTACCGTACTGGGAGCAAAAAGGAAGATAACAGAGAGAAGGCCAAAATACTGAATTCAGTCTTCCGAAACCGCTTCACCGTTGAATATCGTAAGATGGCACCTTCTTTCAATCGTCGTACGAATATCAAAATGGCAGACACTGAGATAACCCATCGCGAAATAGAAAAACAACTGAATTCGCTTAGCAGTGGATATGCGTCAGGACCAGATGAGATGCCTATAATTCTACAAAGATTATGCGAAAGAACTTTCTCCTCTTCTAACATTAATTTATCGTAGATCACTTGAGCAGCGAAGGATACGTAGCGATTGGAAGAAAGCACAGGTCATTTCCGTTCTTAATAGGGCCGTAGGACAGGGGCACACAATTATAGACCTATATCGTTGACGTCAATCTCATGTAGAATTTTGGAACATTTTTATGCTCTATAAAAACCAGCATGGACTCCGCAAACAGAGATCCTGCAAAACTCAGCCCGCTCTGTGCCTCCATGAGATCCACAGAGAAAGTAAAGCTGTGAGGACGGAGCTTGAGTCGTGCTTGGGTAGCTCAGTTGGTAGAGCACTTGCCCGCGAAAGGCAAAGGTCCCGAGTTCTAGTCTCGGTCCGGCAAACAGTTTTAATCTGCCAGGAAGTTTCATATAAGCGCACACTCCGCTGCAGAGTGAAAATCTCATTCTAGATCCTCAGAGCTTTAGACAACTGCGATCAGGTTCATGCCCCGTTCCTTGACTTCAGTAAGAAACTGTCGCACACTGACGTTTAGTGAAAAAAAACTAGCTTATTGAGTGCAGGAGCAGCTTTGTGACTGCATTCAAGACTTTCCTGCAGACAGAACTCAAAACTCGCCCTTAATGGAACAAAATCGACAGATGTAGAGGCAATTTCCAGAGTACCCCTGGAAGTGTGATAAGACCGTTGCTATTTACAATATATATAAATGAACTAGCGAAAGGCGTCGGATGCTCTCTAAGACTGTTCACAGACGATGCGGTTCTCTGTAACAACGTAGAAATGCCAGAATGTAGTAACGAAAATGCAGAATTACCCATAGAGAATTGATGAATGGTGCAAACTCTGGCAGTTGACCCTGAACGTAAATAAATGTAAAATATTGCGCACACATAGGAAAAGAAATCCAGTACTGTACAGCTACACGACTGATGCAAACAGCTGGAGACAGCGTCTGGCGTAAAATATCTAGGGGCAACTACCCATAGCGACCTTAAGTAGAATGCCGGCCGGTGTGGCCAAGCGGTTCCAGGCGCTTCACTCTGGAACCGCGCGACCGCTACGGTCGCAGGTCCGAATCCTGCCTCGGGCATGAATGTGTGTGATGTCCTTAGGTTAGTTAGGTTTAAGTAGTTCTAAGTTCTAGGGCACTGATGACCTCAGATGTTAAGTCGCATAGTGCTTACAGCCATTTTACTCGTATCCTGTAATACTGCAATTGGCCTATAAGGAAACTAATCTTTTTTTTCGATGATGGCGCGTCACAGACAGGTCAGACGTATCTTAGCATGTTAGCAATGTTTTCAAATACGTAATAACTTCTTGTTCCTATTCCCCGTACTATATGATATATACGCTTTATTAATTTTCAGTTCAACGAGCACTTGAGAATGGCTTCAAGCCGAAATCATGATTGTGTAAAATAAAATAAATGAAAAGTAACTGTCAAATGGCGGAAATTCTTTAAAAATATGTTTAATGATATTCCATTACTCTAATTTATTAAAAAGGAATACGCATGAATGAAATTTTTATTGTATTACCTAATCTTCGGTCACACAGTTTCCTGAAGCTAAACTCAAACTGATATAAAACATCTGATGATGACTTACTAAAATGTCGACACCACCCATGATACTATTTGTGTGATGCGAGGCTCAGAAATACGGTAAAAGAATTTCGGTGCACAAAAACAGTTTTTCACGGCCTGGATATCTGCTAATATTAGCAGGAATACTGGCTAGGAGAGGAGGGAATGAAAGCCTAAGCCATACGAAATTAAAATAAAATATATTTAAGCTAAAAACTAAAATACAAGCAGGCCATTCTTCAAAGTGCATACCTGTGGAAACATATTTCCTACTGGGTATCATTCTATACTTTGATGCTCCACCCAGTGCGTTATAACATGATTGCGTACTAGACTTGATATTACTGGTGGCTGTATTCCGCTGTAAATGTGTCTGTAAATGGTATACAGTGTCGTTGCTATTGATTTAGATGCACGTCAGTCATCAGAGCGAGTGCGCTTGCGGTTGTGTTCTCCGTGTAGCCACAGACGGCACGTAACCGCCTCCCTCTGTACTGGACGTGCTAGGGGCCTAATTATGTCTAGCTACGTCAAGGCAAAACAGAATTCCTGAGATGGCCACCAAACTGTCGTCTGCAGGTTTTCTTTTCGTCACAGCACAGAGGTAGCACATAGATCGTGAGTCCGCTGCTCCTGCTGTGACGCTGTAGTGGGACTGCTCAGAAACTGGCTAAGGTCCGGTTTTTTTTCATGAAATAAAGCTGAAAACTGGCCACAGATATTGTGTGATTAACAGCATTCGCCTCTAAGAAAAATGTTCAAATGTGTGTGAAATCTTACGAGACTTAACTGATAAGGTCATCAGTTCCTAAGCTTACACACTACTTAACCTAAATTATCCTAACGGCAAACACACACACCCATGTCCGAGGGAGGACTTGAACCTCCGCCGGGGCCAGCCGCACAGTCCATGACTGCAGCGCCTTAGACCGCTCGGCTAATTCCGTGTGGCCGCCTCTAAGACTCACACGTTAAATTACTAATCATTGCTGTTCACAAACACTACCTTTGTACACTACTGAGTATGATAAAAGGTTATTGTTAGTACTTCACAATTCAAAGTACTCTTCCTAAGGTCAATTACTCTCGGCATAGCACGCAGAGTAGCGATTTTAGACGCACACTGAAATTCTAGCACCGTAACTGTCGGGCCCTTTCTTAACGACTGCTTCAGGGGTCAGTAATTCAGCGCGAAACCAATGACACACGAAATGATTCTCTCTGTCTCGTTACTCAATTATTCACCAAAAACTGATTCTAAAATGTAGTTTTGAGTGTGCAGTCACAGTTTAGTACTAAAAGGTTTTCCCCTGTTATTGTGAACAAAATGTGAATTTTACTCGTAGTTTAGCATTAACCCTTTTGCGCAGGAATTTGGGGGGAGCGGTGTTTGGACTGCGGTTTGTGAAGGCCTGGGCTTATTTTACAATAGTACTTATTAACAAACATACTGCATAAATCTGAAAAGACATCAACAGAAATGCTTCACACTTAATACCAAAAAAAGTACTCTGCCCAGGAATAAGTCTTATTTACAAAAGAGAAGAGTATAATAATAATAATTGTTATTACTATTGTTATTATAAGTAATTTATTATTGTAGATAGACAGTTATTATTATTATTATTTTTATTATTGTTATGGCTATTATTAATTTATTATTATAGACTGACAAACAGTTTCAAATACCAATCTCATTCGGCCACGGAAATGTACAAGCGGAGATACACAAATGTACACTGACTAAAAACAATCAAAAATCACAATATTCATAATACCAGACCATAGTAAATTCATAAGTGGGCACCATAACAACACACCCTGTTAAACGCTTACGGCCATGCCATGTACGATGAGTTGAACTGTGTAACAGTTGCACTGAGTTCGCAAACACTTCAGCCACTGTCTGCCGCCACTGTTCGAATTGCCCACTGCACAAAAACTTCATCTTGTCAATAGCTGTCGGCTGCCTATTTTTAGAGGTGTGTTACAAAATCGCAATACACTGTAACAAATATCCAGTGTTCCTCGTCTCTGGCTGTGGTCGACAGCTTCTTCTGACACTGGGAAAAGACACTGCCCTCTCTCCAAGTGGGCGATGTCCATTACAGCTTCACTACGTCCCACGTTGACCATTGCGACTTCCCTCACGCTGTCTGCCGCTCGACACTCCACATTCCTGTTCATGCTTCCCTCTCGTTTGCTGACCGCCAATGAACTTTCTGTATACCCATCCTTCTGATCGGAGATTTGAAGGACTTCCGACGATCACTTACCTAAAAGAAATGGAAAACCTACAGCCGTCCTTACGATGTTATTTATTATGTGTCTACCAGTTTCGGTGCTTCAGTACACCAGGCCTTAACAGAGGCTGAGGGGATCAACTCCAATCAATATGCTATTCTTCAGTGGCCAACATCTATGAACTGGTTTTCGGGGACTATCTGTAACAACGATGTTGTGATGTTACTATCAGCTACCAACTACCAATGAACTTGTCTCTCCTCAGAACTGTGGTCCTACTTGGACCAGCAACGTCCCATGTGGTCCGTACCACTGATAGTGATTTCCACAGCAGGAAACCTGGTCTCCGATAACGCACCACACGATTCTCAGCGGCTTCAGCTGCGCCCACGGAGCTGGCCACCAGGTGATGGTGTCGGAAACATTCGGTGCCGTACCCGGTCCTTCCGCACTGTCGCGTCGACGGGGAAGTCTGCGACTGGCGGTTCTACAGACCGCATGCTGCCAAACGTGAGAGCAGCGCCTCACCAGCACGGGCGCTCCCAGCTCCTCGCAACGGAAGAGAGGCTTGCCGCCCACCACGAAAATTCAATTTCACGGCACAAATTAACTAAAGCAAATGTGAGCTTTGCCTCACTGGCATAAGGGAACCCATCTACTGTCATAGCAACCAATCTATTTACAAGACTATTCAACTGGCGCAAATTCTCACGAAATTTGTAATCTTTGTTCCCCCTAAGCAAAGAAGGGAAAGCAGAAAGGTGGAAGGAGTATATAGAGGGCCTATATAAAGGCTATGTACTTGAGGACAATATTATGGAAATGGAAGAGGATGTAGTTGAAGATGAAATGGGAGATATGATACTACGTGAAGAGTTTGGCAGAGCACTGAAAGACCTAAGTCGAAACAAGGCCCCGGGAGTAGACAACATTCCATTAGAACTACTGACAGCCTTGGGAGAGCCAGTCCTGACAAAACTCTACCATCTGGTGAGCAAGATATATGAGACAGGCGAAATACCCTCAGACTTCAAGAAGAATGTAATAATTCCAATCCCAAAGAAAGCAGGTGTTGACAGATGCGAAAATACCGAACTATCAGTTTAATAAGTCACGGCTGCAAAATATTAACGCGAATTCTTTACAGATGAATGGAAAAACTAGTAGAAGCTGACCTTGGGGAAGATCAGTTGGGATTCCGTAGAAATATTGGAACACGTGAGTCAATACCGACCCTACGACTTACCTTAGAAGAAAGATTAAGGAAAGGCAAACCTACGTTTCTAGCATTTTCAGACTTAGAGGAAGCTTTTGACAGTGTTAACTGGAATACTCTCTTTCAAATTCTAAAGGTGGCAGGGGTAAAATACAGGGAGTGAAAGGCTATTTACAATTTGTACAGAAACCAGATGGTAGTTACAAGAGTCGAGGGACATGAAAGGGAAGCAGTGGTTGCGAAGGGAGTGAGAGAGAGTTGTAGCCTCTCCCCCAAGTTATTCAATCTGTATATTGAGCAAGCAGTAAAGGAAACAAAAGAAAAATTCGGAGTAGGTACTAAAATCCATGGAGAAGAAATAAAAACTTTGAGGTTCACCGATGACATTGTAATTCTGTCAGAGACAGCAAACGACTTGGAAGAGCAATTGAACGAAATGGACAGTGTTTTGAAAGGAGGATATAAGATGAACATCAACAAAAGCAAAACGAGGATAATGGAATGTAGTCAAATTAAGTCGTGTGATGCTGAGGGAATTAGATTAGGAAGTAAGACACTTAAAGTAGTAAAGGAGTTTTCTTATTTGGGGAGCAAAATAACTGATGATGGTCGAAGTAGAGAGGATAGAAAATGTAGACTGGCAATGGCAAGGAAAGCGTTTCTGAAGAAGAGAAATTTGTTAACATCGAGTATAGATTTAAGTGTCAGGAAGTCGTTTCTGAAAGTATTTGTATGGAGTGTAGCCATGTATGGAAGTGAAACATGGACGATAAATAGTTTGGACAAGAAGAGAATAGAAGCTTTTGAAATGTGGTGCTACAGAAGAATGCTGAAACTTAGATGGGTAGATCACATAAATAATGAGAAGGTATTGAATAGGATTGGGGAGAAAAGAAGTTTGTGGCACAACCTGACTAAAAGAAGGGATCGGTTGGTAGGACATGTTCTTTGGTTTCAAGGGATCGCCAATTTAGTATTGGAGGGGAGCGTGGAGGGTAAAAGTCGTAGAGGGAGACCAAAAGATGAATACACTAAGCAGATTCAGAAGGATGTAGGTTGCAGTAGTTAGTGGGAGATGAAGAAGCTTGCACAGGATAGAGTAGCATGGAGAGCTGCATCAAAACAGTCTCAGGACTAAAGACCACAACAACAACAACAGTTCCCCCTACTGTTCGTACCTCACTCCACTTCATGACATCATAGGTCATCTACTTTCTGTTCGTAGAATTGACATCTGACCAGTGGAAACAAATGGTACGACTCAGAGCCAGATATATTACATGGTCCGTAAAGTTACTCGAGACATTCTTACTGCCCCACTTTTCGACGACAGCTCACCAGAGGTTAACCAGTGTCCGAAGAGGGTTTTGGCTCTGGTGTACTGCAAATTTCAAATGGGTCAAAGCATCGTACTGTTTGACATGATAAAATATGCAGATAAGCGATTTGTTGTGTTAAAGCTTTCACTTAACGTTTTCCTCAAATTTACGTTTCATTTTTATATCGTATACACAGCATACTGCATTTTAATTACAGTTGTGTCTGTCATCCTCTTTTCTATACGTTATACGCGACGCGTGGACACCCACTCCACACTGAATCATAGACATACACCGTATTATTAACTTACTTGTGATACATTTACAATGTATTCCTTTCCTATTACTTGTTGACGTTTACTATGATCACGAGTGTCACGTAGAACTCAGACTTCGGGCTACGCTGCAGGCACTGTGTATGTCATAATTATGTGTAACACTCCGTTTGTACATCCTGTCCGATTGTTAGTAGGTAGACCTCTGTCTAGATTTTTATTTGACACAACGAACGTATTGCATATTATCAATGGACGTCTTTTACTTAACGTTTGTGTCAAATTTCTCTTGTGTACTTTATGTATAATCAGAAGACCGTGCTTTAACTACAGTTGTGAGTCTTATCCTCTTAACGACCTTAGTAAAACTGAATACTCTCTTTATCACTTGTGAGGTAATGGGCTAGTTGCGGCGGCCTGGAGATATTGTAAGTTCGGAGTTGGTGCGGCCGCAAGGGCCGCTCGGCAACCCGGGGCCCGGCAGCAAACACGTGGTGCCGGACGTTAGCCGGACAAGAGGGGTAGCCCCAGCGCATGGTCCAGGCAGAGCACATGGCTGGGAATTCCTTAGTGGCGCTGTGTCGATGGAGGAGACACGCCGGGAATGCCATAGATGGAGGAATTTGTGAAACCATCGTGGCAGAAATTTCACAGTTCGTATAGAAATTAATAGTAGCTAGATGAATCATGATACCTCAAAAAGAAACATGTACATTACACCATCATAATCGTCGTGTAAATAATGGTAATCAGATTTCCAATATCTTTATTAGTTAAAAGTTTAGTATCTGACGATAAATTATACAAGTAACACCCAGCAACGAATTTCCAAAATCTAAAGGGTTCATCTCATTTCGTCGATCGACGTGTCTTTAGAAAGTTATTAGTGTAAACCTAAATTGGTATAAATTACAGGCATGTAACTTGAATAGTACATGAGTTATTGGAGGTCAAAATGGCAGATTACTATCGATCGCGTCAGGCAATAAGTACTCCACAGTTACACGAAAAACGGTAGCAGCATGTTTATAAATATAATTATTCATCTATGTCTTTGTTTATAACCGATATATACTATTCATGAAGAAATTAGTTAAATATTTACTGTGTTTTAGAAGGCACAGAGACATGAGGCTACGGGCCTACCTTTTGTTGCTATTACTTTGATATATGTTCATTTAATTTGTTTATGTATTTAATAATGTGTGTTAGAGCGTGTTTATGGTCCAGACGTAGGAATATTTATTTAATTTCAGGAATTTAAATGTAAATCCAATATTTCGTACGTGCTTAAATATGTTTGTGAGTGTACGTCTGCTTGGAGACATGGAGGGAGCGCTCTAGCTAATCACAGCACTCGTTAATGGTGAGACTGTATGGAAGTGGGGGATGAGGTTTTTCGAGAGAGGACACGAGGCAGTTCTGGCAGTGCGTGTGTTCTGGTCAGTAGGGCACAGGACACGGCAGTGAGTGCTGGACGCGGACAGTACAGCGCGACGGACGCGCAGTCGGCGGAATGACTTGGACAGTGGAGCAGTTTGCGCGTGGTCGTGGAGGATAGAAATATTTCGTAGTGCCGACTTGTGTACTATTGAGATTTCCGTGGCTTCTGCAGTGAAGACGTAGTACGCGTTTGGAAATGAATATCTCGCGAGTTATGCTGTTCTTCGTAACTAATTACGTGAAGTAGGAATTTATTGTTTACCTGTTATTCAACCTATATTTTATTTAATTGCTGGACCATCGACACCAATAAGTGTTTTGCAGAAATATACCGCATTCTCAAAAGTACTTCTACTATGATACTCATCATTAAAAGTCGTTAAGCTAGTACCTGCAGATTTTGTTTAATTGCAATCTTTCATTTATAAATTTGTATCTTACATTCATAATTGCGGAGTTATAGAAACCTTCGACCATTCGATTCATGTCTGGATTCTTATCGTATACTGTAGACTCAGCAGTATTTGGCCTGTAATGCGGCAACTACCAATCCCAGCCCCTAAACAACGAAACCAGCCAAAACTTTTACAATTGCAACTCTGAGTCGAAGGGTATGTAGTTGAGGGCCATCACACCTCATTTGATTTCATTTATGTTTTTGGAAAGCCCGCACACTTTACAACTCATAACTAAAATGCGCGGCTTTTTAGTAAAAATAGCCGGCCGAAGTGGCCGTGCGGTTAAAGGCGCTGCAGTCTGGAACCGCAAGACCGCTACGGTCGCAGGTTCGAATCCTGCCTCGGGCATGGATGTTTGTGATGCCCTTAGGTTAGTTAGGTTTAACTAGTTCTAAGTTCTAGGGGACTAATGACCTCAGCAGTTGAGTCCCATAGTGCTCAGAGCCATTTGAACCATTTTTTAGTAAAAATAAATGAGTTTCCTTGGTGACTGTTATCCCACAGTTACTTCGATACACTAATAAACGTGTTAAACTCCTGTTCTTTGAATAATGATGTATAAATTACGGCACATTGTCTAGCTGTTAATGGTTATACATCGTAATATTATGAGAGAAAACTCGCTTTCGTATTTGTTTGTAGTTCAGCTGAAGTGTTGTTATGCTTCGTTAAACCTACGCATGTAACATACTTTTTTACTGTTCCTCCGTAACATATTCATGCCACCTTGTTTATAGCAGTTAGCAAATATTAAGTATATTTTAAGGTTTCGTTTTGCATAACTAATTATTCATGTCGTCATATTACTTCTCCGTTAGTACTGGTTAGAGAAAAATCAGTAATTAGCGCCATCTGGCGGGCCTTGCGTTCCTGAAGTACGTTGTTGCGGTGCCTGTGTTGTTAAGAACCATGAAATGTTCCTTCTGACAAGCGTGCATATCCGAAGTAACACTCAGTCTTTCTTCTTAACAACACAGCCGCTGCGATATCGTATATAACCGTCGATACTAGGGAGAAACTTATAATTAAAATGTCCTTCCCTGTAGGGGAAAAGCGTGATATGTGTACATGTTGTGACGCAGGAACGACGAATTATGCAGGTTTTGTTCTGACCTTTAGTCGTGCGCGGATAGCCGAAGCTGTTAAGGCGACTGATCGCGTAAAGCGAGAAACCCGGCTTCGCATCGCAGTCCGGCACAAATTTTTGCTGCCCTCATTCTCTTATACAGCTGATGGATGTACGTCTTCGCAGTTGCGAATACATTTCATGTATGTCTTTCTGCAAGCTTTGACGCATTCCATTGGTTAATCTTCTGCCTCCCACAGCGCGGGCACTTCCTTGTCTATCGAGTTTTGTGTCATAACGATGTATATGAAGACCTATTAGTGTGGGTAAGAGTTTTAGCTTCAGTTTATATTTCCTTGTTATGCAGTCTTGCGCTCTAGTGTTACTGTCACGGTTTATATATGTTATTGCGATAATTTACAAAATTAGTCCATTCATTTATATAACAAATTACGCCGCTCATACAATTTATGACGATGTGGCTTGCCTTTATACAGTTATACACTGATTACTGCATTTTGTTGTGGTGTGTATCGAGCACTAGAACTTTTATATTGTTGTTGTGGTCTTCAGCCCAGAGACTGGTTTGATACAGCTCTCCATGCTACTCTATCCTGTGCAAGGTTCTTCATCTCCCAGTACCTACTGCAACCTAAATCCTTCTGAAATTGTTTAGTGTATTCAGCTCTTGGTCTCCCTCAACGATTTTTACCCTCCACGCTGCCCTCCAATACTGAATTGGTGATCCCTTGATGTCTCAGAACATGTCCCACCAACCGATCCCTTCTTCTAGTCAAGATGTGCGACAAATTTCTCCCCAGTTCTATTCAGTACCTCCTCATTAGTTATGTGATCTACCGATCTAATCTTGAGCATTCTTCTGTAGCACCATATTTCGAAAGCTTCTATTCTCTTCTTGTCTAAACTATTTATCGTCCCCGTTTCACTTCCATACATGGCCACACTCCATACAAATACTTTCAGAAACGACTTCCTGTTAGTATTTTGCAGCAGTGGCTTATTAAACTGATAGTTTGGTAATTTTCACATCTGTCAACACCTGCTTTCATTGGGATTGGAATTATATTTTATATTAACAGTTTAAAATCCTGAAACGTCTTAGATCCAATTTACTATGTTGCAGAAAGGAAAACGGCTAATAGACAGGATGAAACTAGTAATGAAATAAAATATTTGTGATCTTCATTCTTAATGGCTTTTGAAACCATACGTTCCAAGCATGTTCAACCATGTCATTAGAAACAGCAGTTTAATCCATTCGCCTGATTCTTGCCTCCTGGAGGAACCAGAAGCGATATTGTATAGTTCTCAAATGACCCTCAACATCGATAAAAAAAACATCTGACATTCAGAAATCATACTGGCCCAAAATATGAGACTCGCCTGCAGCCTGACACGTGAAATGTTGCCTAAGCACCTTGGCACGCCCCTAAGAAGATCATTGTGCGTTAGGCAAAACATACATTCGTCGGCAGATACAGTGCAGTGCCACTAAACCAGGATAGGATCCATTCCAGATTCTCTCTTCCCCACATTCTTCGCGCACCATGGCGCTGTGAAAGTGTACAGACGCGTTGGGTTTCGTTACTCTGGTGTGAGAAGATAGATATATCGTCCCCTTCCGTTACCATCTTCTTACACTGTTTCTGTCCATTAAAATCCTGCCTTCTGAAGCTGTATACGACTTAATCGTTACTTTATTAAACAGTTTATGAACTTTTAAGTCTCAGTTTTCTAATGCTTATTTGTGCAACGGATTTTTTACATCTATTCGTATGATATTTTCATCAAACTGCCATGGAGCGTCATTGAGAGAATCTACAACATGCAAACCTTTAATTCTGGTCACTGATATTCCCGAGTCTTTGTCATAGAAGAGTTACTCTGCTGTACATGAGTATAATCTGCTCTTTGTTACCTCTAAGATGTTGGTGGGCTCGACTTGAGGGCATCGATCTTCTATTGAAGTTCATACGCAGGTAAGTGAAAACAGAGCTACAATTATTTCTTTCTAATCATCGCATATTATTTCCAATTTATTTTAAGCACCATTGTATCATCATATTATTCCGACTCGTTAAAATAAAATTTGTTCAATAACATACATACGTAAGAGTCATACCAACGTTTTGCCCTCAGTATTCTCGGTATCTCAATATTTTTGCAGCATTCTGTACTGTATCTCCTGGGGTGGTTATCAATTTGAAGTTTGTGAATGCCATGTATTGATAATTATTGAATTAATAGCTGGGGATGTATGCCAAAGAGTAAACAAACGCATTATGTTGCAATCTATGCCTTGATTAATATTCCACGGACATTCGAAATTCTGTGTCTGAAGTTTCTGTTCTGGCTGACTTCTTCTGTTGTTGGAATCTAAGAGGAAAGAACGATTATCTGAGGTTCATCTTGCTGTCACAGTCTACGTAAGTTGTAAACGAAACTAAAATGTAGTTGTTCATGACTTCAAACCTGTGTATGGTACATAACTATATGTAAACCTAAACCTTGCTAGTCCTGAGTAGACGTGGCCTGAACGGAACATTGACCATTGTTAGGAGCCATACTAGAAAATAATTAGTAATTTTCTTTCAGCTCATCTTCGAGACGTGCCGCTGGTTAGGGCACTAAACTTTCTTTCAGATTCCACGGGCTACGCGGCGACTACGAATAATTCAATTTATTTTTCACTTTCAGATTTTCTCAAGGTTGCGAAATAACATCCCAGGCAGATAGCCCAGGTCACAGGATTCTAGTTCTACTATAAGATTTCATCTGCAAAAGACTATGCTTGTTATCTTATACTGCTATTGGAGACGAAACCACGATCTGAATTTACGTGTTTTATTACTTCACATTGAACTGACCTACGAAATACTATCTGGTGCTATAAGCACATGAGTCTTAGCTATACTTCTGGTATATGTTGAGGAATATCTGTGATAAGTCAAGAGAGAGACAATTAATTATTTATAATCCCGTAATCAACCTGAGTACAGAGCTTGCTTGCTGATTGCTGATCAGCGTCGGGCTAATAGTAATGTTGGGTTATCAATCATTGAGAGACAGTGTGCATAATTACCTAACAGAACTGTAAGGATAGTATTATTAGAGTTATTTCTCTTTTGTTTTGACGTCACTTTATTACAAGCTATCAAAGCATATTCACAGTTTCAAATCAAAGTGCTTAAGGACTTAACTATCGTTCATATTGCAAAACTAATTTCAAAGACAGTATATAAGTAATTGATAATTCGTACATGTAGCCTCTCTGGCAGAGAAGGAATTACTACTATTAATATTCAAATAATAATTATTACTATATTACTTTAATTATTTTTGTATATATATATATATATATATATATATATATATATATATATATATATATATATATATATATATATATATTGAATTGGCCAACATTACTACTGAAGACATGAACAAAAGAAACAATTTCAAACTTAAAGTTGACAAATGGGAGGTCAAACCAGAGACAAAAGCGCCGAGAACTGGAACAAAATGGAGCGAAGAAAGAAAAGCTGAATTCTCGCAAAGAATGAAGACCTGGTGGGCAAACAAGAAGAATAAGAAGCCCCAGAAGTGAACCATCTTTACTTAGCGTCTTCCATGTTGGGAGCTTTACGACTAATAATAATAATAATATATATATATATATATATTATTGAATTACATTACAATTTCCATGCCACACACCATCATCACTCTCAAATCTATCACACTGTGCTTCCATTCTGGAAGACTATGATTCATATCGGTGTCCGGCTATCCTCATTTAAGTTTTCTGTGATTTCCTTAAATCGCTCAGGCAGATGCCTATATGACGTCTGTGAAAGAGCACGACTGATTTCCTTCCCCATCCTTGAAACAATCCAAGCTTGTGTTCCGTCTCTAATAATCTCATTGTCGACGGAACGTTATAATATCCCTTCTTATTAGATCTACTGCTGCCCCTGACTGCTCCATTCTGCTCACCTCTCCGTTGTCAGCAGACGCTATCGACACTGCCTTGGCGTTCCCTCCACAGCGGATTTGCTTCCTTATCTCGCCCGTTCTCTTTTCCACTGACTACACCACATTGCTGCAAATGTTGTCCCAATGAGTACAATATTCTTCAAAATAATTTCCTTTTTTGGAGTACTTTTTGCTTTCAAACATGTACATTAAATGGGGCTGGGTTCGTGGTGCATTTGGTTACCTATACAAATGTTTTAGTTACTGAAATGAAATGAAATCCTGAGAATCATAAGGGCCGAAAGCAAATTGTTATCGATACTGAAATTTTAGCATGTATGGACGCTTTTGACATCTGTTGGTCTTATGGTGTACCAGCTTTATCTACATATGTAGCCCCACACTGTATACATGAACATTCACGAACAGCTGTCTCACCGATTTCTTGGGTATTCATTTACGTGCTCAAAGCACAAAATATAATTTGGTTTCTCTTCACTGCTCAATTGCTATCTAGTGTTGGTAAGAAATCTTAGCGTCTACAGTACGTACGTGGTAGCAGAAAATCGTAACTGGAAGTATATCGGCAGTTTTATCTGAATCTCAAGCCACAGAATGTTCTTAACGAATGGTGATAACGAAGACCATGAAGTCAATCGTCGACTAGGTATCGCATTAATTCGAGTTGGGAACCAGCTGTTAACGCCACTGGACACCGCGATATTTAGGTTGGTATCTCAAGGTTTCTGATCTACTATCTGTTTGTTTATGCATGCACAACTACTTCCCTTTCCCCCTCCGTGCGCTGTACCGTACCGGCATCAAGTCAGTTACGAACGTGAAGGCACCATGAACAGAGGTTACACCAATGTAGAGTACGTTGACATGCACTTCGTGTATGGCAAAGCGAATTTCTGTCCCCTTGAGGCTGGGCGATTGTATGAATATGCTTTTCCTCTGAGTAGGCAGCCCGAAAGGCGTATTTTTAGCCGGTTACATCAGCGCCTTAGAGAAACCGGGAGTTTCGTGCACCATGCATGAGAAGATCGACCCAGATCCATAACACCCTTTGTTGAGGAAAGGGTGTTACGCATTACACACCAACGTGCGAGTACTTCAACAAGGAGGATTGCTACCCAAGAGCATGTCCTGAGTCATAGCAGTGCATGGCGGATTTTACATCGGTAAGTACTTTTGATTTTTCGTGGCATTTCAGTCTGGTTAGAGAATATCAGAGAACAGACAAATAATATTAGATAATGATAATACGAGGAGCGTTGAGAAAGTAAGCTCCGATCGGTCGCGAAATGAAAACGACTATGAAAATCCGATAAAGCTTTGCACAGATGTGTTGGGTAGTGTCTCTAGTATAACCCCAGTTAGCATCACGTCGCTCTTCTCATTTCTGAGCTCGCAGTGAGTGCGTAAAGATGTCTAGAAAATAGTGTCTGCTGCCAAGTACGAGGGCCTGGTGAGAAATTTCGCCTGAAGCTATGCAGCTAACATTACATAACTGTCGGGCTGTTTCGTCTTCACGACAATTCTCAGCCGCATTCTGCAGGGGCAATGAAGATGCTCCTGCATCGTTTTCAAATGGAAATGTTAGATTACCCACAATACAGTCCGCAATTGTCTCCCCCTGAGTTTTATCTCTGGTCACATGAACCGCTGTCTTTGAAGACAACATTTTGACACAGACAACGAGGTGTAGGCCAGCGTGGAGAATTGGCAGAAAGCACTGGCGGCTGCCTTCTATGATGAGGCTATTGAAAAGTTGGTACAACGCTATGACAAAAGTCTAAGTCAGAACGGCGACTACGTAGAGAAGTAGCTGAAAGGTGTAGCTAATTGTTACAAGTAAAACATTTCTGATGTTCGCTGTGGTTTCAATTTGGCAATCAATCGGAGCTTACTTTCTGAACAGGCCTCGTAGTACATGATCAGTTTATACAAATTTTTCGCGCTTCACAAGTACTTTTTGCGTAAGGTCCATTCATCGTAAGTTTGACCGTGGGTGATTTTTCTGAAAATATTTATTTGTCGTACTTCGTAGATTTCATAATACCAAAGACTTTTCTCTTGCTGGACCACACCTAAATTTGTTCAAAAATGGTTCAAATGGCTCTGAGCACTATGGGACTTAACATCTATTGTCATCAGTCCCCTAGAACTTAGAACTACTTAAACCTAACTAACCTAAGGACATCACACAACACCCAGCCATCACGAGGCAGAGAAAATCCCTGACCCCGCCGGGAATCGACCCCGGGAACCCGAGCGTGGGAAGCGAGAACGCTACCGCACGACCACGGGATGCGGGCCTAAATTTGTAACACGGAACCTTTAGCCATGTCAATATGCCGTTAAATTGGAACAATAGCTTGCAACATAAATGAAACACAAGATTAAATAATGGCACTGTATTCACAAAGTACTGTACTAAATTATATTATATAGACACTTACATTAATTCCGTTGCTGTGTGCAACTGTGAGTTCGCCTAGTTAGATTGCGACTCAATAAAATAGAATAACGGCGATGTGTCAAATAATTATCTGCAGCGATGGCAGATATGCGTCCTATGTGGAGCGCTTCCAGAAGAAGAAGGTGCTGTCTTCTCGGCAAGACAACTGAACCGCGTAATTATTCTAATGTTTCAGCTGTGGCAAGCCACAATCGATACAACCTCTCATACTGATTAATATCTTAAGTAATTCTTTATTTACCGGGTAATCAAAAGTCAATATAAATTTGAAAACTTAATAAACCACGGAGTAATGTAGACAGAGAGGTAAAAATTGACACACATGCTTGGGATGACATGGGATTTTATTAGAACGAAAAAAAAAACGTTCACAAAATGTCCGACAGATGGCGCTAGACAGCAAAACGTCTGTGACTGCGCATGACAATCGTGTATAAAAGGAGCTGTAATGAGAGACAGAATCAGATGCGCCAGCAGTCGCAGCATGTTGACGTTACCTGAAAAGGCGCTTTTAGAGAAGCTGTATTATCAGAATCAGAATCTCTTGCGCGCGTCGTTTGTTGATGATCGTGTGCTCAGCCGCCACTTTCCTCATGCTTGGCCTCCCAGGTCCCCAGACCTCAGTCCGTGCGATTATTGGCTTTGGCGTTACCAGAAGTCGCAAGTGTACCGTGATCGACCGATATCTCTAGGGATTCTGAAAGACAACATCCGACGCCAATGCCTCGCCATAACTCCGACATGCTTTACAGTGCTGTTCACAACATTATTCCTCGACTACAGCTATGCTGAGGAATGATGGTGGACATATTGAGCATTTCCTGTAAAGAACATCATCTTTGCTTTGTCTTACTTTGTTATGGTAATTATTGCTATTCCGATCAGATGAAGCGCCATCCGTCGGACATTTTTTGAACTTTTGTATTTTTTTGGTTCTAATAAAACTTCATGTCATTCCACGCATGTGTGTCAATTTGTACCTCTCTGTCTACATTATTCCGTGATTTATTCAGTTTTCAAATTTATACTGACTTTTTGATCACCCGGTACATTCTGAACTTATATCTTCGTATTTTTTCCAATATACCCTGCCCATCCTGCAAATATGCCTTTAAATACTCTACCCATATCATCTCATGCGAGTGAAAGCCCTCGAAAATGCAGACTTTCCTCCTAGAGAGAACTTCTGCCCATGGGTGCAGCAACAGTGTATCCTTAATCCACTGTTTTTAAGTGGTATTCTGTTCACGGATGAGGCTGAATTTACCAGTGACGATATTTTTAACCACCATAACTGTCACATTTGGGCCGACGTCAATCCTAATGCAACACACGTACATGACATCAGTAGCGTTATTCGTTGAACGGCTGGGAATGACTGCTCGGAGCCCACATATTTGGACCACACTTCCTACCACAGAGAATAACCCGACAGCAGTACAAGTTATTTCTGCGAACTACCTCCAGATGTACGTCATAATGCCCCACTGAACCGCAGTCTGAACATGAGGTTCATGCATGACAGTGGTCCAGCACGTTTTCATTTACATGTGCGCTGGCTTCGACCTCGGACGTATGGTCAACATTGGATAACTGGAGGAGGGTCTGTGCCATGGCCTCCACGGTCTTCGTATATAAGTCCCAGGTTTTCTGTGAATGGCATCATGTCTACGCTACCGAGGTCAAATTTCTTAAGAAATTACGCTTGCGGATTGAAGCAGCCTTCCAGCGTTTACAGAATTACACAGGACTGTCTGAGAGGATTCACAACTCATTTCACAGACGAGTTTAGTGGTTTATTCACACTCATGGACAACATTGCGAACATCTACTTTAAAATCTAGAGATGACATGTGTTCCAAGACACTGATGAAACCCAACAGTATCTCGACAACGGTTCACTTGTGGACCTATGTTTATTGGAGCTTCTAGTTACTTTCGACTTGTACTTCCCATGTGCGAATTGCTGACCATCACTTCTGAAACACCCTGCATATATAGTGTGTGTGAGTGTGTGGGTGGATGGGTGTGTGTCCCGCGCCCGGGTTCCCGGATTCGATTCCCGGTGGGGTCAGGGATTTTCTCTGCCTCGTGATGACTGGGTATTGTGTGATGTCCTTAGGTTAGTTAGATTTAAGAAGTTCTAAGTTCTAGGGGACTGATGACCATAGTTGTTAAGTCCCATAGTGCTCAGAGCCATTTGAACCATTTTGTGGATGGGTGTGTGGGTGTGTGGATGTGTGTGTGGTGCGTTTCTGCTTGTTCTTTATGTTATGATTTAGTTTCACCTTCATTACAAACATTAGAACAGTAAAAAACTTTGTTACTAGCTTATACATGGAAATTTTGTACAAAACATTAATAATAACTATAGTATCAAACAATAATTAATATCTCAAAACATAAAGTGGGTACATGATTTTTTCGTAGGAAGTATCATACGTTGAGACTTGGTTAATAAACATTTCAGATCTATGATGCTCGCAGTTTGTCTATAAATTTGATATTCATAAACATCTATTTTTCTCAAAATTTTGTTCCTGTGCTTTATGTCCTTACGGTTTTCAGTGCATCAAACGAAATGATCGAATGGAATTAATTGTTTTGAGAAACCATCTGGGGTTTTTCCACCGCCTAGTTGAAGGCTTTTTCTTTGATCCCACTTCGGCGACTTGCGACTTGCGCCTCGATGATGTTGAGATTAATTACTAAGCCATTAATAAAAATGTGAGGTCAGATCGAGGTTTTCGAAGTCACGGCACACTGTTATTCGTAATGCACTCCTAGAAGCAAAGCTTATGGGGGGTTTGGAGGGGGGAGAAGGTTGCATGCTATGTAGATCGGCACACTTGTCTCAAAAATCGCAGTGCACAATGTTGTTACGTTTGAATCGCCTTATCTCCGAGTCATAAGTACAAATAATAGTTTTCTGTTAGATTGTCTTTTATTACTTTTGTTGTTTAGCAACACTTAGCTCTGTTTGATTCTAAGTAAGTATGATCTTGACATGTTCCGTTTACAAAGTAAACACTGTTGTTTGTTTAAATTAACGGTCTGGCATCCAACGAATCAGTAATTTTCATACAGTGAGCCTGTAGAGTCCCAACCCTGGGCTATGCAATCTAGCACATTGCATGCAATTTCGTCACGTTGTGTAGATGAAAATTCTTACACTTGTGGCGTTTACCAGGTATATATCGACATCTGGCTAAAGAAATGTCTTAACTGATTAAGAGCGTCACACGCTACCGGTATAAACCAGATTCGTATTGAAGGATCGCGAAAGTACTTCCACTGATATGTCAAATCAGCGAGCCATGGAGGATGTGAACGTCTGCGTGAAAATGGATACGCGACACAAATCGAATCGCTTTCTTCATTTACACATTTCAAGTTACAGCAGTAGCTGTATTTTCAAAATTCAGACGAGGCCAATTACGACGGTCATAAATATTCATGCATTTCGTGCCACCCACAGCTCGGACATTTTGCCCGCATACTGATTAGTACAACACAAAGCATGCAAAACGCTGCTGTGTGAAGAGGGAAACCATCAACGAAATGCAGTGGAATGGGCTTTATGGAAAGACTTTAATGCTTCCCACACCGTACTAGAAACGAACGAAAGAGAGCGGATACGGATGTACATACCTGATCGTTTGTTTATAAATACTAGCATAATAGCAAGTCGCTACGGAGCGTAGGTGAATCGCTTAGTCGACGAGTAAGTCACAACTCTGCTGCAGTGCTAGTGGTGGTGATACGAAGAAGAGCAATGGTAACGATAAACAAGGCAAACATTGCATTATATCTACAACAACATTTGCCGAAGTTGACACGTCATCAGAAAGGAGACCAAGGCATTTCGTAGAGTGAGAAAGAAATGACAGATGAAATATTAGCGTTCCTAATAGAGGAGTCAGTGTAATGTGTGATGATGTACTCTCGACAGGAGTACAATGATGACTATATGTGATTAATAAGTGAAAGCGATATTGAAACAGGTGTTGCACCGTGTAGAATATCATCCTTGTCGGACAGGGAGCCACAAATGCTGTCTCCAGCGAAACGAAGTAAAGGACAATCATTGTTCAAGAAGAGGGTACTAAACATAATTAAATTACGCACATGGAAGGTCATCTACAGCAGGGTAAAAAGGCATTATGAACAAATTTAGAGTAAGTTTCCTTCAATATTACCGTCTAGTGCATACGAAAAGCAGCGGATATTCAACAGAAGACAAGGCGCACCTGTTATAAAAATTGGTGTTTGCGCTTTTCAAGGATGCTCAACACAATCTACACTCACGCTCATAAATTAAGGATAATTGGAGATTGTGGTGCCACACAACGTGGCACTACACAAAACTGACGCCAATAGCATAGGCACATAGGGAACACACACGACACAGATCTGTAAGTCCACGGTATTGGTTATAAGTTGAGAAAACCATTCCGAAAGACATGTGCTACATAACGCCACTGTTTCCTGCGCATGTACCCCGACATCAATATGGGATATGATCACCATGCATACGTACATAGGCCGCACAACGAGTTGGCATACTCTGGATCAGGTGGTCGAGCAGCTGCTGGGTTATAGCCTCCCATTTATGCACCAGTGCATGTCGGAGCTCCTGAACTGTCGTAGGGGTTTGAAGACGTGCAACGATACGTTGACCGAGAGCATCCCAGACGTGCTCGATGGGGTTTAGGTCTGGAGAACAGGCAGTCCACTCCATTCGCCTGGTATCTTCTGTTTCAAGGTACTCCTCCACTATGACAGCTCGGTGGGGCCGTGCGTTATCATCCATCAGGAGGAAGGTGGGAATCACTGCACCCCTGAAAAGGCGGAAATACTGGTGCAAAATGACGTCCCAATACACCTGACCTGTTACAGTTCCTCTGCCAAAGACATACAGGGGTGTACTTGCACCAATCACAATCCCACCCATCAAACCACGACCTCCATACAGGTCCCTTTCAAGGACATTAAGTGGTTGGTATCTGGTTTGTGGGTTACGCCAGATGAAAACCTCCATACAGGTCCCTTTCAAGGACATTAAGGGGTTGGTATCTGGTTCCTGGCTCGCGCCAGATGATAACCCGCCGAGAATGACTGTTCAGACTATACCTGGACTCGTCTGTGAACATAATCTGGGACCACTTTTCCAATGGCCAAGTACTGTGTTCTTGATACCAGGCTTTACGGGCTTTCCTGTGACCAGGGATCAGTGGAATGCACCTTGCAGGTCTCCGGGCGAACAAACCATGTCTGTCCAGTCGTCTGTAGACTGTGTGTCTGGAGACAACTGTTCCAATGGCTGCGGTAAGGTCCAGAGCAAGGCTACCGGCAGAACTCCGTTGACGTCTGCGGGCACTGATGGTGAGATATCGGTCTTCTTATGGTGTTGTACACTGTGGACGTCCCGCACCGTAGCGCCTGAACACGTTTCCTGCCTGCTGGAAACGTTGCCATAATCTTGAGATCACACTTTGTAGCACACAGAGGGCCCGTGTTTCGATCTGCTGTTTTTGACCAGCCTCCAGTCGCCCTAGTATTCCACCCCTCGTAACGTCATTAATATGTGTTCTTTGAGCCATTTTCAATAAACAGTCTCCATTAGCATGTCTGAAAATGTCTGTACACTTACCTGTCGCACCGTACTCTGACATGCACCAACACACCTTTGCGTATGTGGACTGCTGCCAGCGCCACCGTGCGGCGACCACAGGTCACATGCACGGCATGGTCATACCCCGAGGTGATTTAAACCCGCAAACCGCCCACCAGAGCGTTGTTTCACCATGTGTCAGCATTATCCTTAATTTATGAGCATGAGTGTATATGATGCGAATGACAGCGACCTATTGCCTTATGCATACCAAATTGCGCGAGACATAGATTATAGTGACTTCAAAGGAAGTAGTTAATGGTTGCATAATTTCAAACAGTGCTACAGAATTCGAAGACGTAAGTTAATGATGTTTCCAACAAAGCGTAAAATTGACGATGAACAGCAAACCGAAAATTTGGCGATGAGGTACACAAATTTATCCCACCCTTCAGAATAGAATTTATTTTAAACTAGACCAATCGGGATTTGAAGAAGAAATGAATATGAAAGGAATCCTGGAAATTAGAGGTACCAAGTGAGACGTATCGAGAGCAACTAGCATCAATGTCTTGACGAGTACGTGTACAATTATGCCGACTGTTAATCTGCATGATAACTTGGCTGGAAAGTTATTTATTGTCTGCGAGAAGTTGGAAGTGCTCTGCCCGTTACGATTCTTTCTCGTGTGAACGATCTTGCAAGAATAGTAGTGAATAATTACGTTACAGTAATGAAGAATGGCAAAATGGGCATAAGAGAAATAAGATTATGGTATGAACACTTCTTTTGGACAACAGATGGTTACAATAACTTGCTCTTTCTAGATTGCTGGTCTGCGTATACAAATCGTAGTTCTTAGCGCAAACTATCCCTCATGAAAAGTGTGTGATTTTGTAGCTCACACCGCCGGGAACTAGTGGACAAATTCAGCCTCTGATATTTGTTTTTCCGTGCCTATAAAACATATTATAGCCCTGCCTGCAGCTACGCCTTAAGGGATAGCCAGTTTCACGATAAGTTCCACGATAGATTTCTTCAACTATTTGTAGTCCTGTCTTCCTCAGTTGCATGTAATATTACGGTATATTAATAATTTTCACTTATGGACCGTCTGACAGCAACTGAATAAAACACAATTTTAGTGCCATACGCGTTTCGCCTTTATTTTCTGCAAGGCATAATCAGTGGCCTGCAATATGTACTTATATCGGCTATTTAATTTACATTTTTGCCACTGTGCCTATAGGTTAAAAAAAGTTCTGGGGGTTGGTATTTCCTATTAAGTAGTAATGTTTTGAACTGTACTTACAGGCTGCGTGGACAATTTCTTACATATTACGCTCCTATTGCATTTTATGTGTTGTTCTTCTTCTTATGAACGCCAATTTGCGGTTTTTTTCCACATTCGACAGCACTGTGAACTGAATGCTTGTTTTAATGTAATGATTTCGTTTCTGTTGCCGACTGTCAAATGTCTTTTGCCAAAGATAGAATGTTATTGCCAACCCTATGAGTGTAACTATCGAAGTATCTGTGGTCTGTTCGTGTATGATATGCGTGTGCGTTTCAACAAAACATGCAAAAAGAACGATTTAATTCCAAGTTACATTAATGTAATGGTTAAAAACAGTTCTACTGTGGCACAAAAGTCGAAATTATTTGCAGAACGATATTGGTAACTACATGAAATTAAGATGCTCTATTCGAAAAAACAGCACCTAAACATAATGCTCTATGAAACTCATCTAGAATTGGCAAAAAACCTAGGAAACGCCGCAGTTTTCATGGCACTAGTAGAAAAAACTGAACACAACACATACACAGCAATGAAACATTTACAAAACAAACATAAACAGAAGATAATGGAACTAACAGTAAAAAAGACGCAAAAATACAATTACATTTTAAATGTGAAATCACATGTACACCAACACACATTCCATCCACGCTTAGTTAAACTAACAGAGACAGAACTACACGAAAATGAAAAAAATGCTCTTGGAAAAAGGTTTGAAACACTGCACCGATAGCAAAGTAAACAATCATTACATAGATAATCTCATAGTAGAAACTGAAGACATCCTTACACGTGATGAACAACAAAATAACTGTGAAATAAACATAGGACTGACAAGAGAACTAGTAAAAGAAGAAATAAAAGGCATAATAAAACAAACACAGCAGACACACAATAAGAACAACCAAACAGAAGCAGCCACTATGAAAAGGTTAAAACAAAAGTTAACAAACGATAACATTTTAATAACAAGAGCAGACAAGGGAAATGTAACAGTACTCATGGATAAAGGGCAATACATCACAAAAACCAAGGAATACATAAACACCAATGCCATACAAAAACTGAAATCAGATCCAACTATACGATTCCAGGCAAATGTGAAACAAACACTGAAAAACATTGAACACACACTCACAGACAAACAGAAATACTACTTAACACAGAAAAACCCACAAGCACCAACACTCTGCAGTCAACCGAAATTACATAAAGACGGAATGCCAATCAGAGCCGTTGTCAACTTCAAGAAAGCCCCAACATACCGCATAGCCAAACACCTCCAAAAGTTAGTTACAAAACACTATAAAGTAGAAAACAACAGAATAGTTATAAACACAGGAAACCTAATAGAAAACATACAGAACATACAGGTACCACACACAGCATCACTGATTTCATTCGATATAGAAAATATGTATACCCCATCCCTATCACAGAAACAATAGAAAACATAGAACAAAATCTCTCATCCCACAGCAACCTCACCACAGACGCAATAAAGGAAATAACAGATATGCTCAGACTGATAACTGAACAAAACTACTTTCAGTTTGAGAAAGAATATTATCTACAAACTCATGGACTGCCTGTGGGATCCCCAATATCAGGAACACTAGCAAACATTTTCATCAGTCACCTAGAAAAACAGATATTTGAAAAGATAACCACAAATGAAAGTTTCAAAATCATATATTGGTACAGATATGTGGATGACATTATTTGTCTGGTAGATGAGCCAAGAGAAAAAAATGATGAACTCCATTCAGAAATAAACAAAGCTCATCAGAACATAAAATTCACACTTCAAAAAGAAAAAAAAAAAATCAAATAAATTGCCTTGACATTACAATATAAAAGGAAATGGCAAACATACATTTAACATCTTTAGAAAACCAACAGCCACAGAGACAATAATACATTCCACATCCAACCACCCCCACAGCCAAAAACTTGCAACATGAAGACACATGTTACATAGATTAAACAAAATCATACTCAGCAAGAGAAACTATGAACAAGAAATGAGTAAAATCATACAAATAGCTAGGAACAATTGGTACGACACACATGTGGTACACAGGCTCAATCAAAATATAAAAACACAAATACAAAACAAACACAACATTCCCAGAATACAAATGAGCTCCCAAGCTGAAAACCTACAAACACATTCAACAAACACACACAATGACATCACCACACAGGAAAGAACCAGATGGTACACCATCACCTACACGCATAAACTAACACACAGAGTTGCAAACATCCTAAAGAGACAGGGTTTCAAAATAGCATATCAGAATGGGCAAACCCTTCAATCACACCTAAGCCGCCCAGCTACTACCACGAGGGAATAATTCCAACAATAAGGAATTTATAAACTTGAATGTCAAAGTTGTGATGCAGTATACATAGGCATGTGATTCAGGAATTTTGAAACAAGATACAAGGAACATATCAGATGTTGGATGTATGAAACAATCCATTCGACATTTGCAGAGCACTTAAAACACTATAACCATCATCCTACAAACATGGAACAAGAAATGAAAATAATGATAATAAGCAACCATGACAATCATCTTATACAAAGGCAAGAAAACTTCCACATCCAGAAAGCCATATCAGAAAACAAACATGTGGTAAATGAACAAACTCAAATCAGCACAGGCTGCCTACTACACTTAGTAAAGGAAATGATAACATAAAACCAAAAGACTCTTCCCCACACCATCTGGACACACACACACACACACACACACACACACACACACAGACAGAAACGCACACACATATCCATACATGAACAGACCACAGATACCTCAATAGTTACACTCATAGGGTTGGCAATATCATTCGATCTTCTGCAAAAGGCTTTTGACAGTCGGCAACAGAAACCAAAACATTACATTAAAACAAGCATTCAGTTCACAGTGCTGCCGAATGTGGAAAAAAACCGCAAATTGGCGTTCATAAGAAGAAGAACAACACATAAAATGCAATAGGAGCATAATATGCAAGAAATTGTCCACGCAATCTGTAAGTACAGTTCAAAACTTTACTACTTAATAGGAAATACCAACCACCAGAACTGTTTATAACCTATAGGCACAGTGATAAAAATGTAAATTAAATAGCTAACATATGTACATATTCCAGGCCACTGATGATGCCTTGCAGAAAATAAAGGCGAAACGAGTATGGCACTAAAATTGTGTTCTATTCAGTTGTTGTCAGACGGTCCATAAGTAAAAATTATTAATATACCGTAATATTACATGCAAATGAGGAAGACAGGACTACATAAAGTTGAAGATGTCGATACAGCTATGTCAAGCATTCCCTGTCAACGTGTACAACAGGTTCAAGAAAATACATCTGAAACTCCATAAGACGATACAGCACATAAAATTCAACAAAACATGCAAAAAGAACGATTTAGTTCCAAGTTACATTAATGTAATGGTTAAAAACAGTTCTACTGTGGCACAAAAGTCGAAATCATTTCCAGAACCATATTGGTTACTACTTGAAATTTAGATGCTCTATTCGAAAAAACAGCACCTAAACATGATGCTCTATGAGACTCATCTAGAACTGGTAAAAAACCTAGGAAACGCCGCAGTTTTGATGGCACTAGTAGAAAAAACTGAACACAACACATACACAGCAATGAAATATTTACAAAACAAACATAAACAGAAGATAATGAAACTAACAGTAAAAAAGACGCAAAAATACATTTGCATTTTAAATGTGAAATCACATGAACCCCAACACATTCCATCCACGCTTAATTACCCTAACAGAGACAGTACTACACTCAAATGAGAAAATGCTCTTGGAAAAAGGTTTGAAACACTGCACCAATAGCAAAGTAAACAATCATTACATAGAAAATCTCATAGTAGAAAGTGAACACATCCTTACACGTGAAGAACAACAAAATAATTGGGAAATAAACATAGGACTGACAAGAGAACTAGTAAAAGAAGAAATAAAAGGCATAATAAAACAAACACATGAGACACACAATAAGAACAACCAAAGAGAAGCAGCCACTATGAAAAGTTTAAAACAAAAGTTAACAAACGATAACATTTCAATAACCAGAGCAGACAAGGAAAATGTAACAGTACTCATAGATAAAGGGCAATACATCACAAAAACCAAGGAATACATAAACACCAATGCCATACAAAAACTGAAATCAGATCCAACTACCCGATTCCAGGCAAATGTGAAACGGCCACTGAAAAACATTGAACGCACACTCACAGACAAACAGAAATACTACTTAACACAGAAAAACCCACAAGCACCAACACTCCGCAGTCAACCGAAAGTACATAAAGACAGGATGCCAATCAGAGCCATTGTCAACTTCAAGAAAGCCCCAACATACCGCATAGCCAAACACCTCCAAAAGTTAGTTACAAAACACTATAAAGTAGAAAACAACAGAACAGTGATACACACAGGAAACCTAATAGAAAACATACAGAACATACAGGTACCACACACAGCATCACTGATTTCATTCGATATAGAAAATACGTATACCCCATCCCTATCACAGAAACAATAGAAAACATAGAACAAAATCTCTCATCCCACAGCAACCTCACCACAGACGCAATAAAGGAAATAACAGATATGCTCAGACTGACAACTGAACAAAACTACTTTCAGTTTGAGAAAGAATATTATCTACAAACTCATGGACTGCCTGTGGGATCCCCAATATCAGGAACACTAGCAAACATTTTCATCAGTCACCTACAAAATCAGAAATTGGAAAAGATAACCGCAAATGAACGTTTCAAAGTCATATATTGGTACAGATATATGGATGACATTATTTGTCTGGTAGATGAGCCAAGTGAAAAAATAGATGAACTCTATTCAGAAATAAACAAAGCTCATCAGAACATAAAATTCACACTTAAAAAAGAAAAAAAATCAAATAAATTGCCTTGACATTACAATTAAAAAAGAAAATGGCAAACATACATTTAACATCTTTAGAAAACCAACAGCCACAGACACAATAATACATTCCACATCCAACCACCCCCACAGCCAAAAACTTGCAGCACTAAGACACATGTTACATGGATTAAACAGAATCCCACTCAGCAAGAGAAACTATGAACAAGAAATGAGTACAATCATACAAATAGCTAGGAGCAAGAGGTATGACACACATGTGGTACACAGGCTCAATCAAAAAATAAAAACACAAATACAAAACAAACACAACATTCCCAGAATACAAATGAACTCACAAGCTGAAAACCTACAAACACATTCAACAAACACACACAATGACAACACCACACACAAAAGAACCAGATGGTGCACCATCACCTACACACATAAACTAACACACAGAGTTGCAAACATCCTAAAGAGACAGGGTTTCAAAATAGCATATAAGCCTGGGAAAGCCCTTCAGTCACACCTAAGCCAGCCTGCTACCACGAGGGACAAATTCCAACAATCAGGAATTTATGAACTTGAATGTCAAAGTTGTGATGCAGTATACATAGGCATGACATGGAGGAATTTTGAAAAAAGATACAAAGAACATATCAGATGTTGGAAGTATGAAACAAACCATTCGACATTTGCAGAGCACTTAAAACACTATAACCATCATCCTACAAACATGGAACAAGAAATGAAAATAATGAGAATAAGCAACCATGACAAACATCTTATATAAATGCAAGCAAACTTCCACATCCAGAAAGTCATAGCAGAAAACAAACATGTGATAAATGAACAAACTCACATCAGCACAGGCTCCCTACTACACTTAGTAAAGGGAATGATAACATAAAACCAAAAGACTCTTCCCCACACCATCTGGACACACACACACACACACGGCAAAATAAAATATCACACACACACACACACACACACACACACACAGACAGACAGACAGAAACGCACACACATATCCATACACGAACAGACCACAGATACTTCAATAGTTACACTCATAGGGTTGGCAATAACATTCGATCTTTGGCAAAAGTCATTTGACAGTCGGCAACAGAAACCAAAACATTACATTAAAACAAGCATTCAGTTCACAGTGCTGTCGAATGTTGAAAAAAACCGCAAATTGGCGTTCATAAGAAGAAGAACAACATGTGAGGTGTGAGGAAACGTACTCACACCGACTTGTACTTACAAGCTAATAGTTGTCACCATTCGGCTCAGCGTGAAGGGGTACTTCGTACCTTGGTACACAGGGCACATGTCGTTTCTGACGCTGAGACTCTGCCAGCTGAGCTGTCCCATCTTGAAGTTACATTTCGTCAAAATGGTTATAGTGATAAACAGATTGAAGGTGCGTTGCGCTATCGACCAACTGTACGTCGGGTGATTGATGATAATTCTGAGTCAACACCTAAGTCTACTGCCTTTTCGCCTTACGTAGGAAACACGTCCAATAAGATCGGTCGTATTTTACGGAAATACGACGTGAAATGTGTTTTCCGACCACCATCTAAAATTAGAGCACTTTTGAGTTCCGTTAAGGATGATCTTGGACTGCGTAAGGCGGGTGTATATCGTATTACTTGTAGCTGCGGCATGGCATATATTGGTCAAACTATCAGGACCGTGGAGGACAGATGTACTGAGCATAAACGGCACACACGATTACAGCAGCCAAATAGATCTGCTATTGCCGAACATTGCTTGGATACTGGTCACCCCATGTTATATAATAACACCGAGATATTGGCATGCACGTCCAGCTATTGGGACAGTGTCATTAGGGAGGCAGTTGAGATTAAATTAGCGAGCAACCTCGTTAACAGGGATGGAGGTTTCTGTTTAAACTCGGTTTGGAATCCGGCTCTCTCCCTTGTCAAAAAACAGAGGAACAGAGTCAATGCTGCCTCACCTGCGAGTTCATAGTCTCACTATCGATAGCTCTGACTTTGGTCATCTTTGGTGGCACTAGTGTTCAGTGTGTGTGTGTGTGTGTGTGTGTGTGTGTGTGTGTGTTATCTTTCCTGCTTCTGTCGGAGAACCGAGGTATTAAATTTGCATGTACGCCGCCTGTCCGTTGCAGTTTGCCTTGAAAATGGCGGGGTGTTCTCCCGCCGAAATATCGGCGGTCGCTGAAAGTGTTACCTGGCTGAATTCCCGGAAGTTATTTGAAAATATTACAGACGGTCTTTAACGTTAGAAATTGAGTTAAACTGTAAAACCCGATTTAAACGAGTACAGTTCCACAAACAAAAAATTAACGTTTTTGACGACCATGATAAATATATGTGGGGATTAACTAAATATAACAAGGATTCATTATGTCTGCTTTTCAATCACATATACATTACCTCCGTAAACTTTTGGCTTTAATATAGTTTGTTTTAATATTCTACTGTAATTATTAAAAACGCTTTTGTTGCTATAACTACGCATGCTCGATATATTAATACCGCTTCAGTCTGGTCTAGTATAACCTGTTTTACGAGTTTACAAAATTTAGTAAAATATTTAACCCAACGGTCTGTAAGGCTATGTAGTCACAGATGGGATACTCCCTACAAATCGTGACAAATGACGAAGCTCAAGATCTCCAGCCACGTTTCGCTGTTAACTGGGGCTCAGTTCGAAGCTGTACCAATCACTGAAGACATTTGTGCTCCAGCCAATGAGATTACAGGCCGAAGTCGTTTCTGGAAGCGTCCTGCATAGCGATGGATACCAACCCGACTGTCTCCCGCCATATGGCCAGATAGCCAGGAGTGATGGCCATTTCTTTTCATAACAGCAGTCCTTTGGTTGTCATCTGCGGAGCCCTTGCAGCACAGCGGAATGTCGACGATATTCCACGTCTTGTTTTGTTGCCCATCATGGCAAGCCATCTGGGCTTACATTTCAGTAAGATAATGCTCAACTGCAGATGGTGGGAGTTTCTACTACTTGCCTTGATTCTTGCCCAACCCTACCTTGGCCATCAACGTGGCCGGTTCCTCCCCCCCCCCCCCAAACTGCGGAAGTTTGGAGCATTTTGGGCAGGGGCCTCCAACGAGCTCGGATCTCTGACTATATGAAGTGCCATTTGGGCAGAATTTGGCACGATATCCCTCAGGAGGACATTCAACAACTCTGACAATCAGTGCCAGTCCGAATAACTGTTTACATAAGGACCAGAAGTGTACCAGCGCATTATTGACTTGCTCAGTTTGTGAAGCATTTTCTCTTAAATAAATCATTCAATTTTTAGTTGTAATCATTTGCTTATCTCTACATGTATATCACACCTACAGATTTCTGGCCCATTGAGATAATTCCTTTGTCGTGCGTTTCGCTCTTTCTTCTTTATTTTTATTTATTATTTTTCTTTAGTGTGGTAACCATAGTGAATAAATATTCACGTACCGTAACCAGGATAACGGTGTCTCATACGCAGAAACAAGATGGCGAATATATTTTTAGACTGTAAGTGGAGAGCGAGCTATGATTCTGACCTTCCAACGCGAATAACACGTGTTGAATTAATGAATTTCCGCTCCAATTCTAGTTGTTACTACATGACAGGTTTCAGCTTTTCTGCTGAATAAATTTTCTAGTGGAATCTGAAATTGATATTGTAAGTACTTTACATAACAGGAATGTAGGAGTTTCTATATGAAGATCGTTAAGTTTACAAAGATGTAGCTTATGTGGAGAAAATGAAAAATAGATAAATGTAGCTTACGTTGTGCTGCGAAAAAGCAACGTTAAATGATTTAAAGTTAAAAGTTCAGTTATTCATGGAGTCCTTTCAAGCCACTCTCCAGTTTTTAGCTGCGTTCGGATGTTAGTAAACCTTGTTCCTATCTTGTCAGCAGCCCACATCGCGTCCATGAAACACTACAGGCCTCTACAGTTTCCTTTTTCCGCTCACACTTGATCTGAATACACAGTCCACTGCAACTGCTTCATTAAATCTAAACAGCTACCTTTAGCCTATCATTGGTAAGGAGTGTAATTTAAAAACATAATGTAATTTGAAAATTCGAACATATCAAAATATAAGTCATGTTAAGGCTGAAGCAAGCCGACATTTTCATTCTTCCTACGACACTATAGGGCACATCACTTTTAAATATACCCAACATTTGACGCTAGTTCACCCCAGCACACTGAATGCTACATTTTTAATTTTCTGTACTTAATCTTTAGATGTTTAAAATAAAATTTTATGTGTTGAAACTTCTAGGATATCATTATGTTACGTAGTTAAAATTCAGTACATCATGTGTTTACAATATCAGTTTGAATTTCCACTAAAGAATTGCTTCAGTGTAAGAGCTGAAACCGTCCACATGGTAAAATAATGAACTTTTTGCAGCCGTATTAACACTGTAAAAGACCACTGACGAGGATTTGTAGATATATCCTGTAACTACCTCTTTAGTTGTTTTTTCATTAACACTGACATACAGAATTTTCTCACACAAAGATAACTCAAACAAACGTATTCATTCATTACCCACAATATACAAACCCAATGCAACCTGACTGCTGTACATGGACAACATGACTTCCAATAAAAATAAATAATTGAGCGTATGGCATTGGTGGCCAGGAGACCCCTCGCGGGGCGGTTCGGCCGCCGCTCCACAAGTTCTTTAACGCCACTACGGCGACTTGCGAGTGAATGAGGATGAAATGATGATGAAAGACACACAAAACCCAGTCATCTCAAGGCAGAGAAAATCCCTGACCCCGCTGAGAATCAAACCCGGGGCCCCGTGCGCGGGAAGACCACTAGCTGCGGACACTGTCAATAATTAACGCAAAAGATTGGCCGTGCATTGCAAGAAATCCGAAAGATAATACAAATCCAAAAAAATATGCAATTAAAGATATATGAAACTACCTCCAACTCTGTTAATTGCCTAAATTCATTTCAATCATGAATCCCTACAGCACAAACCCCATTATTTTTCGTAAGTCACTTACCTCACAGAAAATCATCATAACACGAACTACAGCAATTACTGCAAGTAACAACTATAGCCAGCTAAATAAAAAATATTCTAGCTACTATAGACTCTAACTATTAGGAGGAATATGGTTAGCAAAAAGAAAGATTTTTTTGAGGAGCAAACAACGTATTTAGAAAATTTTACCTTATTCATGTAACATCTACTTCTAAAAATTATATAGTTGTCAATAATTCCACTGCCAGAACATTATCAACAACATTCATCATATTTTCTTATAAATACATCATTTCATCTCACTATACAATTCGTGTCCTACCAACACAGAGTCTCCACTAAGATAATCATGTCCATACACTTTCCTATCCACTAGCTAACTGCCAGTCAGTCCAACCACAGAATCTCTTGCCGAGGTTGCAGAACGCTGTCAGCGATATTAGCACAGTCTATAGCGCTGCCAACATACAAATAGGTTACTTACAATCCGTTTAGTCCGATTTTTGACAGTATATATGGGAAGCCTTCATTGAAGACATCTTTTTTTGAAGAGCTTTGTTGAAAGAGCTTGGGCAAGCCTTTGATCAAACTTGGCTGGTGTACTTATCGCTTCGCTTGCGTACCACGTTCGGCATTTTGATCTAGGTTGGCAACAGCCGAACTCGGTCGGCGAAATTTCGTTTTCCTGGTGTGGCGAAATCTCTCTGCTTCAGATTGGTTTATCTGGTTGAACAAGTGAGCTTTGGGGGAAGAAGGAACTTGGCGGCAGAGTATGTAAGAGGTTTGCTGACGGAAACTGGAGAACGGTACGCTACTTGTCGTAAGCGGGGCGCAGGTTTGGAGCGCCGCTGTTTGCTTACAGTTGACTACGCTGGACACAGGGCTTTGTGGCTCACCCGGAGTGAATGGAGGACACAGTGGTTTGGATCAGGCTGTCTGCATATAACGTGTCTCTGGAGGAGAGATGCGTGAAGTGAGATGCAGCTGTTGTGTTGATAGAATATGTGCTACAGGTGCTGTCGCCTGGCAATATTTCTGTATTTTTTATTTTTTGTTTATTTTTTTTTTTCTTGCACTCCAATACCAGATGATGCATGCATTTCTTGCTTCTGATCTTGGTTATTAAATTTGGTGTTGTATGTTCTGCAGCTTTATTTTAGAGACCAGATAGCTCCTCAGAACATACTCGCTAAATGCTGTTGTGTAATGAGGATGGTACATATAACCAAATAGTTCAGGTTCACTTGTTGAATCAGTTATTAATACGCTGCTATTAGTCCATTGCAGGGCTAGAATGAATAAAGTTTAAACAATAACTGTGCTAGTTGGTTCAAGGTCATTGTTTATGCAAATGTATAATAATGAGGTATTTAAAGTGTAACAGCCCTTATTGTACTGTATTTCTGCTGGACTCTAGAGAACTGTCAATTTTGAGGCAGTGCCTGTGACACGAACAGCCGTTTATAAAAAACGGAAGTTATGTTTCATCTCAGATTATGAACTGCTCAGTGAGCATTAACATCCGGTGCCATCGAGTCTTTTCTAATGTGTGAAACGGTTTATTGGTTACTGACCTGGATGCGTATCAGCTGCTTTGCTTACGTGGACCTCTTGAAACATATGAGAGACGCACAGCTTCATTTTTTGCGTAAAATAAACAAAATTTAAATTTATTGCAGGATAAGGTTTTGGTTGCTTTCTTGAATTCTGAAGTTTATTGATTTAATTGACGGGTAATATTTGTTTTAAATATTTGCTTCTGAAAGTAATTATTGTTCCGATGTTTGATACTGTTATAGTAATTGTGGACCAATCTAAAAGAGAATTTTTTATGTGGTCAGCAGCGACCGAAGTTTTATGCAAATTTGATCTTCAATGAATGTTTTTTCAAAAATGCTGCTGTAATCCAGACTCTATCGATGTCGCCGTAGAATATTTTTTACGCGAGTACCATGACAGTGATCATTCTGGAGTATGAAAAAGACGATATTCTTCGTAACACAAAAAATCCGGATGAGTGCGATGATTCGCGTACCGAACGCTCCGTACAAAATGAATTAAGTGTATAGTCCTTCCATCCCGGGATTCAGGAAGTTCGACGATGTTTAACTGTTATCAGTATCGATACTGACAAGATATCAAAATACGTGACATAAAAACCCCTATCTTTTGATTCGATTGACGTAGAGGCTTAGTATTTTTACACCGCCAAGGGGCCGTAGACTTCGACATGTGACATAAACTTCAACTTGGTACATTTAACTGTTTCTAAGAAAAAGGGATCGTAGCAGAGGGACAGTCAGGTCAGTCGGTTAACATTACAAGAAGAATACGTTTTTCGAGTGATATAATTACTTATTCTATTGAATCTTGCTTCCTGCCAAATTTCATAATATCTACATCTACGTGATTACTCTGCTATACACAAAGTGCCTGGCAGAGGGTTCAATGAACCACCTTCATGCTGTCTCTCAACCGTTCCACTCTCGAACAGCACGCGGGGAAAACGAGCACTTAAATCTTTCTGTGCGAGCCCTGATTTCTCTTATTTTATCGTGATGATCATTTCCCCCTATGTAGGTGGGTGCCAAAAGAATGTTTTCGCAATCGGAGGAGAAAACTGGTGATTGAAATTTCATGAGAACATCCCGTCGCAACCAAAAACGCCCCTGTTTTAATTATTGCCCCTCCAATTCACGTATTATGTCTGTGGCACTATCTCGCCTATTTCGCGATAATACAAAACGAGTTGCACTTCTTTGTACTTTTTCAATGTCATCCGTCAGTCCCACCTGATGCGGATCCCACACCGTACAGAAATACTCCAGAATTGGGCGGACAAGCGTAGTGTAAGCAGCCTCTTTGGTAGACATGCTGCAACTTCTAAGTGTTCTGCCAATGAATCGCAGTCTTCGGTTTGCTCTACCCACAATATTATCTATGTGATCGTTCTAATATAGGTTATTTGTAATTGTAATTCCTAAGTATTCAGTTGAATTTACAGCCCTCAGATTTGTGTGACTTATCGCGTAATCGAAATTTAGCTGATTTCTTTTAGTACTGATGTGAATAACTTCGCACTTTTCGTTATTCAGGGTCAATTGCCACTTTTCGCACCATACAGATATCTTATCTAAAGCTGTTTAGTCCCCCTTAAACATCCCAACAAACACCAACCCCCCTCTTATCTAAATCATTTTGAAAGTCGTTTTGATTATCTGATGACTTTACAAGACGGTAAATGACAGCATCATCTGCAAACAATCTAAGACGGCTACTAAGATTGTCTCCAATGTCGTTAATATAGATCAGCAACAATATAGGCCTATAACACTTCCTTGGGAAACGCCGGATATTACTTCTGCTTTACTCGATGACTTTCCATCTATTACTAAGAACTGTGACCTTTCTGACAGGAAACCACGAGGCCAGTCTCACAACTGAGGCAATACTCCGAAGGCACGCAGTTTGGTTACATGACGCTTTTGAGAAACGGTGTCGAAAGCCTTCTGGAAGTCTAAAAATATGGAATCAATTTGACATCCCTTGTCGATACCATTTATTACTTCATGAGTATAAAGATCTAGTTGTGTTTCACAAGAACGATATTTTCTGAATCCGTGCTGACTATATGTCAATAAATCGTTTTGTTCGAAGTACTTCATAATGTTCGAGTACAGTATATGTTCTAAAACCCTATTGAAAATCGACGTTATATAGGCCAGTAATTCAGCGGATTATTCCTACTTCCCATTTTGGGTATTGGTGTGACTTGAGCAATTTACAGTCTTTAGGTACGGATCTCTCTGTGAGCGAGTGGTTGTACATAACTGCTAAAGATGGAGTTATTTTACCAACATACTCTGAGGGGTAGCGGACTGGTATACAATTTGGCCCAGAGGCCTTGCCTTTATTAAGTGATTTCAGCTGCTTCGTTTCTCCGAGGATATCTACTTCTATGTTTCTCATCTTGGCAGTTGCTCTTGATTGGAATTCAGGAATATTTACTTGGTCTTCTTTGGTAAAGGAGTTTCGGAAACCCGTGTTTAATAACTCTGCTTTAGCGGCACTGTCATCAGTGACTTCGCCGTTGTTATCGCGCAATGAAGGTATTGATTGCATCTTGTCGTTGGTGTGCTTTGTGTATGACCGGAATCTCTTTAGGTTTCCTGCCAGATTTTGAGACAGAATTCCCATTGAAGTACGCGCTATATTTCGAAATTCTGTTAAACTTTGCCAATCTTGGGAATTTTGCGTTCATTTACATTTGGCATGCTTTCATCGTTGCTTCTGCAACAACGATCTGACCCGTTTTGTGTACCACGGGGGATCAGTACCATCACTTATTAATTTATGTTGTATATATATCTCAACTGTTGATACTATCTCTTTGAAAACATTCCACAACTTTTCTGCACTTACATGACCAGATCGAAAGGAGTGAAGACTGTCTCTTAAAACAGCGTTAAGAGCATTTTTATCAGCTTTTTTTAAATAGATACACTTTGCGTTTCTTTTTGATGATTGTAGATGTTACGGAATTCAGCCTAACAGCAACTGCCTTGTTGTCGCTAATCCCTGTATGCGTCACGATAATCGCTGTTTGTCCAGGTTTATTTGTTGCTAAGAGGTCAAGTATGCTTTCGCAACAATTTACGCTTCGAGTGGGCTCATGAACTAATTGTTTAAAATAATTTTCTGAGAAAGCATTCAGTACAATTTCGGATGATGTTTAATGCCTGCCGCCGGCTTTAAACGTATTCCGGGTCAAGGGGAAGTGCCGTACAGGCGTTAATGAGTGGGATCTGACTTGTAAGATTATTTTACACTGTCAATGAACCTTAGATCCCAGTATATGAGAAATTTCAGCTTGATACGTCTACCTGTTTGTAATGTTATGTGTGTCTCACTGCTATTTTTTCTGTAACTAATTTGTGCCTGATACCGTAAATGTAAATGTGATTCAAAAAGTACTTGAAGTGAAGTGAAGCGCAGCTGGACACCAAGAAACACTTTAGCGCGCAATCCCCGCAACGATAGTATTAGAGAATCTTTGAGTATGGACTAAAAAAAAATTGATTTCTTAGAAAAAAAGAGGACTGTTAATCTGTATCTTGTGGAAAGAGGACGTGTTGCTAGGCCGTCGCTCAGAACGTATTGTTACATTTAATGAAAATTGATATTTTAGTGATAAAACCGAGTGAAGTATGTATAAGAGTTTCCAAACATTTATGTATAAAAATTTTCTGGAAGTGAAGAATAGAAATATCTTGTTTTTGGAAAAGGAGGTGAACTTCGTTTTCGTCGTCGTCTGTCATTCGACAGAATTTAATTGGATTATGTTCTTGTACAATAGTATGGTGCTGAACTCCACTGACAGATTTTGATGTAGCAGGACGTGTAGTTTGAAGGAAGTTTGTGTGTCAAGCTATCTCCTTTTCTCGCGAAAAACAAATTGCTGTTTGATCTTACTTATTTACAACAGTGGTCCCTTAGGTATGAAAAGCTACGAAAACATGAGCTCAAAGCTATCCGCAATACGGCCAAGTAACTAACACAGTCGTATTTTAAACCTTAAAGAACAATAACTTCCTCCAGATTGCAATACGTTAAGAACTGGTGCAGAAGCTGATCATTCAAGGAGGCAGCAACCAAAATTCAGGTACGAGTTACGACTTAAAGTAAGAATCTCAATCAAAAATCAATCTCTCTCTCTCCAAACACATATATAAGTATTGATATCATTTTAAAAAAAAGTCATTTTGCATGTTCTTGTGGAAAATCACTTTTAACCGCCGGATAGACAGGCAGACAAAAAGACGGGCAGAGAACAAAGTGTTCGTAGAATGATTCCGTTCTTACCGATTGAGATACGGAACACTAAAAAGGCAAACTGACAACAGAAACCGCAATAAGCCGTTAGATTCTTATGAAGAAAAAGCTGCAGCAATCGTCTACGTTCGAAGTGCCTGCACTGTGGAGGAAATTACGAGGGCTTTCTGAAAAGTTGTAAGGCGAAAATATTTTGCCTCCATACATTTAATATGATACCAGTTCGTTTGCATATTTTATTCGATGTGAGACTGCGATAGACGCTGGGCGATCGGATAACTGATCATATCTTTACTTGATACTGGGTAGCGCAATGCAAAATCATTTTTCTGTAGCGCTGCTTGTCTGAAAATTAATTTGAGATGGATACTGGCAGCAGGAAGTGAAGACCGTTACGGGTTCCCGAGGAAGCTGTGATCGACAGAGAAACTGGTAGCAAAAGAAGACGTGTCGAGTTCGTCCGAAAGGGATGTTTTTACTACCCTAAAGAAAACAATGTAGAGGCTCCGGCTTTGTAGCGCCAAAGGCGGTCTCACTGTGGCGAGCCGGCGAGCCGAAGCTGACGCTATCCTGCCGCTAAAAAGAAAGCCAGGTGTTGGGATGGAGGGGTAGAGAGCGATAACATCTTAAAAAAGAAGAAGGCATCCTATAGTATGGAGGAATGCTTGGGGGTCACATGCCGCGGACGCAATTTGACCTTTCGCAGAGCTTCTCACGTGAAATACCGAGCGATGTTTCCCGCCATAAAACAGAGAAGTGAGTTTTATTGGCGGTTCTTAGTCGTAGGAGGAGATTAGGGTGTACTATAACAGGTTTTTATGTGGAATATGAACTGCAGGTAATTGGCTGGCAGCTTCATTACCCGTCTAGTGGGAAACACTGCTTTTGTGACGGGCGCGAGGATCCGTTGCAGGAAGAGTACACACAGACGTCTCGACTGTAGCTTTAAGCCGACGCACGGCGTGTAGAGCACTCTCCTAAGTACGTCGAGAGGGACACATTGCCTTATGTAGCATTAACTACACGAAACATTCTTTTTTGTGTTCACAAAACGTTGTTTCTACAAGACCTAGCTTTCGGGTTTTGAGCGCACTTTCCAGTACAGAACTGATTTCAAAGATGGCAAACAAACAAAGATAAACAGATGTCAAGTTCTTAACTTGTAAATTCTCTACTTACTTTATTAAATTCATCTCTGTTGACTAGTATTTACGCTGTTATATTTACACTCTACACTCTAACTGGTATGTCATTCAGTAGGACACCTTTTACTCTACCAATAAACATGCAGTGGAGTGGAGCTATGCGAACAGGAACGGGTATTTGTGTGATCACCTATTTATGGATGAAGGTCCCAACGTCCTCCTCCTATGCAGAAGTTGCAACACTATCCAAAAGGGATGAATAACTGAATGAATCTGCTCATTCAACAGAAACGTGCGATTACTCATATATCTGTGTTAAATTTCTAACATATCTAATTGAGTGGGCTTTGCTCCCTTGTTCTCTGTGGGTAGGACTTCCATTGCAACATTGGTCAGCACATATAACTTTCATAGCACAGCTCGTGAACAGATAAAGAACTGTCTTCGTTGCTAGTTTGCCATCTTTGGAATCAGCTGTGTACTGGTTAATGGACTTATAACACGGAACTTAGATTGTACTAAGCCCAAATGTTTTGTAAAACAAGGCGAAAAAGTTTCGTTTAGTTATTACGGTGAAATAATTTATCTCCTCAGATCCAGAAGGCCCAGCACTTGAAGCAGGCGACTTTTGTCCGCCTGCTTCACTTAAAACACCAGCGACCTGGATTTGATTACTTTAAATAATTACATGACGGTTTGAACAGCTTGAGGCTCGTGATACATAGGAATTAAAACGCTCCACATTTGTGAAACACACTTTCCTGACACAGATTTTGGGGAACCTAATTGACAGAGCGTACATAACAGAGAACATTCGTCAAAGAGTGCTCACTACAGATGTTACCCCTGCTCGAATTTTCAGATCACTGCGCTATATGGGACGTTAAACTTATACAAAATGCCCACAAACACGGGGGCCAATTCCAGCTAGGATGACGAAGACTTACGTGAAGTTGTCAGAACATGGAACAACACGATATGTTCGCTCAACGGTTTTACGACTAAATCCGATTGATGGGGCAGACTTGCAAAACAGACGCTTAGTAATATACCTAATACCTCACGGAAGACATAAAACCAAAGCAAATCATGGAATTTTATTTCACAATTCTTAGAGAGCTATACGAAAAATCTAACCATAAGGTGAAACTCATTACCATCAAGAGGAAACAGGAAGCTCTATAATTGAGATCGAGATAGCGTCCATGTGTTACATTTTAAGGTGTCAGGCAAATCCAACACCTTCCATGAAAACCCTGACATGATAAGCAAATCCAGTAGTATGTCACATAGCTCCAAATAAATCGTGACATTAAATTAACCAAAGTAATACGAGTAACGAGTGAGCAAATGGAATACCACAGACTAACACAAGAATGCCTAAATGCATGTTATACCTTCCCACCGTGAGACAGACACAGTTCCGAGGGGAGAAACGAGAACAGAAGCCGAGAGCAGAACCGTAATAAGCGAGAAGGCCCTACGATAAGGGACGGACACCCACGTCGCCAGCTAACCGCTATGACCACACCACCCGCAAGTTTTTAGCGTGAGACTTTTTCGCGTCTCTGTTACATCAGGACCACCCCCCAGTCCATGTTAAAAGATAGAGCCATCCAGAAGAACGGTATAGATCTTTCGATAACGCTAAAAGGACCACACCAGCTGCAAGTTTTAGCGTGAGACTATTTCGCGTCTCTGTTACGTTGCAAACTTTAAAAACATTGCCCCACCACGAAAAGTATAACGTTTCTCATTGGATAGACAGAATTTTTGTAGGCGGAGCTTAAGGTTAACGTTGAGACCCTGATTGGTCAGATGAAAACACAGACAGATAGTTTTTTTTTTTTAAACCAACTTCGGTAAATTGTAGTAAGGAGAAGTTAGGAGAAGAGTTGCTTCCGAGAGGGTGAACTGGACGGAGCTGAGCCGGCCGTCGCCCCCTGACGAACACCAACAAGGTAATGAACGCACGCGATGCTTCATTTTTGAGCGCATAAGGCTTCACTCAGAACTGCAGGAGTCTCATCTGTTACATCCCCTTTTTACGTAATACTAGTGTCGATCGTCAATTAAAGCTCCTGGTGTTCACATTTGCCACCTGAAGTAAAAATTTGAAATGCGATGATTTTTCTGTTATATAGTTATTGAGAAGCCACATCAGCCACTGTAATTTACGACAAGTTAGATAAGTAATTAAAGATAATTGAGGGTCACTGTAGACCATTTTGATAGTTTGCTCTTTAGTGAAACTTAATTTAAACCTAGATTATAGATGTGATATAGCATAGGTCATCCTTCGATACACTGTAGAACTTGGAAACCCATTCAGGGAATATTCGTTCACATTTTTGTTGAACGCAGTTGGTTTTTACCATCCTGTATTAAAACATTTCTTTTTCTCAATAGTGCAATTTATAAACGATGTTCTGTGAGTAGAATAAAATTTCCAATGGTAAACTTAACTGCTTTTTCGACGTTATTTTACCAGCTAACTAAAAATAGGAAAGCCTTGAACCCCTTCCTCTAAATTTAGTTAGTATTAAGATTCCTTTACAGGGAGTGCAGTGGAGCTGACGCTGAAATCATTCAGTATTTGGTTATATCATTGCTAGTCTCACTGAACTCTTGTGAATTCTACATGTCATGTGTGGTCTGACATCTCCTTACCAGCAACAGGCCCCAGATTCAAACTAGTCAATTCCCTGAAAAACACGCTCAGAGCGTCGTTGCGCAAAAGTGGTAGGGAGACATGATATAGAACAAACAGACACCATGCAGAATTTTAGAAAATGGCGACCCTGCCAGGATGGTAAAATACCATGATTGAAGGTCGACCACATGCCTAATTAGGTCAGAAAAGTATCCTGTTGAAAAATTTTCGTAATAAAAAAAAATTATTTTTGAACGTTTTAAATACTCGAAAACAGTAGCTGCAGCGATAGATAGTAAGAAAGTGTCAGAGACAATAGCATAATTAAGTTGTGAATTTTAATATTGTTAGAATTAAGTTTTCTCTCCAATGTAAGCGCACAGGTGGCGGATACATCGTTGACAAGTTGGTTCTGACCCAACAAGTAAGTGAATGGATTGTCAGTCTTGGTAGTGTCAAGTCGTGTGAACAAAAAGTTTATGAAACGCGTGAGATCGTATGAGCGCATGTTAACGCAAAGTAGGGCGCGTGAATTGCTTTTGAAACAAAAAATAAGGGATTCGGAAAGATTAGCAATGGCAGATCGAGACCTTGACCGAATTGAGGTAGAGACCCAGCATGAAAATGGGCAGAGAATAGAGGACAGTACAACAGACGATGCAGTATCTCGAGAAATAGGACATATAACGCACCATAACGAGGATAATGTACGTCAAGGCACAGAAAACCTAGGTCAGCATACGACAGAGGAGCAGGAAAGTAGAGAGACAGTCGATGAGGATTCTAACTTGCGTCTTGAATACGTAGAACACATAGTACAAGTAATCAGAGCTCTCTCACCACAGAGTACAAGGAATGCGAGCAGAAATGTGTCACAGCACAGGTCAATGCAATCGGTTGCGAACCAACACTTGGGCGAAAACACAGAGCGTAGGACGTCGGAAGAAATCGCAATAGGACCCACCAATCTGGCAGAATTATTACAATTAATGACGGAAACCATGACAAGACAAAATAAAGAAATTGCGAAACAAATTAAAATTCAGAATGCAGAAATGACGAAACAAAATGCAGAAACGACGAAACAAATTGCAGAAACCACGAGACAAATGCCGAGACAAATGAATGAGATTAAAGAACAAAACAAAAAAATTCAGTTACACCTAAGTCATATTGAAGACGAGGCAAAAGAATCCCGAGAAGTGATAGGAAACTTAATAACAGGTCACAATCAATTGAGAACAGACATTGACAAGGTACAAGCGGACGTACAAACATTGCGTAATGATATTCAGGACGAGATCAAAACATTACGTAACAACACCCAGGGAGAAGTCAAGAAACTAGAGAAACAGATAAACGAAATTACTAGACAAGCAGCAGGTACAGCGCGTGAAATTGTTGAAAACAGCGTGTTACACAAACGTATCACGAAAGCAGCGCTGAAAAGATATGATAACCGCATAGTCAAAATAGAAGCGCAAACGAAGCGACAGTTTCAGAAATTGCGAACAGAGTTGTTGCAAACCATTGAAGATCGTAGTGAACAGGATCGAACAAGCACAGAGTCTGCAACCACATCCGTATCTGTAACAGCACCGGAAAAGCAAGCAATTCACGAAGATATTACACATTTGCGATTCCAATCACAGGCGGAAAATAACATACGTGAAATCAGACAGCCCGCACAGCAACGAACACGTTTCGAAATTCTTGATGAACAAACGTCATCACAGACACATGCGGAACCACAAATGTATGTTTCAAGACAGTTTGTATCGTGCAATGAAGCAGCAAGGTTATCCAGACAAGATACCGAACCAATACCTGATAATGGAAAGCCAGGTCGCGAAGAGTACAGTGCAATGCATTCAGCTACACGTTCACAACCGATGGAAGAAAATTATTGCATACCACTCCAACGATACTACGCAAGGGTAGGCGAAAGTTACGGTGGACAATACCCAATGGATCTACCACAACCGGAAAGAACGACGGGAGAAATGATGAGAAACAAAAGTGGCGGAGAATCGCGAATTTCATACGGAATTATGACGAAGTACGACAACGATCATTTCCTCACAGTCAGAAAATTTCAACACTTGCGAGAAGGAAATTCATTATATCCACGAACTTTTATTGATCAATTCCGAGTAGAATTACCAGAACACTGGACGCTAGCACACAAATTAGACTTTATATGTGCACACATGTCAGGAAGAGTCGCAGAAACCATGCAGAATGTTGCAGCGACATGCCGATCGTACGAAGATTTCAGAGAGAAGTTTCTCTCACGATATTGGTCCAGCGAAGCACAGAACAGAGTGGAGTACGAATTATTACAGAACCCATATTTTGAAAACTCAGGAGAGAAGAGTCCCGTGAAATTTTTCGAATTAATGGCAAAGAAAAATCAATGCTTAGATGTTCCGTACAGTGGTGGAGAGTTGATTAAATTATGCGCGATGAAGCTACCATTGAAATACCAGCAATCATTAGTAGGTCGCGGAGGCAATGACGTCGAAGCGTTTAAAGGTATTCTAAGGGAACTAGAGTTCATATTTTCGGAAGATGATGCAAGAATAAGACGAAGCGCACGTGAAAACGAAAGCAAAAAGCAGTGGAATCCACAAGACACAGTACGAAGAAACAATAATTACGAACCATGTGATAACTTCGCACCAAGAAACGACAATAGATTTCAACAAAGAACCGGTTATGGATTTAGAAGAGAATATGGCAATAACTATAATTCACCCAGGAACGGCAACAACTATTACAGAGGGAATAACGACAACTGGAACGGGTACTGGAGAACCAATAGACCGACAAATTATCAACAAAGAAACCACTATCAACAAGCTCAACAAGAAAAGAGAATACACATAGAAGAGGTGGAGGTAAGACCACCAAACCCCGATAAACATTCGAATTGACAGCTAAGCGCCCATGCCAAAGAGAATGACGCACCGACCCAGGACAATTGCAGCACCTTGAACAGAGAAGTAAAAATCTTATCACGAGAAGAGAAGAAGGACGAAACAAATCCGCAGGGACCAGATGAAAACGAAGACAAGAAAATAACAATATCGTGTTGGGACGAAATTAATTGGGAGAATACTGACGAGGAAGATGAATTACCAGAGGCATGCACAACGAATGTAGGAGGAAAGGACGAAGTAATGAGTATTGCAGAGCTATTTGAGATGGAAACCAGGGAAAGCGAATTCAATGAGGATAATGCGCAGTCGACAGAAGTTGAAAATAAGTTACGAGTGGGCACACAACCTAACGTATATAATGAAGGAAGTTATGAAGCGATAATTAGAGCATTTAGATACGATTATGTGGAAGTAGCGACGAAGAAGGAGAAGATAGACGAGGATGAGGAAAAAGTAGAGGATGTTGAAGAAAGCGTAAATGAAGGAAGAAATAGAGAAGAGGAAATAAAAGAGAGAGACGTAGCAGTCGAAGCTTATCCTACAGAAAGTTCGAATTCACAAGGGAAATTCCTAAAAAGACTCATGTATGATTCCGTGGAGGATTCGTTGATGCAAGAAGAAGAAGAAGAACAGAACCAACCCTTTCAAATTCAACCAATTGTGAAGGCCATGGTAAAGCATATCCCAGTCAATATTGTAATTGATAGCGGAAGTGAACTGACTGCGATCTCAGAAAATTTATTCATGCAGTGTAATGCCAATGAGAAATTGCCAGTTCTGCAAACACGTAAGATTAAAGTAAGAGGTCCTATTTGAAACAATGCTGCGGTAGTTACGAGACAAACAAGATTAACTCTTTCGTGCCAAGGTCAAAAGATCGAAGCCAACTTCGTGATTATACCTAAACTAACTGTAGATTTCATTATAGGTGCAGATTTTTTAAATGAGAGACGAGCGGTAATAGATATGGGGAAAGGTAGCGTAACATTCGGGAACGTCACACTTCTCTTTGAGCAAAAGCTAAAATTAGAAGAAATACCAGTCATAAACAAACAATTAAGAATGATGCGAGATAAAGAGGATGAAGAATTAGAATGGTATGCACAAAAGGGGGAATCGCCTCAACTCATTTTAGAAGTCCATTAAGAAATCGACGAAAAATTGCAAGAAGTTCAAGGTATTTCGGAACACAGTAAAAGAGAATTAGAGGGTATTTTACGAGATAAAGCAGAGGTAATTCTACCTAAGACTGGCAGCATTAAACACTTTCAGTACAAGTTTGAAGTAAAACAGCAAAAACCATTTAGAGTGCCACTCTATACAATCCCATTAAGCTACAGCAATAAAGTATTCCAGGAAATATTTAAAATGTTAGATGACGATACTATTGAACCAGCTACCTGCACATATAACAGCCCGCCCCATATTGTACAAAAACGAGATGGGAGCATCAGGTTAGTGCTTGATTCCAGACAGATCAACACACTCATAATCACTGAGACAGATCGCCCAGAAAAATTAGAGGAATTGATACAAAACTTCCACGGTGCTAAGATATTTTCATCAATTGATTTACGGAGTAGTTTCTGGCAAATAGAATTGGCCCCAGAATGTAGAAAATTTACAGCATTTATCGTATTCGGTAGATGTTACCAGTTTAAACGATTGCCATTTGGTTTAAACATATCATCAGCAGCGTTTATTAGGGGATTTAATACTATACTCAGTCCTGAAATTTTACAAAAAATTATTTGTTACGTTGATGATGTGATTATAGCAGAACCCTCTTGGGAACATCACAACGACACATTAAATCAGTTTTTACAGATCATGAAAGAGCATGGGGTCACAGTAAATATAAGAAAAGCCAAATCTGGAAGGCAAGAGGTCAGATTTCTAGGACACATAATTTCCGAGAAAGGGGTAACGCCCGACCCAGAGAAACTAATGGCAATCAAAGAATTCTGTACTCCATATAATAAGAAAACTCTCAGAGGATTTCTAGGTCTCATTGGATTCTATAAAAAATTGATTTGGGTCGACTCTCTCGCAACACCACGCCTATGTGCATTTACTGGAAAAAACACGCCATGGGTGTGGGATCAACAAGCCAATGAAGAATTTTTACAAGTGAAAAACGCACTAACAGCACCGATTTTAGCACATCCTGATCTAACACAAAATTTTTGTATGGCCACTGATAGCGCGAAAACAGGTTTAGGAGTTGTTTTATTCCAAGAATACGAACAGGCAGGGCTAAGATCATATAGAACAATTGCATTTGCCAGTCGGGTACTCACAAAAAGCGAGAAAAACTATTCAGTCACGGAGCTGGAAGCATTGGCCATTGTATGGAGCTCCCAACGTTTTCGATACTTCCTATTCGGAAGAAAAACAAAAGTATACACTGACCACAAAGCATTAGAATTTCTGTTATCCGCCAAACTAACTCATGGGAGGTTAGCCAGATGGATGTTAATACTACAAGAATTTGACTTCACTATTACACACATACCAGGACCAGCGAATGTATTAGCAGATGCTTTATCACGATGTCTGCAGGGTGCATCCAATAACATAGGTTTGGAAGCAGCAGAAGACCAGTTTACAATGTACAATATGAAACAAGTACCTTTCGAAAACTACATTACGACAGCATTGAAAAACATAGGCAAAGAACAGGACAAGGATCCAGAAATACTAGGAATCAAACACAGGTGGAGAAGTAAGGATTTTCCAGACATTCGACAGCACTATCTCGTAAAAAACAATGTTTTATTTTTTAGACGAAATGTTGCAACGAATGAATGGTTAATATATATCCCAGATGAACTAATTAATAAGTACATATGGTATATACATTTAAGTAATGGCCACTTTGGACCAAAGAAATGCTTTTTAAAAATAAAACAAACAAGCCATTTTCCTAATATGGAAAGACGAATTAGAACAGTATTAGTCAAATCCAAAAAATGTATGAGGGCTAAACACGTCACTTTCCAAACCAAACCACCTATGTTTCCAATAATCCCTAAAAGATTAAAACAAATAGCTGCAACAGATTTGATGAGGCCCCTCCCACGAACAAAAAATGTATATATTTTCATATTTGTCGTTTTGGAACTTACTTCTAAATATTTTACCTTGACACCATTAAAACGGGCAACAGGTCTTACTATAAGTAAAGCGTTTAGACAAGATTTTCTCAGACAAGTAGGTCGAGTGGAACGAATAGTTTCAGATAATGACCCACAATACAAATCAGTGCAATGGCAAAACACGTTAAAACAACACAAAATAAAACCCATCTACATATCTAAGTACAAACCTAGCGTAAATCCAGCAGCACGATCTATGAAGGACATAGGCACTTTATGCCGATTGTATGCAGGCAAAAGACACAACACTTGGGATATGTACCTTAAAGATTTTCAAGAAGTAATAAATGAACTGCCACATAGCACTACACTACTACCTCCAGTTACTGTACTTAAAAATACTGAACCCCCAAACATAACCAGAGAAAATGTTAGATTTCCTATTGTACCATATAGACAGCACAAACAAGTCATAGCAACAGCACTCTCCAACAACAGAAAGGCAGCCATTAAAAGAAAAGAAAGAGGAGATAGAACAGCTGTTAAAAGAATATTCTCAGTAGGCCAGAAAGTATTTGTAAAAACACACCATCTCTCCAGCAAACAGAAACACAAAATACATAAGTTTTACGCTGCATACAACGGACCTGTCATAATTAGCCGAATTGCTCATGATAATGCTGTGGAACTAATGATCCCAAAAACAGGCAAAACCTTAGGACTTCACCATGTGAGCCATATCAAAAAGTTTGAAGATTAATTTCATTACTGGTAAATAATCAGCACAATATTTCAAGATTATGTTGCAGATAAGATCGTCAGGAGAAAGGAGAATGAAGAGAGAGGAAGGTGGGAAAAAAGAAAGTAGTTTGAATAAAAACAAAAATAACACTTTAGTACCATAGATTATGGTGAAGGAATAAAGTGTAGATAGTCTAACAGCATGAAATACTAAAATGCTATACACCACAACACTACACAAAAATAAAAAACGAATTTGAGGTTTCTTGTACAAGTTAAGACTCAAAATATCTTAGAATTGTAACATGGAATGGGCGCCGAAATTTGTAAAGCTATTTAAAAAGGCGTAAATCAATGTAGACATGTGTTAGATGATTATAAGTAAAACTTTTCGTAAGAACCATTGTAAAAACTCCAGCAAAGACCAGATGCAACGACCCACAAGTTGCAACGTGAGAAGTATCAAGAAAGAAAAGGACGTCATTAGCAAGACATGACTCCTACAAGGCAGAAGTGTCAAGAGAAGGGAAAGGACAGCGAGACCAACAGAGGGCCCTCGTAGAGTGGGCAATAAATTTGCCCGCTAGGCGGAAACCTGCTGGAATGAACACGGAGCTGCACAGTGACGGAGCCCTGCAGAGACGGGATGCCGAACACCGAACGGAACGCCGGAAGGGTCTCAGAACACCCCCACTCAGCGGAGCGAGCAAAAAATGGCCCGACGAGAAGACCGCTTGGGCAATCCACCACTGGCAAAAAAAAAAAAAAAAAAAAAAATGTGTAAAAGTCACACTACCACTATTAAACAGCACACTGATGCACGAAACTGAAGAAAACGTCCACAAAGTAGAAATGACATGTCCAAACCATTTGTCAAACTGTTACTAGGAGGAGAACTTCAAAAAGCGACTAGTTATCAATAAATATTTCCATATCCGGCCCAGAAGAATCAAGTAAGAAGCAGAGAAAAAGCAGGAAGAACAGAAGTTGAAGATTTGCAAGATTGAGACCAAGAAAGAAGATGGGTGAAGAATAGACGACATACCTTCCCAAATCCCTATCCTATTGTAAACTAGTCGTCTGCGAAGTATTACAACGAAAAACGACCGCTTTCAACGACACATAACGATGACTTTCATGCATACAAAGCCAGTAAACCACGAGATTCTGCACTCACAGCTCCATTCCATTATGGGACCGCCACAACAGCAACACACACTTGCAAAGCCAACAAGGAACGACGAACATCAAATACTTGCCCACATCCATCTCGCTCAAGTCCATCACTCGGAGACAAGGATGGCGAGTGGCTCTGCACACACAAGTGGAGCTATGGAGTGTAACAGCTAGCGAGTGGACGTGCTTTGGAGCGGCTTCTGGGAGCAGAGGAGCGTGTGTGTGAAGGAAGGTACATGCACAGACTTCCGCTAGTTCGGAGGAAGAAGACGGCACGCCATAGTAGCCATCTTGTATAGAACGATGGTATGTCGCTTTTGGAACTTTTGGTCATTGGAAACGAGAGGACTGGTGTCAGAGTCACCCGATGTAGTGATCTTGTTCTAAAATGCTATGCTTTCAAGCTGATCTTCTAAGAGGGGGAGAATTATGGACGCCGCCGGTAACGAATAATTTATTTGGTTTGGTGGAAATAAGGCACGAACTGTAACCTGCTGTATTGGTCGAGAAGGACCTGTTGCTCTGCTAGTCAGAGCTAGGAGTTGGGGTAAGAGTAGTACAAAAGGCACGACCGGTGCCAGAGGTGGGTGGATGTTAAGAAATTTTAAGTAAGGTTAATCTGTAAATAGTAATTTGACAAAAGGTTTCTTTTCAGTTATTGTGACACCTCACTGTGTACGCTGATATAGTACACTAGAATTTTTCGGGTTTGAGGACTCTGTGTGTTGGCACAGAGTAGTAATTACCGGAAATAATCTCTCAGGTTAATATGTTGGTGACTGTTCTTTGTGAGCCATGCACGGCTCGTGTTCATGCCATTTATTGTTTGTCATCATCTATTACTGTACTCCCACCTCGATTTCTTACTCCATTTACTGGCCTCACTAACTTCCTGCTTTACTTGCCCCTGAGGGGCAGCAGCAGTGCGTATCGATAAGTGCACTGTCATACCATCTCTGAAGCGACCGATAGTATTTCTAGGTCGTCGTGTGTTTCAGTGAGGAGTTCAAGACGGACCATCAGTGCAGTTAGGATGCAGCAGCAGTGAAGTCGGAGACGGAGCGCCTGTGAGGCGCCGACAGTCAGTGCTCGCTGACCGCTGGCGACACACATGAACTGTCCGACGGAGAGAGATTGGAGTAAAACGACCGTTGGTTGGTCGTTCTGTTGGTCGTCTCATCGGCCGACGTATATTTGGTCCTTTCAGCGTTTCCCGAACTGGGCAGTTGGTCGGTTGGTGTGGAGCAGCAAGGAAATCTCCGTGGCGCGTTGTTTGGCCGGTCCCGCTAGCGGTCTCTATGTGGTGTCGGAGTGTGTGGTGCAGTTCCCATTGCTACGAGGTTCGTGGCTCACCGATCCTGGACATGAAAGTTGAGTTTTGACTTAATCCAGCAGCAAGTCATGACTGTTCACATTGTGTCGTTTGGAGTTCGTTGTCGGCTGTTGGGATATTCCCGCAAGCAACAACGTGTGTTTTCAAGTTGGCAAATTTTAGCCACCGTCCAGTGGAGTTTAACTGTACTTGGTTATTGGAACTGAAGTGCACCAGTAGAATCTTCTGCCTTGTGGCTGTTAACGTTGCGGTTACGAAAACAGGAAAAATAAAAGAAAAAAACAGTTTAGCTTGTCGGTGGGTCCGTTGACTGTCTGTCGATTGGGTTGTCGTCGGATCGAGAATGGTTGGGCCGACTGCCTGTCTCACCTAAGCGAGCGATAGTGTTTGAATTCCAGGCCGACCCTCGGAACTTCTGAGCGCCCTTGGGTGTACTGCCTTTTCTTGTTTGTTCTTGTTGTTTGTACTTGTATGGCTTCTACCCGATTTGTAGATTAAGGTTGTTTTGCCCTTAAGGCGTCAGATGGTCTGGGCCTTCAGCCTAATTTAAGGTTTTACGTAAAGCCTTTGGCATTTTTAAAATTAATGTTATTGAGTCTTAAGTCAGTAGACTGATGACAAAAAAAAATTTTGAATTTAAGTTGTTTTGCTCTTAAAGTGTCAGATTCTTGGGGCCCTCAGCCGATTTAGAATTAAAGTTGTTCTGCTCTTAAGGTGTTAGATGCTTTGGGCCTTCAGCCTAATTTAAGAACTCTTTTACGTAACTTTGCAAAAACAGACATAATGTCTTATGGGATAACAGCAATCAGTGATTTTATAATGTTACTTTAAATCCGTCTTGATTGCAAATTTTTTTTATTATTCATATGACCGGTTTCGGTTCATTCAGAACCATCTTCAGATCTGTAAAAATAATTATACTAATTTACTATTTCACGTGAAATAGTAAATTAGTATAATTATTTTTACAGATCTGAAGATGGTTCTGAATGAACCGAAACCGGTCATATGAATAATAAAAAAAATTGCAATCAAGACCGATTTAAAGTAACATTATCTTTTACGTAAATCCTTTGGATTTTTAAAATTAATATTATTCAGTCTTAAGTGTTGGTGGGCCTTCAGCCGATTTTGAATTTAAGATGTTTGCTCTTAAAGTGTCGGACTCTTTGGGCCTTCAGCCTAATTAAGGAACTCTTTTAAGGTAAGGCCTTGCCTTTTAAATTTCTGATTTTGATTGAGCTTTAAGTTATTGGCTTTCAGCCGTTTTTAAATTAAAGTGCCCTTGCCCTCAAGGCATGAGATTGTACGGTGCATTCAGCCGCTAATTAAGTTCCAAAACTAAGGCTGTGTTTTTTTTTTTTTTAATTCTTGGCTCTTGTAATGTTTGATCAAATAAAAGATTGTATGTTCAAGTGTAACTGACAGCCGCTTATTTTGGCCCCTTTCCACAACTCAGACTACCTGTCCTGTCCGGCGGGTTTAGCAGGGCGTCTCACTTGGTAATCTGAATTTTATAAACTGCATTTCCTTTGGTTAGCTAATTTTAATGATCGTGCGAGAACCTAAGCTGATCATTTTCTGCGTGAGCTTTGGTTAAATAATTTGTTATCAAGCGCTCTGGAAAATTAATGACAAATTTCCTCTGGAATTGATAATTTATTGATTATTTAAATGAATTGTCTTCAATAAAGTAGCCGATGCGTTGCAACTTTGCGGAATAACTGACATTTATGTGACCTGAATCTTAATAGTCAAAAGTGTTTAAGTGCCACTGAGTTAAGTTCGCTTCTGCTATTTGCTGAGCTTTTCTTAATTTCAACTTATGGGTCTGAATTTCACATTTGTTCAATGGTGGTTGTTTTATAAAACTGTTTTAATACTGATGTTAAATTTTTCTGGAGTATTGTCTTTGCATAAGCTCTTGTAAGTGGATCTTAGAAAACAAAACAAAAGGATTGCAGTGTAAGATGAAACTGATTAACTAATAATTGTTGGATCTTAAATAAAGGAAGAGCTAACACTTGCCCTTAACGAAATAAGTGAAATGGTAGGGTGTGGTGTTGAATCTTCACCCACTGTGTAAAAGAAGTTATCAGGCTATTGAAAATTATTAAACTTTTGTAACAACGAGTGTTCAACTTTCAGTGTACAACCAGGCAGCGAGTGTTCGACTTCCAGTGTACAACCAGTCCTCTCCACTTCCCCACTAAATCCGTGCCTCTGTCTTTCAAGTGGAACGGTGCAGAAATAGTCTGAAGTGTGAATTTGTGAGTGGTCATGTAGATGTAGATTTAGGTAAAAAGGTGCGGAACTCATTTCTTTCCTGTTTCTACTCTACTCCTCTCGACGGCCTCCGAGGCGCCGACAGCAGGAAGCGAGGGAGTCCGGACGCGGTGTGACACAGCAGGTGTTTCTGCGACCCACTCGGCGTGAAATAACTGCCGCTTGCCGCCCTTCTGGGACGGCGCGGCGCGCCAATCACGTATTCCCTTTCCCCTTGCGGCAGTTTCGCAGCAGAGCCAGCCGGCATTCATCAGGACGTCAAATATTCATGACGGCGCTCAGGGCGCGGCCCGCCAGATGTTCCGCGCGCCCGCTGCGAGCGAATGCTTTCAGGCGTCGCGGAGCTGACAGGTGCGACGAAGAGGGGTAGAGGGGAAGTGGAGTCCAGGCGACGCAGCTGCAAGTGCGCATGCAGCACCTGCTACAGGGACTGATCTGTCGCGTCCTAGAGGGCATTCGTGGACCGCCCGCGATTTGAATTCTGTGTTACGGTCGCGCACAGCAACCATATGATCAGGTACGGAATAATTGGTTTTTCAACCCTCAGCTCTGTTTCTGTGGAATTCGGTCTGCCTGGAGCAGAAGAGCTCTATGGAACCGACACTTAAATTGTATCTTTGACAGACGATAGTTCGATAGTTAAGTTTTCTGTCTGACGTAGAGTATCTCTGGCGATCACTTATAAACTACTGACACGTCTCCATTACTCGGTACTTATATCTTCTCTGACGTCTGATGCGTCATTCGGCATGGCTCAGTGCATCCAAGAGCACCTCTGAAGATGTCCAACACATCTCTGGATGAAACGTCAGAAATGAAAAATTTTCGTATACCACGAACATATAAACCGGAAGACTCCCTAGCATCTAGCTATAGAATGTATTTACTGCTCGAGTAAGACCAGATTTGTACAGACTGCATACGACGTCTCTAGGTATAAAACATGGTTTCTACAACCAAAGCCAATGTGAAACTTGTTTCCTCCATGCTTTCACTGTCTACAGATGTCAAACTAACGAAGCTATGGTGAATACCATGTTTCATGAATTAGAGAACAAACAAGTGATATTGGAGCAAATAAGCCCTCTGTCACAAAAATCAAGTAAAAATTTACCTGGTTTCGACGCTACTATGAGCGTCGTCTTCAGAATTAGACTAACTGTTCTAAAACATATTAGGTATATAATACATTAATAAAATTAAAGTTTGTACTGACTGGAAAAGATGCAGTACCTACAGTGACATATTAAAAAAGATCTAAGCCGGAAAGGCGACGTCATGAACAGGGCTGCTCGTACTGCATCTTTTCCAGTCAGTACAAACTTTAATTTTATTAATGTATTATATACCTAATATGTTTTAGAACAGTTAGTCTAATTCTGAAGACGACGCTCATAGTAGCGTCGGAACCAGGTCAATTTTGACTTAATATTTGTGACCGAGGGCTTATTTGTTCCAATATAATTCTGACACGGTCACTGAACCTTAACAGCTATGTTCAAAGTCTTACAAACAAGTGATTTGATTGAAGTGGCAGGGGGGCCATTCTTAATGGGGAGACTAAAAGTGAAGATATATTCGGTGGACATCGTTGGAAAATAGTTACGAAATGTATTAATACTCTCAGTTGATGACCGTTTGGTTGCGAGAAGGAAAATAGACGTATATGAACATTGTATAACACACACATGAAATAAAACTCACGACATCGGTTCACCTAACTGTTGCTGATCAGTCGCTGGGATCAATTACAGCTTACGAGTGCCCAGGAGTGTCCGTTCAGAAAGGTTTAAGGTACGAGGCGACATACATGGCGGTTGTAATTAACATTTCGCTACTGGAGCCAATGTAGAGGGAAAACTATTGATCATACGGTTACCCAACTTTATAATAATGATTTTCATATTATGCGCTCCAGCATTTGCGTTTTTAGTAGTGTTAGCGTCATGACTTGCTGTTAGGCACCGGTACTGGTATGGCAACATAGGGTTGTAGAACAAGCAACCGTGTGCATTGGACTTGCAGAGAGTCAACATGGATCTGGGCAGGTCTTTATTGGTAAGTTCGTTTCATGAAAACAACAGCAGGAGTGCTGCTGCTCTTCGCTAGTACCGACGCATTAAAGGAAAAGGAGTTCCCTTTCTGCACCGGAATTGAAGAACAGGATTTGGAAGTTAGAATTAACTGGAGATTTTGGATTTTCCCTTGGGAGAGGCCGACGGCCAAAAGCGGCACAAATTATTGGAGAAGTTACTGTCGCCATGTGTGAGAATGCTGAATGCAATGTGCAGTCCTCAAGCAGTGCGCAAGCTGTGTCACGACAGCTGGACATTCCATGGTCGTCACATTCAGCAACGTTTGTTACCTGGAACGTAAACATGACACACAATTAACAAATATTACGCTCTTATTTGTAAATTTTAAATGTGTTCCTTTCAATGCTTTTCCTGTCAGAGAGGTTACAGATCGTAGTAACTGACGAAAAGTCATGGAGTAAAACAGAAGTGATTTCTGGCGTTCCCCAAGGTATTATTATAGGCCCTTTGCTGTTCCTTATACATATATATATATATATATATATATATATATATATATATATATATATATATACGATTTGGGAGACAATCTGAGCAGCCGTCTTAGGTTGTTTGCAGATGACGCTGTCGCTTATCGGCTAATAAAGTCACCAGATGATTAAAACAAATTGCAAAACGATTTAGAAAAGATATCTGAATTGTACGAAAATTGGCAGTTGACCCTAAATAACGAAAAGTGTGAGGTCATCCACGTGAGTGCTAAAAGGAATTAGTTAAACTTCGGTTACACGATAAATCAGACAAATCTAAAGGTCGTAAATCAAACTAAATACCTAGGAATTACAAGAACAAACAACTTAAATTGGAAGGAACACACAGAAAATGTTGTGGGTAAGACTGCTTTTTATTTGGCAGGACACGTAGAAAATGTAACAAATCTACTAAGGAGACTGCCTACACTACGCTTCTCCGTCCTCTTTTAGAATACTGCTGCAAGGTGTGGAATCCTTACCAGATACGACTGACGGAGTACATCGAAAAAGTTCAAAGAAGGGCAGCACGTTTTGTATTATCGCGAAACCGGGAAGAGAGTGTCACTGAAATAATACAGGGTTTGAGCTCGACATCATTAACAGAAAGGCGTTTTTCGTTGCGATGGAATCTTCTCACGAAATTCGAATCAACAACTTTCTCCTCCGAATGCGAAAATATTTTTTTGACACCGACCTACATTGGGAGAAACGATCACCACGATAGAATAAGGGAAATAAGAACTCGTACGGAAATAAATAGGTGTTCGTTCTTTCCGGGCGCTGTAAGAGATTGGAATAATAGAGAATTGTGAAGGTGGTTCGATGAACCCTCTGCCAGACACTTGAACGTGATTTGCATGGTATCCATGCAGATGTAGATGATATTTCTCTTCCACATGTCCTTAAAAATGTTTCCACAAATCTTCATTGTCCTATGATCACTCGGTTTTCATGAGTGCCATCTCAATTACCGGAAATTTAATTATATGTAAATCAAGTTGGATGGTAGGTACCACAAACAGAGACTTTGTCGGAAGACTTATTGGAAAGTGTAACTGAACGGCTTGCAGAATGCTCATACGAACCATCCTTGAATAACTTTTGGCGGTTTAGAACCCTTAGCAAGCTCCGTTAACTGAAGAATTGGAAAAAAAACTAAAAATGAGCGCTATTTGCCCCGAATTTGCTTAGGCAAAGCAGGGATTCCCTGTAATGCTCAGTACTCCAAAAGATATTCACTACACAAAAAGCACTGCACGTTTTACAACGCAGACAGCCTTTCCTCAAAACTTACGACAGACTATGCCCAACATGAAACAAGAGAACTACAACTATAATATCCCGTAAACACGACGGTATTAAAATTAATGGACTTTGGGCAAGTCGAGATGTGAATAAGGGGTGACATATGAAGTTTGGAACTAACAGGACATTTAAGTAATTATAAGGCTGCTATTTTACTTTTAACTTGTGGGGTCCTGCCCACTCGTCTCGTTTAGTGTGCCTGACCGATGCTGCGTTGTCTGAATGCTACTCAACAATCCAGGCAAATCACATTAACACTTTTTATTACAAGTAAGAAGAGTGAAAATACTTAACTTGTATTTATAACAAGTGGTCGCAAGCATGGAACTTGTATTTATAACAAGTGGTCGCAAGCATGGGCGACATCCAAATAATTAAGAGTCCTTTGCTATATGCAAATTTCGTGCAAGTTTGTCACACGGTTTGTGGATCACTAATAACTTCTTTCGTAGCACTCACTGCTAGGCCGTGCTGATACTCTGCGAATACTGTCCCAATACTTAGCCGACACTGAGCCGCCGAAGCTGGCAGGAGCAGCGCTTATATTCTCTTCTTGCAGAGACCGCTCCTGTCGTGGCGCTGTCCTTGTCAGCCGGCTATTAGTTGACGTCGCCCCGCTGCCTTCTCTTATCTTGCGTTCCCCCTCTTCGTTCCGGCGCTTGTGGTTACGCCAGAACATAATTGTCTTTCAGTGTTGTGTCAACATAACGTATCGGATATCATAGTAAAGAAGACGAAGTAAATATTCCTGAATTCCAATCAAGAACAACTGCCAACATGAGAAACGTAGAAGTAGATATCCTCGGTGTAATAATGCAGCTTAAGTCACTTAATAGAAGCAAAGCTTCCGGTCCAAACTGTATACGAGTCAGGTTCCTCTCAGAGTATGCTGATACAGTAGCTCCATATTTAGCAATTATATACAACTGCTCGCTCACATAAAGATCTGTACCTAAAGAATGGAAAATTTCTCAAGTCACATCAAGTAGAAGTAATCCGTTGAATTACAGGCCCATATCACTAACGTCGATTTGCAGCAGCGTTTTGGAATATATACTTAATAAACGTCGTGTGATTAGGGCCTCCCGTCGGGTAGACCGTTCGGCGGGTGCACGTCTTTCGATTTGACGCCACTTCGGCGACTTGCGCGTTGATGAGGATGAAATGATGATGATGATTAGGAAAACACAACACCCAGTCCCTAAGCAGAGAAAATATCCGACCCAGCCGGGAATCGAAACCGGGCTCTTAAGATTGACTTGCTATCGCGGTGACCACTCAGCTACCGGCGACGGACGGGGACATATACAATATTCGAACATTATAAAATACCTCGAAGGAAACGATTTATTGACACGTAGTCAGCACGGATTCAGAAAATATCGTTGTTGCGAAACACAACTAGCCCTTTATATTCATGAAGTAATGAGTGCTATCGACAGGGGATGTCAAATTAATTCCACATTTTTACATTTTCAGAAGGCTTTCGACACCGCTCCTCACAACCGTCTTCTAACCAAAGTGCGTGCCTATGGAATATCGCCTCAGTTGTGCGACTGCATTCGTGATTTCATGTCAGAAAGGTCACAGTTCGTAGTAATAGACGGAAAGTGATCGAGGAACACGAAAATAATATCCGGCGTTCCCCAACGAACTGCAGAATGACTTAGGTAAGATATCTGAATGGTGCGAAAAGCGGCAATTGGCCCTGAATGAAGAAAAGTGTGAAGTTATTCACATCAGTACTAAAAGAAATCAGCTAAATTTCGATTACGCGATAAGTCACACAAATCTGATGGTTGTAAATTAAACTGAATACTTAGGCATTACAATTAGAAATAAACCAAATTCGAACGATCACATAAATAATATTGTGGGTAGAGCAAACCAAAGACTGCGATTTATTGGCAGAACACTTAGATGGTGCAACAGGTCTACCAAAGAGACTGCTTACACTACGCTTTTCCGCCCTATTCTGGAGTACTGCTGTGCAGTGTGGGACCCACATCAGGTGGGACTGACGGATGACATTGAAAAAGTACAAAGAAGGGCAGCTCGTTTTTTATTATCGCGAAATAGGGGAGATAGTGTCACAGACATAATACGTGAATTGGAGGGGCAATCATTAAAACAGAGGCGTTTTTGGTTGCGATGGGATGTTCTCATGAAATTTCAGTCACCAGCTTTCTCCTCCGATTGGCACCCACCTACATAGGGAGAAATGATCATCACCTTAAAGTAAGAGAGTGGAACGGTAGAGAGACAGCATGAAGGTGGCTCATTGAACCCTCTGCCACGCACTTTATTGTGAATAGCAGAGTAATCACGTAGACGTAGATATAGCTGTAGAAAATGAATTGTAGCTGAATAAACAACTAATTAATGTGACCAAATTACAGGCCAATTTTTGGCAAACATATTAAGCCACTGTGATTAAAAACAATTCTGCTACTGTAAAAGTCCTCACAGTGGCATAATTTTACTCTTAATAGTACTTCATCAAGTGACCTTCCTGTAGTCAGAAATTGATGTGCCGATCACGCAGGTGGCTGACATCTGTGAGTCTGAACTCTACATCTTGGCCCTCGACTGCTTAAATCGCTAACTAGCAGAACACTACAGATTAAGAATATTTTTAACTGAGGAAACGTTGGTAAATAACGAGTACAGTCTGGGACACTAGATAAAAAGGAGATATGCGTATAAGTTAATTTGTCTCGATATTTATTGTCCCTTATCTCAGTCTGTAAAAGCGGAACCCTTATAGAATCACTTGGTTGTCTGCCCGTCCGTCTGTCTGTCTGACTATTGAGATCCCTTTTTCTGAGGATCATCGTCCCTTGGTGGCGTAAATACTGTCAGCTTCTCAGTCATTGCAATCAAAATATACGACCATTTTTTGATATTCGCAAACTCACTCATCACAACATATAGGGTGCTTCCCGTTGACCTAGAAATATGAAATCCTGTAATAAGAAAAGCTTCACAGCACAAGTTAAGTAAAGAATCTTGAACTAATTAAAATGTGATTGCATAACATAAAAAATCTTTTGCTATTTGAGCATATATTGCATTCATCATCCATCAAAAGGCTAATAGAGGAACATTGCTCCGTGCGAACATAAAAAGCCAGTTGAAGTCATGTTTTAGTAAGCAAATACGAAATTTTTTTATTAAATCTTCTCTCTCTGAATACACAAAGTGAAGTCCCCTGCTCGCTTCATTTTGTATGTCGGGGTAGTCTGAGTTAATTCTCGTAGAGATTTTGATACGGTCTTGAAATTCCCGGTACCGATATCTTTCCAGTATCGAAATCGATAACAGGCAAAATTCATCAAGATTCTCAATTCCCTGGTCAGATGAACTATATGCAGGGTGGATAAAAATTGTGTCCGACAGTTTTAACCCTGGATAGCTGATGCCAGTAAGAAACAAAATTGCTGATGTTGAAGGTCGACAATGCACCATTTTTAAACTACAGAAACTCGGTGCCACACGCTCCGACTGGCCGCCGGATTGCCCTGTTGCCGGATGCTCTGGACAACGCATGACCGCGACTGCTTTGCCTGCCGGAGACTGCGATGTATCCAAGGCGACCCGCACGCTTGGTGGCAGCGTGCCAACCTGGGGCGAATCCACCAGCGTCCCGACACATCCATTGTAGTTTCGTGATGAGACGTACCAGGAACAAACCAGTCAACAGCTGTTAGTTCGCGTACAGAAAGTCTTTTACAAATAGTGTCGGCCCTGAAAAGGGCCTTTTTCGTAGCTAGGACATTGTTTACTTGAAGCAGTTACTCGAACTGGCCACCCTCTGACGCGATAAAAGCTTAATAACGTCGAACGTTTTGCCGAACTCTTTCAAAGATTCCTGGCATTGCCCTGATGTGATGGGCGGCTTGTTAAATGCGATCCATAAATTCCTCTACGTTGCTAGATGGATCGCATCCGGGTGGGTGAACAAGAACCTTGAAGAATCCCCACAGGAAAAAGTCCGGTGGCTTGAGGTCTGGTGATAGCGGGGGCCATGTCCTACGTGCACCTCTGCCAATTATCCGGCCGTCGAAGAGTTCATTTGAACATCCGCTCACAGCACGACTGTTACGTGCGGGCGCCCCATCATGCTGCAACCACATGCGTAGCCGTATGTCCAGGGGAACATCTTCCAGCAGGCCGGGTAGAGTTTCTTGCAAAAAGTGGAGGTAATTTGCCCCAGTAAGTCGAGGAGGTAGATAGACTGGCCCAATGAGATGGTCACCCTGAATGCCTGCCCAAATGTTGAGCGAAAATCGTTCCTGGTGTCCATGGACGTATGTAACGTAAGGATTACCCTTTGTCCACTAATGAACGTTTCGAGTGTTGTAAAGGCCATCCCGATGGAAAGTCCGCTCATCGGTGAACAACACAATGTCGGCGAAGACGGGATCTCATGCAACACGTCGCAGAAACCACAGGCAAAACCCTAGCCTATGTTCATAGTCTGCCACAGGATTTAGATCTTGGACAGGGTGGAAACTAAATGGATGCTGGCCGTCGTCCCTCAAAAGCTCCCAGACTAACCGGTGAGTGGGTCCCATGTCGTGTCCAACCGCTCGAGTACTTGTTGTAGGTGCTCTCTCGAAGCACTCGAGTACAATCTCTTCAAATGCACCATCCCGTCTTGTTAGAGGTCTTCCAGCTTCACCACGATACCCCACGAACGAGTCTTTTCGCCAAGTCGCCAGTGAATTGTTGTAAACGTTTGCGGGTGTGGGTGGCGTCTTGCTGGGTACCGTTCCTCATACAACAGTCGAGCTCCATGCGCATTACCGTCGGTTAGTCCGTAAACAAAAACCATATCTCGCTGTTTTTTAAACGAACACTGAGCCGCCATGCTTACTGTATGATTAAATCGCAGGTGACGTATGTGTGCTCCGAAGCGTAGCTTACATGTGAATGCCTCTGACGTAAGGTGGAGACAAAGAGCAAGACCTATTCGACATGTGTGCGTATCACATTGGGGCAGTGACGAGATAGAGGGACGTTTCTATGTGTGAACCGACATCCATAGCGCTGCCCGTCAACAGACGAAGGGCAACAGGGCAATTCCACGGCCAATCGGAGCGCGTGGTGCCAAGTTTCCGTAGTTTAAAAATGGTGCGTTGTCGTCTCACACAACATAAGTAATTTTGGTTCCTACTGGCATCAGCTATCCAGGGTTAAAATTTCCTGACACAATTTTGCTCCACCCTTTATATTTATATATATTCATAACGAAGTTTGTATAGATCCCTCACTGCACAAGTGCTACTTGCAACTGGCCAAGTTCTACTAATCCAGTTAATTGGATCACACAGCATTCCACAAGTCACTACGTCCCAGAGCCTAGTTCTCCACTGTGATACACATATATTAGGTATATAATGCCTAATTACGAGAACAATCACAACTGCTTCCTTCTCGGACCAGTATCAATGCCGAAAAAAATGCAAACATAAAACTAAAAACTATAACGACGTGATAGAAACATGATACACGAAATTTTATCAGTGATGTGATACAAAGTTTTAACTGCTCCTGTGCTGCAGAGATTAACTACTAAAGAAAACGCATTTATACTCTAGAAAAACAGAAAATTATACTTTAAATATGAGGGTAAGCAGATGCTAAAGCCAGAGAGTTCCAGAAATTCTGCGAATCCGTTCTACGTCGCTGTTTGGCACTGACAGCCATTACTAGTTTGTTTGCATTTCGCAGTTAAACACTGTTAGACAAGCTACGTGAAGTTAACACCAGCGGTTCCGCACGTCTGTGTTTGACACCTTGATGCGGTGTGTAATGTTTCCAGTTGAATAATTAACTCCGAAGTTGATTTCGGGAGGAGCCAGTGGTAGTTCCTGTCATGTGCAGTATATGAGTAACCGAAGCAGCGCTTTTGCCGCGGTGCTCAGATGCAAAGCGCGATAATGTAGCACCACATACAGAATGTTTCTCTTTCTTCGAAAGGCAGATAAAGATCTGTCCACTGAACAAAATTTTCGCCGTTGCTGAATACCGTAGATTAACTTTTACATATTTTGTAACTGTTAACACTGTTACATGGTGTTTAATGTGCTTTACCACTAACCTAAAGGTTCTAGGTTTATTCCAGACTGCTAAGACTTGAAAAAAATGTGTTGTGACTTTTCAAAAGAGGGAATATCATTGGAAAAGCTTCGAGGCACCTTCTCGACATTCTGACTGCAGTTATTATCCAACTGTAACTGCATAAGTATACCTAAATCTACTGCAATATTTGTATTAACAAAATACTATAAGCGAATCTCCCTTTGATTTATTTCAGTATAGTCAGTTCCAGAGGTAAACCTGCGTGCCACCTGAAACTCGCAGCCTGTAGGGGACAGCGTGTTACTTTGGTATTTTTTTCAGACATTTGGCTATAGCCAGCTCTGTAATAGAAGTTTAACATATTTTCTTATTCAGTTTTAAATGATAGCATTGACTTTTCATGTGCTGCAGTCGTCTTCTGGAATTATTCCGGAGAATTAATGATTTTCCAAATATAAAAAAATGTACTAAGGTACAAGACGCTGCTGTATCTAGGATTAAACATTCTATAAAAATTTAGAAATGTTCCAGCACAGAAAATGTTGTCAGAACTTTATTCAGTCATCTATATGTTTCATTATTTCTCTACTACACACGAACAATCAGTAGGTGAAACCAAATTAGGCACAAGTCTTATCAGAAACCAGTTACAGGGAAGGTAAATCAATTTGGAAATGAAGCTACTGGAAGCTAAAACAAATTTCCAAATTCAAGACAGTTAAAATGGTTAATGCATTAACAAAACTGAGTTAATTTGGGAAATATCGTATGTTCCATGGTAAAAGGTCTTCTGTGCTACGGTACAAGTGTGATTTTACTGTCCACTATGCATAACTAGTTTTAAAGATGTATGGAATTTAACTGGCTACAAAAGTCTGTAACTAAAGCGTTGAGAGTACATGCCAAATAGGATCTTCTTACTACTCTTAAATGTGTATAATCCGATAAATTGCAGTAGTTTAAAAGGAAAACGTCCTTTTCATGCTGCATATTAAGTGTTTTGCTTATTTTGAGCACCCAGGCATGGGTAGCATTAGTTACAAAGCATCTTCAGTGGTTGTACCGAAATATTTTTCAACTTCTTCGTTTGCATATACAGGTTCACGTTTGCACAAGCAAATTGTAAATTTGAGAAAGTACCTTCAGGTTTTTATACCAAAATGGAAAAGTACTAACAAGTCAGTGCCTAAGTCAGTACTTTCATTCCAGCTCGCAAACTGGTTGAAAGTTTGCAGTTTTCCTTGTGGTCATTGTTTTCAACGTATAGGACTTTGACTACCAATTTACGTGTGTATAGTCATTCGTTTCTATAAACGTTGTCAACTTTCTAAGGTTTTGCTTTCAATTGTTTTTTTGTGACTATATATTTGATGATTTAAGGTCTCTCTCTCTCTCTCTCTCTCTCTCTCTCTCTCTCTCTCTCTGTGTGTGTGTGTGTGTGTGTGTGTGTGTGTGTGTGTGTGTGTGTGCGTGTGTGTGCGTGTACTATTTATTTTTATTTTTCCCACATACATTTATAGCCTTGCGAGATAATAGAATTTATGATCATCTGTTGTGGTAGTAATAAACGTATGTGAAAAAATATAAATAAAAAAGTGCACACAAACACACATACACACCCGCACACACACACACACACACACACACACACACACACACACACACCGAGAGAGAGAGAGAGAGAGAATGAGTGAGAGGGGGAGAGAGAGAGAGAGGGAGAGAGACAGAAAAAGAGAGAGATAACTTACAACAGAACACATATAGGCACAGAAAAAAAACAAATGAAAGCCAAGTTGGCAATGCATATAGAAACTAATGACACAATACACTCAGGATATGTCACTTAAAGTGCTATATGCTGTAAATAGTGACCAAATGGAAAACCGCAAACTTTCAGTTGTTTTCTACCTGAGACAAATAAGTCTGACTTGAAAATAATGGATTAGACGCTGATCTGTGAGTGCTAAGCTTTTGAAAATGTTGGCTGGAATACTCTCTTTCAAATTATAAAGATTGCAGGGGTAAAATACAGGGAGCGAGACGCGATTTACGATCTGTACAGAAACCAAATGGCGGTCATGAGTCGAGGGGCACGAAAGGGAAGCAGTGGTTGAGAAGGGAGTGAGACAGGGTTGTACATATCACTGATGTTATGCGATCTGTATAATGAGCAAGCAATAAAGGAAACAAAATAAAAATTTGGAGCAGCAATTACAGTCCATGGAGAATAAATAAAAACTTTGAGGCTTACCCATGACATTGTAATTCTGTCAGAGACAGCAAGGAACTTGGAAGAGCAGTTGAAGGGAATAGACAGCGTCCTGAAAGGATGATGTAAGATGAACACCGACGCAAGCAAAACGAGGATAAAGGAATGTAGTCAAACTAAATCAGGTGATGCTGGGGGAATTAGATTAGGAAATGAGACACTTACGGTAGTTAATGAGTTTTGCTACTCGGGAAGCAAAACAACTGATAACGGTCGAAGTAGGGAGGATATAAAATGTAGAATGACAATGGCTTGAAAAGCATTTCTGAAGAAGAGAAATTTGTTAACATTGACTCTAGATTCAAGTGTCAGAAAGTCCTTTCTGAAAGTAATTGTAGGGAGTGTAGCTGTGTATGGAAGTGAAACAGTGGGGATGAACATTTTAGACAAGGAGAGAACAGAAACTTTTAGAAATGTGGTGCTACGAAGAATGCTGAACATTAGATGAGTAGATCACGTATCTGAATAGAATTGGGGAGAAGAGAAATTTGTGGTTGACTGAAAGAAGGAAGTGGTTGATAGGACACATTCTGAGACATCAAGGGATCCGTAATTCAGAACTGGCGGGAAGCGTGGGTGGTAAAAATCGTAGAGGGAGACCAAGAGATGAGTGTATTAAGCAGATTCAGAAGGTTGTAGGTTACAATACTTACTCAGAGATGAAGAGGCTAACACAGAACAGAGTAGCACGGAAAGCTGCATCAAACCAGTCTTTGGACTGAAGACCACAACAACAACTGTGAGTGCTTTCCCATTTTGTCATGAAAACCTCAGTTAACTGTTTTTAGTCTCTAATTTACATGTGCAAACGTTAACCTGTACGTGTAGTCGAAATGACGTGTAATATTTCAGGACAACCACTGAAAATGCATTGTATCTAAGGCGTAGAGCGTCTGGTTGCATAAGATAAATAAAAAAACTTAATGTACTGTACGCAAAAGGCGCTCTTCTTTTGAAGTGCTGAAATTTATGTACAAACGCTGTAGAAATGGCCAAACAAGAAACTTGATATAATGCGAAATATTTACAAATGCTGCAAAAAACACAAATTTATATCTAGCAACAACAAAAACTGTAGAAAATGGCGTAAAATGCTTGTGGCGCTCTCTAGTGCGCATTTCTTCATGTTGTTCCAAAACCAGTCACCATAGAGCTGAACCGACGAAAAAACATTATGTGTTTCTGAGTTCTGCTCCAGACTATGCTGTCAGGAGGAGAACATATTAGGCTGTCCTACAACGAATCACATCGTGGTATATTTCATTTTTAGATGTTTAGAGGAAGTGCAAAATCTAAAGAACAGCATGAACACTCTATATCAGAAATTAGCGATGTGGAACGGAAGAGGATGCCAATTATTGGTAAGATGTGTATAAGGTAATTATATAAAAATCAGTTATGATGCAGCACGTGTTAATGTGGTCATGAATAGAGATAAAGAAAATCTAATAGGCTACTACGAGAAGCGCAGTGGTAGAATAGTTTTCCATTTACTAAACGACGTCAACGGCAGTTACTCAAGTCTGAGTGCCTGCTTCACAACCTTATGTTGACACAATCTCAAAGTAACAGAATCGATAATTTCTGCTGTTTAGAGTCTTTGTTGATCGAGATGTTAAAGTAAGAGAGAGAAAGATCTAGCAGAGAATATTTTCGGTATACATTACAACTGGAGAAATGTCTGCATGGTTTTCAGTTAATTTCATTCTAGGAAAAGTCACGGTGATACGGGAACATAGGAAATACTTAAGAGATGTTTAACAAGCCTGCGAGTGAAAGGAAACATACATTAGTGTGTTTTTCTGTGTTCGACAACGAGAGTATCAGCGTAAGGCGGTATGGAATAGTGGGAAGTTAAAAAACAAGGAAAGAAATGAAAGACATCATAGTCTTTAATATAGGTCAATAATTGGTTAGCTTAATGGAAAGGAAGTAAACTCTAAAAACAATATGTGCATTGAGTATGTAGAGGCTAACGCAAATATAGCATAGGCAAATTATAAATAACCAAAGCAAACTCTGAAAATATTCCAGAAAGAAACACAAGAATGTAAATTATGCGAACCAATGAATTATGGCTAAAATGAAATCAGATAGGAGCACAAAGATCCAAAATTATATTTATGGATATGGAGGAAATGTGAATCGGGTGGTCCTCGTAAAACTTGACGGCTTGCCTAAGAAGGTGACTATAATGTAGGAGGGCGGGCGGATGTATGGGAGAAGGCGAGGTTTCAAGCCTACGACATGCAGATGATGAATGTCTCTTAGCGACAAGGAAGTGGTAGGTAGACGGCAGAAGTGCATAGAAGGTCTGTATTATTTGTTATACTACTTGAAGATTGATGTTATAGAAAAAGGAGGTTTTGCAATGTTGTCATATTTGGCACAGCTTTGAGTAATGTGAACCACAAAGATTCACTAACAGTCAGTGACACCTATCTGTAATTACTTGATTCATTTGAGGAATATAATGAACGCCATACGGGTGCTAAGGCCCCAACATCGTAGATTTAAGTTTACAACTGTCTCTGTTATAACAATATGATTAACTGCAACGACTTTGGCCCTTACTTTTCTAGTTATAACCAGATACCTCCACATCGTGAAAAACACTTTATATTGCCACCATTAGGTAATTATACATCCAGCATTACAGAGCGTCCCTAATGAACGTTACATACTTGCATTTCCATTTAAGCGAGGGCAGTTAATAAGATCGAAATGTTCCATTTCTGTTAATTTACACTGTCTATATAATATTCTACAACACAGATGATATTGTTAAAACTTACATTCTTTGAAATATAAATTGCCTGTCACCTCGATACTTCTAGATCATATGTTTAGTTACTATTAACAGCCATCAACAAAATCTTTATATTTTGCCAGAAGCCTATACTAGGGAAAAAACTATTTCAGCGAAATTCTTTTTACTCCTTACCTAAAAACTAATAATGTTGAGAACTACTCTTACAACGTCATCTCACTCTAACCACAGAAATATTGTTAACCTTCGTAATGACTCTGGAAAGCAAATTCGCCATATGAAATACAGTAATTAGAATAGTGTCCGCTTATGTAATTCTGAAGATATTCCAAAGAAAGGAATGATGAATCTTCATATTATGTAAATTCACCAATAAGTATACTTTCGTTGCAGAGAATTTCGAAGGATGAAAAGTAAATGAAAATCACTGTGAGTCTACATTATGCAGTACTTGAGCATGTAAAAATTATGGAATGTAAAAATTATGGAATGTAAAAATTATGGAATATATCATATTCATTATATACATCATCTGCAGCGCTGAGCACGATAAAATATTCAGATATTTGAGTACTTGAGCTACATTGTTAATGAAATTCTGAGAAAAGGAGGAGGAATACAGCGCCACATAGAATCACTTACACACCAGCTGAACTCGGGTTGCTTTATGATACAAACGTTTGTCCCAGTTGCTGTTTCATAGTTTTATAGTTTAAGGGAATCTGTGCTCTGGTTTTGGTTGTCATCAGTAAGGTTTTCGGATGTTTATGGACTGAATGTTTCTGGTTTCTGAAATGTGATACTTTTCCCTTTACTGACTATATAGATCTTCTAATGTAACATGTTATTCATATTCGTACATTGCTCATTACCACCTTTTATGTATCCGAGAAATGTACTTAATAAAATTTTGGAACAAAAAGTTGGAATGTAGCCATCATCAACATGTTCACGCTGTCTTCCTCTGTCAGTGTGGATTATACTCCCCCCCCCCCCCCCCCCACCAGCTTCCGCCCATCTCTAAGTTTTCTTTAATAGTCTATAGGTGTCGAGGTAGCTATACATTCTATGCTGCTATCACAGCCCTTTCGTCGGAATAATAAAATCTTCTACTTTTCCAAGCGGGGTCAACACTTTAATGTCTGCATAAGTGTTAAACTATACGCATTTCCTCAATCCATGTAATTAACTCTTGTCTGTTACCCAATATTTCAGAACTATTTTTTAACGATCATTGACGTTGCACCTTCAATGCATTTAAACAAAGACATAAAAATGTGTAAGAACTAGAATACCGTTGCCATCAATTCGGCTTGCATAAGTAATAAGAGGTAATGTATTCCTTGATTCCATTTGAAGAATAAGAGTTTGGAATTTTTGATAGTGCGCTTATATAAGATTGTAACGTGTCAGCTTTCGTTTCGTGTAGTGAAGTGTGTGGGGTCCACCAATCGTCCCACTAAAAGCGCCTGTAACAATTCCTCGAGCTGTTCTATCAGTATGTTACGTGTCTTATTTTTGTTTCACGTGGCTCAACGACAAACGAACAATGCTCAGAACTGGTTTTGAGGAGAGCCTCTTAAGTTAAGTTCGTCTCAGTTGAATTGCACTAACTAAGAATTCTCTCAAGTGTCTCAGGCGGTACAACTGTCACAGGGAAAATTTGTGAAAACTACGTACACAATATTTAGAAAGAATGTACAAAATTGCACCACATTTCACTCATGCATATAGAATTCAAAATATCTTGTCATTGGATGTGTTCATGTGCATAAATAGCAGTCCCCAAAATTGTTGTGAAGGCCTGCTACATGCCAACATTATTTATCCTTTCTCCACAGTAGTGACCAAAAAATTTTCAAAATTTATCCGGTACATGTATTGTTGTACTGACGCAATCCTAATCAGGGATTTGTATAGAGAAGCATATTTTATCACATAGATTAGGCTCAAAACAACATTCCCACTTCTGGGTGTTCCATCTTCGGTCTGGTGCGCCTGGCAGTCCGTCAGGGGCTCGTTTTCCATCTCCATGGAGCCCGTGACGGACTGCCAGGCGCACCAGACCGAAGATGGAACACCCAGAAGTGGGACTGGTGGGCGCGGAGCGGAGAGGGTACATCCAGAGCCGCAGCGGACGAAAAACGGAGCGGCAACGCTCCAACAGGTCGTGGTGAGCGGGCGCGGACCGCAGGGGGAAAGCTTGGTACCCCAGACCGTAGATGAAACCCCCTGGAGCGGGTTTGGTAGGCGCAGACCGCAGAGGGAACACCTAGAACCGCAGCGGACGGAAAACGGAGCAGCAGCGCTCCAGCAGGTCGCAGGGAATGGGAACGGCGGACCACAAAGGAAGCGCCTGCAGTCGTTGGTGGAGGGGGAAGGCCATAGGCATAAATACTGGACCAGGTCCACTCGAGGAGCAGTCTCAGGTCGCACCTGATGAAGGTTACGAGCTACGTGACCAAAATATCGTGCAAGTACGACGCTGATATCCGGCAGAACTCCCGACAACCCAAGATGTCATTAGATCGCCGAGAAAGCCTGAAGAGTTACATCAAAAGTCTCTACGAGGAGGAGATGTATCAGAATATCAAGAAGCTGGACAAGCTTCGGCAGAAGAAAGGGAAGATGCTGAGTTCTCTCAGTTTTTTGCGGAGGTGCCGAGATGGAGATGTGGTACCAGTATTTGCCAGAATTAAACATCACATCAACTGCAGATAAAACGCAGAGCCAGCATGGCACTGGTGAGAGAGAGGATTCGAGATATGCGCCACAGGTTAGGTGTTATGGCCAGGGAGCTGTTACACATCCATCTGTACGTGGCAGCCTCCTTAACGAGAGAAGATTGGGATTGGGTAGACCGTGCCTCCTGGTCTTTAGCTGAGTGTGCTAGAAGGAATGCCTCATCTTGCCAATCTGCAAAGTTTGGCCACATGAGTAAGAAAGCACAGCAGATGGAAGAGACACGCACTGTGACGAATCTGAGTGGCATACAGTTTGATGATATAACCTTAAAGGTACTCAGCAAGGGTCTCAACTTTGCTACGACCCCTAGAAACGTAGCCATTTCAGGTTTCGTCAGTGCAGTAGAGCAAGTTGCAGCCACACTTCCACCTAATGTGGCAGAGGAAGTCCGCCAAGAGACCTGCAGGGCCCTCACCAAGGCCAGGCCGCCGAAATCGAACATCACAACCGAGGAGAGGCTTGCACTCAAGAAACTCCGGGAAGACAACAGCATTGTGGTACTGCCAACAGACAAAGGGAACTCCACTGTCATCTTGCAGTGGGTGGATTACGATGAGAAAGTACGCCAACTTCTGGAGGACCCTGCATACAGAATTCTGGAGTGTGACCCCACGGACAAGTTGGCCAAGAAGACTAGTGCTCTCTTGAAGGAAACGCGGATGCCCAATAAGATCATCAGACAACTACGGGAAAAAGTGCCAGTGCCACCTAGACTGTATGGTCTGCCTAAAATACACAAGGAGGCCGTGCCCCTACGTCCAATTGTCAGTAATATTGGGGCACCTACGTACACAACAGCCAAGTACTTGAAAGGTCTCCTGTCTCCATATGTGGGGAAATGCATTCACCACATCCGCAACTCAGAAGATTTCCTGCAACGCCTCAAGCAACTGCACATCACAGATTCGGACATCATGGTTAGTTTTGATGTGGTATCGCTGTTCACCAGGGTCCCACTGAAGGACTCACTAGAACTGATTGCAGAGAAATTTGACGGTGCTCTGTTGGACCTGTTCAGTCATACACTGACATCCACGTATTTCCTGTACAGAAACCAATATTACGAGCAAACTGAAGGTGTAGCCATGGGCAGCCCACTGTCCCCTGTGGTTGCCAACATGTTTATGGAGAGTTTTTAGGAGAGGGCATTGGAGACAGCCCCATTTAAACCCACATGCTTCTTTAGGTATGTGGATGACACCTTCGTGATCTGGCCACATGGGATGGACAGGCTCAATGAGTTTCTCGAACATCTTAACTCATGCCACCCTAATATCGAGTTCACTATGGAACTGGAGAAGAATGGCCAGCTGCCATTTCTGGATGTACTAGTCCAGAGGAAAGCAGATGGATCAATTAGCCACAGTGTGTACCGAAAACCAACACACACTGATTTATATCTGCAGGCCAGCAGCTGTCACCACCCTGCACAGAAGAATGGGGTTCTGAAGACTTTGGTCCACAGAGCACGGGCCCTGTCAGACCAAGAGAATCTACCTATAGAGATAGAACATCTCAAAACTGTTTTCTCCAAGAATGGATACACAGACAGACAAATTGAGAGGGCACTCCAACCAGCCACTATACCACAGGTTCCTGAAGAAGACCAAGATGAAGCAAAGAAGGTGGCATATCTGCCATATGCTGGCTCTATTTCTGCCAGAATCAGTAGGATCCTCCGTAAATACAATATCAATTGTGTTTTCTGTCCATCCAACAAGATCGGGGGACTGCTGGGGAGTGTCAAAGACGACCTGGGATTACGAAAACCAGGGATTTACAATATATCTTGCCAATGTGGCATGTCCTACATTGGCCAGACGACAAGAACTGTGAAGATCAGGTGCAAAGAACATCAGAGGCACACTAGATTAAGACAGGTGACTAAGTCAGACATAGCTGAACACTGTCTAGAACTAGATCATGCCATGAAGTATGAGGATACCAAGATTCTAGCACAAACACCCAGATTTTGGGACAGTGTTATAAGAGAATCGATAGAAATCAAAATGGCTGACGATCTTATGAACTGTGACACAGGGTACCAGCTAAGCAGAGCCTGGGATCCGGCTCTGGAATTGTTAAAGGAGCAACGGGGCCAGCTGCAACACTACACAAACAGAAGAACCAGAGACATGGAGATGGAAAACGAGCCCCTGACGGACTGCCAGGCGCACCAGACCGAAGATGGAACACCCAGAAGTGGGACTGGTGGGCGCGGACCGCATAGGGAACATCTAGAGCCGCAGCGGACGAAAAACGGAGCGGCAACGCTTCAACAGGTCGTGGTGAGCGGGCGTGGACCACAGGGGGAACGCGTGGTACCCCAGACCGTAGATGAAACCCCCAGGAGCGGGTTTGGTGGGCGCGGACCGCAGAGGGAACACCTGGAACCGCAGCGGACGGAAAACGGAGCAGCAGCGCTCCAGCAGGTCGCAGGGAATGGGCGCGGACCACAGAGGAAGCGCATAAGGCCATAGGCATAAATACTGGACCAGGTCCACTCGAGGAGCAGTATCAGGTCGCACCTGATGAAGGTTACGAGCTACGTGACCGAAATATCGTGCAAGTACGACGCTGATATCCGGCAGAACTCCCGACAACCCAAGATGTCAGTATTTCAGTAGGATTAGTAAATGATGATCCAAAGATCCATAGCCTACATTCCGTATCTGAAGTCACACAACAACTGTTTTGACGAACTACATGACGCTGTGCAATATACCGTCCGTAACTACGTCCCCATCACCTCAGAATACAGATAACCAACCTACGAAGTGCAGACTTCAGAAGATACTTAGGGGCTAATACATAATAAACATCCGGTGGTTCAGGATATACATCAAAATCAACCTTTATAAACAGTCAACGTCTTAGATGATAGCCAGCATGAACAAAATCAATATGTGTCATTAAAGCAACGTCACAAATACTAAAATAATTCTAAATGAATGATTCATTCTAAACGAATATTCAAATCCGATTTTTCCTTTAAGTTTACTGTAAGTGGCTGTTCCTCCATAATATGTTTCAAAATATATGCATATTCTCGCTTATAAATTTAATCAAATTCTTCAGACAAAACGACTTTATAAACATTTGTTCCGAATTTGCCAAATTATAGTTCTGAACAATAAGGCATTTAAATATTTTCCGTCTGCTACTTATGCATCTTGGCGTTTCCATTCACCAAAATGAAATTAAATAAAACATTTGTGTTACAACTGTTAATATAAAAAGTAATATTTTACATGCTCTCTCGAACTTCTATCGCTCATAAATTTAATGAGCGCTTTCCTACGTATCGAGTCCAGCTGCGATTTAGACTTAAAATAAGAAACATCGTGAAGTTTGGTGCAGTATCAGCACTTGTTAGACCGTAAATTTCTGCTCTATATTCCTGAACAAGTGACATCGTCACACCAGATGATAGTTCCTAAGAACAGCACCGCCACGACTGAATATAGGCTTTTTCACCCTGTTTTATCAGAACCATCAACCGCTGAAAGAAGAGGGGTCATGTGCAGCCTTCTCCATGCATTTACTCTTTAACAATACGCGACATGTTGTTTTAAAATGTGCATAACTCAATAAAAGACTTATTACTTTGGCACACGACGGGACGTTAAACACCAGTCTTCTTCTCCTCCCTATCTTGGCACCAAGCGCTGATCATCTCTAATGTATTTCACAAAAACATTCTGATTATTTCATCCCTCTATATTATAGTTTTATTAGCGAACAACGTCTTTCCTATGATGAGCCCTACTGAGAAAGCTATAAACAGAGCATTTATCATACTTTGTAAATGATTCGTAAGATCGAAACAAAAATTTTGGAAAGTGACTGTAGTCAGCAGTGTGAGTATTTTTCGGCGGTTAGTACTCACACGACGAGCGACAGATTTATTCATTAGAGCAAAGGTGGTCCACGTCTGTTCGTGGAAATTGGTTTGTAACTAGATGTTAACTCGGCTTCACCCACTAAGCTACTGGCCAGTAGTGGATACCTTTTTGATTAAGTTACATATAATGTTTGGTTATAGTCGGCTAGCTCTCTTCTCTACTGTGTCAAAACGTCATTTCTTTTGATCACGTGACGAAACACAGGTATATGATCTTGATTCAGGTAAATGTTCCTGTTATTTCACGTCGAAATACAATCTAAGAGAATGTGAAAATGCTAAAAAAAAAGAGTACTTATAACTCGCAAATAAGGAAAGTGTACTTTTCTAACAATAGTTACAAAAGTTTACAAAAAGAGGTAAAGGATGCAATTACCACACTTCATTCTGTTTCAAACAGCAGTACTCTGTCACCTAGTACCGAGGTAACGTTCATAGCCGACAGTAATTGCTTTAAAAATTGCCTCATGTCCTACTATGTACTGTGTTGGTTCACGCACTGTGAAGAGTTTTTTAAAAGAACGCAATATCTCCTAAATCTTTTACGGACGCTCGAAATTTAGCACGGGTGTCAATGTTTGATGCTTTTAACAATTCCCATAACGAAACTCTGTCTCGAAATCTTATCCAAGGAAATTCACGTCGTGGGTAAATTACACAATCAGAAGAGCACAAGCACTTTTTTCACTGGGCTATAGTTATTGTCATGTTACCGACGACAGTACCACTAAAGCTGAGTTATTAAACACGTTTTTCCGGAATTCCTTCACCAACGAGAACGAAGCAAACATTCTATAACTCGAATCAAGAACAGCTGCAAACACGAGAAACCTACAAGTCGATATCATCGGTGCTGTGAGTTAATAAAAACAAGATTTCCGATGTAGCTTACGTATCCATTAGATTCCTTTCAGAGAGTGCTCATGATGTAACTTCATACTTAGGAATCACATAGAATCGCTCGTTCGATAAATATTCCACCTAAAGACTGAAAAATTAAATAAGACACGCCAATACTCGAGAAGGGAAATAGGAGTAATCCGCTGAACTATGGACTCATATCATTGGTGTCGATTTGCAGTAGGATTTTGGAACATATATTGTGTTCGAACATTATGCAATCAAGAAGAAAACGATCTGTTGACACACAGTCAACAGAGATTCAGAAAATATCGTTCATTCAAAACGCAACTAGCTTTTTGTTCTCACTAAGCTGAAAATGGTTCAAATAGCTCTGAGCACCATGGGACTAAACATCTGAGGTCATCAGTCCCCTAGACTTAGAACTTCTTAAACCTAAACCTAACGAACCTAAAGACATCACACACATCCATGCTCAAGGCAAGATTCGAATCTGCGACCGTAGCAGCAGCGCGGTTCCGGACTGAAGGGCCTAGAACTGCTCGGTCACAACTCTCACTAACTAATGAAAACTATCGGCAGAGGATCTAAGACTGATTCTATATTTCTCAGTTCCCAGAAGGGTTTCGACATAGTCCTTCGCAAGCGCCTTCTAATCAAACTGTGCCTATTGAGTATTGTCTCAGTTGTGCAACTGGAGGTGTTGTTAACTGTCAGAAGGAACACTGTCTGACGGAAATTAGTCGCGTTAAACAGAAGTGATTTTTGGCGTTCCTCAGAGAAGTGTCATAGGCCTTCTGCAGTTTCTGATCTATATGAAAGATTTAGCATACTATCTGAGCAGCCCTCTTAGACCGTCTGTAGACAATGCTTTGTTTGCCGGGTATTAAAGTCATTAAAAGACCAAAGGTAACTGCAGAATGATTTATACAAGATATGTGTATGGTATGAAAAGTGACAATCGACTCTAAATAATGAAATGTTTGAGGTTATCTGTAGACTGCTAATTCAATCAAATATCAAATGATTACAAATTACGAACAACTAAAATTCGAACGATCACGCAGAAAATATTGTAGGGAAGGCAAACCTAAGACTGCGTTTTACTGGCAGAACACTTAGAAGACGCAACAGATCTTTTAAAGAGACTGCCCTACACACTAAGCTTGTCCGTCCTTTTCTGGAGTACTTCTGCGCGATATGTGTTTCTTACCTGACAGGATTGACGGAGGACGTAGAAAAGGTTGAAAGAAGGCAGCTCCTTTCGCATTATCACGAAATACCTGGGAGAGCGTCACATATGCGGTACGTGAACTGGGATGGCAATCATTAAAACAGACACAGTTTTCGTTGCGACGAGATCACGAAATGTTTATCACCAAATTTCTCCTCGGAAGGTGAAAGTATGTTGTTGACACCCACCTACATAGGGAGAAATGAGCATCGCAATAAAGTAAGAGGAATCAGAGCTCGCATGCAATGATTTTAGTGTTGGTTTCCTCTGTGAGCTGTTCTGGAGGGGAGCTGTAGAGTTGTCTGGTATGATGGACAGTCTGTGAGGCGCTATCCTGAGAATTGCAGAGTAGTCATGTAGACGTAGACGTAGAATTCTTTGTGGAGATGATGTACAGATGCAGAAGGAAGCGATGAATGAGAATTTGTATCAAGGAACGTATTCGAATTCGGGTCACCTGCTCGCCAGGCAGATGGACTAACCACAACACAATCCAGGTTCAAACTGGTTCAAATGGCTTTAAGTACTATGGGACTTAACTTCTGAGGTCATCAGCCCCTAGACTTAGAGCTACTTAAACTAACCAACCTAAGAACAGCACACATATCCATGCCCGAGACAGGATTCCAACCTGCGACCGTAGCAGCAGCGCGGTTCCAGATTGAAGCGCCTAGAACCTCTCGGCCACAAGGCCGGCAACAATACCATTCAGGCACAGTAGCTTTGCACAACTGCATGGACCATGCTACACGTCCCTCCTGAACACAAATTCCGATTCACGTCCCAGCGCACGCGGCATTCTCATTAAAGTTGAACAGGACTGTATTGGAGTAGCCTGAAACCCAGGCATAGGTGCTTTAATCAAATGAAACTGTTTGGTTCCAGAGACTTTTTCAAGTCTCAAATATCCAGTACGCATATCAGAAGACTGAAACAATGAATGAAAATTTGTGCCAAGGCCTGGATTCTAATATGAATTTCGACCGAGAAGGGAGGCGTGCTGAGGTAGTCTGTGCAGTTGTGCAAAACCACTGTTCCACGGTGGCGTAGTGGTTAGTCCATCTGCCCACGTTCAAACAGCGGCCTTGGTACAATTTTTTGTTCTTGGCTTCAGTCTGCATTTATGCATCATTGACGTTTGAGACTGGAAAGACCTCTGGAGCCACATAGTTTCATTTGTGTGAAAACGGACTGAGCGATCGGGTTGTGGTTGAATGGGTGGAGGGAGATGGAAAAGTTGTGGATGTCGAGATAGAAGGAGAGTTGGTAGTAATACTTCATCAACAGCTTTAAGCAGCAGCACTTAACCATAGATCTGTGAACAGACTTTGAGCCATAATACGTGCGTCACAGCCTTCGGCTCCCAATAATCTGCTAAATGGTTTCATAGAACTGGAGATGTCTGCAGCTTGCGCTACCTGGGTGGTGGTGGGGGGGGGGGGGGGGGGGAGGGATAGCTACGAATGGCCTGGGGAGGGCGGGGGGGAGATGTTGAAAGGAGAACCCGCATACATGGGGAAGACATTAAGCCGACCTGATGTTGCAGTCAGGGAAGGTGTGCCAACGCGGTGACCCCCCACGTGTGCAGAGTACGATCTATGAGGTCCACTTCGACGATCTGGAGTACCTTGCAGTGGGAATGCACATGCGTATTTCATCGACGCGAAATGGCAAGCGCTGCCTTACTGTAGCGTAAGCTGTAGTCATATACGTTTTTCTTACTGGCTGTGCTGGTTGCTTGTTCCATCGCTGTTCGAACTGCTAACAAGTGAATTCACGAGTTGAAGTCTGTGCTGTTACATCAACAAAAGTGTATGAGCCAAGACTAAAGGATCGGTTGCAGTCACCTAAATTGCATGTCTTTGTATTGTGTCTTCACTTATGTAGCATTTGTATGGATGTTGCGCAGAATTCAGGCAAATCAGTGTATGTTTAGCTTTGTTAAGGATGAATTCAAGCCGTTTTGCTCAGATTGTGAATGCATTTAGAGTCTAGTTGATTGTGTTGATTACGAAATCAAGTTGGACGGTCTTTAAGCGAAAATCGTAAATTGCAGATTGGTTTCCCATAATTTCTTTACGATTAACGTAGTTATCATTGTTATAATAAATGCAGCTTGCCTGTCTTAATTGTAGGGATCAGTAAACGCACCATTACCAACCATCCCTTCCACTCCAGTGTGATCCATTATATTGTGATGTGTGATTTGCTGTTTTGAAGGTGAGCCCTGCGAACTAGCTGTGTGTATCACCCAGACGAGTCTGCATTTCCTGTTGCTGCAGGCATGTCGATCACGGATGTTCCGAGACTAGGATATTCACGAACTAAGGAGCTGAGCTAACTATAACCGGATACACGTTCAAATTTACAGAACAGAGCAGATCCACTCGATGGACCAAGTAGTGGGGATACCAGCGATCAAGCGTCAAGGATATGTCTGGATTATTCTCATCAGCATATTTGCTGGGACACTATTCCGAGTAGGGCAACAGGGTCGTTGGCTAATGAGAATTATGGGCCGAGCAAGGAGAATGTGAGGCGTTGGGAATTGCCGTTCAGGCATTATGCGTACAATGTATTGGGAAAGAAAATTCGAAATTGCATTGAAGGTATTAACCAAATAGGTAGATATTTTTTTCGTGTTGTCACCTTCCAGTCCTGATTATCTCGTGATATTGGCTCATCAGTTCGAAGGTGCAACACATACAGATGATTGGTGGATATGGGCGATCGAAATGAAGGTAGGTATTCTCTAACGAATTGCCAAGGCAGTTCCGTTGTTACGGACCCGGCAGAAATGACTACTTCCGTACTAGCTTTTCTGAAGCATGGATTAGAGCTAATCAGTCACATACGGTTAGGGTACTACCACCTGGTACGGTTCGGACGATGGGAGAAACAGGTATTAATTATAGACTAGTAGCCCAAGATGTATCTGCAAGCCTTGCCATAGTATCTGTTGTCATTCGTGACACGGGGTTGATCTCCGACCATCTCCTTCTTCCCCTCTCTGACACCTTTCACTCCTCTTCCTTCTGCCCATCTGCTCCTTCCTTGCCGCGCGGAGTGGCCGCGAGGTTTAAGACGCCATGTCACGGATTGCACGGCACCTCCCGCCGGTGGTTCGAGTCCTCCCTCGGGCATGGGTGTGTGAGTGTTGTTCTTAGCGTAAGTTAGTTTAAGTAGTGTGTAAGTCTAGGGACCGATGACATCAGTGGTTTGGTCCCTTAGGAATTCACACACATCTTAACATATGCTTCTTCCAACCTCTGTCCATCCCATCTTCCTTCTGTAAGTCCATCTCGTCCTTTCACCTCCTCCCCTGTTCTCTGTCGATTTCCTCGTTTTCTTTGTCTATTTCACCTTCTCCCGCCGGCCGGTGTGGCCGATTGGTTGTAGGCGCTTCAGTCTGGAATCGCGCTGCTGCTCCGGTCGCAGGTTCGAATCCTGCCTCGGGCATGGAGCTGTGTGATGTCCTTACGTTAGTTAGGTTTAAGTAGTTCTAAGTTCTAGGGGACTGATGACCTCAGATGTTAAGTCCCATAGTGTTCAGAGCCATTTGACCATTTTGAACCTTCTCCCTCTCTCTGTCCAGATCTCCATACCTGGATCCATCTTCTTCTCTCCCCCCCCCCCCCTCCCGCCCTCCTCTGTTAGCATCTCCTCCCCCCTTATCACTTCCCATTATCACAGCTACTCCAGTGGGAGGTTGCTGGTCCTTACCCCCGCAGTATTTCTTTCCAGGGGCTATGTAAAATGTAAACGAAGTGTCATGGAAATCGACCCAGGGATTTAAGAGGGAACATGTACCCGCAGATTTGAAGATGTTCGCACTTTCACAGACGTCTAACATATTTCACTCACAGTTGTACACGTATTTCATCTCTAGCGAATTTCGCTCTTCATTTTCGTTTTCACGCGGCTCCATATTTGTGACGTCATATCTCCTGTACTATGTGTTGTACCATGATATAATATTGCAAATACTGTTCGCTAATAGGATTATTAGTAAACCGAAAACATAGTAAGCGACAAACATTTTTCCTTCCACCATTCTGAGGAGGGGGTGTGGGGGTGGGTTGAGAAGGGGGTGTCAGCGGCCAAAAGTCTCTTAAGTTTTCTGCAAGTCAGTTAGTGCTCTCATCCCAAATACTGTATCAATATAGTGTATCTGTATGTATACATGTATGTATGTATATTTTTTGTTTCTGAGTACACTTACACTGCTGTAAATTTATTTTAAAATCTTATATCTCTTCAGAAAATGTCTTACAACTGCCGCGTGGGGTAGCCGTGCGGTCTGAGGCGTCTTGACACGATTCGCCCGGTTCCCCCCGTCGCAGGTTCGAGTCCTCCCTCGAGCATGGGCGTGTGTGTTGTCCTTAGCGTAAGTTAGATTAAGTAGTGCGTAAGGTTAGGAACCGATGATCTCAGCAGTTTGATCCCGTAGTCCATACCACAAATTTCCAATTTTCTTACAATTATGTCGACATGCAACACACACTTACGAGTCGGTAAGCACAGTACAAGGAAACATGGCAGCAATAGTAACTGTATTCTATAAACGACGATTAATTATTTAAATTAATTTACAGTGGGCTTGGAAAAAGTTAAGGAAATGAATGATAAGCTTCATAACTCGCTATTAACCCACAAATGCACGCTTTCATGACCAAAAGAATACGCATCTACATCTACATTTACATGGATACTTTGCAAATCAAATTTAAGTGCCTGGCAGAGGGTTCATCGAACCACCTTCACAATTCTCTATTATTCCAATCTCATATAGCGCGCGGAACGAAATTTTTCGTCGGAAATACGTAAGTTACATTTTTCTGTGCTCTGTTCTTGTTTGGTGGAGCCCACATGTTTTACCATGGTGGACGATGAATAAACAAGAATATAACCACTTTGTTTGCGTTGGACGAACTTCGTATGATTTTCATCTGAAGCGTGGTCTGTATGTGGCATTGAGATTATTTTAGGCATCATTCTTCCTCTTATGGAGAACATATGGACTATTTTATACACTGCATCGTTTCAGTTTTCTTATTACATCTTCCATTGTCTCATAAAACACAGTTTAAGTATGGGTCATCTGCTCCAGAAAAATTTATTATTTTTGCACTATCTGTTCTACACGACAACAGTAAGTTAGTGCACTGAATTTACGTTTCTAGTCACGACTAGCCTTACACTCCTGCGCGCAGCGCTAAGAGAGAGCGAGTCGTAGAACAAGATGCAAACGCAGACTCGGTATATTCACGGACCTGTAGTGGGAAGGATGGGCGCCACTATAGCACTGCAAAGCAGCACACTGATTTCTACCGTATGCAGCCAATTATCGCTAGACTCGTACTCATTCAGCTTCCAATCCGTAACTACCAGTAAAATTGATTTATCATCAGGCATTGACAATCTCCACACCACATCCGCCAAATGTTGCAGCGCTTAACCTAATTGCAAACATATATTTGGAATCATTACTTATAATATGGATGTGATGAAAAGTGAGACTGTAACAGGGTATGTGTGACTTGTGTGTGTATGCTGAACGAAGGCGTAAATAGATGACCCTGAACTGCTTCCCTGAATTATTTCCTCAAGTTACTTTCTGCAAGCCCTCGCGTGGTTTATCTATCGTTTTGTTTCATCTTGTATATAACGCCCGACGTAAATTTGTTTCAGTGTATAGATCCATTTATAAAATGTTTCGTGTAACACGCTGAATATATTAAAGGGATAACAAACTAGAAGCGGTGGTTCGCCGTATTCACGTTTTTGCGTTTGCTTATTTCGGCCTGTCCTCGCTTCTGAGAAAATTTTTCCCCTTTCGCTATTGCGGAGAAACCGCAGGCCCGCGTTGCGAAGAGAAAAGAGAACATCAAATGCTCTTCAGACAGAGGGGGTTGGCAGTAGTTGGGGAAAAGAGCAGAGTGGAAAGGTGGTGGGGACAGGGGGTTTGTTGTAAGGCCGCCTAAAGAGGCGACGAGGAAGCAGGTGGCACAAGTGCTGTGGCAGAGCTTCCCGCCACCTCCACCACCACCGCCGCCCCCGCCGCCGACGCACCGTGAGAGAGCGATTTGATTGATCACGGAGACGCAGTTCTTGCGGAGACCGCCGGAACCATTAGTCACGTCGCCAGAGGTGGCAGCACTGCGCAGTGCCGGGGGATTCCCCCAGCGCTCGCCTTTCTTGCGAGCGAGCGCCCCCTGCGTTCATTAGTCATGTGCGTGGCGCAACGGGGGCTTAGCGACAGGTGGCAGTCTGCCGCTGAATTAATATTGTAGCCTGCCCCGGTCCCGAGCCGCGCTGTTTCTGCGAATAATGAACGCTCGCGTCATTGTTTAACGTCGCAGCGGCCATTGTTGTTCCGCGCTCCGTCCCGCAGCTGCCGCACTCTACGACTGTGGCGCTTTGTCGTCCGACAGCCAAGTAACGCTACAGTGGAGCCACCTGTGTGCTCTTCTCTTCACTGTGGCTTCCGGAGTGTTTTAATCCACGCGCGTGCCTTTTCATAGCGGAGGCAGGAACTGGGCACCGCAAGTGCGAGACTGCTTTCAGAGGCGACGCAGAGGAGCATTCCGTCCGCGACGTACGCTCGCGAGGCTGCTGGTACTGCAGCTGCTTTCGTGGCGTCGTTGACACATATGTAGAGCACTTACAGGAAAAGACAATAACAAGATATCCTCATTTAGTTACTCACACTTGTGCACCTGTATGCACAGGAGTCCTTCCACCCATCGACGTTACCCTTGGCCTCTCCTACGTGTCTCAGAACATAATGTTGATTTTCCTTAGCACCTCATTTGTCAATGTATGTCACCTCTCTTTTTCTTCCTCTGACACCCCTCTTTCTTTCTCTCTAGGTCCGTACGTGTGTGCGCGCGCGCGTGTGTGTGTGTGTGTGTGTGTGCGTGCGTGTGTGTGTGGGGGGGGGGGGAGGGCGTAAGTTCAACGCCTACAGCAGCTTTCCACTTCCTGTGGTTTTCCTGACTCACAGAAGGCCAGTTCTGGAATATTTGATTTTCTCTGCATTAGCAGCCAACTTATTCTGCTTCACTGACGTATTCATTCGAATCAACTGATATCATGTAACTTGTATGTTAAGTATAATCTTGCTAATGCCCACCCGGTTAGCCGTATCCTCTTAACGCACTGCTTTCGGGGCGGGAAGGTGTGCCGGTCCCCGGAGCGAATCCACGCAGCGGATTAGAGTCGAGATCCAATGTGCCGGCCAGTCTTTGGATGGTTTTCAAGGAGGTTTTCCATCTGCCTCGGTGAATGAGGGCTGGTTCCCCTTATTCCGTTCAAATGGCTCTGAGCACTATGGGACTCAACTGCTGAGGTCATTAGTCCCCTAGAACTTAGAACTAGTTAAACCTAACTAACCTAAGGACATCACAAACATCCATGCCCGAGGCAGGATTCGAACCTGCGACCGCCCTTATTCCGTCTCAGTTACACAATGTCGGAGATTGCTGAGCAAATACTGTCTCCACGTACGCGTACACCATAATTACTCTACCATGCAAACATTGGGGTGACACTCGTCTGGTGCGAGACGTTCCGAGGGGAGGGGAGGGGGGGCGGGGGAGGGTGTCCACTAGGGGCAGAATCGCACAATAATCCTGGGTTCGGTGTGGGAACGGCGGTGGGGGTGAAGCAGACTGCTGTAGCTTGTTGTCGGGTTGTGAACCACTGAGGACGAAGCCTCACCGTCGTTTCTAGGTCCCCAGTTCCATACGATATAACACAAAATCTTTCCTATCTTCAGTGGAGTAACGAAATGAATTAAAAGAAGTACTGTTAACAGTGGTCTGTTTGACGATGTATGGTTGCAGTACCCTGAGAACTCCACCTCAACAATCACACGTTCACATTCGTTTTTAAATCAGGAGCATTTGATTTAGGAGCTGCCGAAGGAAGGTTAGCACATTCATTTCTTAATCACGTATTGCATATTTTTGTTTTATGACTAGGGCCCATTCTTTAAGGGCCCATAAAAAGCGAAATATGCAGGTATTTATGACCTAAAACTTATATATAAATAACATTGAGAAGTAAAATGTGACTCTATGTGCGTTTAATGAAAATATTTTTGTTAATTTCGTTATATACTATTTAATACAAATTTTACCTCTGAACAAATTGTGAGTATAGTACTTCATTTTCGTAGTGTTTAATACTAAGCAGTACTTTTTTTAAATTTCTCAATGTGTTTGACAAAAACACCCAGTACAGTCAAAGCAATAATACTTTTCCAAACAACGAATCCATATCTTCACTACTACAAACCACTTGTCTAAATCATTCTAAATTACATCACTGGCCATTAAAATTGTTACACCACGAAGATGACGTGCTACAGACACGAAATTTAACCAACAGGAAGAATATGCTGTGATATGCAAATGATTAGCTTCTCGGAGCATTCACACAAGGTTGGCGCTGGTGGCGACACCTACAACGTGCTGACATGAGGAAAGTTCCCAACCGATTTCTCATACACAAACAGCAGTTGACCGGCGTTGCCTGATGAAACGTTGTTGTGATCCCTCGTGTAAGGAGGAGAAATGCGTACTATCACGTTTCCGACTTTGATAAAGGTCGGATTGTAGCCTATCGCGATTGCGGTTTGTCGTATCGCGACATTGCTGCTTGCGTTGGTCGAGATCCAATGGCTGTTAGCAGAATATGGAATCGGTGGATCCCAATGACCTCCTATCACTAGCAGTCGAGATGATAGGTATCTTATCCGCATGGCTGTAACGGATCGTGCAGCCACGTCTCGATCCATGAGTCAGCAGATGGGGACGCTTGCAAGACAACAACCATCTGCACGAACAGTTCGACGACGTTTGCAGCAGCATGGACTATCAGCTCGGAGGCCATGGCTGCGGTTACCCTTGACGCTGCATCACAGACAGGAGCGCCTGCGATGGTGTACTCAACGACGAACCTGGGTGCGCGCATGGCAAAACGTCATTTCTTCGGATGAATCCAGGTTCTGTTTACAGCATCATGATGGTCGTATCCGTGTTTGGCGACCTCGCGGTGAACGCAAATTGGAAGCGTGTATTCCTCACCGCCATACTGGCGTACCACCCCGCGTGATGGTATGGGGTGCCATTGGTTACACGTCTCGGTCACCTCTTGTTCGCATTGACGGCACTTTGAACAGTGGACGTTACATTTCAGAGGTGTTACGACCCGTGGCTTTACCCTTCATTCGATCCCTGCGAAACCCTACATTTCAGCAGGATAATGCACGACCGCATGTTGCAGGTCCTGTACGGGCCATTCTGGATACAGAAAGTGTTCGACTGCTGCCCTGGCCATCACATTCTCCAGATCTCTCACCAATTGAAAACCTCTGGTCCATGGTGACCGAGCAACCGGCTCGTCACAATACGCCAGTCACTACTGTTGATGAACTGTGGCATCGTGTGAAGCTGCATGGGCAGCTGTACCTGTACACGACATCCAAGCTCTGTTTTACTCAATGCCTAGGCGTATCAAGGCTGTTATTACGGCCAGAGGTGGTTGTTCTGGGTACTGATTTTTCATGATCTATGCACCCAAATTGCGTGAAAATGTAATCACATGTCAGTTCCAGTATAATACATTTGGCAATGCATACCAGTTAATCATCTGGATTTCTTCTTGGTGTAGCAATTTTAATGGCCAGTAGTGTTCTTAATCTGCCTGTCAGTCTTGTTTCTACAGAGTTGCATTGGATCCCAAGGTGCATTTCAGGTTTCTCCAAGATCTGCAATTGTATCTGTGTGTAGTTTTGTACCTGGAAAAACTCCTCTCCATATCAGAAGACGTCACAGGACCGTTTTTGAAGGCGGCGAGATCACTGCGGATCAACTTTTCACTGTCTTTAAATGTTACTGCTTTCCCAGAAAGATTGTCACTAATTTAGCACATTGTAGACTGTCCAGGACTGCTCTGAATATAACTTTTCAATCTGTTGTTCACTTTTACAGCCACATCAGCGTGACCTCGACGCACCACACTCCACACATGTTGCTCACTATCCAGAGCAACACACAGCTGAGCACTGGCGGCTTCCAGTCGTGTGATGGTTTTTGATACCACAAAGATGGCGTTGATGTATGCCAAGTTTCCAGACAAGGTATCTGTATAGACCTTTTTCTCTTGATTCATAGCTATCCAGATCACAAAATACTGTACTTTGGTATTATTGCTGCAGAAATACTCAGCAGCCAAGAACCCCACCGAGTGAGTACAGGAAATGACGGGGGAGGGGCTGTGAAGGAGTTTGTTCCTTGAATTTTTGCACCCATATCGGAGCATTCAAGTAGAGTTTCTTTCCACAGGAAATTAATATGTCCACATCAGTGTAATTTGATCGGACCTGTTCTGCAACTCTGTGTAAAGCGTGGTCAACGTTATCTCAACTTACACCATCTGGCCAACAGTAGCTTCATAGAATTGTCAAATAAAATCGCAATTAGCGATTTGCCCTTTTGGAAAATCGGATTTTCTACCGGTAATCAACGTCGTTCAAAAATGGCTCTGAGCACTATGGGGCTTAACTTCTGAGGTCATCAGTCCCCTAGAACTTAGAACTAACTAACCTAAGGACATCACACACATCCATGCCCGAGGTAGGATTCGAACCTGGGACAGTAGCGGTCGCGCGGTTCCCGACTCTAGCGCCTAGAACCGCTCGGCCACCATGGCCGGCAATCAACGCCGTACTTGCACGATATTTCAATCGCGTAAATTTCAGTTCTCATGAGGTGGTCCCTGAGGCTGAATCCATCGTCGAACGGGTCCAGTATTTATGCCTATGTGGGAACAGGCGCTCTGTCATCGGTCCGCACCGAGCTTGGTGCTTCGTCCGAGGTAAGCACCCTGAGACCGAGCGCCCACTAGGGACGGTTGTCGGATTATTTTCTGGCCGCTCGTTTTCAAACTGCCGTTCGTTCTCGAAATGACCACTCTCAGGAACTTGATTTGCTGTTTACGACTCTCTGTGCACCCTCTGTTGGCTGTGCTCGGTTATTCGCTCTGTCGCCATTTCCAAAATTATTTACCCCGGAGTTTGGACGCTGCCTCCGTTGCGTCTTTAGGAGATCGAGTACCGGACTGCAGGTGGAGCTAAGCTGATATCCAGTGTCTCGGTTGATAAGATTCTGTGTGATCTTTACTTCGCTCTATTCTTTAATTACGCTATCTCAGAATCTTGAAGTCTGTGTCGGATTATTGACGTAATTGTAATTCATCCAATGAATTAGTCCCAAATAGTGTTCCTATATAGCTGGCTTGGAAGCCTGCTTCAGGTTGGTGTGCCGTTGGTGCTCCCTACAACAGATATCAACTGTCCTGGTGGTCTGGCCGATATATGACATACGACACTGTCATGGCATGTGGGGAATACGCGACTTCTTTAGGCCACGATTCTCCTTTACACTCTCTAACAAAGCCTTAATCTTCGTTTCTGGGCAGAAAACTCTCTTGGCGTCATGTTGTTGTTGTGGTCTTCACCCCTGAGACTGGTTTGATGCAGCTCTCCATGCTACTCTATCCTGTGCAACCTTCTTCATCTCCCAGTACCTACTGCAACCTACATCCTTCTGAATCTGCTTGGTGTATTCATCTCTTGGTTTCCCTCTACGATTTTTACCCTCCACGCTGCCCACCAACGCTAAATTGGTGATCTCTTGATGCCTCAGAACATGTCGTACCAATCGATTCCTTCTTCTAGTCAAGTTGTGCCACAAACTTCTCCCCAATTCTATTCAATACCTCCTCATTAGTTATGTGATCCACCCATCTAATCTTCAGCATTCTTCTGTAGCACAACATTACGAAAGCTTCTATTCTCTTCTTGTCCAAACTATTTATCGTCCATGTTTCACTTCCATACATGGCTACACTCCATACAAATACTTTCAGAAATGACATCCTGACACTTAAATCTATACTCGATGTTAACAAATTTCTCTACTTCAGAAACGCTTTCCTTGCCATTGCCAGTCTACATTTTATATCCTCCCAACTTCGACCATCATTAGTTATTTTTCTCCCCAAATAGCAAAACTCCTTTACTACTTTAAGTGTATCATTTCATAATCTAATTCCCGCAGCATCACCCGATTTAATTGAACTACATTCCATTATACTCGTTTTGCTTTTGTTGATGTTCATCTTATATCCTCCTTTCAAGACGCTATCCATTCCGTTCAACTGCTCTTCCAAGTCCTTTGCTCTCTCTGACAGAATTACAATGTCATCGGCGAACCTCAAGGTTTTCATTTCTTCTCCATGGATTTTGATACCTACTCCGAATTTTTCTTTTGTTTCCTTCACTGCTTGCTCAATATACAGATTGAATAACATCGGGGAGAGGCTACAACCCTGTCTCGCTCCCTTCCCAACCACTGCTTCCCTTTCATGCCCCTCAACTCTTATAACTGCCATTTGGTTTCTGTACAAATTGTAAATAGCCTTTCGTTCCCTGTATTTTACCCCTGCCACCTTCAAAATCTGAAAGAGTGTATTCCAGTCAACATTGTCAAAAGATTTTCTAAGTCTACAAATGCTAGAAACGTAGGTTTGCCTTTCCTTAATCTAGCTTCCAAGATAAGTCGTAGGGTCAGTATTGCCTCACGTTTTCCAACACTTCTACGGAATCCAAACTGATCTTCCCCGAGGTCGGCTTCTACTAGTTTTTCCATTCGTCTGTAAAGAATTCGTGTTAGTATTTTGCAGCCGTGACTTATTAAACTGATAGTTCGTTAATTTTCACATCTGTCAACGCCTGCTTTCTTTGGGATTGGAATTATTATATTCTTCTTGAAGTCTGAGGGTATGTCGCCTGTCTCATACATCTTGCTCACCAGATGGTAGAGTTTTGTCAGGACTGGCTCTCCCAAGGCTGTCAGTAGTTCTAATGGAATGTTATCTACTCCCGGGGCCTTGTTTCGACTCAGGTCTTTCAGTGCTCTGTCAAACACTTCACGCAGTATAATATCTCCCATTTCATCTTCATCTACATCCTCTTCCATTTCCATAATATTGTCCTCAAATACATTGCCCTTGTATAGACCCTCTATATACTCCTTCCACCTTTCTGCTTTCCCTTCTTTGCTTAGAATTGGGTTTCCATCTGAGCTCTTGATATTCATACAAGTGGTTCTTTTTTCTCCAAAGGTCTCTTTAATTTTCCTGTAGGCTGTATCTATCTTACCCCTAGTGAGATAAGCCTCTACATACCTACATTTGTCCTCTAGCCATTCTTGCTTAGCCATTTTGCACTTCCTGTCGATCTCAATCTTGAGACGTTTGTATTCCGTTTTGCCTGCATCATTTACTGCATTTTTATATTTTCTCCTTTCATCAATTAAATTCAATATTTCTTCTGTTACCCAAGGATTTCTACTAGCCCTCGTCGTTTTACCTACTTGATCCTTTGCTGCCATCACTACTTCATCTCTCAAAGCTACCCATTCTTCGTCTACTGTATTTCTTTCCCCCATTCCTGTCAATTGTTCCCTTATGCTCTCCCTGAAACTCTGTACAACCTCTGGTTTAGCCAGTTTATCCAGGTCCCATCTCCTTAAATTCCCACCTTTTTACAGTTTCTTCAGTTTTAATCTACAGTTCATAACCAATAGATTGTGGTCAGAGTCCACATCTGCCCCTGGAAATGTCTTACAATTTAAAACCTGGTTCCTAAATCTCTGTCTTACCATTATATAATCTATCCAGGCTTCTTCCATGTATACAACCTTCTTTTATGATTCTTGAACCAAGTGTTAGCTATGATTAAGTTGTGCACTGTGCAAAATTCTACCAGGCGGCTTCCTCTTTCATTTCTTAGCCCCAATCCATATTCACCTACGACGTTTCCTTCTCTCCCTTTTCCTACTACCGAATTCCAATCACCAATGACTATTAAATTTTCGTCTTCCTTCACTATCTGAATAATTTCTTTTATTTCATCATACATTTCTTCAATTTCTTCGTCATCTGCACAGCTAGTTGGCATATAAACTTGTACTACTGTAGTAGGCGTGCGCTTCGTGTCTATCTTGACCACAATAATGCGTTCACTATGCTGTTTGTAGTAGCTTACCCGCATTCTTATTTTTTTATTCATTATTAATCCTACTCCTGCATTACCCCTATTTGACTTTGTATTTATAACCCTGTATTCACCTGACAAAAAGTCTTGTTCCTCCTGCCACCGAACATCACTAATTCCCACTATATCTAACTTTAACCTATCCATTTCCCTTTTTAAATTTTCTAACCTACCTGCCCGATTAAGGGATCTGACATTCCACGCTCCGATCCATAGAACGCCAGTTTTCTTTCTCCTGATAACGACGTCCCGCCCGGAGATCCGAATAGGGGACTATTTTACCTCCGGAATATTTTACCCATGAGGACGCCATCATCATTAACCATACAGTAGAGCTGCATGCCCTCGGGAAAAATTACGGCTGTAGTTTCCCCTTGCTTTCAACCGTTCGCAGTACCAGCACAGCAAGGCCGTTTTGGTGAGTGTTACATGGCCAGATCAGTCAATCATCCAGACTGTTGCCCCTGCAACTACTGAAAAGGCTGCTGCCCCCCTTCAGGAACCACACGTTTGTCTGGCCTCTCAACAGATACCCCTCCGTTGTGGTACGGCTATCTGCATCGCTGAGGCACGCAAGCCTCCCCACCAATGGCAAGGTCCATGGTTCATGGGGGGAGGCTTGGCGTCATACCTGAGAATAATTCTGATTTTGGCAGGCATTGGTCCAACATATGGCAAAATAAAACCTTCTTTGGCTCTCCTTGTACGTCTACTGACCACTCGGGCGAAGAAGTAGAGCACACTACCTTCTGAATATCTCAGGAAGAATATGCGTTGCTATAGAACACAGGCTGTAGACGTCTTTTCTCCATCGTCAAGTTGTCTGGATCCGAAAGACCAGAGTTTTTAGCACGTCGTTCTTCTGCGCCGGATGGTGTCAGCTACTAGCTTGCAGGTGCAGACCGGTTTGAGTTAGTTTTCGGTGAATACTATGACCAAAAACCTCATCTGCCTTCCTCTGGCCAAAAACATCTGAGAGTGGGAGTTGTCCATTCTTCTCCATTCCCATTGTGATTTTTATGTTAGTGTGGCGTACGTTCAGGTATTCTAGAAAATCAAGGAACTTTTCCCTCCAATGGAGCCAAATAACAAAAATGTCATCCACGTGTCTGCAGAACTATTTCGGTTGTTGCGAGGCCAAAGCAACTGACTCATCTTCTAGTCTCTCTGAAAAGAGGTTCGCCACCACTGGTGAGGACGGGCTGCCTTTTTCCAACCCTTTTGTTTGTTCATGGAGCTGATCCACATACAGGAAGTACACTGAAGTTAAAGTGCGCCTGAACGAGTACAGAAGAGTCCCGTCGATTTTTTCTCCAATCTACTCTAGTGATTCATTCCGTTTTCTATGAACACCTGAACTAATGCCGCCCTCTCAGTTCTCTCTCAATGTACGTAGATTCATCTGGAACTGGATGTGTTGTTAACTTCTCCAAGAAGTGGAGATACTTCGCATTCTCCAATAGTATCTTGCAAGACACCGTCATCTCACACAAGTCCTCAAAGAATGACTGCACCATTAATGACAGACCTATCTGCTCAAATAAGAGCGTTTGTCTGCTATCATTTTCAGCACTTCACACAGCAGCTGTGTTTGGTAGTATTGCAGTGTTGTCCCACTCTAAAGCTCTTTCCTGCACTAAATTACTAAATACTGTTTCCCAGGCAGTGCTGAAGAACTTCTGTCCAAAATATTGAGCAAAACGTAGCAGCTTCATACCTCTGGAGCACTTTACTTTCGGCATGTTGAACCAGACTGAGTTTGTATTCAAGCTGAACAGTGCGACCACATGTGCGATGTCAGTTGGTTGGAAGCTGCCTTTTTTTGGTATCGAGAGTATGTCTCGGTACCGCCCTACAATGTCTTACGTCAGCGAACCGACTATTGTGTTACACTGCTTGTTTACTAGAGTAGTAATTGTTGTGTTTATTTGTGACAATTTCGCCAAAAATATGTTCATGTGAGCCTCATTTTCCTGTTTTTATTGTTATGTCTTTAAAAATACAACGAATTACTCTTTTTTGATAAAAGTTGGCCTTAATATGATCTTTTAAAGGAGGTGAAAATGTCTTTTTACGAACAATGAAAATACGTTTTTCTACACTACAATACGTGGATTCGTGCATACGTAGTTATAAAATTCACGAAAAAAGACATGTCATTAAAATTGTGACGTATTATTTAATTTCAAGGTGGAGGAAGGGGGAGAGGGGAGAGAAGAAAAGAAAGGAAAGGAAACGAAACGAAATGAAAGCAACTATTGGTGTCAGTTGATGTCAGCTGCATCGAGACCTTATGTCGAATCTGTGGCGATGAGTGAATGAGTGAAAATGAGTGCCGTACTGAGATTCAGATCCGGGATCTGCGGCGTACTAGGCAGTTTCGTTAACCACTGCAAGACCCGGACACACTGTTTGCCGCAATTGCGTAGACTATCTCGCTATACCCGTCGCCCGACCCGCGTTCCCACCTAGCGACAATTACCAGCGGTCTCCATCAGTGTCCTTCAAACTCGCTACTTTGAGATTACCACAGGAGGTCGAATGCAAATGCCCAACTGAACAGAAACCAGGCATTCGTATAACTGGTTCACCTCGATGGATAATGAGTCCACACCTTCAGTACAGATACACAGCTACGTGCGACCTCGTGCCTTGTTGCTACGTATGATGTTGTTATGTCTGCTTGCAATGTGCTTGTGTTTTCCCTGAGTGCAAAAATGGTTCAATTGGCTCTGAGCACTATGGGAATCAACTTCTGAGGTCATGAGTCCCCTAGAACTTAGAACTACTTAAACTTAACTAGCCTAAGGACATCACACACACCCATGCCGGAGGCAGGATTCGAACCTGCGACCGTAGCGGTCACGCGGTTCCAGACTGCAGCGCCTGAGTGCATTACGACTTGTTAGTCAGTTAGTGTCTGACAGTCCAAGCAGTAGACCGTGAGTGGACGACAGGATTTATCAGTACCGTCGTTCCCATGGTGTATGAAGAGAGTAGGAAGAATGCAGTTCGTTCTTGTAAGGTGGATGCGACAAGATATCCCAATGGAGTCAACCATCTCGGCATTTATTTATCATCCTCTTCAACCAACGGTAGTGTAACACCCAGAAAACGTAACAAAAGGAAACAGGTGACAACAGAATAGGGGGAAATTACTGTTCTTGCTGCTGTTACCATCGATTCGCACGTTAGCGCCCGCGCCATCGCACGAGGAAGGGGCAAGAGTGAGGCAAGTGTCCTAAGCATTTCTTCTGCGATTAACTCTCTGATTAGCCCTGCACTGAAACTTCGTGTATTTTTTTTCTTCCTGTTCTATTATGTATTCACTATTTGTAATGATGTTTTTTGTTGTTTTTCTTTCGATATGTGTGTTTAGATTGTGCTTGGGTCCGTTTTGGAGTAGTTCCTCTTCCTGCGTTGAGAAAAATGGTTCAAATGGCTCTGAGCACTATGGGACTTAACATCTGTGCTCATATGTCCCCTAGAACTTAGAACTACTTAAACCTAACTAACCTAAGGACATCACACACATCCATGACCGAGGCAGGATTCGAACCTGCGACCGTAGCGGTCACGCGGTTCCAAACTGAAGCGCCTAGAACCGCGCGGCCACACCGGCCGGCACTGCGTTGAGAATTTTATTTCAATTAAATTAGCATATCTTTCATAGAACTTATGTTTTGTTTGGTGGTGTCTGCTGTCCCTGTTGTGTGAGTTTGCGCTTAACAGTTTATTTAGCTTCTGGTCTTGTTTCTCGAGCTTGTTTTCTATTTCTGTTCCAATGTGAGATTCCAACTGCTCAGTTTCGTCACAAAGTATTGCAGAACGTTTAATGTGATTGCTTAGTTGTAAGTGTGTCTTTTGTAGTGTAGTGTTGATCGTTGTTTCTTCGACTACAGTTGTTGGATTCCCGTTCCAAGCTGTACAAATTCTACTTTCCTTTTGGAGTATAAACAAAAATTCAATGCATTCCTCATGTTTGCATGGCGTAATAATGTAAATCTGTGGCTGACCTTAGCTGCCAGCCACAGGAAACACACAAAGAAAACTAAAAGGTAAAATGGGTATCTAACTTAAATAACAACAAAATTCAATGTAACATGTTTCCTAGGCAAACATGATCTGTATGAACGTACTTCAGAAAAATTAAAGAAGAAACCCCAGAGGATGCCACAAGTGTGGTGAAACATATTTAGGTCTTAAAACGATAATTTCGTGCATTTTCAAAAGGCGGACCCATCCTCAGTTCTTTCTTTCTTTCTTTTGCTTGTGCCTGTTTTCCGCAATGACGCAGAGTCGGCATAGTTAATCGGATTTGGCAAGGTTAATTTAAGGGGTGGCCAGATGCCCTTACTGCCGCCACTCCGTACCGCCTGGGATGGAATTTGTGTACCCCAACTGTCTGCGTCTAGTGTAATCCATGGAATACTACGAATGTGTTCAGATGTCTGCAAGCCGTGTAACTGAGGCGGGACGTGGGGACAAGCCTGGTATTCAGCTACTGGGATGTGGAAAACCGCCTAAAAACCACATCCAGGCTGGCTGGCACACTGGCCTCCGTCCTTAATCCGACGGGCGGATTCGATCCGGGGTCGGCGCGTCTACTCGAGTCCAGGAAGCAGCGCATTAGCGCTCTCGGCTAACCTGGCGGGTCGGCCCCTTCCTTAATTCATTATTATGTAAAACTGTATGGTGATGCACTCATAAATTTCTACCAAATAAATTTTACCTTTTTCAACATCCCTTATAATTTAATTCTGAATAAGAAGTACCTTACAAGTATACATTTCGTTTCCGACCAGCAGAGGGCGCAGATATCTGAGGTCCCGACCGGCGCTGACCATGTGGCTTGCTTCTTGTCAGCACACAGCTTTGCTGCCGTTTAGACAGCACGGGTAGACAACAGGCGATCTCGGCCCGTGGTGTAGTCACGGCGTTTACGTGCAGCTGCAGACGCAGCACAGCGATGGGAACGGCAGTGATTTGGTGGGGAGGGGGGGGGGGGGGGAGGGGCTGGACATCAAACGCACCTGAAATGTGCAGGTATAAACTTTACATTCATTACAAAGTTCTCGAAATTTCTAGAATGATTTCCTGCTACTAATTCGCAGATTATGACTTCCTAGTGTAAACCGAAAAACTGTGTTCTTTTCCTTTACGTTTATGTGTGTTTCCCGTCTTTCATGACAATTAAATTGGCAATTTTTTTTTTATTGATTTGGTTTGCATCCAGCAAGATTTTTTCAACCGTCTTCATTTCTTTGTGTTTCAGATCCTTTATTTTCAGCAAAAACCCGTCATTATTGGTATTGTTGTTGTGGTCTTCGGTTCTAAGACATTTGAAGCAGTTTTCCATTTTAGTCTACACTGCGCAAGCCTCGTGGATTCTGCATAACTACTGCAAGCACCACTACAAGGTTTACGCCACCCACTTCCTATCATTACCAAACTGACAATTCCTTGGTGCCTCATGATGTATCATGTCAACCGATCCCCATATATAGTCAAGTTATGTCATAAATTCAGAAATTCGATTTAGTACATAACAACTGTTATTCCATTTACACACCAAAACTTCGGCATTCATCTATACCACTAAAGGTCGAAAATTTCTGTTCTCCACTTGTCTGAATTGTCTATTGTCCTCGTTTCACTTCCGTAAAAAGGCTGCACTTCAGACGGTAATGCCTAAAAGAATTCCTAATATTCAAATTTATGTTAGATGTTAACAAATTCCTCTTTCCCGTCAATGCTTTTCCTGTTATTGTCAGTCTGCATTTTATACATTCCCTGTATGAACATCATAATTTACTTTGCAGCCTACATAGCGAATCTCATCTGCTACTTTCAGCGCTTTTTCTCTTACTCTGATCCCTCAGCACCGACTGATTTAATTGGACTACATTCCCTTACCCTTGTTTTACTTTTCTTGATATTAATCTTACAGTCTCTTTTAACACATCCATTCCGTCCAACTGCTTGCCCCTGGATCTGACAGAATGGCAAGCGTTGGGCAAAAATATGGAAACTTTGCGATAAATCCCTACTTTTACATGAATGCCGATGCTAGCCAAGTCTTCAGGTGGCCCTGACATAGATGACCACGAACGGCCTTGTGGAGTGTCTTCAAAACGATACAAGTGTCGGTCGTGTTCACAACAGTGTTCCGCGTAGCTGTGAGTGCTTTATGTTGAAGCTAAATGAATTCGAACGTTGGTAAATTGTTGGTGCTCGTATGGCGTGTGCCGAAGTATCTGGTATTTCAAGAGACACCACATAGGAGATTTATACCATGTATGAGAAAAGGGAGAAAACATCACCCGCTAAGTCACAACGCAGAGGAGAGCGTTAATTGAGTGATCGTAACGGGCCGGCTTTGAAGAGGATAGTCACGAAAAATGAGAGGACGACAACTACAAAACTTATTGCTGGACTGAATGTCGCATTCTCGCACTCGTGAACCCAAACATGAAAGGAGCTGGAATTACTAATCAGTGACAAAACTGTCCGCAACAGGGAAATGTGTTAGCGAAGTGGTAAAAATGGCTCTGAGCACTATGGGACTAAACAGCTGTGGTCATCAGTCCCCTAGAACTTAGAACTACTTAAACCTAACTAACCTAAGGACATCACACACATCCATGCCCGAGGCAGGATTCGAACCTGCGACCGTAGCAGTCGCGCGGTTCCGGACTGCGCTCCTAGAACCGCGAGACCACCGCGGCCGGCAGCGAAGTGGTAAGACCTGGACCATGGAGCAATTGAAGCATGTCATTTGATCCAACTGAATAATGTAATTTGATCGAATAATTCTTATTTCCCACTGTTATCCAACTTCCGGTCAAGTTTATGTATCAAGAGAAAAGCAAGGAGGGGCTGGTGATAATTTCTTCAGCCATGTTGGGATATTCTAGGGGCCGCAAGGTTACTCTGGAAGGTCGTACTACTGCCAAGGATATGATACCATTTTGGCTGTTAAGGTCCATCCCGTTGTACAATATTAGTGATGTGTTCCAATATACTAGGGCACCTGTTCACACAGTGTGCATCGTCCCGGACTGGTTTTGTAAGCATGAGGAGGTCTGAATATTATTGATTCTTTGTAGTCTATTTTGGAGAGAAGGGGTCATGATCGCTATCCACCTATATTAATATTACCTGAACTCGTCACTGTATTACAGATAGAATTGTATATGCAACTCCTGAAAACCATCCAGAACCTATATTTCTCCATTCCGAAACGACTAGAAGCTGTTTTGAATATCAATGTGTTTCATACTCCTTATTAGGCGTGGTGATGTATCGTACTTGTGGTGTTCCCATATGGTTGTCCTCCCTCTGTAAAATGTCATAGGCCAATTGCAAAGTTCCTATTTATTTCCCTGAGCTTTAAATCCTTTTCCAAATTCCTCATTTATTTCCTACAGCTGGCTCAGTGCGTGGAATGAGCAGCGTTCTGGATAGCTTCCCTTTCATCCCCTTTGACTGTGCGCGGTTCGTATTCGTGTCGTTTATTACTTGATATCTTGTCTTTGCGGTACTGCCATCCCGTTTTTATTCTGTTACCGGCCTCACTAAATTGCTGGCTTGCCTGCCCATGAGTGGCAGCAGCAGCACTTATCGATAAAAGCATTGTTGTACTATCTTTGAAGTGACCGCTAGTATCTCAGGGTCGTTGTGTGTCGGGAGTTCAGTCGGGACAGAGCAGCAGTGAGGTCCAGACAGCCATGACTCGCCCGACCGTTGCCAACACACACAACTTGAGTGCGGACGACCTTGGTTGGTCGTTCGGTCGGTCGTCTCATTGGACGACGTGTGGTCGCCGACCACTTCTGGGTTTTCCGTGTGTGTCGACTTGTCATAGTCACTGGTCACTGGTCTTAGTATTGTTCGAGTTGTTTGTGGAAGTGTTTTTGTGGAACCGTGTGTAGCTTGTGTGGTTTTGACTGAGCAGCTACTTTAATGCTGCCTGCATGCTGCATGTAGTCAGTCAGTTGTGACGGAGTAGCAAGGAGCTCTCTGCAGTGCGAGGTCAGGCTGGGACCACCGGCGGCGTGCATGTGCTGTCAGATCATGACGCGCTAGCTGCAAGAGCGACAAAGTTCGTTCCAACCGAATCTGGACGCTGAAGTTGAGTGATCAGTTAACCTATTATAAAACCACAACTATTGCGACATCTCTTCATTCATTTGTGATTTGTTGCACCCTGGGCCTTTCGGGCTAGCAGCAATGTATGATGTGTTGAGGTCGGCGAAATCTTGCAGCCGTCTTCCTATGTTGTGATTAATTATTAAACTGACTGTTACTTGCCAGTGAAGTGCATCAGTGGTATTTTTTGCTGTGTGGCCGTCAACGCCCTCGTCGTTAGCGAACTTTTCCAGCGGTGTGCCTTTCCTCTTCGTGTTGATGCTGTCTGGCACGGCATGTAGTTCAACAGCCTTTTAAGTTGTTTGATTCATATTTGCTTAGAGTGGTTATTGTTCCCTTTACTGTTTTGAAACGCCAATTTCTGAAGAAGTAGTGCTGCTCGTATCTTTGTCCTCGGCCAATATTTTCCACTGTTGTGCCGTTGGTCGAACAGAAGGGAACTGGTTAAATTGTTGGTCAGTCCTTGGGCCATCCCTAGTTTGGGTTGCCACACGATTATATAATTTCAACTCTTGGCTGCCTGTCTCACCTCACTTTACGTTTGAGCTACCTTTTCAGGCCGACCCTTGGAACGCTTCTGAGGACCATTTGTTCTATTTGTTTTAGATTGTGACTTTCACGTTAGTTTGAAGTATTGTGCGAGGCCTTAGGCTGTCTATTAATTCAGTTCTTTTAAATTTTACATAAAGCCCTTCAGCTGTGTTAAATTAAAATTTTGAAGATTGATTTTATTTTATAAAAAAAATGATTTCCTTAAAATTGGTTCTATCTGAAATTGTTTGTAATCCAGTCCCTAAGCTGTTAGTTGTTCGTTGTGACATGTGGGGCCTTCAGCTGAGGATTTATGTGAACCTTTTTTAATAAGGCCTTCAGCCGTGCGTATTCTTTAAATGAAATTTTTTTATAAGAAGGAAGGGGGTTTATTTTAAATTATTTGTCTGACTTGTTGTTCAGGCCTTCAGCCGTTGTTTCAAATTTGTTTGTGGCCTTCAGCCGTGCAATAAGTTAATATTTCTTTAATTGGGCTTTCGGCTATTCTGTTGTAAGTTTGAAAGGAAATTTCTTGGTTACTAAAATTGTTTATTAATGTGTTTTAATTATAGTTATCCTTCAGACGTGTTGTCTAGGTCTTCAGCTGCTAATTGTTTCAATTGCATGTTTTTTGTTTTAAATTTAAGCTTGTGTTTTTAATTGCTTTTGATTTCTAAGCCAGGCCTTAAGCCGTTCTTGTTTTTGGTGTGGTTTTGGGCCTCCAGCCCAGAAAGAATTTCAAGTTTTCTTTAACTAGGCTTTCAGCCGTATTGTTAATTGTGATCTTTGAAGCAACAGGTAAATAAGTGGTTCTTAGAAAAATAAAACTGTGTGTTTGATTGTGCAACTCACAGTAACTGTTTATGGCCCCATCCACAATTGTAACCTCATCCTGTGCGCTCTCTGAGTACCTACCAACCAGGTTTCAGTGCAAGTTGTGAATTATCTTTCCCTGTCGATATTTCTTCCCTGCTTCCATTACTGGTATACAAATGAATTTTGTCACTTGAATAACTCATTGAATACCGTGGGTTTAATCATAAGATGGATGAGATCATTGAATCACAATGCTAGCATTCATACATAGGGCGTTCAATAAGTAATGCCACCTTTTTTTCCCTTAAAAGCAGGTTATTTTTATTCAGTATTCAAATACGCCATATTATTCCTCACTGTTTTGGCTACGAAACCGTATTTTTCAACGTAACCTTCGTTCAGTGCGACGGTCAACGTCTTGCCACATCAGTAACCTCACCATCACCCACGCAGTTCACCCTGCGGAGTGCATCCTTCATTGGGCCAAACAGATGGAAGTCAGGAAGTGCGAGATCAGGGCAGTAGGGTCGATGACGAAAACAGTAAGATTGAGGTTTTGTGAGCTCCTCTCAGGTGTGCAGATTTGTGTTATCAAGGGGAACGAGGAATTCTTTGCATTTTTGTGGCGACGAATGTGGTGAAGTCGTTTCTTCAATCTCCTGAGGGTAGCGTAATACACTTCAGAGCTGATCGTTGCACCACGAGGGAGAACACCAGATAGAATAACCTTTCTAAAGTCCAAGAATGCTGTCACCATGAATTTACTGGCTGAGGGTCGGGCTTTGGACCTTTTCTTCAGAGCAGAAATTGTGTGTTGCACTCCATGGGCTACCGTTTCTTTCTAGTTGGAAGTGATTAATCCGTGTTTCATCGCCTGTGACTATGTTCGACAAAAAATTGTCATAATCAGCCTCAAAACGCGCAAGAAATTCTGCATAGACGGTGCCTAGTTGCTCTTTATGGTCTTATGGTCTGCTGTTCGGCACGCACCTTCATGTACCCCAACTGGTGGACAAGTGTGGCAGCACTACCAACAGACAGGTCCAGTTGAACAGCAGGGTGTCTGATTGTGATCTGTCGACCACCTCAAATGAGAGTGTCTGCATATTCCAACTTCTCAGAAGAGCCAGCTGTTGCGACTGTCTAGCACCTGAAAGATTAGAGTGGTTTAGGCTACTTTGTTGTGATGATGACACATGCCTCGGCCGACGACTCACTGTACTTTTTTGCACTGTCATGTCTCTGTGTTGTAGCGTATTGAGTATTAATCGGTCAAAAAGTACGACAGAGCGTATGTGAGTTGTAACAGAGCCAGCTGCAGGCAGGGGCCCTATTCTGTATCGTTCATATCGATCGGTCCAGTAAGTTAGTCTCGGTAGTGACGTCATTCTCGGTTCTTTATCGAAATATCCTATTCAGTAAGCTTCTGAGACCTGTTACTGAATGGTTCTCCCACCGATTTTACGACAATTGTACCGAGAGGTTTTGGATTTTGGTTTGGCCTTGTCGATGGGTGATGGTTCAAATGGCTCTGAGCACTATGGGACCATACATATATGGTCATCAGTCCCCTAGAACTTAGAATTACTTAAACCTAACTAACCTAAGGACAGCACACAACACCCAGCCATCACGAGGCAGAGAAAATCCCTGACCCCGCCGGGAATCGAACCCGGGAACCCGGGCGTGGGAAGCGAGAACACTACCGCACGACCACGAGATGCGGGCCGATAGGTGAGCTGTGGTTTATGTACACCTATAATTTGTTATTTTAAACATATTTAGCGGTTTTAGCTTTGGATTTAGTGATTGTGTTACTAAAGAATCACCAGAGGACGCATCTGGTTGGAAAGTGAGTTCATTATAGACTATTTTCCTCTGTTAGAAACATGGTTAAGTTAGGTTGTTACCATGAAAGATTACTTCAAAAAAGGTGTTCGGTCAATATTCTTTCAAAATAAGTGTTATTTTTATGCAAATAAGAGTTTAAGGATCATTAAATATCAAGTCAACGGCTCTGCTTACGTACACTCCTGGAAATTGAAATAAGAACACCGTGAATTCATTGTCCCAGGAAGGGGAAACTTTATTGACACATTCCTGGGGTCAGATACATAACATGATCACACTGACAGAACCACAGGCACATAGACACAGGCAACAGAGCATGCACAATGTCGGCACTAGTACAGTGTATATCCACCTTTCGCAGCAATGCAGGCTGCTATTCTCCCATGGAGACAATCGTAGAGATGCTGGATGTAGTCCTGTGGAACGGCTTGCCATGCCATTTCCACCTGGCGCCTCAGTTGGACCAGCGTTCGTGCTGGACGTGCAGACCGCGTGAGACGACGCTTCATCCAGTCCCAAACATGCTCAATGGGGGACAGATCCGGAGATCTTGCTGGCCAGGGTAGTTGACTTACACCTTCTAGAGCACGTTGGGTGGCACGGGATACATGCGGACGTGCATTGTCCTGTTGGAACAGCAAGTTCCCTTGCCGGTCTAGGAATGGTAGAACGATAGGTTCGATGACGGTTTGGATGTACCGTGCACTATTCAGTGTCCCCTCGACGATCACCAGTGGTGTACGGCCAGTGTAGGAGATCGCTCCCCACACCATGATGCCGGGTGTTGGCCCTGTGTGCCTCGGTCGTATGCAGTCCTGATTGTGGCGCTCACCTGCACGGCGCCAAACACGCATACGACCATCATTGGCACCAAGGCAGAAGCGACTCTCATCGCTGAAGACGACACGTCTCCATTCGTCCCTCCATTCACGCCTGTCGCGACACCACTGGAGGCGGGCTGCACGATGTTGGGGCGTGAGCGGAAGACGGCCTAACGGTGTGCGGGACCGTAGCCCAGCTTCATGGAGACGGTTGCGAATGGTCCTCGCCGATACCCCAGGAGCAACAGTGTCCCTCATTTGCTGGGAAGTGGCGGTGCGGTCCCCTACGGCACTGCGTAGGATCCTACGGTCTTGGCGTGCATCCGTGCGTCGCTGCGGTCCGGTCCCAGGTCGACGGGCACGTGCACCTTCCGCCGACCACTGGCGACAACATCGATGTACTGTGGAGACCTCACGCCCCACGTGTTGAGCAATTCGGCGGTACGTCCACCCGGCCTCCCGCATGCCCACTATACGCCCTCGCTCAAAGTCCGTCAACTGCACATACGGTACACGTCCACGCTGTCGCGGCATGCTAGCAGTGTTAAAGACTGCGATGGAGCTCCGTATGCCACGGCAAACTGGCTGACACTGACGGCGGCGGTGCACAAATGCTGCGCAGCTAGCGCCATTCGACGGCCAACACCGCGGTTCCTGGTGTGTCCGCTGTGCCGTGCGTGTGATCATTGCTTGTACAGCCCTCTCGCAGTGTCCGGAGCAAGTATGGTGGGTCTGACACACCGGTGTCAATGTGTTCTTTTTTCCATTTCCAGGAATGTATATTGCATCAGTGTGAACTGAGGTTACTAGTGACTTTGTGTACCTTTTCCCACAAATGATGTAGTTAGTAATTATCAAAAAGTGTTTACAACTTTCAAGCAACGATGGAAAGCAATTATGTGAAGTCTGATATGGGAAATTTTCCAAACTATCACGCATTTATGACTTTCGCAGCACCGTTTGGCAATGAAGTCGGTCTACGTTCCTCTACACAATAGTAAGAGAATTGACCGCTATGTTTCAGTTGTTTGGCGTGGCCAAAAAAAAAAAAAAAAAAAATGTGGTTAGCGCGCGGTAATGCCATACAAAAGGACACGAGTTCGCGCACGGATGGGTGAAAGAAAATTTTTTTTCCTCTTCATATATGCAACACGTTCTGAGACATTGTTATTCGTGTAAGTTAAGATTTTTCTGCAATATTCGTTACTACTTACATGTAAGAGCGCACTTCCTCAGTAATGGTTTCGTGATTTCTGTGTGTTTAAAAAACGAAATATGAAATTGCTGGAGATGAAATTGCTGTGAGTGAAACAACCGACAGTGACCTTTATATTTTTTCTTGTCAGAAATAATTCACCATTTTTTCCGAATATGTAGCGATTTCCGAGTTGCGGTTAGACAGGAATCTAAGAGCACAACTTAAATTACTAGGAATGTAACTAGCGGCAGTCATCTTCATAATCTTGCTTGTCACAACTTCTTATCTGCGATCAAATCCTCAACAACAGTAGACAGAGAAGAAATATCTCCGCCGTAATGTTTTTAGACTGTAATGCCATATACGAAACATTTTCATTTATGAGATGCATATTATAAACTTCGATGAACTGCAGGAGCTCTCGAAAATGCGTTATTTTCAATTTTGTTTTTAAGACCCAAATCGTTGACTTATCATATAGGTAAGTGGGCTACTTAATCATTTGGATTTCTAGGAGCGAGTTATAACCACATTCTGTTTACCTTCTTATTCTTTGAAACGCTCAGAATCAATTTTTCGGGTGTTTTTATAGATGTAATAGTGCAATGTGGTACTACACACTACTCCTAACTCATTTTCCGAAACGTAAAACCCAAAACACGATGTCAGTGTGAATGAGAATAAGATGACATAATGCGGCATTTACGACAATCTGCAGAATACAGTCAAATACGCTATCCTTATAATGCATGCATGAAAACATGTGGTCAGGGAAACTGTAAAAATTTCTATGCATTTCAGCTGAGAATCATGGAAATAGATATACTGCGCCTGATACTGTTAAGGAGGAGGCAAGAGCGATGAAGGCGGGCATGTCATCTCCATGGAATGCGGCGTCACGCGTTATGGTAACGCAAACGCAACTTTCAATACTTGGAAGAATAGCGCGCCTGTGTCGTCTGCTAGCCGCGTTGTGTGCGCATGCGCGGATCTGGGGCCGCTTGTTTTTGAATGGCTTGCGCGACGCGAACCGACAACAGCGCCTCGGTTCTCGCTACCGAAATGCTTACTGGATAATACAGGGGCTCTAATTCGAGTACTAGACTGTTCGGTGCTCTTGAGTACCGAAACGATCGGCACAATGGCGGAAAGACACAGAATAGGCACCCAGGCAAGAGTGTTCTGCATTGCGAAATAAAACACAGCCGACAGGTGTTGTGAAGCAGAGCCAGCTGGGGGTGAATTAGGAACAGCCAATGCCGCAATACACTAGTGGAAAGACTGAAGGCTTTCCTTACTTGCCACCACATAAGTGTTTACATACCTTAACCCATAAACGAACCCACTCTGGAGCATATAGATAGCCATTAGTGTAGTAAGATAATCTCATCTCAGTATCACAGCCCCCACCACGAGGTTGTGACACCCAGAGCAACATCCTGGAATGAACTGCAGATCTGCTGTTCGACTATGGGACGGGAAGCAGAGAGGTACCCCTCGCTGGAGGGTCCAGGCATTGTCAGCTGTGCCGCCATGCTGTTATCACGGTCACAGCTGGAGACATTACTGACAGCAAAAAATGGCTCTGAGCACTATGGGACTAAACTTCTGAAGTCCTCTAGAACTTAGAACTACTTAAACCTAACTAACATAAGGACATCACACATATCCATGCCCTAGGCAAGATTCGAACCTGCGACCGTAGCGGTCGCGCGGTTCCAGACTGTAGTGCCAAGAACCGCTCGGCCACCCCGGCCGGCTTACTGACAGCATTCAAGTGACACCAGGCTCGCCCCGCTCTTTGAGGTGTCAGGAATGCGGGAACCTATTGTTTCACATGAAACAGAATTGGATGGCTCCAGCCGAGGGCCGGAATAAAGAAGTTATTCAAACAAATCCACTGTCACAAATAAGCTATTCAGTTTTGCCGCCGGGTCGTACTGTGTAACTCGTTCAATATTTCGCCGTTGCAACTGTTCGACATCAGCTGCTGCTGCCACTGCTGCAAGGCGCGGCTGGTGATAATCGCGCGGCGGCGTCGGAATTTATCACGCCGTGAGCAGGCAATACGCGTCTGCGGGAAGACGCTCGTAGTTGGAGAAAAGCGGCGCTCCTGGTGCCTCCTGCTGGGCGCCGCAGAAAGGCCATCCGCGCGTGCGCTGTGGGCAATGACTGTGCTGCCGGATGCTTCTGTGGTTAAAGGCTGAATTAAATCTCAGTAGCGCGTTGCGTCGCTTGATGAATCGGAAGTTCTTGTTTTCCCTGTTTTGATTTGATGGCAGCCAGTGCTGGACTCCAGTGTTCGACGCAACCTTCTTCCACGGTTCTGAATGTCTGCCCAATATAAGATTTTCCAAAGTGGCATTGTATTTTTATACACGTCATAGCAAGTCATATGCGCCTGGAGCAACGTGATAAGCCCTCAGGAGCGGAGTATTGCCTGAACACGGGACATCATACGTTTTACGAAAAGACGGAAATTTTATCCCCAGCGTCATCTCTCTGGGACTGTGTTGTTAAGGAGGCCATACATATCAGTACGGCGGACAATCTTATCAACAGCGACGAAGGTTTCCAATTAAGCGCCGCCTGGAACCAAGCACTGGCTGCCGTTAAATTAAAACAGGGCAAACAAGAACTTCCGATTCATCGCGCGACGTAACGCACTCCGGAGATTTAGTTCAGCCTTTAACCACAGGAGCATCCGGCAGCACAGTCATTGCCCATAGCGCAGGCGTGGCTGGCCTTTCTGCGGCACCCAGCAGGAGGCACCATGAGCGGCGCTTTCCGCCAACTGCGAGAGTCTTCCCGGAGACGAGTGTTGTCTGCTCCTGGCATGAAAAATTTCGACGCCGCCGCGCGATTATCATCAGTCGCGCCTTGCAGCAGTGACAGCAGCTGCTTCCACCACCTGATGATGTCGAGCAGTTGCATCGATGAAATACTGTGCGAGTTACACATACTATCCGGCGGCAAAACCAAAAAGCGTCTTTGCAACAGATCCGTAGGGACGACATGAAAAGTCACAAATCTGCTGTCGTCCTGATGTCTAATTTCACTTTTCACGGGTGGAAATTCATGGGTCATGTAACAGTATACATTCTACAAGTGCTTATGAATTTCTGCGATGCTCCGGTTCTCTACCAAGAGGAACTGAAAGACAGCTCTCTGCTTGGAATGCTCACACACTACTGGCCATTAAAATTGCTACACCACGAAGATGACGTGCTACAGACGCCAAATTTAACCGACAGGAAGACGATGCTGTGATATGCAAATGATTGGCTTTTCAGAGCATTCACACAAGGTTGGAGCCGGTGGCGACACCTACAACGTGCTGACATGAGGAAAGTTTACAACCGATTTCTCATACACAAACAGCAGTTGACCGGCGTTGCCTGATGAAACGTTGTTATGATGCCTCGTGTAAGGAGGAGAATTGCGTACTATCACGTTTCCGACTTTGATAAAGGTCGGATTGTAGCCTATCGCGATTGCGGTTTATCGTACCGCGACATTACTGCTCGCGTTGGTCGAGATCGAATGACTGTTAGCAGAATATGGAATCGGTGGGTTCAGGAGGGTAATACGGAACGCCGTGCTGGATCCCAACGGCCTCGTATCACTATCAGTCGAGATGACAGGCATCTTATCCGCATGGCTGTAACGGATCGTGCAGCCACGTCTCGATCCCTGAGTCAACAGATGGGGTCGTTTGCAAGACAACAAACATCTGCACGAACAGTTCGACGACGTTTGCAGCAGCATGGACTATCAGCTCGGAAACCATGGCTGCGCTTACCCTTGACGCTGCATCACAGACCACAGCGCCTGCGATGGTGTACTCAACGACGAACCTGGGTGCACGAATGGCAAAACGTCATTTTCTCGGATGAATCCAGGTTCTGTTCACAGGATCATGATGGTCGCATCCGTGTTTGGCGACCTCGCGTTGAACGCACATTGGAAGCGTGTATTCGTCATCGCTATACTGGTGTATCACCCGGCGTGATGGTATGGGGTGCCATTGGTTACACGTCTCGGTCACCTCTTGCTCGCATTGACGGCACTTTGAACAGTGGACCTTACATTTCAGATATGTCACGACCCGTGGCTCTGACCTTCATTCGGTCCCTGCGAAACCCTACATTTAAGCAGGATAATGCACGACCGCATGTTGCAGGTTCTGTACGGGCCTGCCGGCCGGTGTGGCCGAGCGGTTCTAGGCGCTTCAGTCTGGAACCGCACGACCGCTACGGTTGCAGGTTCGAATCCTGCCTCGGGCATGGATGTGTGTGATGTCCTTAGGTTAGTTAGGTTTAAGTAGTTCTAAGTTCTATGGGACTGATGACCTCAGATGATAAGCCCCATAGTGCTCAGAGCCATTTGAACCATTTTTTGTACGGGCCTTTCTGGATACAGAAAATGTTCGACTGCTGCGCTGGCCAGCATATTCTCCAGATCTCTCCCCAATTGAAAACGTCTGGTCATTGGTGGCCGAGCAACTGCCTCGTCACAATTTGCCAGTCACTACTCTTGGTGAACTGTGGTATCGTGTTGAAGCTGCATGGGCAGCTGTACCTGTACACGGCATCCAAGATCTGTTTGACTCAATGCCCAGGCTTATCAAGGCCGTTATTACGGCCAGAGGTGGTTGCTCTGGGTACTGATTTCTCAGGATCTATGCACCCAAATTGCGTGAAAATGTAATCACATGTCAGTTCTAGTTCTAGTATAATATATTTATCCAATGAATACCCGTTTATTATCTGCATTTCTTCTTGGTGTAGCAATTTTAATGGCCAGTAGTGTATAAAATATGTTCCTACCATATAGTAATGAAGCATTCGGTGTCAAAGTGCGTAAAACTTTTAAGTGGGTGGCTATCAGTTCTTTGAGATACAATAAGTGTTATATAATTCCAGGTACTGTAAATTGTGAAACCTACCGAATCAGTTATATCAAAAATGAAATTTTTAGAATATTGCCAAATTTTGAATAAACTTCTGCCTCCCAGACCTGAGATCGTGCTTTTACAGACGTAGCCAACCGCAGCCGACTTTGAGAAACAGTAGGAGCTTTTCGGTACGCGACGGCACGTTTTATCGTTCGGCCGCGGCAGAGCCAACCCGCCCGGCACACTACGCGCCACGCTCCGGACTCCATTATACATTCAGGCGGCTGGCTGGCTGCTCACCTGCGTTCAGGTGGCGCCCGCACCACAGCCGAGCCGAGCCGAGCCGCGTCGCGACGCACGAGCGGCCGCGCGGCCGCGCTTTGCATTTCAGATGCCACCACCTGCGCCGTTTAAATCGGCTGCCAACCTCGTTAGCTTGTCAGCCGACGTGTTACACGCGCGCCGGAGCAGGAAACGCGCCGAGTCGGCGGCGAGTTGCCGAAATCTGTATGAAAATTACTCCGCGGAACTCGACATCTGCCGCCACTAACCAGTTTTCCCAAAGAGTTCAACCAGAAGACACAACGCAGTTGGGCGAGTAGAGCCAGGATGCATCATGGTCGGAACCTGTCACTCAACTACAGAAAGTACTCCATATGTAACAATCAAAATTACCAAACAGCCGTGCAATTGAGATTTTATTTTCGCTACCAGTTTCCGCAACTGATTATGCCACCTTCAGGCCCCATACGCGCCTCTAAAAAATAGTCGATATTGGCGTACTGGGGCCATGTGATTGTAGATGTCGCGAGTTCATAGCTCAAGTGCTTCCTTCGGATACTTGACTAAGCTGCAGTCACTCTTCGAAGCAAGGCTGTCGTTAACGCCTTAACAGAAACTTGCGTCTAAAATAATTCAAAAGCCACGATCGCTCCAATCGTTTATTAGATGACCGGTTTCAGTACTCTGAAGGTGCCATCATCAGATCTGTGAAGGTATAACATAACAGGTTTGAGGGAGGGCTTACATGAGTTAACTATATACATTACAATTGTTAGAGAACCACATACCTGAAACGTGGATTAACATTTATAAAACCATATGGACATCATGGCATATGAGGCAGAACATCTGATAAAATCATTGTCACAACCAATAAAAAATAATAAAAAACTGCGCTCATGGTCGTTCTTTCCATAAAATATAAAACTGAAGTCACCACATAAGACCTTATAAGGCTTGAAGTGTAGTTGGCCAACTTCGCCAGTAAAATAGTTCAAATGGCTCTGAGCACTATGGGACTTAACTTCTGAGGTCATCAGTCCCCTAGAACTTAGAACTACTTAAACCTAACTAACCTAAGAACATCACACACATCCATGCCAGAGGCAGGATTCGAACCTGCGACCGTAGCGGTCGCGCGGTTCCAGACTGTAGCGCCTAGAACCACTCGGCCACTCCTGCCGGCTCGCCAGTAAAACTTTACTCGATGATTACCATTGCCCGCCAAGCGTGTCTTCGTTACGTTCTTATTTTATTTATTTTTATATTTTACAGACATAATTGTGTATGAAGCTAGAACGCTTGTGTTTTTGGTATCATAGTAATGTAGTTTGTCATTATTCCCCATTCGGTGAGGCCCATGGACGAAACGAGTGCCATGCCGATGGGAGCGTACGTGGAGTCACGGTGCATCTTGGTGCGCATGTCATTTCCCCCCTGTTCTTATGCCCTTCGGTTTGCTTCTGACCTCGCATTCCTTAATTGCATGTGTCTATGCAGGTTTTCGTAATTGATTCGTACCTTGCTCATAACGAATGTATAGATGGTGAGAGACTTTATAGCAAGTGAATATGTTCTTTTTCAGCGCTTACAATACCATAGTGCCTAGACAGGTAACGCCCAGCATACAGGTTTTTATCGCTCGTCACATTGTACCTAAGTCGTGTTATGAACAGCTTTCTGTGAGCATATTCCTGACGTACTTATATGAATAAAGGTAAATTATAATATGCAGTTTTGTAAGGCGCTAATGGATAATGTCTGTGCCTCAGATGCTTTTACTTTGTAATTTACGTACTTTATAGTGATTGTAGTATGTACAGGAAATGTATGCGCAAAATGGTTCAAATGGCTCTGAGCACTATGGGAGCTAACTTCTGAGGTCATCAGTCCCCTAGAACTTAGAACTACTTAAACCTAACTAACCTAAGGACATCACACACACCCATGCCCGAGGCAGGATTCGAACCTGCGACCGTAGCGGTCGCGCGGCAATGTATGCGCAAATGTGGGTTCTGCATGGGTATGTAACAAGCAGTTATAGTAAAGTTGTGTTTTAGTAGTAATGAGTGGTTATACCGTGGGACTGTGTATGCGCTGCTTGCACAGCGCTATCTGGTGGCCGGTTGTGAACCGCTAGAATCACAGCAGGTAAGTCTGCGCGGAATAGGGCGGTGATGATGTCGACCGGTGTTAGGCGAGCAGTGGCAGTTTCATCTGGTGACTTCAGTTTTATATTTTATGCAAAGAACGACCATGAGAGGAGTTTTTTATTATTTTTTATTGGTTGTGACAATGATTTTATCAGATGGTCTGCCTCATATGCCATGATGTCCATATGGTTTTATAAATGTTAATCCACGTTTCAGGTATGTGGTTCTGTAATAATTGTAATGTATATAGTTAACTCATGTAAGCCCTCCCTCAAACCTGTTATGTTATACCGTCACAGATCTGATGATGGCACCTTCAGAGTGCCGAAACCGGCCATCGAGTAAACAATATTGAAGCGATCGTGGCTTTTCACTTATTTTAAAAACAGAGTGATCGCCCCACGACACACCATGTGTTCACTGCAAAAAAGAAATTTGCGTTTAGTGTGGTGGAGTGACCAGGAAGCGTGGACTGCTGATAAATTGCTTCACGTCGTGTTCATTGATGAATCACGGTTCCGCACTGCGTCGGATGACCATAGTCGGTCAGTATGGCGGCGATTTGGGGAGAGGTCCCATTCCTTAAAATGTCTTGGGGAGGCACAATGCTTTTTTCCTGGAGACATGATGATTAAGGCGTCGGGTATGACTACATCGCAGCTGATGATTATTGAGAGAACCATGACGGCAGAACAGTGCGGCACGAGCATCCTATGTCTTCATGTGCTACTTCTTACGCGACAGTACCATAGTGCCACTTCTGGACAGGACAGTGGTCGTACACATACAGCACATGTTTATTAACTGTCCGATAGCAGCAAGATCGGCAGATCTGTGCCCGACATAACCGTTATTGGATCAGCTCGTATGTCAATTCCATTCCAGTGGAAGTATCCATGATATCAAGAACTAGTTGCAACAGTTGTGGCGCCAGCTTGCCTAGGGAGAGCTCTTTTTATTTTATTTTATTTTTCAATGTATCTGCACGGTATAACAAGAACTTAGGCTCATAGTGACTGCTCTAACTGACGACCTAAAATCTCAATGCCTGGATTGTAATGGCGTATAAAATGTTTGCTGCACTCTCTGTAAGATACAATCAAATATTGAGCTAGTACTCCACTAATCAGTTCCTCTTCTGCTTCCACATGGTAGGACAAATAAAAGTGGCCCGGGAGAGTGGATACTATTTGTGGCAGCGTTAATGGAGGATCAAACACCTAGAGTTAACTTCCAACAGGATGGAGCAACCGCCCTTATAGCCGACCGAATCTTGGAGCACATTTATCACAGTCTTCACGCCTGACAGAGGTGTTCGCAGAGGTCAGTCTGGTCGTGGCCCTAGCTGGCCACCCAGGTCACCTGTCACTGTGCGAATACTTCGTGTGGGAAGCGTCTAGCCTAGGTTGTATTGCAACAACCCTCATAGTCTTCAAGACCTGCAGCAGAACATTTCCGATGATACTGCAACAGTTCCAGCAGTCCAGCTTCGATCCGCCCTCCGCATCTTGCTGCCCAGTGCCAATGAGTGCGAAGCGATGAATGGTGGGCACTTTCAGTATCTGCTATAGTCAAGTTAGTACTGTATTTCTTTTCTGCTCCTGTGTTTCTTTGTATGCTGGAACCCTAGTCTCCGGGCCAGTTTGATATGCCCCACTTTGTATTACCCGAGGATTTCATTGAAAGATCCGAGAGTTGCAACTTAGGCCCATTTTGACGCTGTGAGTAAGGAAGATGGAGACGTTCACTCAGTAACTAAAGCAAGAGCAATTAGTAAGATTCCTTTAACAGAGAAAAACAGTACCGGGATGTAATTATGCAAAATTTTTTATCACAGAAACAAAATTTTATTTTTTAGTAATTTCTGCAGAGGAACACGTTATATTATGCAGTTAATTACAGACACATAACATATATTAGGCAAACGGTTGCATACTTTGCTGGGCGTGATCTATTTATAAGTTGTCTGTTTTCAAATGACCCGATTGACTTAAAATGAAGTACTACTTAGAATAAAAGGGGGAGCTTGAAATCACATTTCTCTAGGATCGTAATACAGACACATCACATATATTAGGCAAACGGTTGCATACTTTGCTGGGCGTGATCTATCTATAAGTTGTCTCTCTTCAAATGGCCCGATTAACTTAAAATGGGAACGACGACGAATGCTCAGAAACAACAAACCATGCGGTGGTCTGGAGAACTGAGATCCGTTATTGCAGTTGGACGACTGTTCCCGTTCAGAGTACCACAGAAACTCCTCCGATGCCAGGAGAATCAAGATGTCGAAAGTAGCGTTTCACAAGACAGAATCTGTTGCTAAAAGGCATGGTGGTAGACCATCAAAAACATCAGAGGAGACTATTAATCGCATTTGAGACTTGTTTGCAGGGAGTCCTAAGATATCCGTTAGTATGGAGTCACTTGAGCTTGGTGTCCCAAAATCAACTACCTACAAAGTGCTACATCCGTACCTGTGTAACTGTTACATGAGGTAAAACCTGAAGATAAAGCCAAACGGGCAACGTTCACCGAAGACATTCTTCACCGTATCGACACTGACGACACCTTGTTGGCAATATTTCACCTGAATGAAAACGTCAATACACATTTGGTGCGAATTTTGCCCAGTAAATATCGTCATGAGGTTATGAAGTATCAGCGAGACAGACCAAATTTCAAGCTGCCGACCGCTGAGATAGCACTTTATAGAGTGTTGCGTACAAGGCTCTTACAAGTTTCATGTTTTTGCTTATTGGTGCTGACATCCAGCTGTTCAACAAATGTCTCTGAGCACTATGGGACTTAACATCTGAGGTCATCAGTCCCCTAGAACTTAGAACTACTTAAACCTAACTAACCTAAGGACATCACACACATCCATGCCCGAGGCAGGACCGAAGTGGTCACGCGGTTCCAGACTGAAGCACCTAGAACCGCTCGGCCACACCGGCCGGCCATCCAGCTGTGATCCTCGAAAAAAGAAACACTTAACACCTGTCTGATGTACCGTATATAATAAGCTACATCCGAAGACTGGGCTGGTAGACCCAAAATCGATTACGATGTATAAAATTTAGAGCCCAGCCAGAAGTTTATTTATTTATAACTGCATATCATCACACAGCTACGTTCGCACCGGCTACTACTATGGAAAGTAAAAACTGACTAGAGTTTTTATATGCTTTCTTCTGCTGACTCTACTGAACTATCCCGCATCTCGTGGTCGTGCGGTAGCGTTCTCGCTTCCCACGCCCGGGTTCCCGGGTTCGATCCCCGGCGGGGTCAGGGATTTTCTCTGCCTCGTGATGGCTGGGTGTTGTGTGCTGTCCTTAGGTTAGTTAGGTTTAAGTAGTTCTAAGTTCTAGGGGACATATGACCACAGCAGTTGAGTCCCATAGTGCGCAGAGCCATTTTTTTTCTACTGAACTACGCTCTCATTGAGGCGTTGGTGCAGTCAGCGATATGAATCATTTGAAAAGGAGAAAAATCGGGCCTCATGCGACCACATTACACACCTCCAGTTCACTCTGGTACAGTTTCTGCCTCAGTCACTAAATAGAACGGCAAATTTAACTCTGAATCGACAATTCGCAAACACGTACCTCGGCATACACTCATAGAATACAGTTCCACGTGATGCAATCAAGGTCCACTTATAATCAAATTCGCTGTATTAACAAATGATATTTCTACGCTGTTTTGTCGAAACTTGACATTTTGATACTGAGGCTATGTACAAAATACAGGCTGATTTTTGCAGAGAAGGAAACAGTAGCTAGCCTCTTTTAACAATGCTGTTTATTCGTATAAATAACGTCGTTACTGCTTTCGCAGTGAAGCCTTACTGATTTTTTTATGCAGTTTTCAGTCGTTATTAGGTACAATCACAGTTAAACAGGTAGTTTCTCACATGTTTTGGTTGTAGAGCACCATCATCCCAAGGAATTTTCACCACAAAGGGGAGTAAAAAGCGAAATCTCATGTAAGCTGCAACAAATCTGTATCTTAAAGTGAACAGACGTCTGATGATGCACCTGTCTGTTCGCAACATTAAGGGCAGATGTATGGCAAAATTGCGGAAAATTCGAATTTATTTGTTGTGTAATTTAATAGACTACTTCTTTAAGAAAAGTATCAGAAAGTTCCATAACCGAATTGCTGCTAGAAATATTGTTTAAAAAAGTTTGTTTTGGCGTGTGCACTTGCACGCCCTCTCTTTCTGTGCGGTGATCCACAGCTTTTTGTGCGTTAATTTTTCGTTCACACAATCGAAACAAAATGTAGATGAGTCTATAAGGCTGTGAGAAAGATTATCTTTGCTTGTTCCTTTGTTTAAAAAGTGTTTCTTTAATAATCCGTGCGAAAATCTTACTTCAGTTTTTAGTTTTCTATGTATCAAAATTGGTCATAACAGTGGACGAATATTCAAAGAAGTGAAGGAATGTCGAATTTCACTTGTAAAAAGTACAGGATATTTAAATAACAAATTTAAATAACAGTGCTACAGATGTTGCTTCTAAGTGTGAAGAGCGCCTTTCGACAAAGTCGCTGAATTCATCGAAGAGGAAAACTGATGAAGTAATTGATGATGCTGTGTACAGTGCCAAAGAAGAGTTTTCCAGTGGATTTAACTAAATTAACTTAGAAATACTTGCCCATATCATTAATGTTTCATGTGCGTGTGGTAATTGTGAGTCAAAGGGCCGAGGACTGTATGATAACAGTGGGAACATAGCTGCATGTGATGCCTGCCTAGTGTTTAGTAGTGGAAATAAGTGATAATGAGGATTAAGTGCCTGCAGAGACTAGGCTTCCATACAGGTGCACTCACGCTGAAGATACTAAGAAGCATCGATTAAGTGCAACTGGACAAAGCTCAGGGAGCAGAAGAAAAAATGCAAAAGTTGGCTACACAAAACAGGTAGGGGAAGAGGTTACTCCAGAAAGACGAGGAAGAGAATAAAGATTATGGATATGGACAGCATCGTCCACTAGAGGTATAGCAGTATTGCCAAAAATCGAAATAAAAACATTAAATGCGAATGGCCACAAACTGACTTTTTTGAGCTGTAATATACTTTTTCTCAGGAACTATAAAAGCTAACATTCTGAAATTTCATAAGAATTTCTTACTGAATAATCCTGTACAGCACTTTTCTGTTGCCTTTTGTCTGAGAAAAGCTCCTTTAAAATTTGAGACAAATAGAGCAGTCTCAGATAACACAAAACTGAAAAATTAATTTCAAAGCACCTATAATCTTAAACAAAAATCTGCTGCACACGTTGTATTACCCTCTTATCCAGATGTTAACTATGATACTCCAGTTTTATTGCTTGATTAGTTTACTAGAAAAGGTGCTTTGTAGAAGCAGTGGAAATTAAAAATTCATATCCTTATAAAATGTGTGTCGATGCGCATTTTCGAAGAAAATCGGCACAGAATATCAATCCTTATGTTGTACGTAACAGTCTAAAGTTTTAATATTTTTGCTGTAATATTTTTGGAGATATATGTGTTTAACTACAAGAATGCATTTTGCCCTACATTAGTCCTTAACGGCGCTATTCACGTGAATAAAGAGCATTATTAGAACTGGCCGGTGGCTGATTTCTTCTCTGCGGGAATAAGAATATGCTTTTGCTGTGTAAATAAGAAATGGATGAACTTGTAACGTACTTTGAGAACAGCGAAGATGTTTGCGGGTCTCAGTGGACGAAATCGGTCGCTGTCTCCAATAGACTTGTGTACTCGGCTCGGCCGGTAATGGCACACCGTTTACGGCGGGGATCGATTGGGAAGCGGGAACCTGAAGTGGCTACGAGACCTCCGCCGGGCCCCATACTGTGCTGTACTACCCTAGACTAGAGCAGAACGACGCGGCGCCCCGTGCGGCCGGCTTGAAAGCCCTGAGCCACAAGTGCTCCCCCAAGGCCGTCCCGCTCTGCGCTTAAGCGGCGGTAGGATGGCTGCACTGTCGCTTTTACCTCCCATCTGCCGCAAGAGCCACCTCTGCGAAGCAGGAGGACAAACGTCTGCAGAACGAGGTACACACCGGATGGTAGACAAATGATGAAAAACTGACAAACATACATACGGGCTGCTTCAAAAAGATTGGCCCCACTTCACAAGAATATATCTTCTGCAGGAATGAAGGTACAAAACTTAAGTATCAAAATTTTCCCTTGGCGCAAGTTGTAAGTTGCAGGTTCATGCAGCTGTCATCAGTCTACTGACTGGTTTGATGCGGCCCGCCACGAATTCCTTTCCTGTGCTAACCTCTTCATCTCAGAGCAGCACTTGCAACCTACGTCCTCAATTATTTGCTTGACGTAATCCAATCTCTGACTTCCTCTACAGTTTTTGCCCTCTACAGCTCCCTCTAGTACCATGGAAGTCATTCCCTCATGTCTTAGCAGATGTCCTATCATCCTGTCCCTTCTCCTTATCAGTGTTTTCCACATATTCCTTTCCTCTCCGATTCTGCGTAGAACCTCCTCATTTCTTGCCTTATCAGTCCACCTAATTTTCAACATTCGTCTGTAGCACCACATCTCAAATGCTTCGATTCTCTTCTGTTCCGGTTTTCCACAGTCCATGTTTCACTACCATACAATGCTGTACTCCAGACGTACATCCTCAGAAATTTCTTCCTCAAATTAAGGCCGGTATTTGATATTAGTAGACTTCTCTTTGCCAGAAATGCCTTATTTGCCATAGCGAGTCTCCTTTTGACGTCCTCCTTGCTCCGTCCGTCATTGGTTATTTTACTGCTTAGGTAGCAGAATTCCTTAACTTCATTGACTTCGTGACCATCAATCCCGATGTTAAGTTTGTCGCTGTTCTCATTTCTACTACTTCTCATTACCTTCGTCTTTCTCCGATTTACTCTCAAACCATACTGTGTACTCATTAGACTGTTCATTCCGTTCAGCAGATCATTTAATTCTTCTTCACTTTCACTCAGGATAGCAATGTCATCAGCGAATCATATCATTGATATCCTTTTACCTTGTATTTTAATTCCACTCCTGAACCTTTCTTTTATTTCCATCATTGCTTCCTCGATGTACAGATTGAAGAGTAGGGGCGAAAGGCTACAGCCTTGTCTTGTACCCTTCTTAATACGAGCACTTCGTTCTTGATCGTCCACTCTTACTATTCCCTCTTGGTTGTTGTACATATTGTATACGACCCGTCTCTCCCTATAGCTCACCCCTACTTTTTTCAGAATCTCGAACAGCTTGCACCATTTTATATTGTCGAACGCTTTTTCCAGGTCGACAAATCCTATGAAAGTGTTTTGATTTTTCTTTAGCCTTGCTTCCATTATTAGCCGTAACGTCAGAATTGCCTCTCTCGTCCCTTTACTTTTCCTAAAGCCAAACTGATCGTCACCTAGCGCATTCTCAATTTTCTTTTCCATTCTTCTGTATATTATTCTTGTAAGCAGCTTCGATGCATGAGCTGTTAAGCTGATTGTGCGATAATTCTCGCACTTGTCAGCTCTTGCCGTCTTCGGAATTGTGTGGATGATGCTTTTCCGAAAGTCTGATGGTATGTCGCCAGACTCATATATTCTACACACCAGCGTGAATAGTCGTTTTGTTGACACTCCCCAATGATTTTAGAAATTCTGATGGAATGTTATCTATCCCTTCTGCCTTATTTGATCGTAAGTCCTCCAAAGCTCTTTTAAATTCCGATTCTAATACTGGATCCCTTATCTCTTCTGAATCGACTCCTGTTTCTCCTTCTATCACATCAGACAAATCTTCACCCTCATAGAGGCTTTCAATGTATTCTTTCCACCTATCTGCTCTCTCCTCTGCATTTAACATTGGAATTCCCGTTGCACTCTTAATGTTACCACCGTTGCTTTTAATGTCACCAAAGGTTGTTTTGACTTTCCTGTATGCTGAGTCTGTCCTTCCGACAATCATATCTTTTTCGATGTCTTTACATTTTTCCTGCAGCCATTTCGTCTTAGCTTCCCTGCACTTCCTATTTATTTCATTCCTCAGCGACTTGTATTTCTGTATTCCTGATTTTCCCGGAACATGTTTGTACTTCCTCCTTTCATCAATCAACTGAAGAAAACCCATGGTTTCTTCACAGCTACCTTCTTTGTACCTATGTTTTCCTTCCCAACTTCTGTGATGGCCCTTTTTAGAGATGTCCATTCCTCTTCAACTGTACTGCCTACTGCGCTATTCCTTATTCCTGTATCTATAGCGTTAGAGAACTTCAAACGTATCTCGTCATTCCTTAGACCTTCCGTATCCCACCTCTTTGCGTATTGCTTTTTCCTGACTAATGTCTTGAACTTCAGCCTACTCTTCATCACTACTATATTGTGATCTGAGTCTTTATCTGCTCCTGGGTACGCCTTACAGTCCAATATCTGATTTCGGAATCTCTGTCTGACCATGATGTAATCTAATTGAAATCTTCCCGTATCTCCCGGCCTTTTCCAAGTATACCTCCTCCTCTTGTGATTCTTGAACAGGGTATTCGCTATTACTAGCTGAAACTTGTTACAGAACTCAATTAGTCTTTCTCCTCTTTCATTCCGCGTCCCAAGCCCATATCCTCCTGTAACCTTTTCTTCTACTTGTCGCCCAGTCGCCCATGACTATTAGATTTTCGTCCCCCTTTACATACTGCATTACCCTTTCAATATCCTCATTCGCTTTCTCTATCTGTTCATCTTCAGCTTGCGACGTCGGCATGGATACCTGAACTATCGTTGTCGGTGTTGGTCTGCTGTCGATTCTGATTAGAACAACCCGGTCACTGAACTGTTCACAGTAACACACCCTCTGCCCTACCTTCCTATTCATAACGAATCCTACACCTGTTATACCATTTTCTGCTGCTGTTGATATTACCCGACACTCATCTGACCAGAAATCCTTGTCTTCCTTCCACTTCACTTCACTGACCCCTACTATATCTAGATTGAGCCTTTGCATTTCCCTTTTCAGATTTTCTAGTTTCCCTACCACGTTCAAGCTTCTGACATTCCACGCCCCGACTCGTAGAACGTTATCCTTTCGTTGATTATTCAATCTTTTTCTCATGGTAACCTCCCCCATGGCAGTCCTCTCCCGGAGATCCGAATGGGGGACTATTCCGGAATATTTTGCCAATGGAGATATCATCATGACCCTTTTTCAATTACAGGCCACATGTCCTGTGGATACACGTGTCTTTAATGCAGTGGTTTCCATTGCCTTCTGCATCCTCATGTCGTTGATCATTGCTGGTTCTTCCGCCTTTGGGGCAATTTCCCACCCCTAGGACCAGAGAGTGCCCTGTACCTCTATCCGCTCCTCCGCCCTCTTTGACAAGGCCGTTGGCAGAATGAGGCTGACTTCTTATGACGGAAGTCTTCGGCCGCCAATGCTGATTATTTATCAAAATTTAGGCAGTGGCGGGGATCGAACCCGGCACCAAAGACGTTTTGATTATGAATCAAAGACGCTGCCCCTAGACCACGGGTACGAGTAAAGCATCTACGCTAGACAAACACACAAACAACGCATAGAAGTGCGTGTTTTTTCTTCGTCTTCGCGGATGGATCACTTAGGACCACGCGTAATCAATATTTGTTGGCCTTCCTTCTCGCCCAGTATTCCTTCATAAACAACGAATGGGTTAACTTTCGTTGCGTAGACCAAGTATGTTGGTAAATTTTTCTCTCTGCTTCCTCAAAACCCCGTGTGTTTGTGATTTTTCTGATTTCAATTCTATCGTGTAGATTTGAGACCCTAATTCTCTCAGATCTTTTTCCGTCTGTTTGTACCAGTTCGGTCTTGTTGTTTTGTTCTTTAAAAATGTATGGATTTTGTGCGTTAACCTGTCTGAGTCCATTCTTTCTAAATGCCCCCTTTGATGTCAATCATAAATTTTGTTTTTTCAAATGAAATTTGTAATCCTATTTTTGCTGCTTGCTCTTGTAACATATCTAGCTGTTTCTGTGCATCCGTAATGTCTTGTAAGATCAGTGCCATGTCATCATCAAATACTAAAGAGTCTAATTCAATGCCCTTACGTCTTGGTCCCAGGTTTTTCATATCTATAATTACCTAATTTTAAAAGTTTTTTACAAAGACTATTTATGGGGGTCTGACGTCAAACGGGCAGTCTTGGAGCAGGAGAGACACCACAGGACATTTTAATTTCCACTGTCTATACTTTTACGAATAAATTCACAAAACTTTGTCAGCATGACCAGGAAGGATTCAGGATTCACAATCATAGCAGGGAAAGCTCAAAAAAATAACAAAATATTTTTTTTACATGTGAAAGTTCATCATTTTTTCACTTTTATTGGCTGCGTTTGTTGCTATAGGTACACATTTATTCGATGAATTTTGCACAGAATACAAACCATACTTACAGGTGTATGAAACTCTAGAAATTATTTAATTTACGAAATAATTAATGTGCCGTTACATTTTAAACTTCATGTTTAGAAAAAACAAATTTTATAGTTAATTATCTCAATTTTTACCACAGTTTTTGATAGATTTGGAAAATTCTAGAGTTTCATACACCAGTAAGTATGCTTTGTATGCTGTGCAAAATTCATCGAAGAATCTCCCTTACGTATGGAGAAAAGTGTACCTATAGCAACAAATGCAAGCCAATGGTAATTGAAAAAAAGGTGAAATACAAATGTAAAAAAGTAAATTATTTTCTTATATTTTTGAACTTCCACCATTGTAACTGTAAATCCTGAATCCTTTGTGGTCATTCTAACAAACTTTTATGAATTTATTTTTAAAAGTATAGACAGTGGAAATTAAAAATTCCTGTGGTGTCTCTCCTGTTCCAAGTCGTCCTGTTTGACGTCCTACCCCCCTTAAAAATGATTCCTGTCATATAGTGAATGTATTATTAGTTTCTGGTTCCATTTCATGCAAGTCAGTAAAAGTATAATTACGAGAAATTTTGTAAGAGAAATCGATGTCGTGCACTACTGCACACAATCTCACCCTGGGTAGAGTTAAAAGCTATATTGTCTTTGGATAGAAAGTACCGGTTACGTGGAAGTAAACGGAAACTTAGCGTACCCGATAAAAGACAGCGTATTAGTCAGTCCGTAGATAGCGAGTTGTAAGCAATTAGCAGAGCGCTACTGAAGCGTATCGTAGAAGAAGATGTTTTAATTTTTTATTACCTTTACGAAGAAACCATCAACTTGCAAGAAACTCTTATACCACAGAACGTGTATCTAATATCAATGATAGTTGCACCTCAGACAGTGCGCATAAGGCGTAAAAGTAACCTGTATATTGCATTTATTTCGTTGAGAAATATACGGCATTTTGGGAAGCTGAGAATTTCTCTTGTGGGCTGTTTCAGATCTCGACATATTAGGAGGTACGTATTGTTAGCTCTGTTTCACATCTGATTTATCGAGTAACAATCATTTTATCACAATTACTGATGTCTACAATTATTGTACAAGCCTTTTTCATTACCTCGTTAATTTTATTTAACGAGCTCATATGTTTAAGGTACGTGTATCAGGAAATTGTGCACACGTCGTTTGAAGGCAGAACAACCGATTGCTCATGGCGTCGCGGCATTTAAGCATTGTATTGTACACAAGTCGATGCTTGAGATCCATTTTCACGTAATTGGAATTAGTATTTATTACCACTTTTTATGTGGAGGTTGGTGTAGTACTTTTACGTTCAACGATTCTTCAAACACAAGAGTCTGATACATCAAAAGATGCGCCATAGCACAGATAATTCATGACGGTAATTCGGAACAGTAAAACATTGTAGCTCTATGTGTGTAAAGTTACTGACAACACTGCAGCGTATCATTCCAGAGACAAACTTTACTCATACACCGCATGTTTATTAAAATGGAAAGATATCTCTCACTTTTATCTGAGTTAGGATAAGTCGTGCGTATGTGGATTAATGAACAGTGCCCTGCGTGTAATATCGTTGCCAAAAATAATAATGCGGAGAAATCTAATGGACAGTGTTGTTTGTTCTGTATAAGGTTGAGGTGAGAGGAATATTAGAGCACACGAAACCTGACTGTTCGTTGCTCTAAAATGTAGTCACCAGCCTTA